>NC_137460.1:46597274-47237445 GCF_964235325.1 Thermobia domestica
GGGGTACCTTGGCCCACCTCTTTATTTTGGAAATTGCCCAATTTAAACATTTGGTATAATAGTATAAGACCCTAATATATATATATATATTACTATAAATTTGGGTGGTCCATCTCGTTCCCTTCCATGGGTACGAAATTGCCAAATTTTAGTACAACCACATGTTTCGTTTTTGACCTAATTTATTCCCTTGGATGATGTCCTATTGCCTAATATGATTATATGGTCTTGTATAGGGTCCATTTTCTATCATAAGACATAGGTACATTGATGCACCCCTGGAGGTGTACCATAGCCAATCCCTTAAATTTTGGAAATTTTTCAATTTAAGCATTCGCTATCATAGTACATGACCTTAATATGTATCATGATAAATTTGGGTGGTCCACCTTGTTCCCTTTCATGAGTAAAAAAATTGCCAAAATATAAAGATAAGCAATATGTTGTATCACGTGTTTGGTTTTTGGCCCAATTTATCCCCTTGGATGAGGTATTATTACCGTATATGTTTATATGGTCATGTATATAGGTTCATTTCATATCATAAGACATGAGTACATTGATGCACCCTTTAAAATTTGGGAGGGGTATCTTGACTCATCCACTCAGTTTTAGAAATTGTTTAATATAAGCATTTGGTATCTTCGTACAGGTCTTCAATATGTACCGCTATAAATTTGGATGGTCCGCATCGTTCCCTTTTATGGGTAAAGAACTACCAAAAATCAAATTTCGGAGGTTATTGACCCCTATTTAATACGTTATATGGTTTATTACCTCTATATGTTTATGTTCTCTTTTAAATTTGGGAATTATCAAATAACATAATTTGGTAAACGTTTTCTAGGACCCATTGGTATTCCTCTTATGGCCAAATATTCAAAATTTAAAGGTTATTGACCGGTTTTATTATTGAATAAGTACAGGATTTATTACTTTTTCATAAGACACAGGTGTATTTGTGTACCAATCTTAAATTTTGGGAGGAGTACATTTCTTATTGTCATATCAATAATTGGTAATTGTTCTTTGGGTAAATCATTGTGAAATATTAGTATGATCACGTGATCAGTTATTGACCTATGATGGGATTAGGAGTCCAGGACATTGGTACATTAAAACTTTGAAGGATAATTTGAGAATGCGTCATTCGTATTGATTATTACAGCCAAATATAAACGTAAGCAATACGATGTACCACGTGATTGACCTTGATGAGGTAGTGTACAGGGATACATAGCTAACCTTATTGAATCTTATGACTCATAGTCTTAAGGGAATACATGCTACAACACTGGCAAAGTTATTGTTGATGCAATTTGATTGGTTGATCACTATCTTTCGTGCAATCTGATTGGCTGATCACTATCTTTCGTGCAATCTGATTGGTTGATGATTTTCAAATCTTTGCTGCATTCAGTTTTAAGTTTTGTTTAACATTTAAAAATCTTGGTTTCGTTCAACCTTTTGCACTCACTGATAAATATGATGAAAACCGTTTATTTGTTAATCGAATAGTTAAAAACCGGATAAAGTTTGACGGTTAACCGTGAAACGTAAAAATTTTTTAGTTTGAAATTTTTTTGTTTGAAAGTTTTTGTTTTAAAACTCTTGTTTCAAATTTGTGTTTGAATTTTTTGTTTCAGAATTTTGTTTGAAATTTGTTCCAAAATTTTTTTTGAAAATTTTTTTTTGAATTTTTTTTTGTTGCAAAATTTTGTTTGAAAATTTTTTGTTTAAAATTTTTTGTTCGAAATTTTTGTTTTGAAATTTTTCGTTTCCAATTTTTTTGTTTAAAATTTTTGTTCGAAATTTTGGTTTTGAAATTTTTCGTTTCCAATTTTTTTTGTTTTGAATTTTTTTCAAAATTTTGTTTGAAAATTTTTTTCGTTTCAAAATTTTGTTTGATTTTTTCGTTTGAAATTTTTGTTTCAAAGTTTGGTTTGACATTTTTAAAAGTTTGTGCACTCATTAGTAAAGAACCGGAACTGTTTAGAACAAAAACCTCTGGCAACATTGTGGTGCAATAGTACACGTCAGAACATGATAACGCAACGTCATCACTTTTTCATCATCGTTCGAGTCAGTATTCATGATAACATCATCATGGCTACTTGTCTGCAGTTTCTAAACACGCGTGATGTGATGAAATCATTTACCAAGATTACTGATTTACAACAGAATGTACCTTATAGAATCTTAGCTAGCCAAATGATCCCTACAAAGTTTGGATTAAGAATCGTAGTGAAGCTTGAAAATGATAAGAATATAATTTTACCAGCAAGATATTTACCCATGGAAGCATCAAAACAAGAAGAACTGTTACGTTTCTTAAATACTGGATCTGTATCTTTATATTACAAAGGATTCTTGGGTCGAAGTCATCAACTTGAATTTAGTACACAGCCAGATTCGTCAGCAATTGTGATGAAATCATGAATTCAAACGTCAGCACATTCCTTTGACGTCAGCCGTAGTTGTATGAATTTGGTTGGTCAGCAACTGTGATGAAATCATGAATTCAAACGTCAGCACATTCCTTACCAATGACGTCAGCAATAACTATAAACCAGCAAATACAGTGTCATCCCACGAAATCATTTGAGCAAGTGCTTTTCAGGAGGAAAGATGTGTACTTCTAACGATAAAGAGTTCATCTTCGCAAGCTATTATCCAATAAATATATTTCAAACAAAACATGTGATGATTGGTATCAGTGCTAGAACATTTGAGCCAGTGATTCGATTGGGCAAAGCAGAACAATTTGATGTACAACTGACCTGTGAAGAATGGCACGAATCGATCAAATGAACAATTATTTTCATGATGAGCTAAATGTGACCATAGTCAAATCATTATGCTCAAATCATGAAGTGGTGCTGCGTACAGTCCTCGAAGAGAAGATGATGCTGTTACGTAAAAAGAGTACATTCCATGCCCCTCACTACATGGTGTATCTAACACAAACAGAATGGAACAAATTCATCAGCGTATTTCAGTGTGTGAAACATGCAATGGAAGTGTGCAACAAAACAAGTTTATTCCTGAAAAAGTACTATTTTGAAAAATGTGTCATGCATATTGTACAACATGTATCTAGATATTGTGATGGTTGTCAACATCGTTCGTGAGTGCATACCTGTATTGATAAACAGTTTATTTGTGATCAAATGGACATTGAGTTTCCACCAATTGATATTGCAATAGACCTTAAAAGACTTCAACTGGAATTAAAATTATACGCTAAAGACAAACTAGTGCAAGAAGTTCAAAATACATTGTATCGACAATATCCAGAATCACTATCTGGTATGGATTATGTGGAGTGTAATAAAATGATCCATTTCAATGAATTGTGTTTTTTTCATTTCAAGTACAACCCCATGTTCTGACATGTACTATTGCACCACAATGTTGTCAAAGGTTTTTGTTCTAAACAGTTCCGGTTCTTTACTAATGAGTGCACAAACTTTTAAAATGTCAAACCAAACTTTGAAACAAAAATTTCAAACGAAAAAATCAAACAAAATTTTGAAACGAAAAAAATTTTCAAACAAAATTTTGAAAAAAATTCAAAACAAAAAAAATTGGAAACGAAAAATTTCAAAACCAAAATTTCGAACAAAAATTTTAAACAAAAAAATTGGAAACGAAAAATTTCAAAACAAAAATTTCGAACAAAAAATTTTAAACAAAAAATTTTCAAACAAAATTTTGCAACAAAAAAATTTCAAAAAAAAATTTTCAAAAAAAAATTTGGAACAAATTTCAAACAAAATTCTGAAACAAAAAATTCAAACACAAATTTGAAACAAGAGTTTTAAAACAAAAACTTTCAAACAAAAAAATTTCAAACTAAAAAATTTTTACGTTTCACGGTTAACCGTCAAACTTTATCCGGTTTTTAACTATTCGATTAACAAATAAACGGTTTTCATCATATTTATCAGTGAGTGCAAAATGTTGAACGAAACCAAGATTTTTAAATGTTAAACAAAACTTAAAACTGAATGCAGCAAAGATTTGAAAATCATCAACCAATCAGATTGCACGAAAGATAGTGATCAGCCAATCAGATTGCACGAAAGATAGTGATCAACCAATCAAATTGCATCAACAATAACTTTGCCAGTGTTGTAGCATGTATTCCCTTAAGACTATGAGTCATAAGATTCAATAAGGTTAGCTATGTATCCCTGTACACTACCTCATCAAGGTCAATCACGTGGTACATCGTATTGCTTACGTTTATATTTGGCTGTAATAATCAATACGAATGACGCATTCTCAAATTATCCTTCAAAGTTTTAATGTACCAATGTCCTGGACTCCTAATCCCATCATAGGTCAATAACTGATCACGTGATCATACTAATATTTCACAATGATTTACCCAAAGAACAATTACCAATTATTGATATGACAATAAGAAATGTACCCCTCCCAAAATTTAAGATTGGTACACAAATACACCTGTGTCTTATGAAAAAGTAATAAATCCTGTACTTATTCAATAATAAAACCGGTCAATAACCTTTAAATTTTGAATATTTGGCCATAAGAGGAATACCAATGGGTCCTAGAAAACGTTTACCAAATTATGTTATTTGATAATTCCCAAATTTAAAAGAGAACATAAACATATAGAGGTAATAAACCATATAACGTATTAAATAGGGGTCAATAACCTCCGAAATTTGATTTTTGGTAGTTCTTTACCCATAAAAGGGAACGATGTGGACCATCCAAATTTATAGCGGTACATATTGAAGACCTGTACGAAGATACCAAATGCTTATATTAAACAATTTCTAAAACTGAGTGGATGAGTCAAGATACCCCTCCCAAATTTTAAAGGGTGCATCAATGTACTCATGTCTTATGATATGAAATGAACCTATATACATGACCATATAAACATATACGGTAATAATACCTCATCCAAGGGGATAAATTGGGCCAAAAACCAAACACGTGATACAACATATTGCTTATCTTTATATTTTGGCAATTTTTTTACTCATGAAAGGGAACAAGGTGGACCACCCAAATTTATCATGATACATATTAAGGTCATGTACTATGATAGCGAATGCTTAAATTGAAAAATTTCCAAAATTTAAGGGATTGGCTATGGTACACCTCCAGGGGTGCATCAATGTACCTATGTCTTATGATAGAAAATGGACCCTATACAAGACCATATAATCATATTAGGCAATAGGACATCATCCAAGGGAATAAATTAGGTCAAAAACGAAACATGTGGTTGTACTAAAATTTGGCAATTTCGTACCCATGGAAGGGAACGAGATGGACCACCCAAATTTATAGTAATATATATATATATATTAGGGTCTTATACTATTATACCAAATGTTTAAATTGGGCAATTTCCAAAATAAAGAGGTGGGCCAAGGTACCCCTCAAAAATTTTTAAAGGGTGCATCAATATACCCATGTCTTATAATAGGGAATGGACCAATATACATAACCACATAATCATATAAGGTAATAGGACCTTATCCAAGGGGATAAATTGAGTCAAAACAAACACGTGGTTGTACTAAAATTTGGCAATTTCGTACCCCTAAAAGGAACGAGGTGAACTACCCAAATTTATCATAATACATGTTAGGGTCCAGTACTATAATACCAAATATATAAAATGAGCAATTTCTAAAATTTAAGGGGTGGGCCAAGGTACCCCTCACAAATTTTAAAAGGAGTGCACAAATGTACCTATGTCCTATGATAGGGAATAAACCCCTATACATAACCATATAACCATATAAGGTAATAGGACCTCATCCAAGGGAGATAACTTAGGTCAAAACCAAACACGTGGTACAACGTATTGCTTACGTTTATATTTTGGCAATTTCGTACCCCTAAAAGGGAACGAGGTGAACCACTGAAATTTATCATAATAATACATGTTAGGGTACAGTACTATAATACCAAATATATAAAATGAGCAATTTCTAAAATTTAAGGGGTGGGCCAAAGTACCCATCCCAAATTTTTAAAGGAGTGCACAAATGTACCTATGTCTTATGATATGGAATAGACCCCTATACATAACCATATAACCATATAAGGTAATAGAACCTCATCCAAGAGGATAAATTGGGCCAAAAGACCAAACACGTGGTACAACGTATTGCTTACGTTTATATTTTGACAATTTTGTACCCCTAAAAGGGAACGAGGTGGACCACCAAAATTTATCATAATACATATTAAGGTCCTGTACTATAATACCAAATGTTTAAATTGGGCAATTTCCAAAATTTAAGGGGTGGGCCAAGGTACCCCTCCCGGGGTGCACCAATATACCCATGTCTTATGATAGGTAATGGACCCCTATACATGACCATATAACTATATAAGGTAATAGGACCTCATCAAAGGGGGATAAAATGGACCAAAAACCAAACACGTGGTATAACGTATTGCTTACGTTTATATTTTGGCAATTTTGTACCCCTAGAAGGGAACGAGGTGGACCACCCAAATTTATCATAATACATATTAAGGTCCTGTACTATAATACCAAATGTTTAAATTGTTCAATTTCCAAAATTTAAGGGGTGGGCCAAGGTACTCCTCCCAAAAATTTAAAGGGGTGCACCAATATACCCATGTCTTATGATAGGTAATGGACCCCTATACATGACCATATAAGTATATAAGGTAATAGGACCTCATCAAAGGGGGATAAAATGGACCAAAACCAAACACGTGGTATAACGTATTGCTTACGTTTATATTTTGGCAATTTTGTACCCCTAAAAGGGAACGAGGTGGACCACCCAAATTTATCATAATACATATTAAGGTCCTGTACTATTATACCACATGTTGAAATTTAACATTTTCCAAAATTTAAGGGGTGGGCCAAGGTACCCCTCCCAAAATTTTCAAGGGGTGCATCAATATACCCATGTCTTATGAAAGGTAATGGACCCCTGTATACGCTCATGTAAACATATAAGGTAATAGGACCTCATCAAAGGGGATAAAAACAACCAAAAACAAACACGTGGTATTACGTATTGCTTACGTTTATATTTTGGCAATTTTGTACCCCTAAAAGGGAACGAGGTGAACCATCCAAATTTATCATGATACATATTAGGGTCCTATACTATAATACCACATGTTGAAATTTAACATTTTCCAAAATTAAAGGGGTGGGCCATGGTACCCCTCCCAAAATTTTCAAGGGGTGCATTAATATACCCATGTCTTGTGAAAGGTAATGGACCCCTGTATACGCCCATATAACTATATAAGGTAATATCACCTCATCAAAGGGGATAAATTAGGTCAAAAACCCCCGAAATTTGAATTTTTGGCAATTTTTTACCCATGAAAGGGAACGACATAGACCCCCAATACTAACAGAGGTACATACCCTGGTCCTAGGCTACCACACCAAATTTTTAGATTTGGCAATTTCCAAAATTTAAGGGGGGTGGTCCTATGTACCCCTGCCAAAATTTAGGGGGTGGGCCATGGTACCCCTGCCAAAATTTAGAGGGGGTGGTCCTAGGTACCCCTAGGTCATTGACCCCAGGCCAAGGTCATTGACCTTTGACCTATGACGTCACAAAAATTTTTGCTGACTCGGCGAGATATAACGGGGGGACTACTACTATATTTCATACACACTTTGTGTTCTTTAGTACCAAGTTATCTGAAGAACAAAAGCAGAGAAAGAAAACGTAAGAAATGCTCTTAGAAATATGTTTGCTACCATGTAACTTTCGAAAGATATTACAAACTACTCTTACAGATGTTAATACATGTGCAGATTAGTATTTAAAATATTACTTACCTTCAAACATGATTTGCGAATCATTTTTTTTTTTTACTTAGGACTTTTACATACAATTTGCTTTTATGGAAAGAAAATATAGATATGGACCGCTCACGTTATACATCTAAATCCATTAGTAGCTATAGCTACTGAAAGTGTTCATAACATAGTGATATACGTCACGATAGAAATATTTTGTAAGCACGTGACGCGCTAGAATTACATACCCGTACGTTCAATACGTATAATGAACCTGCCGGAAATCGAACCCGGGTCTCCCATTGACATCTTTAAGATCCTACAGTAGTTATAACAATAAACTATATATTATTGTAAATGAAGAGAAGGAATAATGAACTAGAATTGTGTAGCTATAGTTCAGATATGAGGTACAACTATTAATAACATTCGTTCTTTGTAGTTAGTTCTACTTTAACAAATAAAGTAATAAAACAAGAATTTTAGGAATGATGCAAAACATGCATTTTTTTAAAAAAAAAGATTCTGAAATTGGCCCATAATTATTTCTTGGATCATTGACCACAAAAGCTTGAAACGGCCCCTAAATCTACTTTTCATATTTTATACGGAATAAGTAGACCTACATCATGCTGAGTAAATTGTTAGTTTTGGTTTGGCTACACTATGTGTAGTTCTCGAGATATAAGGCCTACAAGAAAATTTTTGCCTAAAAATATATTGGATCTCTTGACAACAAAAATTTAAAAAAAAGAAACTCTCAGTGAGAAAACAGAGTTAAAATGTCAGATATGCATTGAGAACTTGCACGAAAATTATATGTCATTTATGAACGGGAAAAGGTAGAATGATAAGGTTTGTGTTATTGCTAGTAGTATCCACATGATCTTTGTTTTTGTATTCAATTATGCTTCATCTCATTCCAAATTATGTTTTAGTTTAACTTTGTTTTTAACTTAATGTAATTGGAACATTATTCTAAAATTTGTATATATTTTTTTTTTTCATTTCGTCTGAGCGTAAAGTAAGTTTTCTTTAAAGATTAAGATAAAGTTATTCAAATACGCATTACAGTGATGACAAAGTAATGCTTAACAGTGATACTCTATGACGCTTTCAGCGTCTTCATAGCCTACCACTTTACAGAAGTTGATGAATTTCAAGTTTTAGATGAACGTCAATAGTCTCTGATCGGTCACAATCTTTTAGAATTCTAAATCTTATTGAAAAAATGAAATGAAATGTTTGAGTTTTACGTCCCACGCTTATGCCGGCTAGGCTAAAGGAGACGATAATGATTAGAAACGAATGAAATGGTAGAATGAAGAAACTGGGAGGAAACGGGACAACCCTAAGGAAACCCTTACACACGGTGTTTGTCCACCAAAAAATTCACTTGGCGTGAGCTGGGATCGAACTAAGGACCGCACGCACCAGAGATGAACGCTCTACCACTTTTTTTTCAAAAAGGATAACTTGTGCTGTATTATTAGCAAATAACAAGGAATCAAATCATAAACAGCAGAAACATTAAAAAACATTAGTAATGCAAAAATTATGAATACATCATTGTTAATTTTTCATCAACAACAGCTAAATAATTCGTGAACTGTTTTCGTTTGATATTTTCAGTTATCTTCCATCGTTCTTTCAACAGGTGAAAATAGTAGTCTGCAGGGGTTGGGGTTTGACTTTGAATCAAATATTCCACAGTTGCACCACACAACTAGATTACACTATTTTGTTTGTAATGAGGATAATATGAAAAATCAAGAAATACAATCATTTGCGGGGAAATATCCTGGATCCCACAACGAACTAGAATACACATGATACGTGTGAACGTCAACCATATGTCGTGCACCAAATCACAAGTTGAAAACCGATGTTGTAAAGTATCGTCTCTACTACAATGCGAACATGTTCCGATAGACATCAGCTTAATTTTCTGTAACTTTGTATTAGTTGGTATGACGTCATGTACAATTCGGTACCACACAGAGCGATGATTGACATTTAGGACTGTTCACTGAGCCACCGGGGTTCTAAATCTAATTGCGTGTAGAAAGTGAAGAAGATTAATTAATCTGGCTCACAGTGGTTACTGACCACAAACCCGTAAAACTTTACTTACTTTAGTGTGATTTTAGTAGAATTCATGAATGAAAGAACAATACACGTCCAAAAGTGATTGCTATACACATATCTTTGGATTGAAACAATAGTTTCGAAAAATGAAATCTTTAAGTTTAACGTCCCACGGTTATGCCGGTTAGGCTAAAGGAGACGGTGATAATGAGAAATGAGTGAAATGGTGGAATGAAGAAAGTGGGAGGAAACGAGAGAACCCCGAGAAAACCCACGAGCACAGTGTTTGTCCACCACAAAGTCCACACGGCACGAGCTGGGATCGAACCAGGGACCCCAAGCACCGGAGGTGAACGCTCTACCACTGAGCCACCGCGCCCGCTCATTGGTAAGTCTATATGCTAATTGGTTAGCCTTGTGAGGCAGTAAATAAGGATTTTGCTGTGGATTTGACGCACGGAAATTTCTCCATTTTAAGATTAAGCTCTATTGTTTGCAACTTCTTGTTCAATGAGTGCCATATATCAAATATATTAATATTGATGTTTAATTTGGATTAAAACTAAAGTAATTTTTCGTATTCAACATTAAGATCCCCTCTTATATAAAAATTGTGCAGGAAAAGCATGTGATTAAATCCTCATTAACTTGTCAATTTATTAAACTAACAGTATAATACATTCAGCATAGTGCGTCGTAGAAAAATAAGAATAATATCAAGTACACATAAGTTAAAATTTTGGTAATATCAGGTTGCCAAAAATGTATCAGCCATTAGGAGGTTAAAATTGAGAAGATATTTTTATCACTTGAAAACAATATTATGAAACAACATATATACTATTTTTAGATAATGACCTTCTGCCACCAGCTCAGGCAACACATTAATCCCATTACTATATAACTTCTTTTTTTTGGTTAAAAAATGTGTAGCTTACCTCCCTTGTTTCAAACTAACTTGGCATTATTCAGAGAATTTCGTAAAGATTAAAACAAATAATTGTCTGATAGTTTGAGGATACGTTCTCCCAGCCAAGTTGTCACAATTTTTGACGGGTCGTTAAAAATGTATGTCGTATGGTGTTGGCAACGTGATAATTCACACGCTTTCTGTTTATCAGTTTGGGCACTTTATTTAGGATGAATAGTTCACTCGCTGGGAGTAATGGACGCTTTGCTTGTTAATAAATACAAAGAACGACTCCGGCAAAAATAATGCATCACCTTTTGTTCCGTACTCAAGACTAGAAATCAAGTCTAAAACACAAGATTTATCTTATTAACATTAAATTACACATTTAAACAGCCATAAGTGAGAGATCTTATCCTTGTTATTACTACATCCCACACCACCCACGTGACACATCTCTAATGGGGTGCAAGACATTTCTTACGTCCGGTGACGTCCATGATGATAATATAGTTATGTCCGTCATACTGACTTTTCCTTAATGTTACGTACCATATGTTACACGAATGTCACCACGATTCCAACGATACCTCACTTATTAAATCGGTTCAGGCGTTTGAGCTCTCTAAAGTTGAATTAATGAACTGAATACATACCCACATAAAGACTTATCAAACACCATTCTTTTGGCTTCGCTGCATTGGATCAAAATGAACTTCTTTTTCGATGAACGAATGATAAAAGTCAAATTTTCAATTTTGCAAGGAAAACTGGAAGAGGGTCCAGTCTTAGGCTGCTTTGCTCTCATCTAGATTTTGTTTGACTGTATTTGAATTTTATAATATTTATTTATTTACTTTTTTTTTAAATTTTAAGTAGAGGTAGATATAATCTCTGCAGTTACGTTTTTTCTTCTGTTTGAGTGGAGGTTGTTTCTTTCAGTAAATCTTTATTAGCATATTTTCCTTTCATTTGATACAAAGATCCATCACCTAAAGTTCCGTGATCAAATGTCTAAGCATATTATAAATATACAGGGTGTCTATAAAGTCCTTTGTCACCCATAAAACTCGGAAATGGTGAAATATACGTCAAAACGAGAAAACACGTATTTCATCATTTCAAAAATATCACGTATAGAGGGAAATAAAGTTGCCCCAGAGACCCTCGGAGGATTAAATTGTTAACACGGCCTTCATCGAAAATTCCATGCCACTTCCAATGATCCGAAACGGTAAAACACAAGATATAAAAACGCTAAAAGAGTGCTTCTTTATTTGTAACGTACAGCTTTATGATATGCAAATATTTGTCCCCGAATCCCTGCAGGTGCCCAAGTGGAATCTGTAACAAAAGCCGCCACTGAATCTTGAATTTGGAAGAGGATCGTCAGGACGACTTTTATTACAAATATAGAAGCAGAAAATGATTATAAAATCAAATTATACTGTTTAACATCGAAATAGAAAAGAGAAATGTAACATTCTTTTTTATTTTCGAAAAGGAAGTAAAAAGTAAAACCATAACGATTAAAAAGAAATTAAAAAAAGGTGAAAATGTTGAATAATATTTCCAGACGGTAACACGGTTTCCTTCTTCCTTGGAACGAAACGGATTCCCAGCCGGTGAGTTACGTACGGCAAAAAACGTATAACGTGCCCTTAAAGAATCCGGTCAGTTATTAAAAAAAACATTTAAAAAATTGAACCAGCCTTCATCAATAGGGCGCTTTGGGTGCGGGAAATCTGAAGATCCTTGTGTAAGATAAATCAGCTCAATCCTGCAGTAACCCTTACCTTTTATTGGTTTAAACAGTGTCAAATTCCACCAACCTTCGATTGCATTAACATCTAATTAAATAGCTGAAATAAAATAACATATACATACTTATTGAACATATACATATTTATAATTTTATTGAACTCCAAAAAGGAATAACAAGAAATAATTCGTCGTGATTAATAACGAATATAATAATTAAACGTCGTATCTGAATGCGATGTGAACATTCAAAACTCCACCTTTTTAAATATCTCCTCTCTCCTTTTTTTTTTTTTTTTTTTTTACTTTCAAATATAATCTCCTACTTACAGTGGCGTGCCGTGACTTTTCTCACAGGGGACTAGGTTCGAAAAGAATGTGTGCTGTAGAGTGGAGATCCTGAGTAGTATTGTTGACACCAAATAACACAATTTATATGTTTCTGTAAATGCTTCTTCTACCAAGCCTCTTTCTTTGAAGAAATGGATAATTTCAGTCACAGTTTTATTTAAAAAATCTAAGAGTCTGTAAACCTATATTAATTCACTCCGCAAATTGTTAAAATTAAAAAGAAAACTCCCGTAAATTGATTTAAGGGTCAAAAATAAGCAATCAGGAAATCGAGATTTCAAGCACTGAAAATTCTTTAAATCTAACAACTCAAGAAATTGTAACTCACTGAGATCTTGAAATCACAGTATCAATAATGTCATTGAAGATACGCACATATTTAATTTCTGAATCTGTTGAGTCATCTACTTTACGTCTTTTATTAGAAGGTTCCCCTTGTCATCCAATTCTACTTTTCTATAAGTCTTCAAAATCGTTTCTTGCATTTCTAAGTTGAGATACCATCTTTTGTACTTTTTGGATGCAATATTTAACATCCAAGGTTTTACTTTAAAGAATGTTGAATAGTATATCCGTGCAGAGAAATGCAAAATCGAAATCTTTCAATGATAACTCACACATTTTTTTCTTTTTTTCTTTTTTGTAGTCATGAAAGCTTCGGTGTCGCAATTATCTGAATCTTTTACAATGTTCTCAGAACACCGTAAGAGTTCTATTTGATTTTCATTTACTGCATTCACAATTTTGGAATTGTAATTCCATCTTATAGTGGCAACCGTTGGAAATCGCTTAGTTACTTCTGATTCAGCAAGCGCGTTACAGCGTTTCGATGAATATGAAAAGAAATTTGGAATGCCATTTATTCTAAAAAAATATTTTACATTCCTTGATGTGGTTAACATACTGTGGAACAACGAGATTGAGTCTGTGATGATAGCAGTGTATGGTGAATACACTCAAACACCTTTTCACAAAAGATTGTAAACCGTTCAAATGTCCAGAAAATGTGGCAGCTCCATCCATAGCCTAGTGCTACATGCTTTTGCTTACAATTAAAATGAGAGAGAATTTGGAAAGCATGCTCAATTAGAGCAGTCGCAGTGCAATCACTAGTAACATATGCAAACCAAATGTCTTTCATGAATTGCCGTCTTTCACGTACCGATTGAATGTTGAGAGATCTTTGCAATGTCCGTAGTTTTGTCCAACATTATTGCTGTAAGAAGTGTATTGTTTATTTCTGACTTAATTTTATCCGGAATTACTCACCAAACACATTTAATAATATAATTCTGAATTCTGTTGAATAGCTTCCTTTAAAAACTCCCATGCTGTGAAGATGACAAGTCAACATGAGCGCCCGAACGAGAGGGTAGGGTGGGGCCCGGACCTTCCTCTGGCTCACGAAAATGTATACGTAATATAGCAAACCACGTATATTAAATACCAGAAATACCAGACGCAACATAGCAACCATGAAGATGGGCCCCTCCCTAGAAAATTTTCTTCAGGCGCCCCTGCAAGTCCATTTAGTGTCGTACTTAGAAAGTAACTGAATTACTTCAATATAATTTCCCTAATTGACAGAATCTTCCTATTTGTTATGACTTCTAAATGATAGCTCTTGTTTAGCCATAAAACAAGAGGCATAAATCAATCGGTTCATTAGTTCTCGGTTTGAATCAACTTCTGCATTGCTCGCTCAATTGAAAATCAATTCTGGTTTCGCGAAAGTTTTCAATTTAGTTATTGTGGACAGGTGTGAATAACACTTTTCGTGGCGCAACTTGGGTTTGTGAAAATTATTCATGTCACAAAAGCCATCATTATTCCACACGTCCTTTTCTATGTGGAACAGAGTACAAGGCCAGCAATACAGTTTGTTTCTTGTCTTACATGCAGTTAACTATTTTGAAGAAGCAAATAATCCGTTTTGATATTATGCATATAATCTTTCATTTTTGTCTAAATGGAAATGTTTGGTGTTGTTCTACTACTGGTTATTATTTGTTGCATTTCTTGAAAATTAAGGAATTCAATGGTCCAGAATACAAGACTGAAACGGCCGATCCCCGCCCCTACTGTCCCCTATACCATTTGAAGTAATATCACTGCTTGCGCCATCGCTTTGCCGCAAGGGACTTGATTTCTCAGACGAGTCCCCTTCCACACTTTATTCTTCGAGTCATTTGCAAAATATATTGATAATCTAAAAAGTTCACACTTCCCTAGATTTCTTAAAGTGTTAAGATTAATACTATAAATTTAATAGCGTTAAAACTATTCACTGTAAAAAGCAAACGAGCATTAAATTCGCTTGCGATAGAACGCCCATGCTTAGAGCTTAGACAACATAATATGAGGACTAGCTGACTCGACCCTGTTCCCTTCCCCGAGAAAAGCCGATTAAAACCCGAGCGTTTCCGATCTCCACTTCGCTGTCGCACCCAGCACACGGGCGCTGACTATAGTTGTGTCAGAATAATTGAAATAGTGTTATTTTACAAAAACAGAGAAATACAAACAATGTTTTCGTTTTCTTTGGTATATATTTATCACAAAATACTTTAATTAAAATTCCAGGGGACTAGCCTAGTCCCCTAGTCCCCTTGACGGCACGCCGCTGCCTACTTATTATCGAATCTTCTATAGTTTCAATGCTATCTAAGGTCACAATTATTTATGCAACTCTCAAATGTTACTGATATGAGAAATCTGGGGGGTACCTCCACCTAACCTTAATCTTAATGCAATTTTTCCTCTTTTACTTTCTTTACCTTTTAAAAATTTAATCTACATCACGTAACGTACTCACACTAATGTAGCACTGGGATTGATCCCGTCAAAGTTCCAACATTAATTTCAGTTTTCAAATATTTTCTCATGCAAATATATATATTTTAGTATTTCCAGGCAACAAACGATCTCCTCCTCCTTTGACTGCTGCAAAAAATCGTTCCTAAGAATCGAGCTGAGATTTTGGTGAAACATGGCTTAATAATTTAAATACGGTCTAGATAGTTTTCTTATTTAACGAACTACGGAAGTTAAAACCTTATTATAGGAAGCGCACTAAGAGACAACCACACATTTGAGAAAAATATTCCCTAACATTGACAAGGGACACAGGGAGATACAAAAATTAAACTGATTCTTACCTTATAATGGTAGTCAAATACCTTTTCTTACGAAACTGCTTCTAGTCGTCTCTCTCCTTTAGACGGAATAGTGACCTTCGATTTAACTCCTACTAAACCACTCTATTAACCACAAATAACAATAGAATTTGAAAAGACAGAAGAAGATATCCTTTCAAAAGAAGTAATAAGGTAATCAGGAAAGACGAAATAAAGTGGAGTGATCGATTTTCATCGATCATTTCACAAACAAACGAACTGATAATTGGCATGATAACCCAAAAATCATTCACTTTAAGTCTTTTTCTGTGACAGAATCGATTATTCGTATTGGGATTAAACTTAATCCCTTGCTATTTAACGACTCCATTTTACTGCCCACTTTCCGACACTCGCGAGAATATACCGATTCTTAGTTTTATAATTTTCTTCTGATATATTCGTAACTGATAACTATAAAAATTGGTCTCCTTTATATATACTAAACAAAGGTTAAACGAAGTACCTAACACTCCGAAAGACAAACTCGTGATCGTGCAGCGAATCCACGCTTCCTCTTGGTCACAGAAGTCCCAAGCAGACATCCTCACACCGGAGCAATGCCGTACGTAACTCACCGGCTGGGAATCCGTTTCGTTCCAAGGAAGAAGGAAACCGTGTTGCCGTATGGAAATATTATTCAACATTTTCACCTTTTTCTTAATTTCTTTTTAATCGTTATGGTTTTACTTTTTACTTCCTTTTCGAAAATAAAAAAGAATGTTACATTTCTCTTTTCTATTTCGATGTTAAGCAGTATAATTTGATTTTATAATCATTTTCTGCTTCTATATTTAATAAAAGTCGTCCTGACGATCCTCTTCCAAATCCAAGATTCAGTGGTGGCTTTTGTTACAGATCCAACTTAAAATTTGCGAATAGGAAAAGCGTCTAGTACCATATTGTTTGAAAGTTATTTGTAAAAGAATTATGACAATACAAGTTCGGAACAGCTATGCAAACCGTGTCCGAAAGAACAGGGATTGGGTGAACTGAGAGATATGTAAACAGTCACATCTATTGAAGGGTTTAATTAACTGGGTGTCATGCCTGAATTACTAATTGAGACAGTCCTATTTCCAGTAGAAGTGTGCCTACTACCTCTTCTGATGCTATTACTAATATTCCTATTACAAGTACTAATATTTGTGTTCCATCTTCTTCTTTTAACAATAGCTTTCAAACGATATACTACTTCGCCCCAAGTGCAATTTTAAAATTTTGAGTTGGATTCCGTCTGGGACCCTCCGAAAGACCCTGGAGCAACTTTGCTTCCCTCTACTTTTGAAATGACGAAATACGTGTTTTTCAGTTTTGATATCTGTTGAGCCATTTCAGATTTCTAGGGGTGGCCAAAGACTTTTCAATGCAATATGTATTAACATTTTGACTTGTCGCCATTTCGTACAGGTTTACTATACGTAATCGAAACTTATTTCATCGTCTTTCTTTTGAAAATAGCTTTCAAACGATATTCTACTTGATCCCCCTTGCCATTTGAAAATTTTGTTTCCCTCTGTGTGTAGTACATTTTAAATGATGAAATACATGTTTTTCTCCTTTTGACATATACTTCACCGTTTCCGAGTTTTAGGGACACCCTGAATACAATACATTTCTAATTCAACATATTTTGATTTAGGGGTCACGGTGGCTCAGTAGTAGAGCACTTACTTCTGATACGTGATGTCCCTGGTTCGATACCCGGCCAAATAAGTTTGTGATGGTTAATATCGTGTCCTTAGCTTTTCTCGGGGTATTCCCGTTTCCTCCCACTTACTCATTCCACCAATTCTTCTATTATCATTCACTTGCCTCAATCACCGTCTTCCGTAGCCTAAAGGGAATATCATGGGACGCTAAACTGAAATATTTCATTTCATATGTCAATTTAGCGTGTGAAATAAATTATCCTGTTAATTATAGCTAAAAATAAAATCACTTATAGAACATATTCTATACATTTCATACACATTTTGTGTCCTTTAGTACCAAGTTATCTGAAGAACAAAAGCAAAGAACGAAAATAAAAGAAAGCATAACAAACAATATAGAAATATGTGTTTGCCGTCATGTAACATTTTTATGGTAATTGCGAACCACACTTTGAGACCTAAATGCACGTGCGTATTAATATTTAAAAACCAATATCCTTTCTTTTCACCTAGGATTTTTATATATAATATGTTTCTAAGGTAATAAAATATAGCTGTTATGTTATACTGTGCGTGTTATAAATCTAAACTCCATCTGTAGCTATAGCTACAAAAAGTGCTTATAATGTAGTAATATATGTCACGATAGAAATATTTTGTAAGCACGAGTCGTACTAGAATCGTGTAATTATGTTCAATATAAAGAATGAATTTAGTATAGACTCTGATAGCATTGGATGCTTTGTACAATAGCTAGCGACTAAAGGAGGTAACGTACTAGATTGGTTGACATTTGAGATCTTTAATTGATTACGTTTCAGTTTAGTACCTTTTTCGGCAACGAGGTTATAAAAAACGAATACTTATAGCTTAATGTGGGATCGAACCCAAGTCTCCCACTGACATCTTTACAGTTGTACGGTAATTATAACCATAAGATATATATATATATATATATATATATATATATATAGTGTTTCAAAACAACACCAACTATGTTTAGGAGCTGATTCCTGACACCAAAATAAGGCGAAAAGTATAGACCAACCTGGGTGCACAAATGCTTCCTTTCGGAGTTATAGGTTGCCGAAAACATGAGAAAATGAACTTTAAAGGTCCACAGCTCCAAAACTATGGGACCTACCGTAGATGGGTCAGGTTTTTTCTAGATTTAATAATCTTGTCGTGTATAAAATTGAAAGTCATTTTATAACAACACCATTTCAAGGTATTGTGAAAAAAAATCAGGTTATATTAGCTTTAGATTTCCTAACTGTTTCTAATCCATATAATATATCATACGTTTATATTTATAAGAAATGGAGTTATTATCTACTAGGGCTAATCTAACCTAACAGAATTTTTAATTCATACGCGCAACGGAAAATATCGGAAGATTTCAAGTTCTTGTTTAGCGGCCAACCAAGAGTGAAAGAAAACTCAGCGTTGTTAAACTTAAATTGTACACTACGAAAAAAAAAATTACATATGAATAGTTGGAATTGTATAAGCTTAAACCTATGGGCATTATTTGAAATTATAAAGTCGAATTATCGTGACTATTTATTCCTGCCAATTATTAAACAATTACATCATAACAAGTATCAGAAAAAAAATATTGTTGTTAAATATTTGCCTACATCGCAGTATGTCAAATACATTTTATCGAATTTTATGGTTACATTAATTTAGCATAAAACATTGTCTAGATTCTCAACTTTCAATATCTTCATTAATACATATTTAATTCACAATCACTCAAGAACTAGTGGTCCATCCTCTCTACTTATTCATTTACCAAAAGTATTATTATATGGACGTTCATTAATTATAACCCCTGTCATTCATCAAATAAAGCGACAACATAAGCCTATTTTATTGCTACCACATTTTCATTTCAACTCAAAGGTAATTAAGTAGCGTATATTGCTTTACTTTAGCTTATGTATCAATTACGTAATACATCTACCATGAAAAAGCACTACTATTAATGTGATATGAACTATTTACAAATGATCAATGAAAAAAGAAATCTACGTTCACATCTATACGACAGGGTTCACATATCATAAAAAAACTAGAACGCCATTATCAAAACTATTATCATTTGTTTTCAGCTTGTCAGCATTTTTAAATTCACAAATTGTTTGTTTTTGAGAGTGATGGATACACAGGCTACATTTCATCTAAGAGTGGAAAGTTGAGTGACTTTTAATTAATCTATATTCCTTGGGATAAGGCAAATATGCGTTTAATACGTAGTCACGAAATAAAAGAACATTTGTATAGAACTAATGACACGTTCAATGTAAACTTTTACCGAACCTACAAAGACAAGATAGATATCGCAAAGCAATATTAAGAGGCACATCCAGATTCAGAGGCACGTTCAAAGCACAAGTTTTCTTGACCTACACAGACAAAATATTTAGAGGTACGTTCAAAGTAAAGTTTCCCTAATCTACACAAACAAAATATATCACAAGGCAATACGAAGGGCACATTGAAATTTAGAGACACGTTCAAAGCACAAGTTTTCTTAACCTACACAGACAAAATATTTAGAGGTACGTTCAAAGTAAAGTTTCACCCTAACCTAAACAACCAAAATATATTATGAAGCAATATTAAAAGGCACATTTATATTTAGAGGAACGCTCAAAGTAAAGTTTCACCCTAACCTAAACAATCAAAATATATTACGAAGCAATATTAAAAGGCACATTGATATGTAGAGGCACGCTCAAAGTAAAATTCTACCCGGTCAAGCCAATTGGTGACACAATAGAAACACACTTTCTCAAGACAATTTTCAAGTGCACGTATTAAACACACCAAATTTAATAATTTAATCACATATACTTACGACATATTTATATGAGTGGATAAAACATGATGAGCTATAGGGACGCGTAACGCATTCTTACTTAGTTGCACATACTAATCATGAAGACTTCCATTCGGTAAATTATTATATGGCCTAGAGTTGAAAAAGGAAAATTTTGGTATTACCAGTTCTCCGGTACTTCTACACAGACGGGCTCCTACCATCCGTATCTCTGCAGGAAGAGGTTATGAATTTCCCACCTGCAACTTTACACGTCGAAGTTCACTTCTTCCAATCACCAGTTCCACACTCTATACAATGTTTAAAAGGCAATCCTCGTGGGTGAAAGAAATAGATTTCGACTATTACACCTCCTGCCCCATCACTTTATATTCCTAGTAATGGCGGAGGTGATACTCGGTGGCCTTTTTCCGAAAAAGGTTAATTATGAAATTTATTTTAGTCAGGCTCCTCGGTTCTTCTCTTCAAAACAAACAAGGTTGACCTAATCGACGATTTTGACAAGATTTACTTCCAAATTAACATTTTTGGTTATGAAATTTTCAAAATTTTAGGAGCACTGACCCGGTCACCGTCTACCTAATATAATATGTGATGATTAACTGCGTCATTCCTCTCTCGTAACCAGGCCTTAATAAACGCGTTTTTAATATTACATACTTGACTATAATTGAAACAGTTTTTATAGCAATTGTATAGCAATACTAGGACCTAACCTCATGAACCGTAATTGCATATATAAAATTTAAATTTCTAAATTACTGAGAATAACATTTAATATATAATTCAAAACGCACTTACTCTTTTCTGGTTCTTGTTGACCCGTCATCACCGCAACGAAAAGGTTTAACTGAGTCGTGATCCGCCATCTTTATTTTTTAGCATTACGTTTGCATCAAGTAGTGATTCGAATGCCCTCTCGCGGTAATAGCCAGAATGATCGCTATGTTATTAACAGAAGAGCAACGTAAACAGTACACCTAAGTGGCATTTACTGTTGTATTTCAGGTAATAGCAAATTGAAACCAGATTTAAATATATATATATATATATATATATATATATATATATATATATATTAAGCTTGTTTTTAAGAACAACACATATAATGGGAGTGAAGCTATTGCTATAACTTGAAACAAATTGAAACAAATCTATAGTAACTAGTTTTAGTGAAACATTCGAAATTTTCGGAGTAAGATTCTTGGTGTGTGTTTCGTGTCTCATATCAAGATTTAGCCTGGGTACTCTTATTACCTCTGTGCCATTTTTTTACTAACAACAAGAACGAATTAGCATTACTAAAGAATATAACAAACAACATAACACGAATAACAAAACAATCTGATTGGTACAGTAGTACCATACGGGGGCCAACCCCAACATAAATGTAAACAACCGATAAAACAGGTTGTTACAATTTGTTTGTAACTACATACATTATGAACCACCCGACCGATCTCGATCAAATTTTCAGCATAGATGAGATTCGGGCCTGGGATGATCTTTATCATTTCACCTTGACGGTGCAACTTAGTGGAGGGTGAATGGGAACATATTTAAAAGTGATCAAAAATGGGCGATGTTTGTGTCGAATTCATAATTTTCGCGAAAGCTGAGCTAAACAGTGACACGTCCGATGCCGTGTAAGTCCAAATTCAGCCCCGTAACTTGGAGGAGAGGAATATATGTAAAAATGATTTTTAAGAAATGACTGATATATTAGTGTTAAATATAGTGTTGTAAAATTTACGAAAATTTTGAACATGTTGATAATAAACCGTTTTTTCCGATTTCTTTCGGGATAATTGGAAAAATTGGGAAAATAACAAAAATCTATGTTATAGGATAATTGTACTAGTAATAGAACCGTTTTTTTTTTGAATGTGTGAAAAATGAAAGTTGAAAAATTTCAATATTACGAATGTTTAAAAAAGAAGCATTCGAAAATAAAACTATTGTAATTATTTTTTAAAGTTAATAGTCTGCACTCATTTCCTTTATGTGCTGTTTAGTTCTTTATTCGTAATTGTGCATTAATTACAAAACTTTTACAGTCACATACACATCTACTATCATGAAGCGTTTCTGTTCCAATAAATAGGGGCTCTTGAATGAAACTGAGTTCTTAATGTGCTCTTTGATCTGGTGAAATTTTGTTATTTTTAAAATTATTTCTTAAAAAAAAGAGATCAGTAGGCAAATTTCAATAATACTAATGCACTAAAACATATAATTATTATTTTATTTAATATTCTAATATAGACTTTTATATAAACTTTATGTACAAAATTTTGTATGTAAACAAATATCTGGTTTCTAATGCGACAATTTATGTAGAAATGAAAGTCACTATATTTGTAACCTAACAACTCTTGGACCACCATATCGATCTCGATAAAATTTTCGACATAGATGAGGTTCAGGTCTGCTACTTTTTTTTTATTTTACTTTGAAGGTACTACTTGGAGGAAGAAAGGGTAATATACAGGGTGGCCCAAAAAGTAGGTGTACAGTACCGTACTGATCAGCTCATTGCATTTTATATCATTTCTTATTATTGTTCATCAGATGGACGTAGTTTCTTTATTGTTTGTTCTTAATGTGTTTTTACTTGCATCTTACTACGGTATTTCCGCAACAATTTTTATGGAGGTAGTTGGTGAGTATTTCAAATTATATGCCCGTAGCCAAACAACCTCTATAAAAATTTTGCGTGAGTACCTTAGGATTTTGAAACATGTATTTTTGGATAGCACACATATTAGTTCATAAGTGAAGTCTTGACCCGAGTACGGTAGGTTCCATAGTTTTGAAGCTTTGGACCTTAAAATGTTCATTTCTTGATATTTTTGGTAACCTATAACTCCGAATGGAAGCATTTGTGCACCCGGTTGGTGTATATTTTTTGTCTTGTCTTGGTGTCAAGAATCACCTTCCAAACGTTGTTGGTGTTGTTCTGAAACACCCTGTATGTATTATTATGTAATAGATTTTCAATGCAATATATCTGAATTTAGCCTGTTGAATAAATGACCTTTCAATTTTGTCTATAAGTTGAATAACTTATACAGCATATATATTCCTTACACATTTTGTGTTCCTTAGTACCAAGTTATCTGAAGAACGAAAATAATGAAAACAAAATTAAGCGTAAGGAATGATATTAGAAATGTGAGTTAGTTAGCATGTAATTACGAATCACACTTATAGATCTTAATACACGTGCGGTTTAATATAAAAGAAATCTGCAATCATGATTTGCAATATACCTTTTTTCCACTTAGGATTTTTATTTATAATTTGCTTTTAAGGAAAATAAATGGGTATGGACATAACATACATCGAAACTCCATTTGTAGCTATAGCTACTAAAAGTGTTTATTTTCTATAATATAGTGTTATACGTCACGATAGAAATATTTTGTAAGCACGTGTCGAACTAGAACTATCTACTTACGTTCAATATAAAAATTGAACTTAGTGTGTAATCTGAAATGTATGATTTGAAATGTGCTGTATGTAGCTAGCTTGAAAAGGACGTAAGGCACTAAGTGACATTTAAGATCGTTAATTAATTAATTGACTGATTGATTTTTCAGTTTGGTGTCCGTTTCAGCAGCTAGGTTATATGAGACGTAGGTTTACAGTTTAGTGTAGGATCCGAATCAGACTAGCTCTCGCCGGGAATCAACCCTGAGTCTACCATTGATATCTTTGAGGCTCTATGATAATTATAACTGTAATAAGCATTATAGTTGTATGTAGATAAAGGCAAGAAATGTTAAACTAAAGATATTTGTAGCTACAGTTTAGATATGAGATACAACTAGGAAATCCCATTCCTTCTTTCTAGTAGTTATACTTTAGCCAGTAAAATATAAAAATAAGGAGATAAAGTTGACAGGAAAAATAAAAGTATAAAAACGTTCAGTAAGGACATGAAGTTTCAATCTTTTGCTATATACGCATTATGAACTTGTATGAAAATTAAGTAATCTATATATGAAAGTGGAAAAGTGAGGTAGAATGGTAAGGCTTGTTATTGCTAGAGCGATCCACATGATCTTTACTTCTGTGTTCAATTATGCTTCATCTAATTCCAAATTATGTTTTCTTTTAACTTCATGAAACTGAAATATTATTCTAAAAGTGTTATCTTTTTGCATATTTATAATGCTTTATATGTTACTACTATTTCTTTTCCAACAAGGTAAAACCAAAAGATATCTAACAGTGAGCGTAAAGTATTAAAAAAAAATTAGTATCAAGTTGTGCAAATACACACTATAGTAATAATAAAATAATGCTTAAGAGTGATTCTCTACAGGTTTGTCCGTAAAATAATGAGACTGTCCGCTGCGTGGCGCTCCAGTCACCGACAGCGCACTCCTCAGCGGAAGGTTTGTGGTGGGGCGTCTAAGTTAAGCAACGCACCAAGCGGAAGAAGCGTCCGAGCTCTGACGCAGTGAGAATCACTCGTGACACAAAAGCTGTTTTAGAATTTTTGTAACGGCAGAAAACGTTAAATATGGAGTGTTCGCTGGAATAGCGCTACGTGATTAAATTTTACTTTCACGTATGCAGAACCGCTTCCAAGATGCTTGCCTTGGGCAAGGAGACTTTGAAAGAGAAAGTTCTTTCAAGGCCCCGGGTGAAAATGAGCACAAGCCTTCCGCGTGTTCAAATTTTCAGAAACAATTTTTTGAACCGTTGTTTTGCACATGATGAGATCTTCACCGATTAATCTTTTACTTAAACGACAGTCGGAGTCCAGGAGATTTTTCACTTTGGTAACATTTCTGTCCAAACCATTCATTGTAGAGCGTCCAGATTGCTCCATGTCTTCAATGGTCTCTGTTCGTTCTTGAACTCACTGTAGAACAATAACAGCAACACATGGCGAGTAACTTGTTTTTTGACAATCGATTCAGCATTGTAAGATAAGGTTCCATCATCTCCTGCATCTATTTACTGAGAACTATAGGGGTAGAAATATATTAATTAACAGGTTTCCATGTCTTACTATCCTCCAATTGCATTCAGGAGTTATTGATCTGTTTCAATATTAAATTCGCTAACTTGGAAGTCCATTGTGCTTCTGGAATTGTAAAACTAAATCAAAATATTACTATTACTATTATTATTATTATTATTATTATTATTATTATTAGTAGTAGTAGTAGTAGTAGTAGTAGTAGTAGTAGTAGTAGTAGTAGTAGTAGTAGTAGTAGCATTAATATCAATACAAAACCAAACCATGACACAACAATTTGTATGCACTACGCGTGATATATTATAACTTGCATTTACCTCATTGTGATATTCTACAACTAAAAGGATTTACATTCTGTCCTTCTGTCTTACTAGTCAGGAAGTTATTATTCATTGTTCATATTTAGGACTATTCAATAGTTTTGTAGTTTTGCTTAGAAGTAGTGTTTACTAAAACAGAAATGTATGTTAAGTAGAGCATAATAATGCCGTATTTGAATATTTCAGAAACATGACAACTGCAATCTACTAGAAACCATGCTTGTATATTCTCTTGTGTTGTATTTTGCCATTGTCATACACAAAAACAGTTGTGTTCCATTCCCAATTGGTACCATTCCATCTCAGGAGATATGTGCGAATGAACTTTTTACAGATAATATGACTGAAGCAAAGACACTTATACTACTAGAAATATCCAAATCTGAAGGAAGTCGCAGCTTCTTTGATGGTTGCTTATACAATACAAAGAAACCATCGATTCTTATTACGGACTTAAGTGTGTTCAAGGATACAGTCTACCATTTGGAAAACGTGTTAATGGTTGGTTATTTAAACACAGAAAAGATCTCTACATTTAATATAGATCAATCTATCTTAAAATGGATACATGCCACATCTAGAGTTATGCTTATCCTTTCAGGACCTACACAACAAAGAGAATTAGAATTCTTGTTTAAACAGCTGTTTGGTTTGGGATTTGTTAATGTGATTATCGGAGTAAATTCAGGGTCAAACTGTGTTTTTTACACATACGTGCTTTATTCACATGGAAAATGTGGTTTTGTACATAATGTTTCAATTATGGATCAATATGATGAAGATAAGAATTTGCAGTTTCAAAAACTGTTCATAGACAAAGTTAGTAATCTACATTCTTGCCCTTTACGTGTGAGTACTATTGAATACCCTCCACATACTACATTGAGTCCCGATAATCCAACTAGTTTGGGAGGAATTGATGGTAACATTTTGAAAATTGTGTCACAGAAAATGAATTTCTCAATACTTGCAAACAAACCAGCAGATGGACATAAGTGGGGTTGGCTATTGGAAAATGGATCTGCTTATGGGATGTTTGGGGATGTGGTTAACAATAGAGCAGATATTGCAACTGGTGGTATTGTTTCCACATTAGAAAGATATGAACGTACCAGCCCAGTTTCAACGCAATTGCCGAGAGACATTAAGTGGGTGGTTCCTAAAGCACGTCAAGTTCCTCAATGGATGTGTGTTTTCTTGCCTTTAACGGTCACATGTTGGACTATTGTAATTATCTTTAATTCCGCATGGGTTGTATTACTCTCTATGTTGAGAAAGTTAAATATATTTGATGGCGATAGGTTCATAGCAAATGCAACATTGAATTCTTGGTCTCTATTTTTGGGAGTTTCAGTTCCTAAAACCTCTCAACGTACGTTCTTGAGATTTGTTTTTATAATGTGGGCATTGTATTCCTTGCTTATATGCACAGCGTATACTAGTTCACTTGTAAGTTTTCTGACTTCTCCTCCATATCAGAAGGACCTTAATTTTATGAGTGAACTTATTACCTCTGGACTCAAGCTGGTAGGTTATGAGGATTTTAAACAATTTTTCACTGACAATGATCCTACATCGAAATTTATCTATGACAACCTTTTAACTGGTTATTCTGAGTTATGGGTTTTAAATCACATTTCGACAGAAGGTGGCTACGCTTTTCAATGTAATTTAGTAACTGTAAATTATATAATATCAAAGCAATTTGAACATACACAAGTAGAAGTAAGTGTTCATATTATGGACGAAATAATTGCAAGTGCACATTCTGTGTTTCTTTTACAAAAACATTCAATCTTCTACAGTAAAATATCTTCTAGTTTGTTATATATGTTTGAAGGTGGAATAAGTAATAAGATTGAGGAGGATATGGCCATCTCAATGGGCTTTGAGCAATCAGAATCGGGAAATGTATCATTGTCTATTAAACATCTGATTGGTGTGTTTTTCTTACTGAGTTTTGGTTTAGTAACAAGCTTGTTGGTATTTGTCACAGAGTACATTTATTTACGCTGCAAAATGGAAGTGGATTTAACATAATTCTATTGGAAAGTAGTGTATTATGAAATAATACATATTGTAAGCCATTTCGGGTAATATACTTAAGAAATGTGAGTAAGTAAGGATCTCCTCATGTTAAATATGTCTCCTCTTTTATTGTTAGTATTCTGCTGAATATACATATCGAAGTATTAATTGAAGTGTGCCAAAAATGTATTAGCTAGGGACAATAGTTTATCTTTATACTCATTGCATTGGTTCGTAGGTAAATTACCTTTGGCATTTGTTTGGTATTGTTTTACTACCACCCAGATTGAAAAGAGAACTTTCATATAACTATCTAAATATTTAAGTTGGATTAATATTAGCGACGGCTTTCTGAATATAAAGCCTATTTGAAAGTATATCAATCGTAAATATAGATACAAATATACGAATTAGTTGTCACTTATGTTATATTCTTGTACATATAATATGGAAGAAAGTGAAGTGGCTTTTGGTAAACATTTAAATGTGTTATATTAATTTTCAACTACAAATTATATATTGATATTGATAACATACCAATTTCGTTCCTAGAACGATGTTAATTAATAATATTAATTAACATCGTCCTAGGAAGAAATTGGTATGTTATCAATACTTATGCACACTTCAAGAGACTTTTGGATTCCGTAGTACATAGGTTTCAAGAATAATAAAGTAATGTAAGAAAAGTCAAGCTAGTACACAATACCGACGTAGCAAAATGAAAGACCTTTTTGTCAATTAATTAATGATGTACGGTTCAAAATGGTGTGGTGTGGGTTGTATGGCGATTGATACCACTTACCGGCAGAATAAGCGGAATAATATTTAACATTTTGCGTTTCAGAGGGCTTGTACATACTATTATTCATGGTATCCAAGTGTCTGTGGTTAACTTGTGTTGTTCTAAGTTATGGAATCCCCGTAAACTGTCAACAATGGTACAATCGAACGCCGTATACAAGTAAACTATTTAATTATATTGAGAAAGAAATACTAAATTATTAGTCTTGATAAATATGCATCAACAATACATTAATGAAAAATATATTTTCATTATAAGTTAAATTGTAATTTTATTTTTCTTTTAAAATTGAATTCAACAATTAAGTTTATATCAACTTTGCAGTATAACACCTCAGGGTGGAACATTATGTTATCAATTTTACATTATCACAGTGACTTACTCTATAATCATACTATTATGATAGTTATTATACTTCGGTTCTGCCTTTTTAGCTAATTTCCAAAATGGGCTCTAAGTATTTAATAACGTTTAATACTGAAATTGATTGCATTATTCAAAATATTATTTATTAAAGATGAAGTGGACTATACTTATGGTATATTAATAAACTGAGACTTTCAAATATAGTGCATTATTATATTTGTTAATTACAAATATCCAGTTAGACTTCACTTAGCATTATGAAGGTTATATTTGTAAGTGTCTTTTGTCGAAACTATTCAAATATTTTGAAGTGTTGTTGGTAAGATGGGTGTATTAAAGTATCCGTTTGGAACACGCTAAATTGGAAATTTTGACGGCTACTCAATATCTGGTTCTTCCGAGGAACAATTGATACGACACCGTGACGTGATGAAGAGTTATAAAGACTGTAATACAATACCATGGTTAATAATCACAGAAAGTTCGAGACAAGTTGAATAAAGATGTAGTCAATAAGTTACTTGACTTCCATGGTTTCTTGTAGATTAACATGAAGAATGCAATGGATCATATTTACTTAAATATTCCATTTACATTTCACGTAAGTGTATATGGTTTATATCATGGCTAATTTGTGCAGTACTTTGAAAGTTTTTCTTTGTATGTATTACACTCCACAAAATAATGTAAGTTTTTTTTTCTCGCTGGATAGCATATTTGCCTCTTACGAAATCAGAACAAAATCAGAACGCATTCACTTCTATTTTACACTCGATTGTTAATAAAATGTTTCAAATATGATAAAGTCACCATCCTAACGAAGTCTATAAATGTATTATCTTTTTCCTGCAGTAAACATAAGGCACTATTAAATATCATAAAAATTAACACTCGCCCAGCGAAGATAGGACTACTAGAAATAACACTTCCGACGAAGATAGGATCATTTTTGACCCATCAATATTTTAATTGTTTTTAAGCAGAACAATAGTATTATTACTTGATTTCCAATTAATTTAAACCCTGATACTTGTGATGAGCATGTTGGTCTTCAGTGACGGATCTAGAAGATAAAAAGTTGGGGAAGCCAGATCCCAGACTATGAAAGCTTACTACAAACTTTCAAAAATATTAATATCTTCAGTTGTTTGTGTCACTCGAAAAACTGGGGGCCCAGGCTAGACCCGGTACTGTTGGTCTTGGTCTATTTATCAAAATATATATACTACTACCCCCAGTTTGATATTTACTCTGACAGGCAGTGTTACCAGTTCGTGAAGGGAAATTTCCCGTTCGTAAAAATGAAATTTTCCAATATCATACGATCTTTCCCGCAAACAAATAATCCAAACAAACTCACCCAGATATACATATATATATAAGTTTTACCATGTGTTTCCATTGGTACATATTAGGAAGGAAATATCCCGCATTTGCGCCACTGATATGGCAATTTGTCTCCCACCTAGCAAGAGTGTTGACATGTAGGAGCTAAGGAAATGAGTAGAATTGAAATGATCATTCAAAGTGAAAAAATGACAACTAATCTGAGGGTATGAGGTAGACAAGACAAATAAAATATCTTTCACATAAATAGAGAGACTGGGTCATTGAAGTCCCAGACAATGAATTATTTATTTGTGGTTGACAAATAAAGAATGCTAGGGTAATAGAAATGCTATTGCATGGTATGTAGGTTAAAAGAAACATACCTAGACCGATGACCGGAAAAAGGAAGAAGAAATAGGGAAAAAATTGAAATAAAATATTCATGTGTCAAAAATGACCCGATCTCCGTTGGGAGCAAGGATGTTATAAATAGAGGATCTGCCCATATGTATCTTCATCCTATTAAATTGATGGAGCCAAAAAACAACAAAGCATTGACAAGTCTGTTTGGCTACTCTCGTTTCTGCCATTGCCTGATTGGCTACTTTCGTTTCCGCCATGATTGTTGGTTCAAAACGTTGCAATCTTATTGGGTGGAGTGGGCAGAGTAGGGGTGGCGAAACTGTGACATATGGCTTCAAGATTTTGTTGTAAGGGCAGATCCTCTATTTTATAAGATCCTTGGTTGGGAGAGTGTTCATTCTAAAATGACGGAAATAAAAATTGTAAGCTTTTACTTTACGTCATAAATCAAACCAAAATATGTTATTATTGTCATGGTATTAATAGATTATATCATGGTGGTATCATGGTGGTGTCAGGTGTCTGCACCCCTGGGAAGTTGTCAATGCATCCTGTGAATTCGGAGGCCAAGGTGAATGCAGCCTATTTTCAAACGAACATCATGTTATCCTTATACACAACGCACACCCCACAGTTGTAAGGCAGGGACACCCAGAATGAATGGATTCACATGGATAAAGCATCCTGTCACGCTGCTCCCAGTTTTGTCGCGTATTATCGGTGTATGGCTACGGAGACTGGTGTGTCTGTTATACCTGTTAAGTCACCAGATCCGTAATCGATGGATTTCTGTGCCTTTGGCCTTCTGAAACAAGACCTTCCACCACTATAGTGAGGCTCTGGAAAGCTTGTTAAGCGGTGTGGTCTAGAATTCCTCTCATTCACCTTCAACGCACACAGCTTCAGTAGAAATTGCGTTGCAGATTGATAGTCGTCTCGTGGCCACCACATCGAGCACAGCCGTTGATGGAGGAAGGAATTGTCGTAAGAAGTAGAGAGCACAAACGTTGACCATCTTAGGTGAATTGACCTTCAGTAGTATAGTAAATCTCAAACTAACATTTAATTCAGTATGGTGTGCATATTCCGCAGAAAATACGAAAACTCAATTTAGGAGCGGTTCAAAAATTTTGTGGCCCCTGATCCAAGATCCAATATGTTTCAATCAAAATTTTTCTTGTACATTTTATATCTGGAGAACCATATACAGTGTAGCCAAATCCAAACTATCATTTAACTCAGTATGATATGCTTTGTGGTCCCTGATCCAAAAACTAATTACTGGGCAAGTTCGCAATCTTTGATGCATTTTTTATCATCCCTAATATTCCTGGCCAAGATGGCAAGCTTTTCATTCATTTTTTAAAAATCATTTCTAAAATTCTTGTTCAGAGAAATAACTCAAATGAAAATGTAGACATGGAAAGACAGAGAAATGATATGCAAAGAAGTCGCACTGAAGAAGATTTGTTTGATTACATATCGGTATGCACGGTAGTATTACATGACATAATCAGTAAGAACGACAGGGACATTTCCTTAGTGGGGTGTTCGAAACAAAAGAGGGTGTGCACCTAGAATAATGATATACCTTTTTTTACACAAACGCCAGGGGAGTGTGTAGGGAAATTTGGGGGTTGCAGAATACTTCCTGGACATAATATATATTTTTACAACAGAAGTTGTAAACGTAAAAGAATAAAGAAACTACTGCAGCATTAAACTCAGAAAATATTTGCTTATGCCCGGAAACTTAATACAAACTATTAATTTGCTTGTTATGGCGAGGCCATGCCTTCCCCTGTGGAATCCATGGATGTACCTGTATTGCAATATGTTGTTGTGCGTACTTGACAACCGAGAGTAGCAGAGCCATCTTAACGGCACCATAGCCATTTGGCCGGGAGCCCCGCGAGGAGACTGGCATGTATTAATTACAAGTATTAGGAGCAAAAGTTAGTCATAGGGACCACAACACACTTGCTTGATCTGGGGCCTAATATGCTGTTAAAGCGACACTGAAGAGTAGATTAAACCGGACAATAGAGTAGAGGGCACTAGCACCAAGCTCCCTTAAGCGCTCGGCTTAAGGCCGGCTCTCCAAAGTACTTTGGGTGGAAAGTCTTAATGTATCGTGGTCATTCTTTAAGCAGGCACAGGCATTGTTGATGCAAGTGACAACTTCATTCTTATATTAACTTTGGTCTTGAACAGTTCTTTCTTAAGGTGATCTGGTACCCCTAGTAACCTTGAAAGTTAGCCCATTTAAAAAGCATAGCAAAGTTTTTCACTATTTTCTTCTTTATTATTAAAGTTACAAACGTCAAAATTTGAACAAACCTAGAGGAGACACATATCTATGCCATACTTTTTTAGATTTTGAAAAAAAAAACATAGTAAAACAGCTTCCATGTTTGATTTTAAAAGCTTGGCAACGCAGCTGCAACCCTCCCACTCAAATTTTGGTGCCTGCTTTTGTTGAAATGTCTATTGACTCGTGTGTGAACCTCTCTGTCCGCGTCTAGCGGTCGTCTTTCTGTCTGTCCTTCGGGTCGTGGTTGTCTGAAATGGGAATGTCGACGGATAATCACTTCGTGGGTGACAGCAGGATGGATAGCAGTACAAATGTGTGTGCCGGGAAAAGACAACGGAAAGCAAGATATTCCTGCGGACCGAGGAAAAATATCGAACCGACTTTCGGCTTCAGAAACATAAGAAAAGAGGAGAAAGAAGCGCTATTGTGTTTCATATTTCCGTGGTTATTTCTTGCGTTTCTATGTAGCTTTATTTCTATGCAGTATTTGAATGTTGAATGAAAGATGATAAATCGAACGGTTGTTTGATAGGTAGACAGATAGACGTAATATATATATATATATATATATATATATATAAGCGATGTTCAAAATATTTATGAAGCTGAAAAACAATGCTGTAATGCTGTAAAGGATCAGGAGAGCAGAATTGTCTTCAGTGGCATATTTAGGAGGCTATAGGGCTCAAGCTTTCCCCTAAATAAGTTTGTTAGTTTTTCGCATTCCAAGTACAAAAATAATCTTTCTTATCATTTCTAAGAATGTCATTGACTTTCCATTTTCTTGTGCTCTTAGTTCAGAAATAATACTGTATTTGTCAAATTTCATTCCATGTAAGAACTGCGTCCTTTTGTTCTTTCTTACGTCCTTTCTACTTTTCTGTTTCTTTTTCTTGTCATTACTTTCTTGCATTTCGCCTATCATACTTTATCGACCGTTGTCAGTTGTGATTCAAGTCGGCCGTCACCAGTAACACCAAAACTAAGAGGAGTTGGTAAGCGAAACTGGTGTTCCAAAATGACACGTCTTTAGTTATTATAATAAAGGGAAAATTATATCGTTTAGTTATTTTTAAAAGAAGGAAATGTTTGAATTAAAGAAAATCAAAACGGGGGAACAATTAGCCCGGGAGATTAGGAAGGCCAAGAGAATCCTTCCTTTCCTTGTATGAATAGAATAAAAGGTTAGATTCACTCCTAAATTTTTGTATATCATATAGGATTTATCGGTCTGCAATTCTTGCCATTATAACTTCAATTTATGCATAAATTAAAATATATTTAATTCTCAAACTCAGGTGGGCAATTGCCCACTTCCTTCCTTGTGTTGGGCATAGTCCCTCGAAACAAAATCCTAAATACGTCATTGATTGTCTTCAACATTGGGAGGTGGACAGATTTGATGCTTATTCTAGAGAAGGGAGATGAAACTCATATTACGGTAGATGAATCTGATCAACTGTTGTAGAGTATAATATATTAGGCGATGTAGATGAAGTAGTAAAACATATCGGTATTACAAATCACTGCCGTGAATACATTCTAAAATCTGAATACAAGCATATTTATAATTGGTATGTTTCTAATTAGGCAACCACAAAGATCCACGTTAAAATTGTTTTATAATAATATAATAATATAAATAATGAACCCAAAACTATGAAGAAAGAATATCAATTATGTATGACACACGCAACAATACTCTTTGAGCAAAATTATGATAATCTCAATAACATTACAGGAATCGTTACAGAAATCTGACGCATGTCATGTACTCTTTAGTTAACAGATACAACCTTAAGATATGGAGAAAAATATTCCAGCAATCGAATTCTTTTCTTTGCTTACGAAGTATCCTCTCTCAAAAGAAAAATTGGGACACGCGGAAAATCGTAGGAACACACCATGGTTGGAACTAGCAGAGAAGTACATTAGCTACAAAATGCGAATGAAATAACTACACAAAATTCCCTAGACATCATCCGGGAAACTTCCAAACCTTTTAGAGCAAAGAAACGCGATTTTCTGAAAGCTAAAATTTAGGAACTTGAAGATAATATTAAAAATAAAAACATTCGGGACATGTATAAGGGGCTTTCTCAACGAATTTAAGAAAGGCTATCAACTTCGTGCTTATCTATATTATAAAAGAGAACGTACAAATCCTTTGTTCCCTCATCACGCTAATACGGCTGAACCAATTTCTTTTATTTTTGGGGGGTTATTAGGATTTGGACCCTAGATGGTTTTTATCATATCACTTTAATTTTTAATTACCAGTGTCTTGAGATAATTGACCATTCAAGTGTCCATAACGTACAAATCCTTTGTTATTAGTTCATCATAGGTATAAAAATAAACGCATTTATATGCAACCCGCATGACCGTGTCACTCGGCGGGTTAACATAAATGACAGGCGCTATAATGTTAACATTTACTGCAATTTGAAAGCGAAAAAGTAAAAATTATCTAAGTAACAAAGTTTATTGCGTTCCGGGGTGACCGCAGCGAAGCGGGGTGAATGCTGCTAGTATTAAAGAAAGCTGATGGAACAGTTCTCACTGATACAGATAGCATTTTAAACAGACGGAAAGATTTCTTTGACGATTTGCTTAACACGCAGCCAAAAAATAATGTACGTGGAGAAAGGGAGGTACACACCGCAGAACCGTATATTCCAGAACCCAACCGACTTGAAGTAGAAATCGCCATAAAAAAAAATAAAGAAACACAAATCTCCGCATGTAAACGAAATTCCGGCTGAGTTAATTTTAGCTGGAGGTGAAAAATTGTGGAACAAGATACACAAACTCATTCTCCTTATCTACAAAAAGGAAGAATTGCCGCAAGAGTGGAAAGAATCAATCATTGTTCCAATTCACAAAAAAGGCGACAAAACTGACTGTGAGGCATCTCTCTTCTGTCAACATCCTATAATACTCTTTCAAACATTCTATTAGCAAGATTGGCCCCATACGCAGAAGAAATTATTGGAGATTATCAGTGTGGATTTAGACAAAAACGATCAACTATCGACCAAATATTTACCATTCGCCAAATACTCGAAAAGAAGTGGGAATACAATACCCTGGTACATAAACTATTTATTGATTGTTAGAAAGGTTTACTACTCGGTTAGGAGATAAACATTGTACAACGTTCTTACAGAATTTGGAATACTGAAAAAACTAATTAGATCAATTAAGACATGTTTAAATGAATCTCAAAGTGAAGTCCGGGTAGGAAATTTTTTGTCCGCGACCTTTCACGTCGAAAATGGCCTGAAACAAGGAGACGCATTGTCGCAATTATTATTGAACTTTGTCCTGGAATACGCTATAAGGAAAATCAAAGATAGCAACCAGGGCCTAGAGCTGAACGGTGTTCAACAGGTTATGTTTACGCTAATTATGTAAATTTAGTAGAAAATAATAGAAGAACAATAGAAAGAAATGCAGATCTTATTAAACGCTTGCAGGGACAAGGATTTAGAAGAAAATGCAGAGGAAACTAAATACATGGAAGTGCATCGGGACCGTAATACGGCAAATTATGAATGCGTTAAAATCGTAAATAATACTTTTGATAAAGTGGATACTTTCAAATATCCAGGATCAATATTAACAGACGAAAGTCATATTCACGAAGAAATTAAATGTCGATTAAAACAGGGAATTCGTGTTATTATTCAGTTCAAAATCTCTTGTCGTCGCGAATTCTTTCGAGGAATTTGAAGCTTACAATATATAAAACGATAATCATACCTGTTGTTCTGTATGGTTTCGAAACTTGGTCACTTACTTTGAGGGAAGAACATCTGGAAGACTGGAAGTATTTGAGGACAAGATACTCAGACGAATATTCGGACCCAAGAGGAACGGGAATGGGAAATGGCGGAAACTTCATAACGAGGAACTACGTAAATTATACGGCTTACCAAACATTGTTAGGGTCACCAAGTCTAGGAGGCTTAGGTGGGCAGGACATATAGCCGGGATGGAAGAAAGTTGTAACGCTTTCAAAGTGTAAGCGGTAAGACCAATCGAAAAACGACCATTAGGAAGACCTAGGCGCAGATGGGAAGACAATATTAAGATGGATCTCGCAAAAATAGGAATACAAAGTAGAAACTGGATCCAGTTGGCTAAGGATAGAAGTCAGTGAAGAGCTTTTGTGAACGCGGCATTGAACCTTCGGGTTCCATAGGCTATAGAGTTACTTAGCTTACGAAGCATGTGTAGATGCCCAGACTGATGCTACAAATAGATTAAATGCACTTTTACTGAAAAGATGGGTTCTACTGACATTCTATAGTTTATATACTCTTCGTGTGCTAGGGCCTAGGGGAGAGGAGGAGATAAGATTTCATATCAGGTTACGTTATGCACATTCGCACGCCTTCATTTTAATTAAAAATGGAAAAGCCAAGAGAAACAAATTTCATCTCACTTTCCTTTGTGGCAGTTGGACACCAATCATCACACTTACCTGCAAAAAACGCTTTTCAAATCGAATTATTGGGAGAGCCTCCAGTTCCAATGTTGGGGGGGGACATGTCTCCCCATTTCCCCGGAAATTGTGCCCGTACCTACAGCTGAGAAACTTTCCAGCATGAGGAGAGGGGCATATCCTCCTCTGGCATTTATTGCAATTTGTGCCCAAGTAGCGAAAGTGGAATTAATACATATTGATGAGACTACTGAACGCACTACAGCACGAAGTTCAGTTTGAAATATTACAGAATACGATTCTTTTTAAAAAATGGAAAAGACAAGAGATTTCAATTTCATCTTACATTCTTTTCTGGCAGTCGGACACAAATCTTCACACTTATCCCATAAAGCACTTTTTAAGTCAGATTATTGGGGGGTCAGTCCCCCCAGGTCCAAAATTGGGGGACATGCCCCCCTCATCCTCCCGGGATTTGCGCCAGTGACTCAAGTGCTTACTCACGCGTGCATGTATTTTGTGAGACGGGTTTGAGCTCCACTACATGCCAGAAGTGAACTGCTATGACCTTGCTAATGCCCGATGTTTGCTTCTTTTCTCTCCGCACACCTTTTTCATTGTGATCAAGAGATCCTGGCTTCGATTCCCGGCGAAGACACACGTGAGTCGGATCCTATGTTAAACTGTACATCCTGTCCTTAGAAAGTCATCATCATGCAATACAGTACTAGTCACCATGAATTCCACTTGCTCATGATCCTTCACGGCAGACTTTCCTTCGGGCAGAACCCCAAATCACCATCATTACCTATAACAGATCACTACATCACAAGGTTATTAATAGACTACAAATCGATGCCACGCGTCGCACAGAGAATTTTTTTTCTTTCAACGTCAATAATGTCATTTGTCGTCCATATCGCACTCACCGTACTTAGCACCGAACAGCATCACAATAGCCTCTGAGGTGAGATTTGAAATTAATCCTTTCTTGGAATTTTGGATGGAGCTTGCAATTTATGAGTAGAGGAAAGACTAACATTTAACTGTGTTTTTGAAAGGTATCCAGGAATTTAAAGGGGACGCTTCAGCCCAAAATCCTCCCTCGTAAACCCACCACTGACCATAGAGTATTTAGAGCACTGGTAAGCAATGTCACGAGACGGACAGGAGAGGAAATTACTCTTTTCTTATCATTTAGCGTCACTAGTGTCGTATTTCTTCCAAGCTGCACTTACTTGGAGTTGTACAGCGCCACAATTGCCTCTGGGGGCGAAAATTGCAACTGTTTTGTTTTTGTACACTAACTGCTTCTGCATGTTCCCAAGTATAATTCTACCAAGTTTGGTTGCATTCTGTCGAGTGGTTACGACTTCACAGTTCTTTGAACAGCGATTCTTATTTTATGAAAACCTGACACACACACACACACACACACACACACACACATATATATATATATATATATATATATATATATATATATATATATATATATATATATATGTGTGTGTGTGTGTGTGTGTGTGTGTGCGTGTGTGTGTGTGTATCTGTTCAACACAACAAATATTAGTTTTGTCTGCGAACATTTTTGTCTCCTACTTCAGTGGGTCAGTTGGTTATGTTTACTTATCCATGGAATATTTAATAATCCGAAAATAATTCTTTTCTACTGTCAATGTCGCTAGACTTCCGAACTGTTATCATAGTTTAAACTGAATAGTGTAAAGATTTTAAGCCATAGGTCATTCTTCAGATATATGTGATCTTCCTCTCGTGTTATACGTTCTACACGTAACATCTATTTTCTCTTCATTTGTTTACCACAATTATTTTTTCTCTCATAGCGACTTTCGCATCTGAAACGAAAGCTATAATAGGACTATATTCTTCTCCAACTACCAGTAAATGTATACCAAATTACTAACATTTCAATTTTTTATATGAGACTGAAATTCTAGGACACCCAGTTTATTCAATAACACCTCATAATAACCTAATGGCTAGCTGAAATGAACATATTTTGAGGAACAACATACATCCAGAAACACAATAAAACGTGCATTATTCTCTATGGACTCTATTGTTTACCTCGATGTGTAATGTCTATTTGTGCTTTCAGGTATAAGCAAAAGAACCAATCATTCGCTCATAGCATGTCAGTTTATCTAAATGGATCTTTCTGTAACAGTGCGTGTTGTCTTATCGTGTTTCTATTGAACAATTTTAGTTGAAAAAACACACATACACCACCCACCCACCCATATATATAATATTCCTTGTATGAGTAACCATTACTTCCTCTATCTGGAGGCATTATCACAATAAGAAATAAATGAACTGTTTTGCTTAATAAATCTTGACAAAGAAATGCCTAACAGTTTACTGCATTATGCTAGGTACACAGTGGCATAGCCCTTACCTCTGGTGTGAAGCATCCCTGACTCAATCGCAAGTGGCGAAAACAACAAGAAACAATTTGAACTGTGCTCGGGTCGATCAGGTTTATTCAACCGTCTTCCTTATGGACATTATATATATTTTTTCATTTAATAGACAGATACTAGCCTTGGGAAAAATTCGTTTTGATTGTTTAGAAATTTCACCATGAAGGGTACATGGTTGTAGTAAATTCATTTATCGCTCGAATGAAATACAAGTGTCTTTTATATAAAGTATTAGCCCAAATTGGAGATGCTTTGTTGACAATAGTTATGATATTGATCCATGTGTTTACATCAAACAATGAAGAATTGAATAAGAAAAGGAAGAAACCATCAAAATGTCGCAAACAACAAATTCATAAGGTCACCACTCATTTTGTTTAATCCTATCTTCTCTCACTTTCTTATACTAGTAAAAGAAAATGTGTTCCAGGTCATTTCACCAAGAAGTAAAGATGATTTCAAACTCACCAATATCAAACACAAAAATTCAAAGGTAATTATAATAATACACTTCTTTCTAAATAGAAAAATTGTCTATTTTTTCCTTACACTGAAACTGATATGTAGTTTGTTGCAGTGGGAAAAATGATGCGCCTGCACACACTGCCGATGTAGTCACAACTAATCTGTAAGCTATATATTCAAGTCAGTAGATTCTGTGATTGCGCTCTGTTTTTCACGCATCACCATCACACAAACTGTCGTGTTTTGATTTATTCCTTTCTAGATATTTGTGTGGTGGCAGAAGAGAACTGTATACGTTACCACTACCGACTACAAAGCACGATTTCGTCGTTAGGCACGCGGTGCAACTGGAAATCTTCTAGATATACCTAGATTGTTTGAACATGTACGGGCAACCATGCGCAGAAGGTGTAAGGCTTCTGTTGATGCTTGCTCTTTCTGGCATGTACTGTAAAGTTACGTTACATCGCATGTGGTATGTTTCATTACTTTTCCTTCTTTGTCTTCGCCATTAGCAATTCGCGACAATTCCAGATGCATATTCTGTGACAGTCAGTGTATAATTGGTACTCTCGGTCACATCTTACAATTTGGACAGATAGTTTTCAAACACTCTGTATTTAATAGCAATTGCATAGTGTATAATTTTTCTATACTTTCGTACGTTTATCGTTTTTTGTTTTTCAGTACCGAGGAAATTATGTAATGAAAGAGGCATTTTTGAAGAATGGGTCGTAAACATTATGAAAAAGATCGAATGTGTATGTGTGTGTACGATATATTTGGTAATTACGCTAGAAAGAAAATCGCACAACGAATGCTCACTTTCTCTTTTGCTTTCGTGATGACCGTAAGCCCTCTACACTGGGGTTATGTCAAAAAATATATTGCTTCCTTTGAATTTTGCTTTACTTTTTGTGATTTCTTACGATTGAGGACCTTTAGCCTGCTATATTATTCCGTGGCCTCCCGCGCACGACTTTTGTGCACAGAGTACTAGGTTTGATTCCCGGGACCAGGACATTAATTACACTACGGTGGTCAAGCTTAAGCTGTACGTTCTCGTCTCATGTAGAGTTGGTTGTAGGAAAAGACGTTAAAATTGAATCAAGCAACAAGGCGGGAACAGGCACGTACTCTTGATATCATGATAACTACCACCATTATAAAATAAAGTAAGCAAAAGAAGTGTCTCCTTTGGGATGACAAAGAGGCTCTAATGTCTGTGCGTGTGAAGGAGGTGCAGTGTTGAATTCAGACTTGTGTACCAGGGGGGGGCAAAAAATTTAAGGGGGGCAGTGTTCTAGAGTACAATAGAGCAGTAGGAATCTGTCGCGACAAAACTCGTGACTTGTTATTGTCTGGTCGGTTGCAATAACCAACATATTGCCATTTTTCCCTAACTAACGTTGTAAAGGGTTTGTGTGCGTCTGTGTCTAATTTCCAAGTTTTTATTTAACTTCGACTTTATACAAGAACGCGGTTTGTTAATTACAACAATTAGCTTGGGCAAAAGAAGAAACTAATTTTCTTTTAAAAAAGAATCTTTGCTTTCAAAACTTTTATTTCCGAGAAAAATTAAACAGGAAAAACAAATATTTCAGTGCATGTGTATAACTATTCTAGGGGGGCGCATATATATTCTAGGAGAGGCTCAGCCCCCTCTTGAACATGCCTGAATTCAACACTGAGGAGATGCCACACTTCCTTGACTATTCACTCATGGAAGTCAAGTTCACAGCACGACGTCTCAGCCTCTTTACTTCGCCTTGTTTCTCCAGGTCAAAGAGAATGCGTGAATCTCATGATTCCCTGGGACGGAGGACAAAAAAGATCTGGATTCCTAGATTCATCAAGGACGCTCAGATGACAGTATCTGTTCTATTGTTACTTTTATATTGATGTCAAGAAGTAGCAGTATTTAGTTGTTTTTACTTGTTTCTTGTTATTTGTTTCTCCTAACTATCTTATGAAGTAATATCCTATTTTATTACATCTTCTAAATAAGAATACGCTTGCTCCAGTGTTAGCAAGGCTGAGACGTGGAATGGAAGGCTTCGGCAAATAATTCAGCCTAAATTGTATTTTGTTATGCCAAGAAGATCTTCATGGTGTGTTCACAAACAAGTACATCGTGGAATTATGATTTATTAATAATTAAAAACTGTGTGTGTGAAGAACAAACCAAACAGTTTCCACCTTAAACATTCAATTAATACTATCAGTTGCCTAATCAATCATTTTCCATAACTTTGTTTCTTAATTTGTAACACGCATTAAGCATTGTAGCCAAAACATTACGTTTTTTCCCTCTGACACGTGCTTTAGGTTACTTATGTTTCTTTAACCATAAAAATAAATTCTCAAATAGAAATACAATAAAGCTTGCAGCCAGTCCGAATGATAGAAGAAAGAAAGCACCCGTTGAATGATATATGGAAATCGGTACATTAATTGCACTTTCTTCTTCATAATAAAACGCGTTCAGAATATAATCCTCCCATTTGTAACTCAATCCAGATTCAAACAACCGAAACAAAAGTTTCGATATTTGATCTTGCAGAACTGAATCTTTCTGAAGGAGGAATACCACATAAAAGTTTGCAATTATGTCATCCATAATATGAACTGGTACTTTACCCTGTGTTTTTTGCTTCATGACATATATCGTTGCTACCGATTCATAAGCAACAGCAATATCTCTTTCTTGAATTGCACGGTCAATATCTCTGAAAGCATCTCCTTGGACACTCTTTGTAAATATAAATCGTGAAACTGAATCGCTAGTATACCGAAAATGTTCTCTTATAACTGGATGCACATTAAGAGTTAAACCTGATTTCACAAGTTCAGTCATGGTATTAATGTCTGCTTCATATGTAGTAGATGTTAAGAAACTTACAAGAGCACTTTGATATGCTGTAGCTATGACAAGAGCATAAAAGAGCCACATTAGAAATACAGTTCTGTAAAACCACGTTTGAGGTTCGCGAGGAACTGAAATTCCGAGCAACACTGCGAGAGCATTTAGTGTAGGATTTTTAATAAATAACATATCACGTCTTCCTTTCAATATTTTCGCTACTGACAGCAATAATGAATAAATAAATTGAAGAATAATTACCAGCATCCAACAGCGCAACGTAAAAGGGAATAAAATACTTCTCCATCTGGCAACTGCTAATGCTTTTGGAACAACCCATACAAACTGACGGCGTAAAAATGTTACACTGATAGAAGAGAGCTCAAGTCTGTCTAAATTTGGTGTCAGGCCAGCTACTCCAATATCTGCTCTGCCATGCACTACGTCACCAAATATTCCACAAACTGTTCCGTTTGGAAGCTTATAGCCCCATTTCATTAAGTCTGCAGGTTCTGTGATAACTAACGTAAAGTTCATTTTCTTTGATAATGTTTTCAGAATTTGTCCTTCGACTCCTTGTATATCTTTCCTACTATTACCCGATACAATTTCTATGTTTGGACTTGTATTTGTTGTACTTAAACGTACTGGACATATGTTAAGGTTGGTTATTCTTTGTTCGTAAAGTGTCTCTAGTTGAGTATTCAAGACATCATTACATGAGGTGACGGAGACAATGTTATGTGCGTACCAACACTTATTGTAAGTAAACAAAGAATACGAATACAAAAGTATTTCACTGCTTGAATGTACTCCAACTAACACAGAATCAGCTTTGAATTTCAACATGTCGTTAAACACTACACGCAGCTTACTTTCCGTAATTACTGAATCACCAAGAAAAATTATAAATTTTGATTTAGGATTTAATAAGCCTCGTGCCAATAAAGAACTGACATTACGAAAACAATCATAGTAAGTGTATATAATTATCATATCTCCAGTTTTATGAATTTGCTTTCGGAATTTGCTAATATCGCTAAATAATACAACAGAAACATATATTTCAGTATTTTGATCAAATGATAGCGAATACTTCCATCTCGTTATCTCTCTTTGATTTGAAATTATAATAACATCTTGGTTGTTTATTAAAAGGTTTCTCAAGCATTTCTGCATAGCAATAGACGAAATGTCATTAGGGATATGGATCCTATGATTATTGGAGCAATATGTTGTACATATTACTTGGAAAACAGCAATCGTAATAATTAATGGTTTCATTACGTTCATTTTAGATACGTCCCTGCAATGAAAAAAATAATATGTTTTAGATCATTGAAATATTTGATACACTTGTACAAAGAAATAAACATTTTTTTTATCAGTTAACACATTAAGAGAAAAACATTAACTTGTCTCCGCAAAAACATTAACTACATTAACTAGTACAATTAAGAACAAACTAGTGTATATAGACTATTGACAAAATGTATAGGAATTATGTAATAATACTAGTTAAATATGAAAACCTACAACGTTCTACACTTGAGCTCCTTCGTGGCTAAGCGGTTAGTGTACGCGTTTTTGGCGTGGGAGACCCGAGTGGGAGCTCATGTGGTTCGGATTCCACGTTAATCAGCAGGTCCACGTCTGATATAGCATCGCTGCTAAACGGGACGTTAAACTCAAAACCATCTCAACTCAACGTTCTACACAGTATAAACTCTGCTCTAAGATCTTATGTTCGCGGAAAACGTAGTCGCTTTCAAGGTCATAGCTGCATATTTATCAATAAATGACAAAGTAGAATAGAGATAAATAGACTTGTGACTGCATGTAACTGTTTCTGGAATGTAAAATTCTTGCATAATAACTTACTAGTTTATTATGTTGTTTCACGTCCCATATTATGGATGTGAAATAAAGGATATGAAATGAAATGTAATCTTTAAGTTTTACGTCCCACGATTATGCTGGTTACGCTAAAGGAAACGGTGATAATGATAAATGAATGAAAATGGTGGAATGAAGAAAGTGGAGGAAACGGGAGAACCACGAGAAAACCCACGAGCACGGTGTTTGCTCACCACGAAGTCCACACGCCGCGAGCTGCGATTGAACCAGGGACCCCAAGCATCGAAGGTGAACGCTCTACCACTGAGCCACCGCGCCCCCATAAAGGATATGAGATATATGTACTTGACTATAACGAAACAAATATTTAATGGTAAGATGAGAGAAGACTGGATTTCGTTGATTGAGGTGATTAAGAGGCCAAATCACAGCGAAAAAAATACCGCTAATTTTACGGTAATTATCTGATGTATTCAAATAGATAAAAGATAATCGAAATGTGGAACAAGAGCGCCCTAGACAATATTATTTTACATGAGATACAGTTATCACAATTCACTTATCTGCTTTTGATTTCCAGTCATTTCGAAAAATCGGTAGGCCTATTTATTTTCGCGTTTCTAAATGGCTGCAAACGGAAAGCTACTAAGTGACTCGTGACAACGGTACTTCATGCAAAATAATATTGTCCAGCGCACTCTTGTTCCACATTTCGATTATTATTTATCTATTTGAAGATATCGCATAATTACACTGATAAAAACATCTTATGTGGCGTACATAAAATGTAATGCTTATGTTATATTTGTAAATCCTATAGTTTTTGGACTTAACGTACAGCAAACGTATAACTGAAAACGCATGTCTTATAATACTTTCCGTATAAGTGTTCCATCTATACGTACTTTTCGTATGAAACAATGTAGGTGGTCAGGATTTCATATACAAATGGACGTATATAACATATAGCTGACGAAGGTAACATAAGTATATGCATGTGATATACGGAAAACTGTTAGATGTCAGACATCCTGCAACGGCGTGATATAACATCTAAGGGCAGTGCCCATGTAGCATACGGATAACGTATGCTCCGTACTGATTTCTATAGTAAGCAAGAGGATACCGTATGTTTGTACAATATACCGCTGTCCGAATAACGGATTTTTCTCAGTATACAGTAAAATTAGCGGTATTTTAATTTCGCACTGATTAGGCCTCTTAAGTACCTTATGAACTTCGAGATCATTGTATATGACGTAATATTCAAGTCTTAAAGTGAGGCGCCAATAAGAACTGGAATTTGTATGAGAATCGTTTTCCTAATTGTACCGTGTTATGCAAAAATGAACTAAGCGCCAAACTTTGAAAATCCACATAAATGCGACGATTGCATAATCGAAAAGAGAGGAAAACCAACACCTTTCCAAAAAAGGAAACACAATTTCACTTTTGATTACGGCTACGTTGATGCTGGACATCAACCTTTATACGTAATTTTCTTAAAAGTGTGAAATTGGCGCTAAGTTCGCTTTCGCAGCACACGGTACAATTGGGAACTAAATCACGAATACCAACATAGAAATTGCGTTTCTTGGCCACAAAAGAACACAAGGTGGGACTCGAGCATACTCGCTAGCCTGTTTGAAGCAGCAAGTCAGAGTCCGTATTCATAGATAGGCCTATGTCTTATTAATTCAAATCTACTTCTTGAGTACAATTTTATGTCATTCACCACTTATATTTTATTAATTGCAGTTTAGAAAGATCGTATAAAGTGATCACAATTTGTAACAGCATTCGATTCCTATTGTTGTTGTTCTATCGAATCTAAATAAATATATTCATGTTGCATAAACAATATACTTAGGCTAACTGTACAATAGTAGACTTACGACACTTATGAAACAGATTGTATGTCAAAGTTTAAAATCTGTATACACTTTGCTTGGTTTGGGTAGTCGTGAATGCAAATCGAAATAAGGTTGGTGGAAGTACAATTTTGGATAACTGATACTCATTTATATGGTTATATGTCCAAAACGAGAACAATCTCTTGTCTGCTACATGCACTCATGTAAAGAGTTTGTTTTTTGTAATAAGTGTTTACTTTTTAAATTTTCTACCGAAAATCTCAAAACGAAATCCACATTGGAACAAACATGTTTACATTATCGGCTTGTAGCACTTTACATTGGTTTCATTGTTATGTTTGGGAACAAAATTTTATTTATAGAGTACACCCAACACTTTTCTTAGCACATATATTTATTGGTTGATTGCTTTGCGTGCAATAAACCACATTCCCTATAAACATATTTTATATTAATATTTCGTTTGACATTTTCACACGAATAGTTACTACTTTTCATTCTGGCATCTCTTCTACAAATAAGAAATGGTAAACTGAAGGTGGATCAAAATTAGCTTCTGTTTATGAGATTATGGTTCATAATCATATAGTCAGCTCTGCCTGATCTAATGGTGAAAGTGATATTTTCTCACTTTACTTATGAAATGTATCTTGGCGCACTTCAAGTTATTTGCCAAGTACAGTATAAAGCGGATGTAAATGTTGTCCAATTGTTCTATTTAAGTATGAAGTGAATTATTAATATCCTTGATATTTTAAATGTTGTGTTCTATTCTTGGGTGAGAGACATAAATATTATAATAATTATATGTATAAGAAAACTTTTATAGTATCCATATTTTAGACAATTCGTTTGATACATCAGACCATTTAAATTCAATAAGTAGCTATTCAGCTTAAGGTTGTACCATGTAATAATTTGTGCAAAACAAACCGAAGATTAATGGTTTTCTTTTACGTTGGTCTTTTAAGCTTGGGTATCTATACTTGAATGTTATTTACATTTTCTTCTTCTTTGTCACCTCAACCATAGGTTGGCGGGCAACATGAAAATTTTAGAACTTTTCTTTCGCTTGGGAGAGCCGTTTTATACTTTGATAAGGCCTCTTGTTCGTAACTGCATCTAGTTATTATATCCTTGGTCTTCCTCTTCCTGGTTTTCCTTCTGCCTTTCCCTCTATCAGCACAGTGATCCAATCGGAGTGTCGAATAAGATGGCCAAGAATGCTGTTTCTTCTTTATCCTATTATCCTTATGATCTGTCGTCCTTCATTAGCTTCCTTTAGTACGTCTTCATTCCTTTTCCTTTCGGTCCATGAAATGCGCAGCATTCTGCGCCAACACCACATTTCAAATGCTTCCAGCTTGGATATTTTAGCTTTTCTCAATATTCAAGTCTCTGACCCGTAAAGTGCCACATTCTATACCAGGGTCTTAATAAATCTTTTTCGAACGTCCAATGATACATTTATTGGTGTTAGCAGTCCTCTTTTCCTATAGAATGCTTGTTTAGTCTGCACTATTCTTGAACTTACGTCTCTTTCACTTCTTCCGTCCCGGTATATTAGACTTCCTAAATAGAGGGACGTCTTAACGTCTTCGATTTTATCTACTTATTACAAAATGGAATTGACTGAAAAATTATCATACGTTGGATATTGCTGTTTTAATATTAAGTTAGATGAGCTTCACTCTCCACAGCTTAAAAATATTAAGAGTATTTTAATTCAGAAAAAAAAATCTGGGGTATGGAAAGCCGGCTTGTCAAAATATAAAACCTCGTTTCTCAGATCCCCCCCCCAAAAAGAAAGAAAGAAAGAAAGAAAAGTACAATTTTAATCGGTAAATTTACTTCTAATCTCAATAGGGATGGGCACGAGCGAGTTCGAGCGAGTTTTCTCTGAAACTCGACTCGACTCGAAACAGACATCTTTGAACTCGACTCGAGAACTCGGCTCGAAAAATTTCCTCCAACTCGACTCGAAACTCGACTCGAATTTGGTTCGAGTTTCGAGTCGAATCGAGCCAAAACGAGCAAAATCGAGCCGAATCGTGTGTGTAGTTCAAGTACTCTCTTCAAGTATCATACATACACAATATAATTATTATCAATGACACTATTACTACTACTACTACTACAACATTATTATTATTATTATTATTATTATTATTATTATTATTATTATTATTATTATTATTATTATTATTATTATTATTATAAGGACCGCCGTGGCTCATTGGTAGAGCGTTCCATGGGTTCTCGGGCTCCATCTCTGCTCCCGCCAAGTGAACCTTGTGCTGGACGAACACTGTGTGCATGGGTTTCCTCGGGGCTCGCCCATTTCCTCCCACTTTCTTCATTCCACCATTTCATTCATTTCTCATCATCCCCATCTCCTTTAGACAACCGACATAATAGTGGGACGTAAAACTGAAAGGTTTATTGTTATTTTTGCTTCGCAATCTGAAGGTCCCATGCTCGAATCCAGAGTTCAGTATCCTGACTGAGCTATTCCAGGGTTTTCCTCAGTTACACCAGGTCAATGTTGAGATGGTACCTTAAAATACAGACCCTGGCCGCCATCCTTCCATTTTCTTTCCCAATGTTGTTATTATTGTTAATTTGTTGAGTGCACCAGTGTAAAATGGCCTCTGAGATTGTATCTGGTAGCTTAGTAATAAATAAATATATCTCAAGTTCATTTAATTCTGCAAAAAAATGGCTCATGGTGGGCATGAAGTCATAAGTTTCCAGGTACATATACACTTCCTAAGAGACCACCACTTTTACGATACTTTTTCGATACGAGACAGACACAAACTTTGTCTCCTAGACTATTGTCATGGTCTGTATATGAGTAACTTTAAGACACAATCTATGACACATTCGCGAAGTGTTCTCTCGGGATTTGTGTAAAATTGATTCAAATGCGAAGTTCTGCGCGGCCCAATGCATATTGCACTAATTTTAACGGCTCATATGTAATTTGCATATTTATGGGCCTTCATATATACGGAATTCAATCATACACTACTATAACACTCGGGAACAAAATTGTTGTTACACTAGTTTATTTAGATGGAACTGGACATGAATGTGGGTATATACAAAACAAATTGGATCAAGTATTGGATCAAAGAATTGTTGTGAATGAGTATTAGTTTAATACTTCACTGAGTAAATAGGCAGAACAATATGGAGGAGAGATTTGAATCGGATAAGCACAACAGTGGCTTGTGTTTGAAGAAGACAAAATCATGTATGTAACACTGCTGTCAGAAATAAGATAAAGTATGAATAATGATAATATATTGTAGATATTCACCATTATTATTATTATTATTATTATTATTATTATTATTATTATTATTATTATTATTATTATTATTATTATTATTATTAATTTCAGCACGCAAAGTGTCACACATGTAAATATTTCGTGAAAGCAGAGAAATGAACTTGTTTTTCCGATTGCCTATGTAAATAGCTGTGCGATTTTTCCTGTTATTTGAGGAGTGTCTGCAAATTTTGACTACCATAGCTTTGCTCAAATAAATGACAAACTGCCGCAGAAAAGTAATATTGTTCTTCTCCTATTTTTATTGCCTACTATAAAAAAGAGCTTAAAACTATTCAGTAAAGAAAATTCTGAACCTCTGTAGGGACTTCTGATTACAGACTCCGTTTGGTGGTAACTTGTTTACTTGCAGAGTTGCAGGGCTGTTGAACAATAAACCACACGTGTTCAGTTGCAGTCCAGTCTAAATCTGTAAGAACGTTTGCCTCCAATGAATAAGATAAAAGATAATTTCCGGCCATACAAAATATGAAGAAGCGAAGTCAGCTCTTTATTTACCATGATATGTGGGGGCGCGGTAGCTCAGTGGTAGAGCGTTCACCTCCGTTACTTGGGATCCCTGGTTCGATCCCAGCTCGCGCCGTGTGGACCTTGTGGTGGACAAACACCGTGCTCGTGGGTTTTCCCGGGATTCTCCCCTTTCCTCCCACTTTCTTCATTCCACCATTTCACTCATCTCTCATCATCACCGCCTCCTTTACTCCAACCGGCATAACCGTGGGACATAAAACTTAAATATTTCATTTCATTTTTACCATGATATGAGAGGATTTAGCGAACGTCATGATAGTCACTTCTGGTAAAATTAAGTTATAAGGTAGACTGGATGAATTAGTCCCAGAAGCGACAGTCCTATTAGCGACAGGGACTATTATCTGTCCTATGAGCAACCGATTAATTTACATTGAGATGATGGAAGATGATATATTCCCTCTCGTGAAATATGCTTGCCTCTGGCGTTATTAGCGCCCGAACAACCTTGCTACGAAAAATGTACCTGCCAGTAATACAGTTCATCAAATATATTTTCCCTCTACAGTGAGTGTAAATAAAACTTATTTTAATTTTGAGTTAGATTTGACATAAAACATGTCAAATAACTTAGCGAGACAACAGGGACATTTCCATGAAAAGTATATTTCTATGTAATTATTGACAATCCAGTTGTAATATCTCCTTTCTTCAAAAGCTCTGTTTTCTGTACTTAATTTGATTCAAATCTAGTTACTCACTAAGCACAGTAATATATTTTATTTTGAAAAACTTAAACGTGTAACAGTTTCGCTAACTATCTACTTTTTAGACTTCAAAGACACTGAATAAAATGAAAAAAGTCAATGATAAACGACAGTTTTTGAGATCCTTTACATCTGATTGGCTATTCTCAACCAATCTCACCAATTACAATGCAGTTCACTCTAAACAATCCAAAAGGTAAACAAACTCTTTACTACCTTCCTCCGTATTGTAAGCTACAAAAACGAAAACTAATTGCTTACTTTGCCTTCCTTCCTTGTTTTAACTTATACATAAAAGCTTGTCGTATAGCAATCTGAAATGCGAGTAATCCCTTATAACTAGACGAACTGTTAAGTCCTGCGAGAGATTTGTAACTTGTGTAATAATTTCTTCGAATAATTTTTTTTAGATTTCTTTGATATCCTCAAGTGCTGAACACCCTCTTCCCATGGGCGCCCGATGGGAAGGCAGGGATCACCCCCCTGGCTCACTAAATTGTATACGTAATATAGCAAACCACGTATATTAAATATCAGATATACCAGACATGATACAGCAACCATGAAGATGCCCCTCCCTAGAAAATTTTCTTTGGGCACCCTTACCTCTTTCTGATTTCTTTCTTATGCCATAAACATATTCAATCTAAACTTATGCTCCGCATCATTTTAACATGAAATTTTTAATTATATTAGAATCATAGACAAAGGCGGAGCTACTCTAAATATTTAGTTAGTTTTCCCCTTGATATAGTCATTGTATTCATAGAAAGTAATTCAAAAATATTTAGGAAAAACGTAGAAAATATTGTTAGTGTAATGAGAGTAGTCTCACGTATTAAATTCAGGTAGAGCGAAATTTTTCATAGTACATTTTGTTATGTTCTAAATCGCATTAGCATGAAACAAGTTAAAGAAGAGAGAACCTTGTCTTCTTCCATTATCTTAGTATGAACGAATCGGTGACTCATAGAGCAGTTAACAGATCGAATCGGTCGCTCATAGGACAGTTAACAGTTCCTGTCGCTAATAGGAATGTCGCAAGTGGGACAACACCGACTGGATTGGTATTAAACCACAAGGGAAACTTGTTTGGTATGTATCACTGTATCGAATTGCATAGGAATGAGAACTTTCTTTTTATACTTACTCAAAAGTCAGAAAATGTGGCATACAATATGTTTCCACGAGCTGTCCATATTATACAAATAACAACATTGTTATCCGGAATAGGCTTTTTGCAAATATTGGTAATAATAATAATAATAATAATAATAATAATAATAATAATAATAATAATAATAATAATAATAATAATAATAATAATAATATGTAGAAACTAGATGACGATTATTTTTCTCGCAAGAAATTCTAAATATGAGAATTTAAAAATTATACAGCTAAAGACAATATAGGAATATTACGAAAGAGTATTATGAAGATAATTTAAAGTTAAGTATGATTTCTTTTGTCACTAGAATTCTTTATAATAATTGATACTAACAGAAAAACAGACTAATAAAGCAATATGTTAATACTGAAAAATTAGTAATTTCTCCATATAGCCTTTGATAAGATATTCAGAAAAGTGATCAATTTTGAATTATCCCTTTTATTAATCATTCATAATGGGAGCCATTTCAACACAGCTATACACAGTCACATACCGGTATATGAAGATAAGGAGATTTAATGTTGATAATTATGGTTGGAGGGGGTAATTCGATATATATATATATATATGATAAAATATTGGAAAATATGGTAAATTTTACGTATTAATTAATTACGAGTATTCATAACGTGAGAGCTGCTTCGACACTGCTATAGCATAAAGGTGTATACCAGGAGATAAATTGATACCGACATCAATTTGATTAAAGAGGGGTTACATGAGACATATCATGTATAGGCCTATATCCATCTTAGAATACCACGGCAACCCTGTTATTTTTCTGGTCTGGAGTTAGCAGTTATCTGAATTACCGCGGTGCTTGACCCGGATTTAGGGTTGTCAACGGATTGAGTGGCTCGGCTCACAACTCATCTACTATCGAGCCGAACCGAGAAGTGAGCCGAGTCAACATCCCATCTAACCGAGACGGCAAAAACCGATGGCTCACTTGAGCCGAACTAAACCGATTCGGTGGCTCATCCCGAACGAGCCGGCTCAGGCCATAGGGCTCAATTGAGCCAAGCCGATGGCTCAGTTGAACCGAGCCGGCTCGAGCTGTTCGCACAGTTGAACCGAGCCGAGCCCGTTGACATCACTACCCTGGTTGGGCTTCTGCTTAGGTTCAGAAATACGACCGTGCAGGCCTCAGTCTTGATGGTAAAAACTGCAGTATATATATATATATATATATATATATATATATATATATATATATATATATATATATATATTGGTGCTCACGACATTTGAGGCTGTCCTTTTATTTTTTTAAAAAAAATTCTATTGTGGTCTCGTTATCGAGACGACATGAGATGCAAGCAGTGTCCCCTCTCGTGAGCAACACTAAAAGTATTCTACATTACGGCTTACATTTCTCATGGCTTTCGCTTTCCAGTTTAAACAGGCCATGATTTCAAAACGAGCTAAAACGAGCTAAACGAGCGAGCCACGTATCAAACTTGACTCGACTCGAAACTCGATCTCAAAAACAGTAACTCGACTCGGAACTCGGCTCGAAACTCGACTTGAATTCGAGTCGAGTTTCGAGTCGAGTCAAGTTTCAGTTCGACTCGTGCCCATCCCTAAATCTCAACATAATCTTAATATTAAGAAACCCAACATTTAAATTTTACATCAAAGTGAGACGTCAACAAGAATCGTGACATTAGATCAGGATCAGTCGTAATATTCACATTGTACACTGTTTCCTGGACAAAGAACTCCCTTATAACCTTCATTGTTACTGGTGATATTGGTACACTCATATCTAAAATTATTGTCGCATGTCTATAAATATGTTGTTGTGGGAATATAATTTGATAACAAATTCGTCTGGTATTTCTTATAATGTATATAATCGGCAAAGACATGTATCTGGCAAATTTCACGTCAAAACAGCAGTAAATTAGAACAATAAAACTTTCTTGTACATTTATCAACATTCTATTTTACTCATTCTAATTTTCGTATTTATAATTATTTTTTTATGAAATTTGCCACAAATATACATTTCTCGATTATACACATAGTATCTGTATTAAAACTACCCTGAAAATCATTATCAAATTATATTCTTACAAGAAGACAGTTATAGATATGCGACAGTCATTTTGGACATGAGTGTACATTACTCTCCAACAAACTGGAGAAACCATTTATGTTTTTAGCCACAATTATGGAAAAAAAGATACTTTCGGAAGTGGGGTCGACTTAAGAGCCAAGAAAGTTAATTAAATTTCCACCACAGATTTTAGCAAAATACCATGTTTATATCTTAACTATATGTAAAACTACATGAGCTGACATAAATTATTGAGCACTTTATGTAGGGCTACAATGATTAAATTAGGCATGATTGTAGCTTTCCGGAACTAACCCACGGGAAAATTGCCAAAAATGAATATTTTTAATTTTTAGGGGTCTAAAGAGGGGATGAAGAATTTTCCCATGTTATTTAAGTGGACCTTACTCTTGGAACTATAATCTCATGTTTTAGGTACTTACAATTGGAATAAAAACTTGAAATTCGGTATGCTTATACGTTTTAGTTAGCTTTACCTAAGTGATTCATCAGAAATAAAAATTTCCAAGCGTAGAGTGGTTTTATGGGGGACTGAAAAATCTTTCCCATGTTATTTATATGAGACTTCTATACTCCAAAATGATTAGGCACTTCTGGAAGGGTTGGAATAATGAAATTTTCATGATTGTAGCCTTCCAGGACTAACCGACAGAAAAATTGCCGAAAGTGAATATTTTTATTTTTTTAGGGGTCTAAAGGGGGATGAAGAAATTCTCATGCTATTTAAATGGGCGTTTTCTTGGGATATAAAATCTTATCTTTTAAATAATTGAAATAAGAAAAAAATGATGGGTTCAAGAGGTGAGAGGCCTGTAGGTCGAGCAAAGACAATGTGTGGGGGCGAAGCCTCCGGATGGGCAAAATTAGGAAATATCAAGAGCAAGTTCACGAAATTCACTGTTGATCGAAAGGCCGATAGATAAGAAATGCGAGGCCGTAGGCTGAGCAAACATTGTGGTCTGGGGGCGGAGCCCCCAGCCAGCGAAAGGCTTGTTTAAAATATAAAATTCGATAATTTCAAGCTAAAGTTGTGTTACTTGTTTCCCGCTACCTTGTCTCCTTTCTAAATATGAGCTATATAAAGTATGCACAGTGAAATTAAAAGATCATACAAATTAAAAGTTGCCTTAAGTGTTGTAATGATTTTATTGTGGAAATATAGCATGTAAGGTAAGTTCTCTAATTTTTTTTATACGCATGCCCAACCACAGTTCTTCGTAGACCTTCAATTTTCGTCCAATTTCTTATACAGCAGATTTAACTAAATATTTCTAAATGATAATTAAGTTCCTGTCACATTTGCACTTGTTTGTGTCTTTTCTCTTATAGAAGTACTCTGTCTCCTCAAACTGTTTACCAAATTTTGGCTTGAAATTTCCTGATAAAGGTAGTCGATGAAAGTAATAGAGTCAAAGTGCAGTAAGCTTTAGATAATTTCTCCATTTTGCATAAGAGCGTGGCTGATAGATAATTTCAAAAAAATAGTGAGTTATTGAGTATTCCCAAGTGAAATTTCGAGAATTTATCTTTTTATGCTGGATCAGTAATTTTAAAGGAGCAGTTCGAGTTAAAAACAAGTTTGGTGCAATAGAAAGAGAAACAAAAAATAAGAGACCCGTATTTTTTTATATCTTGATAGGCCGTCTCGTTCAGCTTCTACAGGCATTTGTTTTTGATGAATCGTAAATGGTGACGTCATTGGTGGGATACGCGAGAAACTCAATGTGAGTCAGCAACCACTCCCTTGTACGTAGCTGGTAACCTTTAATAGTGCATTGGATTTAATAGATTATGTTTTGGATTTGTTAGCAGTCTTGCCCTGTGTTGAATTCTTGAGGGAAGTTTTTGTTAGTTGTTTTTCCTATAGCATTAGTATAAAAAAGAGTAGAGAGAGAGCAGTAATTACGTTTGTTGTGCGAAACAGTGTTTCTTCCAGACATGTTTTTAAGGTGGCATTGTCTCCCGGAGCTCTGAGAGATTCCCCCGGAGGAGACCAAACTAATACGTCTATAATGTAATAAATATAATTGTACTGTGTAAATATAATGTGCCTCTTCGAATACTAAGTGTCCCTTCCTCTCCTTCCCCCCCCCCCGATTTTTTTTCTGAAAGAAACACTAGTGTGAAGTAGAAAACACGTGTTAGTACAGCGTGTGCTGTGTCTGTGAAGTGAAGTAGAAATGCCTAACACCTGCTGTGTTTTCGGTTGTAATTCTTGTGCAATTGAAGCTGAGGACGTAAATTATCTTTTCTTACGCTTCTAAGTCGTGAGAAATCACCAGATCGATATAAATTAAGGCCCAAGAAAATCAATGGGAAAAAATGTACCAAATAAAATCACTCGTGTTCGAAACATCTTGAAAAGCCTGCCTTCGAGAAGTCAAGTTTACTGAAAGAAAAGTTAATGCCAGTGGCGGATCTAGGCTGGGGCCGGGGGCCTCGGCCCCCCAGTTTTTGAGTGACAAAATTGATTTAAGCTATTATTTAGATATTTTTGAAAGTTTTTAGTAAACATGATATACATATATTATAGTCTGGGTTCTGACTCCCCCCCCCCTGAGTTTTTACCGTCTAGATCCACTTCTGGCTAATGCCAGGAGAATTATTTACACGCAAACTGAGAAAGAATGCTGTTCCAAGTATATTATTGAAAGGTTTAAAATCCGAGCCATTGAACAAGCACCGATTTATGTCCAGTTACCAACGTACAAATATCGTACAAGACGCAATTGATGGTTGTAGTCAAGACGATGCATTAGAGGGTAATAGAGACGATGTCACTCAAGATTCTGAAGATACTGCTTTAGAAATAAGCTATACACTGTGAATTAGGGAGTGAAATATACCGGCTTGTAGAAGGAATCAATGACAATGACTGTTCCTCAAGACCTTGATTCATCGTTTAATTTCTCTATATCATATGACAATGATGATGAAACGGGTGATGAGAGTTGTTTCGCGGACAGCTATGCGAATAAAAGAAATTTAACCGGTGAAGTGTTTTTCGTATTCTGGCAAACTTTACAGATGTTATTTCATTTTTGCCTCATATGTTGCGCTCCTGTACATACCTTGAAGCACAAAATTATAGGGTCAGCATTAAAAATTGCAACAAAACATGAAAATGAACATACTTACGTTTGGGAATCGGAAGAATGATTAAAGAAAAGGTGTTGCAGCAATCTCGTCCGCCATCTATTTACATATTGGTTTCGATTTTTTTTTTTTTACGCTGAACTCATGCTTTATAGGATACGTTTTATAATATTATAAAAACGTTTGTACAGCCCATCATCAGATATCATTTTCTACATGCAGATGATATTTGTAAGTTTCTGCAATCAGTTCTGGAAAAGGAAACTGCACTTAGGACGTGCCACCGCACCTCTCACAAACGAAATGCTTGGCACTGTGTAGTATGTAAGCCTGCTCGCGCTCCTTGCCCACCTATGACGTCATCACAAAATATTTCTTCCTCTGTTACTCGCTAACGACTGAACGTATCACGATCAAACAAACACCACTCCTTTTAGAATTTTCAACTCTACAAATGGAAATAAATTGTAAAAAATGCATTTCTAAGTCGAACTGCTCCTTTAAGGTATCGTTTCGTTTTGCGTTGTTCATGTCCGTCTGTAAGACACGAGAATCCAAAAGTAACAATAAAGGGAATTTGTAGCGAACATATCTAATACTCGAGCAGCGACGCAAATCTGTCTTCAACATTGGGGGAGGGGGGCAAATAAGACCGTTTTTTTCATAATTGTGAAGTTGAAAAACAATCCTGTGGAGGATCAGGAAGCAAAGTTGTCTTCAACATTGGGAGGCGGGCAGATTTGAGGCTTATTCTTGGGGACATCAATTTCATCTCACTTTCCTTTGTGGCAATCGGACACAAATCATCACATTTCCCTCCCCCCAAAAACACACATTTCAAATCGGATTATTGGGTGGACTGTCCCCCCAGTTCCAAAATTGGAGGGGACATGTCCCCCTCAAACCCCCGGGAATTTCCGCTACTATACTCTAGTACTCTAGCTATATCCTAGTTTTGCTTACTTTACCTGTTTCAGCTCTATTTTCTTAGCTGTTTTCGTGTTCTCTAAAGAAAAAAAAATACCCCTTGAATGTTGATGCCATCTTGCGAGCATAGTAAATATATAGAGAGAGCATGTTATGAACTAAGGTTGTAGAGCTTAACGATCTGGAACTATATATGTAAACATGTGCGTATTTCTACACTAACTTACTGATACTTCTGTTTAGACATGTGATTGTTGTATTTGTCCTTTGAGTAATTAGAAGAAAAGAAACAAAAACTCTTACGAGATATGTTTTAGACAATCCATTAACTGATTCATTTTCTAGATGGACTTTGTCTTCGAAAACAAAGGACATCTTTCCTTTTGAGGATAGAAATAACTGTATTGCATTCTTATATATGAAAGAAGTATGTAATATATTAGTGGATGTCAATTATCGTTGACTCAGAAATCAGAGGAAAGATAGAGTAACCACTTTCTCATATTCACCATTTTTACTTCCACTTAAAATTGTATACACACTAATTCTATTGCTGTCTGATTTATGTATCGTTAGATGCATATCATCTTCAATTAGTCATAAAGATAGAAACACTATATAGACGTACCCAATAGCTCTTTCACGTAAAATGGTAATGTATCGCAAAATTAATGAGGGACCACCGATGGGCAACTAGCAACATCTCGCAAAAAATTGGCGGACCCACAGCGACGATCCGCGGTGCCCCACTTCCATTTTGAAAATTATACCACCAGTGGGCCACCAGCAACACAAACGCGACGGAATACCAATGAACAACAAAATTATCCCTCCAAAATCAGTTAAATCTTCATATGCGTAATTTGTTTACATTAAGGTGAGTCTAAAAGCACTTTTAAAAAGGTAAGAAAAAGTACCCATAGCTAGTCGCGAACCACCTACCTTATGATTACTAGCCGCGTGTTCTTCCGACTTCTCCAATGAAGAAATCTTCGCAATGAAGAAATCTGAGATAAATCGTTGAAGTCTTTTTAATTTGGCTAAACAGAATGCTCCTTTAACCGTGAATATTCGGCGATAACCGTTTGGGATCAGATAAAATGCATTCGCCATTGAATTTTATAACTTGACAAAACCGTGCACACTAGCGATAATCATTCGACGCTTCACTATATCGACGATCGACATTTACCGGCAAGTGGGCCACTAGGAGTTGGCGACTTTACGATATGGGTAGATATGTTAAACTGAACGAACTAAATTTCGCAAAATAAAGCGAAAAGGTCAATCAGTCATACGTTTCGTGATGCAGTTGGAACGACAGTCAGCTTTTTGTTCATTAGACCTGTCAGTTACATCGTCATTGTAACTATATAACAACCCTTTCAGTCAATTACTTAAATAATTCTATGAACCAGCATTATGAGAAAAGGTCCCATACTTCGATATAGGCCTAACCTTAAATGCATTTGAGAGTACAAATCCACCTAATCGATTTGGATAAATCAAGTCCTCAAAATTACAAGTAAGAAAAAGTTAGTTACTTCGAGTAATGTTGGCATACTATAACAAAGCAAATGTGTTTCTGAAATTACTGTAATATTCATTGATCATAAACATTAACCTGAGACTAATGTCAATAATTGTCTCCAAATTTGGCGAGGAGTCCTACTTTTAAAACCCCTTACAATATGGAGCACAGCACATAAACTATAAGAGAAGTAAATGACAGTAGAGTTAATAGAATTAGAATCCTGAGAGAATACACGGAAACATTTCAAAAGAATCTATAAATAAAACTAGTAAAATCTTAGAAATAAAAATGTTAAAATTTATCACTCATTCACAATATTTCTCACATCTGAAATATGTTTTTCCTGTCAGATTATAGGCCTAAGGATAATGAAAATCACTTAAATATTTTCGTTAAACATAATCGTATGAATACGAAAAGTCAAAATCTTTCAGTTATACGTCTCACAATTATGTCGGCTAGGCTAAAGGAGACGCTGATGAGGAGAAATGAATGTAATGGTGGAACAATAAAGTGGAAGGAAACGGGAGAACCCCGAGAAAGCCCACGCACACGTTGTTTGTCCATCACAAAGTGCACTTGGCACGAACTGAGATCGAACCAGAGACCCTTGTTCCAGAGATGAACGCTCTACTACTTAGCCACCGCGGCCCCATCAAAAGTGAAGATAACCGTGAAAATGTAAGGTGATATTTGCTGAATATCAGAGTATAGCAACATTATGACGTGATATCTCCATCAGCATGACATCCACCATCTTGTCTGAAAATTAACTTGTATAGTCAGGGAAGATAAAGTTAAGTGAAAGAAAATATAATAATGCCGCCTTTATCAACATAAAGTTGTTACGCTACAAGAACCTCAACCACCTGACACAAGGAACCTAACGTAGTTACATGTGTGGCTTAAAGATCTCATACCATGGAGCAGTATCCTAATTAATTTCGACTTATTTCAGTTGAGATGTATTCAATTCACAAGAAGCGGTGAACCCACATAATACTAAATATATGGCATCTGACAACCTACTCGTGTTCCACATGTGGTCCCGCGTAACGTAGTTGCTAGCGCTCTCGCCTTCTGTGCTAGCGGTCCCGGGTTCGATTGCCGGTGGGACCACTCGGTTGAAAAAGTGTAAAAGCTTTCTCAGGCCAGCCATTCTCAATGAGGTTTTCCTGAGTTTTCCTCCCTCACACCAGGCAAATTCCCGGGTGGTAGCTAACATATAGGTCTCAGGCCGCTTCCTCCCTTCCCCTTTCCTTTCTCCCTGCCCTTTCCCTGGGTAGTGGGCTCACCGAGGAACGTCGTCCCTGAAACGTGACGGGCTAAATGGCCATAGATGCCGAAAGCCGAGAAATCTAAATCCTAATCCTAATCGTCATCGTGTTCCACATGATTCTACACCATTCTGACAAAATGCAGATGTACAGTATTGTATTATGTCTAATTGTTCACGTTTAGTTTGTTTCTTCAATACATGCGCGACTAAGATTTATCTACATATTGCGTTACCGTCCATTGCCATATTGGAATCTGAGTAAAAAAGTTCGCGGTTTCAGCAGGATAGAGAGTCCTGTCATAATACGGTTGCAACTATGGAGTATCCTAATTTGAGAATCTTTTCGGAGGACATAATCACCTCAACAAGGTTCAGAGTATTTCTTTCTGAGAACTTTTTCTAAGGAACATGAATATCTTAACACATCAAAAACATGGAACACTTTAAGGGAAACATTTACTGAAATCGTTCTTGGTATGCAGAAAAGAATAGGTAAATGCACTCTCGGAATGTGGATGAATATACCAACTTTTCCAAAACACATGTTATTAGGGCTCCATGTTTTACGAGAAAATGCATTTTGCTAAATGTACTTCATAATTCATTTTGTTCTTTATCTTACTACTGTGTAGCATGAACTTCTTTGGCATGAACATTCTTCTTTGTTCCTTACAAACGAAATATTTATAAATGAATTGTATGCAAAGGAAAGGAAAGAATTATTCAGTTACCCGTAATAATTAATACGTTGTAAAACGCTTTTTTTTTAGCTTTCATTCCACATTAACATTTACATTTACATTGGGAATTATATTTTTGAAGTCTCGCTCGATATCGTTTTCACGTGCGTATAACAAATATCCAAACAGAAAACGAGTCATGCTGTGCACACAACAAATTATGATACTATTTAATACCATAAAACGGAAATGTCTATTTATTTTTAAATTCTCTTGAATGTGTCTTTGTATACTCGTTGGTACAGACATTATCTGTAGTTAACGAGAAGGATTATGATCCAATTCCTAGCTATGGTTCTGGGTGGGGAATATTAAGTTCTCGCCTTTTCCTTGGGGATCACCCAATGTTACGCTAAAACATTTTTTCTCTCACCAATTACCTAGGTACTTTTATTTGTTATGATTCTAATTCAATTTATCAAAATCACCGCTGGTCTAGTGACACAACATTACATAAACACACAGCATTATTTAACAACTCACATTCAACTAAAATTCAATTGGATTTGTATCTGATCAAATATTAATGCTCCTTTAAACAACAAAGTGCAATCAAATCAATAACAAGCACGAAACACTAAGTAGATTGAACCAGTTATGGCCCACAATATTTGTGAATCCTACGACAATGTTGATGCTCTTAAACACAGTCTGCAAACTTGTACAGGGCTTTAGAACATGTTATACTTCTAGAACTTGACTAGGTAAACTTTGTTGCTTCTCACCTCAATATTTCACTACCACTAATGTCATTATATACCCAGATTTTAACTATTTTCCTTAAATGAAGTGTAATACAGATTGTTCACACAGAGTCACAAGTTGAATTTCCAATGAGAGTATTGAAACATTTGTACGCGTTTCGGTAGCTCAGATTATACCTTAAACTAAGTCCACATGTCATTTAGCCTTATTGCTGAAACACACGCTAGATTCCAATCCAACCAGCCAACCAAATAGTTAATCTATAGGAAAGGATCACAGAATGCAAAGTTTAAAGATGTGTATCTTTGTACTATTTCAGATTTGCACCTTGAATATTAATAAATTAGTACGGATTGTATGTATAGACAACAATACAATACCAAGATGCATGCGCCAAGTAACAGTATAGTAAACCAGCACACATTTTCTTACTTGACTTGCCATTTTATTTACTAACGAGGGAAGGGTGAGATGTTGCTCAAAGATAATTCCACCAAATTTGGTGTAGGAATAGGTAACATGAGTACAAAAGAACGTATGGAACAATTCGTTTCGCAAGCGTTCGGAATCAGAAATACTGTGCCCCACAGTTCAGGACAAGTATGGTCTGTCAATCAAATATTGATGGGACGGAGTCTTTGCTCGCTGTTGCAGGCAATGGAGAAGTTAAATAAAGTAGAATGAAAACAGAGAGAAAAGACGAGCTGAACAGAAAATGCAGCAATGTCCGCCCTCAGTCCCACCAGGCAAATACCGGGAAACTAAATCATCAACTGCTCTTGTCATTACCCATCTTATCTCTATAAAAAAATTAAATATTTTTAAAAAATTAGTCTCATCTGTTTCAGACTAGGGATGGTACCGAGACCGAGACCAGTCTCGTTCTCGCCTCAGTCTCGTCTCGAATTATCGAGACGAGACCGAGACCGAGACCGACTTTTATATACCGAGACGAGACCGAGACCGAGACCGAGACGGACTTTTAAATACCGAGACGAGACCGAGACCGAGACAGACCTCTATAAATCGAGACGAGACCGAGACGAGACTTAGGCTAGTCTCGAAAGTCTCGGTCTCGTCTCGAATATTGATATTGATAGATACTAAAATTGCCTTCACTCAAAATTTGTTTCATTGCTGTGTTAGATAATATGAGAACGGTTGACTGATGTACAGTGGCATTTAGGGGGTGGTTATCGGGCTCAACCCCCTCCCGCCGAAATAAATTTGTGATCATTTTTTTGCATTGCATTTCTTACTCGTTCATCAAGCCTCTTCCGAAACAAAATCCACTGCTGATGCAAATAGAATTCCCCCCCCCTCTCTCTCTCTCTCTCTCTCTCTCTCTCTCTATATATATATATATATATATATATATATATATATATATATATATATATGGTCGCGGTGCTACCCAGGGCCGCCCTGCATGGGTTCCCGGGATTCAACTTTATTTTTAAATGGAAGCAAGGGGTGAGTGGTACCTCGTTCGATAGATCTTTAAAAACTAAAAAGCGTTGTGGCAAATGTTCTTTCATATCGGGCACTGTATTCAAAACAGCCGCCAAGATGTTGCCTCTATCAGATACAGTTAAAACGTGCAATACCACTAATATGAAAACAGTTGAACGTAAATTAATCTAACAAAAACTCAAATAGAAAATGTCATGTGGTACATTGATTGATATTGTCGCGGAGGCTTCCAGGGCCACCCTTCATGGGGGCCAAGGGTGCAACTTCAAAATTGTAAATGGAAACATGGGGTGAGTATATACCTCGTTCGACATATCTTTAAAAAGTAAAGAGTGCTGTTGCAAAAGATTGTTCATATGGGTCACCGTTTTTAAAATGACCACCAAGACATGGTACCTGCTTCAGATAATACGTCCAGTATCACTAATATGAAAACACCAAAACAAATATTCGAATAGGAAACAACAGAGGATATTTATCATTCTATAGCTCGGGAATGTTGCAACAGTCGAAAAAATTATTAGAGTGAGAGTGCGATAATGGAAAGAGAAAAATCTAACTCCTAGAAAATTATCGCTCCAACCTCACTCCGTTGGTGCAAAAATGGTTTGGTGCAAAAATGAATCAACTGAAATGCGAAACAAATTTGTCGAACAATGCAATTTTAGAACAATGTTTACAAACGTTGGTTTTGTTCAACAATCGTCTGCATGATATTGGTTCACTTCTTTTCCTTCTGTCTTCTTGCATGTGATAGAATATGAGTTTCACTGAGATGTTGTCCACAGTTACATTCCGAATAACTTTCAACGATAATTTCAGTTGTGATCCTTAGTAACGAAACGGTACATACTGATGCAGATATGTCCCAAAAGTCTTGCACGCATGCGTTAAATTATCAGGGGCGAAGAGGCGGCTAAAATGTTGTTAAACTTGAATTTTACCTTATTTTCTATTCACCTTATTTCACTTTATTTTTATTCATTATAGTACCAGTCATTTGTACACACAAGTGTTTCAGACAAACCATATCTATTGCAAATAAAAGGGAGGTTCTCATTTGAGATTTTACCATTCATTCCCGCTTCACCTACTTACGGACAGAGATCGGAAAGATGATTTTCTATCATTTCCTCTTTTGCAACATGTCAATTATATTTTAATAATCTTTTTCTCCATTGCATTACCCGGTATACTCGAGCCGTGGAATGATAAATACCCTCTGTGCTTTTCTATACGAGTTTTATTCTGTTCATTTATCTCCAACTATTTTCATATTAGGGGTCTAGTGATACTGGACGTTTTATCTGATACAGGCACCATGTCTTGGCGGCCATTTTGAAAACGGTGACCCATATGGAAAATCTTTTGACACAACACTGTTTAGTGTTTTAAGATTTATCCAACGACGTATCACTTGACCCATATTTCGGTTTAAAATTTCTAAGTTTTGCCCCCTTGAAAGGCTGCCCTGGGAGCACTGCAAGAACATTACTCGACGCACCCCATACCTTTCCTCTTTCGCTTTTTGACTGTTCGTTTATCTCCAACTGTTTTCATATTAGTGGTACTGGACGTTTTATCTTATACAGGCACCATGTATTGGCGGCCATCTTAAATACGGTGACCGATATGAAAAATCTTTTGCCACAACACTTTTTACTTTTTTAAAGATCTATTGAACGAGGTATATATATATATATATATATATAATGCTGAAATTTTGAACCAAGTTGGGAAATTCTTCTAGATACTATGCAGTACCTCTATAGATAAACAAGCAATGTTGCTAAAGCAAAATTAAGTTACATTTTCTCAAATTGCGCTACGTAAAGTATTACATATTTCTAATTTAGTTACTTAACAAAACCACAATAGCCCATATATTATTTAGTGTAACAAAGGACACCACAGTATCACTAACATCAACGTTTTGGAGATCTCTAATAAGTCAAATGGCATGGACGGTGCAATGCGCATCAACTGTATCTTAGCGTCAAATACTATAATCATGGTATAATATAGTTCGAATGAATGAAGGAGCAAAGTTACAAGGAACGGAAAATTTAAATGTTTCTAAAGACTTCACTTCGAAAACGCGCCGACATATCACGTCTCATCATGTAGATGCTTCCAAAAGACTTAAATGCTTATAACGCCATTTACAACAATTGATATTTCAAATCGTTTCAGAGATACCAAACACATTGGTAGTGATTGTTATACTGCTTAAAATGACGTATTAATTTGTATTAAATTTTTATAATGATTATTGCTTTTCTTTACTTCTATAACATTACAACAATAGTTTTTGGTGGTTTTAATTACAACAAGTCGCAGTTACATTCTTTTAAGCAGTGTTGCCCACTTAAATAAATTGTTAAATATTATTCTATATATGTCCAAATAACGTAGATAAACTGCAAGATATTTTAAAATTACTCGTAGTTTGTTTTATGGTGCAAGAATGCTTTCAAGAGAAGACGTTTTTCATAGTCTTTGGGCTACTTATAATGTTAGTGTTTAAATCTTCGTTCCAGCAATACATGTAAATGCAAATTGTAACTGAAATTAAATGTAGGCCTGGTGTACACTTTAGATTAAGACCGTGCTTAATTAAAAGTTCTAATTACACCCTATTTACATTTCACTTGTTTTAGTTTGACCACCGACCACCTCAAACTCGATCCATCCCATATAGGTCTATGCAATTATTCAAGGGCTTAACAGTTAGTAATACACAGTATTCACTTTTGTTTTGTTTTGTTTTAGTTTAGTGTCCCTCCCACAGTTATGTAAGGACGGCTAAAGGAGACGTGGAGCTAATGATTATAGTGGAATCCGAACCACTTAGGTCGTTCAACTTTACCGGAAATCGAACTCGGGACCACGCGAACCGAAATCAAGCGTGCTTGAAGCTAGATCAAATGGGAGTCCTCACATTGTGTTGATTTAAATCATTCAATCAGTGTTGCCAGATCCGAAGATTAAAAACTAGCGTGTCTGTACTCCGAAAGTAGCGAATTAGAACTATTTGTAGCCCAAATATATAGAAACGAATACTGATGGTGCTAATGAAATAATTTAATATGAGCTGGAAAGTGTGCTGGACGTATTGCAAGAAGAAATTATGATCGACGAACGAAAGCAATTCTTGACTGGATACCACGAGACAAAAACAGCCTAGGAAACCTCCGCATACGAGAAGGTGTGACGGAAATCAAGAACCACTGAGGAGTAACCTGGAAAAGAATTGCCCAAGTTATATAGTTGTAGAAAAGACTTGGAAAGACCTTCATCCAGCAGTGTATTGATAATGGTTGATTATGATAATGGTGATGATTTTATTATATCTGGACCTCGGAGGTAAATTCAAACTTATATATATATATATATATATATATATATATATATATATATATATATATATATATATAAACTTTTACTAGGTAAGGTAAATTAAAAATGGATCCAAAATTTAATGAAAGTTCTAGAGCGAAAAAAAAATATTTTTGACTATTTAATGCATCATGTTGCAGCAAAACTACGAAAATTAATACAAAAGAAAACTAGAAAGTTAAGAATCACTTGTTTTGGCGAGTGAGAAAAAATAGATGCAGATAACTCGAATTACCTATATACTTATATAATATGTATGTCCATGGTTCGCAAGTAATTTTTAATCAATATAAAATTTCAACGTAATGAACGCAAGATTAGTTTTCTCGAATAAAGATTGTATGCACCGTTAAGAGCTCAGGAATAAGATTAATCTATGTTACGGCGCTGGATATGTGCTTACGTAATGCATTACGACCTTATGAACCTGCATAAGAAACAGAATGCACTTAAAATGAGACGCGAACTATGCGAAACATCGTACTTTGAATCTAACTTGTTTTGTGATCCAACTCGAGACCTCACATAGCAAAGATGAGTGTAGTAGCTTCCACCACAAGGTTCAGGACGTTCATGTTATGAAGTGTTAAATAACCACGGAGATGTGAAACGGTAATAAAGCATTTCATCAATTTGAAACAAAATACGTATATTGTAGTAATAATTTACCGTAGATGCGGACTACTTGGACCCAATTTTGCAATAAATTCGTTCTTTCGGCCTGTTTTCACCCACGAAAACTCGAAAGTTATTGTCATAACCCATATTAACTGGAACTACAGGCTTTATTATACATATCGAGGGCAGTTTTAGTTACATATATTGAAAACAAAGCACAGGCGATTATTGTAAAAAATGGGTCCAAGTAAGACTCGCGTTCGGGCTACTTGAACCCACTCCCATATTTTCCTACAGAAAACCATTGAGGTCTGCTCTGAGACTAAGTAGGATGTAGGTGTTCCAATAACAACACCTTTTATTTACTTCAAACCACAAAGAGAACATGTTAAGAGGTACTATCAAATATAATGACTGTAATAGCTGATTACGTTTTCTTCTGCAGCTGCAGGAGCCCTATCTATATTAGCAGCAAATCTAGTCGTTGACTAGAGGTGCAGTTTCTAAAATAACTTCACTCAATCTCGACTGGGAAGTTTGTCTTAGAAAGCAATGACAGTTCTCCCATGCATGGCTAAATAGGACTTCACAATAAATCTGAAATCAAGTTAATTAACGATGAATCCGAAATCACAAACTTTATCAAGATGACTAGCGAAGGCTAATTCTTCTTCTTCAGTGAACACTTTCAGATGGCCCGGATTCTGCCTTGATCTGTTCTTTAATCTTGTTTCTATGGTGGAACGACTTAACTTGAAGTGAGCTTCTGTTTCTTTTTGCGACATTTTCCTCGACTGAATTGCTGGTAAACATTCTTCAAGCTGTTATGAAAAATCAGCATATTTTCGACCTGCAGGCAATCTTTTATATTGATATACCATTTTGTACCGGTATCCTTAAGGAAACAATGAAAGGTTTTTACTTGTGTGACACGTGACAACAGACCTTTAGTTTTCACGTATAAAGATAACAAAGGATGGGGTGGGATAAAGATAACAAAAGAAGTGGTGGGACAAAATATCTGTTTTCCAAGTCATATGTACACACTTCATAAATAATGCAATTACGCACACATCTTATTGTATATGAGAAAGTTTACCATGTCAGTTTCATTAACATATATGTAACTACTTATGTGTTTACTTAGCATTGGTTCCACTTCCTTGCAAATAGTGTCCACACATAAAAGTTTGGCTGTCAATAAATACACTGTTTTCATCAACGACCATTCTCACCAATGCTGCTCAATCGTAGCCTACCACAAAACTAGTTTCAATGTGTGTACGCCTGCATTTTGATCCTATCTAACGGATCTAACTCTGAACTAACTCATTATTGCATTGCACATGGGACTTTAAACGAGTTTTTGGTATGGGTCCAAGTAGCCCCTTAAGGGTCCAAGTAGCCCGCAAGCAGAGTGTATTGAATAATAAATGAGAAATTGTAAAGTTTGAATTTCGGTACGATTAAATACATTCGTGCTGCTATGTGTTGCGTTATCCGTTAGGAGATATTGAACAATTCTGATAAAAAGGAAGTAAACTACTATATAGTGTGACGACATGGATTGTCACAAATATGTAATGTGGATTTGGGTGATGTATATATATATAAATAGGTCACTTATTATTATGGATTTATTAGGAAGTAGATGGCGCCATCTTTTATTTTTATGGAGAGATACGACCTTATTCTCCCTTCGCCCTTTCCATCCTACCTTTCTGGTCTCAAAACAGGTTTGTAGTGTATTAAGAAAATATATTCGAAGATCTGGTACCAGCTGGTAATGTAAAATGACGAGGTCCTCGTGATCTAAAATCCGGATTGTGATTAGTTGGTTTTGAACCCGGAATGGAAGCCATGAATCAACTGACGTAGATCGTCAGTTGGTCACTGTTCAAGGTATGTAGTGTTTGTTCTTTACACTTTGTTAAATTCAATTATTGTTTTTTGTGGAAATTGGTGAAAAATTTATCATTGGAATTTTCGTGAGTATACTCAAATGTATTTGAAATACGATAAATACTTATGGATTGACTTATTTAGTCACGAGCAAGTGTAAAATATTGCTGACTGAAAAATTAGATTACTGAAAGACGAAAATTAGAGGTTGGTGTAGGCCATGTTGGAATGGCGATTTTTTTTAAATGTATGCTAGGCTGTTTTTCCATCAGAAACAGTAAGATTGTTTATTATTATTATTACTATTAATATCAAATTGTTAATATTTTGTGTACTATTTGTTTTTATTTTTATTATTATTTATTTTTTCTTTATTACAATAAATTGTTTATCCTTGTTAAAATTGAAATAGTAGGCTTGTCATTGCTAAGTAACTTCCTTAAAACAACTGAGAACTTTTGCTTGCAATTTTGTAAATTAAAGGTGAGAGTTATACATATACATTATCTGGGTGCGCTACGCGGCCTTTTAATACAGTACTGGCGAAAACTCTCCTCACTTTTTTTCAGGATTATTTCCCCGGTGGACGGGTCTGTATTTTGAAGGTTAGATGTGTGCTGTTCTTTCATTCTTTTCAAGTACGGATTTTGGCCCGGGGTGGTCATTCTGAAAAAGAAGGGGGGATTAAGGGTGTTTTCGTTACAGAACAGTGACCAACTCACTTAAAATTCTCTCACTTATTAAATTTAAATTTAAATTCAGTTGTTTACTTTTCATGTTAATGGCATATAAAGTCAGGGCTGTGTATGTAATTACTTGCTCGTATAAATTAATTGGGTACCTTGTAGGAAGTCTTGTACGGCAGTGCAAGGAATTGGTTCCGGGGATCGAACCCATGCTATCTGGTATATAAGTATAGAATCGTATCCCAAAAAATGGCTGTAGGTGGTGACTCTAGTTTCTGTCCTGAAGAAGAGTTTGTAGACGAAATTCCTGTGGATGTTAATGCGTTTTTGAATACGATTATAGACGAAAAGCAATCAAAAATATTTTCTATGAATGAAAGTGACGCTAAGAAACTGCTGTTGTCCATAACAACTGCTAACAGCAAGACTGCACCTGTTGGTTCGGGTGTTGTAGTAGGTCAAGGTAGAGGCACTGATAACACAACCACACAGCCGGGTGGAAGTGTGTGTGTGCAAACAGCTGGCAGTCAGCCAGGTCATTTACCTCTTAGCTCGGTGAACGAAGAAGCTAGAGCTGAACCTCTATCTGAATTGACACAAAATAGTTGTTTTAATAAGATGGAACAGTCATCAGCATTTTTAGTTTTACGTTCATTCATGGAATCATTAGAGAATTGTGATGGTACGGATCCCTTAAAATTGTATCAATTTATTCAAAAGATTGATGATTTTTGTAATATTGAACGTTTTCCTTTTTCTGCGGTTTTGTATTCATTGCGTGGGAAAGTTACGGGTCCACTACAGGAAATTCTGAACGAGCTGCCACATACATGTAAAAGCTGGGATTTTGCACGTGATTTTGTTTTTCATAATTTATTATCAGAATGTGCTATTCAGATAATAATAGTAGAATACATGTATCGCCATCAAGAGAATAACGAGGATTTAAAAGCTTTTGTAAAGCGTGTAACCACTGTTGATAAACTTTTGAAGTTGCGTTGTGGGAACGAAAAGCTGATTAGTTTTATTACTAGTGGCGTTCTTCCAAACATAAGGGAGCGATTGTTTTACCATAGAAAACCCAAGACAATAGATGAACTTAATAAACTAGTTAGTGAATATAGTTATCATGAACTTTATATGAAGCAGTTTACTTATAAAATGAGGTCCCAAATAGAGTTGCCGGATGCTCCGGTAGGGAGTGACTTTAAGAATTCTCGTAGAACTATAAGCTGTTACAAATGTCAGGGTCCACATCTAGTGAGGCTATGCCCAGAAAACAAAACTTTGAAAATATTTTCTTCTTTTTCAAATAAGACTAATAAGAACTTAAATCGTTTAAATAAAAAAGATGATGCGGCGTCAATTGAAGTTAAAGTATGTGGAATTGCAGTGAATAGTTGTTTAGATAGTGGGTGTGTGACTAGTCTTTTGAATTTGGAGCTCTTCAATAAAATTAGTGATGTGCAAGTAAATTATAAAGAGTGTTTTAAAGGAAAGACTATAAATAAAGAATCTATGGTGTTGAGACCTTCAGTTTTGGTTCCGTTTACGGTGAATAATTACACCTTTAAATGCAAACTGTTTTTGTTTAAAGATTTGGAATTTCCCATTTTGATGGGACTAGACTGTTTTCGTCAGGAAGGAGTTTTAGTGGATTTCAATGAATCTAAGGTTGTTTTTAGCAAAGGAAATGTTACAACCCCTCTTGTTGACTTCCCCTCCCCCTCATCTTTCCAAACGAATTCTTCTGCGGCTTCTTGTCATTCCAGGGGTCCTGGCGACGGAGGGTCATTCGCTAGGCTATTTTTGGGAGATCTCTCTAGTCCCGATGGTACGCCCTGGGGCAAAAGAAAGAACAAACGTGGAGTAAATAGGCAATTGGTCTTCGCTAGCTCGAGTTTTCCTGAAACTACTGCTGATAGGAAAAGCGACACTGGAACTTCGTCGGGTGGTCCAAGGATGTTTGGTAATGGAGAGGAAAAGAACAGGTTTGACAAAAAGCATTCATTACAGATGAAACAACATAAAACAGTAAATGGTCTGAGAAACAATAAACATTCGGTTGCGAAACTAAAAGAGAATTCCAGCTTTAATTCTAATCGAAAAAGTGTCGTGGATGTAGGTGGCTCTGTTAGTTCTATGCCAATAGAGGGAGAAAAACAGTGTGTTAATAAGGATGTAACGTCTTGTTATAGTAATGAAGATTATAATTTTTCTGATGTTTTGGGTCAGGAAGGGGATCCGTTACTATTAGCATTTAATAATTGTAAAAGCGATAAGTGGGAAATTAGTACAGATGAAAAGGTTAAGATCTTGAATGGTATCGATGAGGATATTGTGAAACAAGATCCTACTTTGGTTCAGTATGTAGAATATTTATTAGATAAATATGCGAATGTCATTACCCACCGAATTGGTACTATCAGTGACTTTGAATACACTATTCAATTAAAGTCTGATGAAGTAGTTCGGGAGCGCCAATATCCTTTTTCGAAAAGTCAGCAACAAGAGTTATCGAACTTAATTGAACAATTATTAGAAAATGGTGTGATACAACCTTCCAAGTCTGAATATAGATCTCCGTGCTTCCTAGTGCGTAATAAAGATGGGTCACCTCGACTAGTAGTCAACTACTCTAAACTGAATAGGCTCATTTGTGGGGACGGCTTGCCATGTCCTAATATAGAGGAATGCATTAGTTCGCTCGCTAAAGCTAAATATGTAAGCAAGATCGATGAAAAAAAAAAAGCTTTTTTTCCAGTTACAGTTGACTCCGATAGCCGTAAGCTCACAGCATTCGCCGTACAGGATAAATTATATGAATATTTGCGAATCCCCATGGGTATCTGTGTCGGAGTACAAGCACTTATGAGGGCCTTGGATGATATCCTGGGAGACTTACGTGGGCGCGGGGTAGAATACTATGCAGATGACATTGTGATCTTTGGTTCTACAATCCAAGAACATAGTCAGTTGTAGAAGAAGTCTTATCGCGTTTTGCGAAAAGGGGCTTAACCATCTCACCAGATAAATGTTTACTTTTGAGGAGTAGTGTTGAATTTTTGGGGTTTCTTATTAAAGATGTTGAGATATCTATGTTGCCAGATAGGTTGCAAGCCATACAGGATCTCCGTCCGCCTGTAAATCGCCGGGGGTTGTGTAAAATGTTAGGATTTTTAAATTTCTACGCTAAATTCTGCGATAATTATGCAGGTATCGTAGAACCGATGAATCGATTAAGATCTCCGAAGGTGAAGTTTGAGTTGGGTCCGTTACAGGATGCGAGTCTTGCACAAATAAAAGAGGCTTTTGCTGAAAAAATTATTTTGCGAATTCCAGACATGAGTAAGCGCTTTTACTTGCATACCGATGCAACTTTACGTTGCCAAGCGGCTATTTTGTCACAAAAGGATGAGCAAGGTTTATTGCGTCCTGTTTGGTTCTACAGTAAAACTTTGAAACCAGCTGATTTTAATCGCACTATTTTTCAACTTGAACTTCTTGCTATATATAATGCGGTAATGAGATTTCGCCCGTTTTTGTGTTCGGAGTTTACTATTTTCACGGATAATAGTGCCTTGGTTAACATGTTGCGAAACCCTAAGAACTTTGGAAGATATGCCAACATTGTGCAGAACTTATTTGAGTTCAGATTTAAAATAGTACATGTCTCGTCTTATAAGAACTATCAGGTAGATTTTCTTTCCAGGATTTATGAGATAAATCCGAATGATATTGATGTTGATCCTTGTCCTTTTAATGACTCAGAGGGATATATGTATAGTCTGTGGAATTTACCGCTAGCACATGAGGACATTAAACAGTATCAGCAATCAGAGACAGATACTAAGGATATTTATGAGATGGTAAAGAGCCATGGCGGAGAGCATCAAAATATAAGTTAATGAGAGATACTTTATACATAAAAACTAAGGCCAAGGTGTCGCCTTATAAAATACTCGTCCCGCGTATATTGGGACCTATACTACTAAGTTATTATCATACTTTATTGCCTAATGGCGGGCACTTAGGTTTATTGAAGGTATACAAAAAGATTTGTAGATATTTTTCTTGCCAAATATATTCAACGAAGTGCGGGACTTCGTTCACTCGTGCCATGAGTGTCAATTAGTAAAGGCACGAAATACTCTTCCGCAAGGACAACTAATTTCGGAATATTGTAGGGAAATTAACGCCCATTATTACGCGTACTTAGCTGGGCCGTTGCCTTCCAGTTTCGGGTATCAGTATGTCCTTCTGTGCTTAGATAATGCGAGTCGTTATCTACATTTAGTTCCGTTACGCAATGCTACTAGTAAGTTAGTAGTTAAGGCGTTATATGATATTTTCTGTAAATATGGATTTATTAGAGCTATTTCCACGGACAGGGGCCCTTGTTTTTCATCGGCCTACTTCAGACAATTTTTGTTTGGTAAAGGGATAAAGCACATACGCTGTTCTCCGTATTTTCCAGGAGGGAACGCATTCGAAAAATATGTGAGACTGGTTAAAACGAGTCTTCGGGCATATCTGGATGGTAAGCAGGAGAAATGGGTGCGTTTCCTGAATGAGCTCCAATTTTGTCTTAATGCTGCGGAACATGCGGAGCTTAAGTTTAGTCCATTTCGTCTGTTTTTTGGGAGAGAACCGGTGGATACGTTGATGGTAAAGTGGAGTATTACACCTGAGGATTTGGAGGGTCCTAATAATGCCCAAATATGAGAGCAAGCTTTCGTTAATATGGATAAAGCATGGGAAGCAAAGCGTCGGTTGTATAATAAGCGGATGCTTCCAGTCACGTTTGCTGTCGGAGACAGGATGTTGGTTAAGTCTCAGTTAAAATCTTCCTTGAAAGATAACGTAACAAAGTCATTGATGCCACAGTGGTGGGGGCCAATGACAGTCGTATCTAAACCTACTGCCAATACACTTCAATGTAAGACTGAAGATGGTAAAATGGTTGTTACCCATACAAGTTTAGCAAAATTATATAGAGAACAAAGAAATGTTAATAACATCAGTGAAAATTGAAAAGCATAATGAGAATTGAGGGTACCGGTTTTGTGTGTATATTTTGTTGTTATTGTTCACCTTCACAATCAATCAATCATCTACTAACACTTTTTTTCCATCATCATTTCATTTCATCTTCATTGAAAAATGTGTAAGGTACTCCTAAAATCTGGTTAAGATGATTTAATTTGTTTATTTAATTAAAAATTGGTCAGTAATGAAAAATTTCTATGAGTAAAATTTTTCATCTACGGAGGGGGATGTGTGACGACATGGATTGTCACAAATATGTAATGTGGATTTGGGTGATGTATATATATATATATATATAAATAGGTCACTTATTATTATGGATTTATTAGGAAGTAGATGGCGCCATCTTTTATTTTTATGGAGAGATACGACCTTATTCTCCCTTCGCCCTTTCCATCCTACCTTTCTGGTCTCAAAACAGGTTTGTAGTGTATTAAGAAAATATATTCGAAGATCTGGTACCAGCTGGTAATGTAAAATGACGAGGTCCTCGTGATCTAAAATCCGGATTGTGATTAGTTGGTTTTGAACCCGGAATGGAAGCCATGAATCAACTGACGTAGATCGTCAGTTGGTCACTGTTCAAGGTATGTAGAGTTTGTTCTTTACACTTTGTTAAATTCAATTATTGTTTTTTTTTTTTTTTGTGGAAATTGGTGAAAAATTTATCATTGGAATTTTCGTGAGTATACTCAAATGTATTTGAAATACGATAAATACTTATGGATTGACTTATTTAGTCACGAGCAAGTGTAAAATATTGCTGATTGAAAAATTAGATTACTGAAAGACGAAAATTAGAGGTTGGTGTAGGCCATGTTGGAATGGCGATTTTTTTTAAATGTATGCTAGGCTGTTTTTCCATCAGAAACAGTAAGATTGTTTATTATTATTATTACTATTAATATCAAATTGTTAATATTTTGTGTACTATTTGTTTTTATTTTTATTATTATTTATTTTTTCTTTATTACAATAAATTGTTTATCCTTGTTAAAATTGAAATAGGAGGCTTGTCATTGCTAAGTAACTTCCTTAAAACAACTGAGAACTTTTGCTTGCAATTTTGTAAATTAAAGGTGAGAGTTATACATATACATTATCTGGGTACGCTACGCGGCCTTTTAATACAGAACCGGCGAAAACTCTCCTCATTTTTTTAGGATTATTTCCCCGGTGGGCGGGTCTGTATTTTGAAGGTTAGATGTGTGCTGTTCTTTCATTCTTTTCAAGTACGGATTTTGGCCCGGGGTGGTCATTCTGAAAATTAGGGGGGATTAAGGGTATTTCGTTACAATAGTACTGGAGTTATTTAATAGAGTTTAATTATATAGGCAGTTCTGAGGCTATATGATTCAAAGTCTATTGCTGAAAGTGAAATATGGGTTACTATTAGGGTTTTAGAGTGATATACCCACTGATCATTGAACCTGGAATACACACATGGAAAGCATTAGTCCTAGCAAATTAGCTATGAAGAGGTACACCATACCATAATTCTAAGTTAAAAATAAAAGGAAAAAATAAGCGGAAACAACAGACTGTACAAGAATAACACTTTCACTATTTTAATTTCACATAATTTTTTTCGAGACTTTCGAGACGAGACCGAGACTTGGTACTCGAGACCGAGACCGAGATCAAGACAAGCATCTCTTGACCGAGACGAGACCGAGACAGTGATTTTTTAGTCGAGACGAGACCGAGACCGTTATTTATGAACCGAGACGATACTGAGACTGTACAAAGTCTCGTCTCGTCTCGTCTCGATACCACCCCTATTTCAGACTGAAGGTGTGTTTTTTAGCATATTTTCTTAACACAGTACCTGGTACTATATATGCCTGTTATATATTTCAATGCTTCTATTAACAACTGTTTCATTATGTCAAAAAATAGTGTATAACTCACTGTACAGTATATTAAGATAAACTACGGTATTTTTTAATCTTGTTGACACCAATTTGGAAGCTAACTTTCCGAACATGGCATGTGTGTAGACAGTGAAGTGTTCTGTCTCATGTGTGCTAGGTAACAGAAGTCAATCGCTCATGTTCATTTTGTGTTCACATTATTAAAGTGCAGTGTTTGTGAAACATGCGTGAGTTATATTTGTAGTCTTGAACGCAGTTGTTGCGAGGCTGTTTCTGTCCAATACATTTTGGTGCTTTTTAGTAGCGAGTAGACCAAATTCAAATTTTACCTTTATCCCTTGCGTTAACATAGTTGTGTTAATGAACAGTCTTGAAAGTATTCAAACGATTATTTTTGTTGTGGCTGTCCACAGTCGTTCCCATTTTAAACATAACTAATCCCGAAATATATATATTCAAATTGAATATTATATATATTCAAATTCGCCTCAGAAACACACAATACTTTAATTTTAGTGGGCGCCATGTCGTAGAGATCAAACGAAATAAGTTCATATTGGTGGGTTTAAACATTTAATACTTACGTACTGAAAGAATTTTATAGTATGAAGATATACAGCAACTTCATTTCGTCCCCTTCCGTAAAAAACTTGTTACTTTCTGTATATATTTTCTTATTTTATTAAAATATAATTTAGCTAAGTTAACTAGTGATGTATACCTACTTCGTAACGGCAAGGACAGGGAAGATATCGCTGACATATTTAGTATCCCGGCATTCGCCTGGTGGGACTGGGGGCGGACATTGGCGCATTTTCAGTTCTGCTCGTCTTTTCTGTTTTCGTTCTACTTTATTTAACTTCTTTTGCATTGGTTACAGCAGCGAGTAAAGGTTCCGTCCCATCAATATCTAATTGATAGGCCATACCTCTCCTGGATTATAGAGCCCATTATTTCTGACTCCCAACGCCTGCGAAACGAATGCTTCCACACGTTCTTTTCTATTCCCATTACATACTCCTACCCCAAGTTTGGTGCAATTATCTCTGAGGGACATCATGTCCTTCCCTTGTAAGTTTGTCTGTGTATGTCCGTCTGAGAAGTAAGAAATACTTGATGAATTGCCATCAATTTTGGCCAGGATGTAGAACATAAAAGGAAGGAGTCTCAGTTCGTTCAAGAGTGTGATGTATTCACTGAAATTGCTACAAATTCAAGTCCATTAACGTTGCTTAGAGATGTGAGGTGGAAAATTTTCCGCTATTTTTTCCGGAAAATTTTCTGTTCTAAAAAATATCAGTAATCAAGTAACAATTCCTCAGCAATCATAAAATTGGTTGAATTCATGTATACAAATGTTAAAAATTCAAAGATCGTTTAAAGAATCTGAAAATTTTCATGGCTCAGACAATTTTCAGTACTATGTAGGAACAAGTGAAACAATTTTTCATGAATCGAAATATTTTCTCGTAAATGGAAAAATTGAAGAACTTTTATGATTCGGAAAATTTTCATCATTTTGAAGCAAAAAGTAAAACAACTTTTTGTGAATCGGAAAGTTTTATTGCTCTGTAGAAACAAGTGAAAGGAATTTTCATAGATCGGAAAATTTTCATCACGATGTAGAAACAAATAGAAAAACTTTTCGTAAACCGGACAATTTTGGATATTATTTATAGTGATGCTAGGTGGAAAATTTTCCATTATATTTAACTGCACATTAGTGATGAAAATTTTCTGGAAAATTTTCCGATTCATAAAAGCATACTCCACTTATTCCTACATCGTTGTTTAGCCGTGATGTGAGGTGGAAAATTTCCTTCTATATTTTTCCAGAAAATTTTCATTTCTTAACAAATATCAGTGATCAAGTAACAATTCTTCAGTATTCATAAAATTGATTTATGTATATAAATGTTAAAAAGTAAAAGATCGTTGAATGAATCTGAAAATGTTCACGGGTCAGACAATTTTCAGTACTATGTAGGAACAAGCGAAACAATTTTTCATGAATAGAAAAATTATAAGTCCTGTACAGTGATGAAAATTTTCCGATTCATAAAAACATACTCCATTTATACCTACATCGTTGTTTAGCCGTAAAATTTATTGATAATAAATATTGTCTTAAAAAGTTTCATGAAGTGAAAATCTAACGATTGTTCATTTCAAGAATGTTTCAAAAACATCAATGCGTTCTTCCCTCAGAATCCACCTTTGATCTTACAATATTAGATTTCGTCAGTTTAATACGCATAAGACGGTTTTCTCATAGCTTTACTAATTTTATAGATTTACATACTGCAACTAAATACGTAGATATAATATAAAGTGAATACTTTAAATTTTTGACTACCCAAAATTCGAGTTTAAGTAACTCATGAAAGCAAATAGTGACCATTTTCAGGAAATAACCATTTGTTTGTTCATATATTCATTCAGAAGAGAAAGTGAAATATAAATAATAAGGAAGCTGATTTTTGGAGTTGTTCTTCCAACAAAATAATAAAAGAAACATAAGAAGCTGGGCTATCAGCGCTGCGTTCTAAAAGCAAGAAGTAATTTCATTTTAATTTACAAAATAAAAAACATATTTCTCATATATATATATACTTGTTCTATCGAATCATCATTATTTCTAATACATTTTCATACATAATAATGGTAGTTTTACAATACAAATATCTGCTGTAAGGTGTTGATTATAGAAAATTCCAATATTGAAATTATGATTTACGAGTGTCAAACACAATAAAATCATTTTTTCTTATTTTCTGTTACAAAAATATTAGTAAATTCACAAAGGTTTCTTTTCAACTTCTTGTTATATTTTAAATATTGGAATGGGATATTTGTTCTCTACGAAACTTCATGTATGATCTCTACGAAACACTTTACACACACACACACACACAAAGACAGACAGAGAGAGAGAGAGAAACACTATATATTTTCACTTCCCAACTTGAAATATTACAAAATTTTCTGGTTTCCGAAAGCTAATTGAAAAAATGATAATTTGTTGCTGTCTAACATCCCTCTACAGGAATTGAATTTTATAGCTGATTGTGCAGTTAAATATAGTGGAAAATTTTCCACCTAACATCACTATACATAATATCCAAAATTGTCCGGCTTATGAAAAGTTTTTTCACTTGTTTCTACATCGTGATGAAATTTTTCCGATTCATGAAAATTCCTTTCACTTTTTTCTACTGCGCAATAAAACTTTCCGATTCACAAAAGGTTGTTTTACTTTTTGCTTCAAAATGTTGAAAATTTTCCGACTCATAAAAAGTAATTCAATTTTTCCATACAAGACAGAAAATACTTCGATTCATGAAAAATTGTTTCACTTGCTTCTACATAGTACTGAAAATTGTCTGACCAATGAAAATTTTCAGATTCTTTAAACGATCTTTCACTTTTTAACATTTTTATATATGATTCCAATCAATTTTTTGAATACTGATGGATTGTTGCTTGATCACTGATATTTGTTAAGAATGGAAAATTTTCCGGAAAAATATAGAAGAACATTTTCCACCTCACACCATGACCAAACAACGATGTAGGAATAAGTGGAGTATATTTTCATGAATCGGAAAATTTTCCGTTTCAAAATTTTTCGGAAAATTTTCATCATTGTACAGGACTTATAATTTTTCGATTCATGAAAAATTGTTTCACTTGTTCTACATAGTACTGGAAATTGTCTGAGCCATGAAAATTTTCAGATTCTTTAAACTATCTTTCACTTTTAACATTTCTTACACGAATTAAATTAATTTTTATGAGTTACTTGATCACTGACATGTTAACGGAAAATTTTCTGGAAAAATATAGAAGAAAATTTTGCACCTCACATCATCCCAAACAACGACATAGGAATAAGTGGAGTATATTTTTATGAATCGGAAAATTTTCCGTTTCACAATTTTCCGGAAAATTTTCCTCCCTGACGTTGCTCATAACAGAGCAAAAAGGTAATAAATAGCGAGAAGCGGTTTTCTGCAATCGATAAGGCGTTCGAAAGATAAATTTTATCTCCATTATTTGTTTTCTACTAAAACTACAGCTAAAAGAAATTCCCTACAACTTCTGGTTTCAACATATTCATCTGCATAGGGGAAAAACAATAAGACATAGCGAAGAGCATTTTTTTAAAAAAAATTGATGTATCATTTGAAGGAAAGACAAGATCTTCTCTGTTAACCCTCTACTGAAACAGAAAATGGCAGAAATCAACTACTTCCGGTTTGAATACTGATTACTATGAAGTGAGACCGGTGATTGATAGTGGAAAGCGGTTTTCATCATTCACTTATGTGTCTTAATATTATGCTCGATTTACACTCTAATCTCTTCGTGCTAAAATCAGAAATGGTAGATATTAACTACAACTTCCGATTTCAGTAGTGAGAGAGGAAATACAAAAGTCATGCAAACCAGCTTCACGTAGTACATGAATTTATTTGCTACTTTTTGTACAATAATAATACTTACTGATTTGCTTAAGTTCAAATCGTTTTAAAGCGTGGAACAATGTATACTGGTTGTATATGAATTTAAAAGATAATACGGACTCAACATATTGTGATACCTGAGATTTTGATGCTCGTCTATGCAGCCAATCACAACAACACGTTTGTGACTCTAAAAAGACTTACCTTACATGGATTTACTTTAGATACAGTGCTCTGTATCATGATTTCAATAGCAGGGAGTGTTAATGGGTATATTGAAGGAAGTAAATATATTATTGATCAAATGTAATGCGTCCATTAGTATTGTTTTACTTCTTTCGAAATAATACATTACACTTTGTTTACCACGCAATACTCTGGATGGATGGAATAAGATATTGAATAGTAACCTCTTTTTGTTTTCTGCTTTTAGTAATAAGATTTAATCGTTCCCATGTGTATAAAATGTTGAAAGCATACAAATATTCGATCAAACCTAAATGTTTCAATGTAATATACAGGGCCGTGCTGGCCAGGTGGGAAACCGGGAAATTTCGCGGTGGGCCCTGGAAGGTGAATGATTTAGTGGGACTTCCGCCTCGTATCGTAAGTAGCGGTATATGTACAAAAACACACACGTCACACCTTCGCATATGTGAGTAACGGAACGGAGGACGATAACACGTCGAGTACCGGCAATACAGTCACCTAATTCCAGACCAGCATCTAGCAATTGTTGTTGACCATTATGGGCCCTATGGCGGAACATACAAGGGCCTATCAAAAACTTTTATCATGGGCCCTCTCTCAACATGTTCAAAAGGGTCCATGAATTTATAGGAGAGACTCATGTGATGTTTCTTTAAACTTTTATGGTGACAATGTTTTCAGTAATTTTTAAAATTGTTAGGCCCCTCTTGATCACGCGTCCTGGAGCAAAAAATGAAAACTGAAGTTTTTTGTTTTCTGAAAAGAGGAAAATATTTATATCTTTAGAGGAAACTCACAGAAGCAATCACTATGTTCAGAGTCGGATTTAGGTTTGGTGGGACCCTAAGCTATTGAAGGTAATTGGGCCCTTTATGTGTCCAGATGAATTTACTTACCCTATGTACAGAAATGAAGATATTAGTGATATTTTAGGAAGGAGGGTAGCAGAAAGACCCATTACTTACATCATAGAAGCCTACACAAAATGATGCACTGTTGCTATATATAGATTCTATTTTACTTATTGTTTATCTAATATTTTGGAAATATACATCCAGATTTTTGTTTAATCTTTCGGGGCCCCTACTAAAGTGAGGCCCTAAGCTATAGCTTGTTTAGCTTATACGAAAATCCGGCACTGACTATATTGCAGGTGAAGTAGCTTCTTAAATAATGTAAATCCCTTAATATGGGGTTACTTTGTACATCAGGGGTAACTTTGCAAAAAATATGAAAAGTTGCACAGTCCTCTGTCGGTAAAATCATGAACTGTAAAGAGAAAGTTTCAACTGTCACCGTAAGATAGAACATCTACCTGTATTTTGGCTATAATTTTGGCGATTTACATCAATTCTAATCCCGTAGAGTGTTTGTTGTAGAGGTGTGGAGAACGGTTGCTGCAAATCTCGAGAAAATTTGAAAGATATCACCTACAAGAATTTCCGTCAAAGTTAAGACAGTTTCGTAGAATATTACTGTGTATAACGGAACTTTAAAGCAATAGTTGAAATTGAAGTGTGAAACGTTTTTAAGTAATAAAATATAAAACTGGGAGAAGGCGGTTTCAGCCTCTAAACAGGGTTACTTTGCATCGGTCCAAAGTAAACCTTTACATAGAAAATTATTATTATCGGCATCTTCTGCCTTCTAATTTTAGGTAAATTTCCTACTTAGGTAGACACTGGAATGGATTTCTTCTTGGGAAATAAATTACGAACAGTGGCGGATCCAGAAAAATAATTTGAGAGGGGCTACACTCAGAAAAGATTAGTTTTTTTTAGAAATCACTAGACTTTTTTGAGGGGGGGCTTGAAGCTTACATGTATAGGAATGACTAACATTAGATTCTGTTGGAAAGAAATCATGCAGTTTTGGTGGGCTTCAGACTGAAAGCCCCAAACCCCGTAAATATTTCACTGATTCTGCTTGGAACGTTATTATTAGACGGGGCCGCGGTGGCTCAGTGGTAGAGCGTTCACCTCTGGTGCTTAGGGTCCCAGGTTAGATCCCAGCCCCCGCCAAGTGAACTTTGTGGTGGACAAACACCGTGTGCGTGGGTTTTCTCGGAGCTCTCCCGTTTCCTCCCACTTTATTCATTCCAACATTCCATTCATTACTCATCATCACCGTCTCCTTTAGCCTAATCGGCATAGCCGGGTGACGTAAAACTCAATGATTTAATTTCATTTTTTTTATTATTATTATTGGACATAAAGGCCAACCAAGGCAAATCAGTTCACGAGGATTTTTTTCTGTTCCTGAGTTGGCATTTTTTGTAGGGTATATGCTAAATTATTATCAAAATGTGGTTACTGTGACAGGTACCAGAAAGTACATAATTTTCTTTACAAATATTGATAATTCGTATTAAGTAATGATACCGGTACGTTCATTCTAATATCATTATTTGTAGACTGCATACAGTTTTGTGTAGGAAGTGAAATGTATAAATACTGAAGGGAAAACATAATTATGATCGTGTGTTGAAGATACTTTTCTGTGTGTTGTACAAAGTATCCTCACCTATGGGGTAGCCAGGGCTATAGTCGAGGGTACACGACGGTACACGCCGTATACCCTCTGCTTAATCCTGGTCATTAGAGTGTACCTTCTGCTTCAAAGCGTATAGTACTTTCTACTTTTGTTTCGTTTATATTTATTTAATCGGGCCACGACTCCAATGATAAAGTGACTATATCACCATTTTCCTCTTCTATTCTAAGCAGGTGTTCAAATATATGAGTCATGAAAAAAAATCAGGCGCTATCTTATCTGTTCCTTGGAGTGATTTGGTTCCTTCTCCATACCTATATACTCATTGATGTTATTAATGCTGTGATTTAGATAAGGAGTGTCATCATGAAAATAGCATGAAATGCTTTTAGACTATAAAACAGTAATGTATTTTTTATATTGAATTAATTAACACACTGTTTATTAAAAAACGCCTTCAATGTCTCTTATTGACAATGACAGATGATCTCAAATCAGCGTATACCCTCTGAAAATTTTAGGACTACAGCACTGGGGACTAAACCTATGCGCCAAAACATATTTCAATCACTATGGTCATACTGAATGTTTAGTAATGCACTTGCACAAATATTTTCCTATATATCTTGCTATTATGTGTTTAAAATTCAGTGTTCTAAATCATTATGTTTGTACGTTACATGCGCTTTTCTTTAAAATTCCTTAAATCTGGTGCAAAGTAGCTCCGTCTTATGGTAAGATGTTAAGGGCACCACAAGGGGCCGTATGCAGATGCAAATTTAAGTCAGGTTTTTTCTGTTCCGCCAAAAATGCTTAAAGTAAATAAATTAAATTCATTTATTCATACCTTACTTTAAAATGATCAACTTACGCTCACTCGTACACTCATGTCCAAAATGATTGTCGCATATCTATAACTGTCTTCTTGCAAGAGTATAATTTGATAATGATTTTGCAGGGTACTTTTAATACTGATACTATATGTATAATCGGCAAATGTATATTTGTAGTAAAAATTTCATAGGAAAAGAATTATATATACTAAAATTTGAATGAGTAAAATAAAGTTGCTAAATGGGCAAGAAAGTTTTATTTTCGTTTTATTTTTTTTTATTTACTGCTCTTTTGACATGAAATTTGCCACATACATATCTTTGTTGATTATACACATACTAACATTATAAGAAATACCGGGCGAATTCGTTATTAAATTATATTCCTACAACAACATATTTATAGACATGCGACAATAATTTTGGACATGAGTGTACATGTTGGGGGGCAGTACAGACATGTGTACGGGCCCTCTAGAAAGTATCTCCCGGTGGGCCCCTGACTTGCAGTACGGTCCTGGTAATATATACGTCTTTTAGGCGCCAGTCCACTAGCCGGAAATTTTCAATATCAGCTTATAGGGCACTGAACGGAATTCGGTTACAAACTATGTATTGAATCATAAATTTGAAAGCGTATATTTTACATCTGGTGTAATGAACTTATTAGTGACAGAATACAGAAAACCCAAAATGTACTACAATTTAAAATCTTAAAATGCGTTAGTGTAAAAGCGAGAGTCACTGTAAGAGAAAGACACATGCCATACAGAAGTAGGCTTTATGGATGTTCACAAATGAAGCTCTGATTAGGTTTAAAAAAAAAGAAGAAGAAGAAGAAGAAGTTATAATTTATCACTTTGAATTGATTGATTTGACTTTAATTAAACGCCACCATTAATGGCTCACAATACAGAATCTTGGGTCTAAATTTTATATCGAGAAGGGCAGAAACGTTATAAGCTAAAAGCGACTCTCAAAGCGTAAGAGATACAATACAGAATACAGTTTAAACTTTTATTACATTGTATAAGAAAAAAATAAGTACTAACACATACAAGTTAACACATATAACTGAAATAGTAATAATAAGAAAAATATCAACTAAATAAGTTAAATATTAAATTGACCAAGATAGCAATGATGAAGTCGATAGAGAACAAGAGCGACATAACAACACATTATAATCCCTCAATACAAGAGTAATATTCTAGGTCTTCGACAATTTAAAAAGAAATATTGTTAAAAAGCAATGGTTTTATCCAAAATTTCTTTTCCGTAAACATTTACGAGAGACAGAGATAATAAAAATATATCAGGAGTATTATATTATTCAAAAATTATTTACTTTTGAGTGTTCTCTTTCAACTTTTGCGTTTCTTGGCAGAGATAATTGAGAGGGAGATTTGCAAACTGAATTTAATATCAAAAATAACACGTGATTATAGAAAAATCGGAACAGAAATTAGTTACACTAAAAGAATTTACCATAAACACTTTTTCATACGAAATACATATATAAGATATAATGGAACTAGGAAAGGTAGGCAACTTCTAACCCTTACAATGATAGAAATGAGCTAACGATCTGCAATTTGATCCATTGATGCTTCTCTCTCTATGTATTCACGTTGTATTTCCTTGAGTTTATCATATTTATGGACCAGTCCCTTAATATAAATAGCGTAGGAGTATACATAGTTAGAGGCAAACGATATTTCCACGACCTCCTCGAAGCACCTACCCCGGAATTACACCGTATATCTCCACGTATGGGAAGAGGAAGTAATCAGATTGAGTTAGATTGAATGACTGTGGTTGGTGAGGCAAAGGTTGGTAACAACACAGACGCCAAAAAATTTCTGCTGTCTAGTGTGAAATAGTATTGTTTCTTAGCCATAACATATGTTTCAATAGCGAACCTTGTACTTTTTTTCTTTCATAATATCTCATAGCTTTTGCTTCAGGTTCCGGTGATTGTTGAGTATTTTTGTAAATTATCAGTCAAGAAACATTTTTATTATCCTAGAACACAAAAAGCATGATATTTCGGGATGCATACTGTTCTTTAGGGATGTTTGAGAGAGGAGAAGGAGAAATGTTTCTATGTAATTACTCATTCCTATGATTTTATGGTAAAATACATGCACTCAGTGAGAATTCTTAACCAGTAATGTGCTTACAGAAGCATTCTGCCCCTTGTGGCGTAGGTCAGAAAAGATTTCTGCATATTGTAGAAGATACTACTTTGAAAAAGTATCAGAAACCGGAAAACATAACATTGCTACCGCTTTGCCCATATGGAGAATGTCATGGAATATGATGTGGACAGATTCCTACAAATGTTCTCTCCCTAGCTAAACAGTTATTAGACGTTTAATTCCAAGCAATAGCTGGAAAAAATTCACCAAGACACTAGGGTATGTGGTCGTTGAGGAAAGACCGTGTCTTTTTTCATTTTTCAGACATCTTGCAATACAATTTGAATTATCTCTTCCAACATTTCATTGTCTTCTCAACAAACACTTTCACCATCACTTAGTGTATCGTTTGTGTCGATTTTCTTTAAAGATGGATAAACCTAATCACAACTTGTATTTGATTTTGTCCAATATGCTGCTACCACATAATTTTCTGATTGTAACAGCGACTTGACGGGATCTGTGAAGACAGAAATTAACACACACATTAGCGGAAAGCAAACATATCATTATGTAAATTTCTATATTACTAATACACCCTATCATCATGAGGGTAAATATTTTATGGTATCCCCGCGTATGCATCTGTGGAGTTGTGGATGTCAAACTAGTTTCAAGAAGCTATTTAGTTCTTAGTGCTTGTATGGGAAATTTTACATTCAGTGTTTGCACTTGAAAACCACTTATAGAATTATAGAAAATATAATATAATAATATTCACAGTTATTCTTCTATATATGATGATTCACCTTAAACGTGCACTACGAATATTTCGAAAATGAAAGATACGACAGGCGCACAGTCCTACAGTAGAAATTCCAATACATGTACTCAATTACAAAAAAAATAACCAGATTTGATTGGAGTATTGTAAAATAAATAAGTGAATAAAGATGTAGGTATTTTCAAAAAATGGAATAATGACTCTCAATGTTATGTATAAAAAGTAGAATTGATGATAATGTCATTGATGTATTGTCCCCACATTTAGTTCAAATGCATCAAGAGTTATTTGTCGAGAAGAAAAAAAATCATTTAATTTTAAGTGTAGTGCCCCTTACAACAGGAAACTATATACTAAGACATGAGCCTACAACATAATATGGGATCGGAACCACATGAGCTCACCCCAGCAATCGGACCTGTGTCTGCCACACCACATGGACGTACGCTAACTCCTTAGCAACTAGGGAGCTCGAGAAAAGGAGTGCAATTTCTGTTCAAAGTACACGAACAAGACAATATAATGAATCAAACGAGGTTCTAATGTACCCAACACAACACATATATATTCGCAAATTATGTGCAAAATTTTTGTTCATTAGTTTTGCGACGATCCCTAGTCTAGCATGCGAAAATTTCTGTACAGTCTGTGGTATTTAATTAGAAATAGTAGAGATGACCGCGGCAATACGGTGTTTCATGTCTTCAGAAATGGTCGATATATCCTTGTACATGGTGTATAGGAAAGCATATAAATTGTACATCGAGGATTGGCTCGCCAAATGCCAGGTCCCCTTTCAATCCAACGATAAGTGAATATTGTTAATACAGTTCACGGTCAGTTGTGTACTGTGGAAGACTCAACATCAGTTGTGCTGGAACCACATATCACTTTCGGTCTCCAGTGTAATGCCGTTTTAACATCAGTGCAAGGTTTTTCCTTAGTAAGTAAACATAATTTCGGAAGTCTGGCACAAATTTAATTAAAAAATGGCCTTATTACTATTAGCACATCATTTCATATCACATATTTAGACTCCGCAGACGCTGTTGTTATATTTGACACAGTAAATAATGATTGTCGGCAGACCAGTAACGCTTATTTTGGAGGTTTACCTAACAATGATTATTAAATTTTGCTTCGATAGGAAACAAAATGCAAAGCAAATCAAGCACATTTTGCTTAATATTCATTTACAAAATGGTTGATAAAGATGAAAGTTGTTTCATATTGCAGCTCTTCGGTGAGCGTATATGATAAGATGGAACTTCTGACGATGTAAAATTAGAACAAAATCTGCCTGACTGAGAGCAGAGCTTCTTGAGATGTAATGTGGATAACGTATGGATCTACCACGATAGCAGGTGAAATATAATCTCACCTGTCATGCAAATCACTAGTTTGTTTTTCATGTAATGATTTAGTATTACATTTCCACCTTCTCGTAGTTGGTTAAAGAGGATCAAAAGAAATTGTCAGCTGCGTTTACATCAGTTAAGTGTATCTTGTCATACATCAGGAACGACAGAATAGTAAGTATCTTATATTTGCCATATAATTACACATTTCCACTTTTTTAACGTTTTAAAATATAACCACCTCGATCATATACAGAAGGTGTTGTTACGGTAACTCTTACAACTAACTACAACGATCTCACCATATACACACACTCTCCAAACCATACAATCGATAACATCATTTGGGTCGTGATACCTATGTCGTACCTATAGTTCATTTCTTTTAAATATATATAACCCCACCCAATGTTTCCTGTAATGGGCAACAAATATCAGACTTTCTGTGCACTTGATGTCTGTGAAAAGAAAATGCTGATTGTCTTTTCCCATTTTCGATTCATTTACCTTGCTGGTTTTAACTGAATCATGCGGTACTTCTTATATTCTTAATCGCTATAGTAATCTGACAATTGCTAAATAATGTGTTGCTGCACGCAAGTATCTTCAACAAATAAAAAGAAGACACTGTCGTCATGGTTTCCCTATTTTTTATAAACTGCAGAACATAGTTTTTACCCAATAACATGAAATTACAACGTATGTGAACAAAAACATTCTTATTCAACTAAACTGATACATTTCATGCACTCAAAACATGAATACCAAATACAGACGGTAGTGCAGAAACAAGAATTTTAGGAAAATCAAAATATTGCGATAATGGCCAATAATTAGTTTTTGGATTAGGGACGACAAAATTTTTGAATGACCTATAAATCGAGTTTTCGTATTTTTTTGCGGAATAAGCTCATCGTACTGAGTTAACTGATAGTTTGGGTTTGTCTACATTGTATGTAGTTCTCCAGATATAAGGCCTACAAGAAAATATTTGTTGAAATATATTGTTCTGTCTTTCTCAAAATGTCCAAAAAATATCAGAGCATCCCTTTGTAAGTAGGATGTGTATCTGGGCAACATAAAATAAATTAAGCATATTTTGTACGAGTGTTCCAACTAAAATGCCTGAGGATATTAAGGAACAAGTATAGAACAGTACATTTGTCCGAACTTCACGTGTAATCTTGTACTAGGTAAATAAAAATATTAACTTTATTTTAACATGAAAACTTAAATTTTGAATATTTTCTTTTCTTTCAAAAAGTAATCCAGAATGAAAAGTACATGTTTAATGCGATTAGTACAAGCTATGTTTGTGATCAACGGCTTCGCCTATTCACATATTCCTTTCTACACTACATCATCGTTTCCATCATTGAGGAAATGTATCTTAGATCTCATTACGAATTATTTTCAACATAATTACTCTGTTTATCTCCTTTCGACAAGAACAAAATATTTTAATGAAATGTACACTCATGTCCAAAATGATTGTCGCATATCTATAACTGTCTTCTTATAAGAATATAACTTAATATTGATGTTGCAAGGCACTTTTAATACTGATACTATGCGTATAATCGGGAAATGTATATTTGTGGTAAATGTAATAAGGAAAGAATTATAAATACGAAAATTAGAATGAGTAAAACAAAATGTTGGTAAATGGACAAGAAAGTTTTATTTCCGTTTTATTGTTCTTATTTACTGCTCTTTTGACATGAAATTTGCCGTATACATGTCTTTGCCGATTATACACATACTAACATTATAAGAAATACCGGGCGAATTCGTTATCAAATTATATTCCTAGAACAACATATTTATAGACATGCGACAATAATTTTGGACATGAGTGTACCTCTATTCTGTACCACACCAAATGCCCATATCCGTAATTACTACATCTTCAGGATTCCCTACAAACTATTAGACTGGAAGGAGTGTTATATTGATGTACATATTAATTAAATGTTTCCAAACGACGCTTACTTCACATTCCAAGTAACGTTACGGAATCCGGATTCCCATTGTATCCTTTTAACGGATGATGATATAGCAATAGATAACATAGAAATAATTTTCAGGTAAATGGTAGAACACAAAGCAATGTCTGTTTTAGTTGGAGTCGAGTCTGCGATTAAAAATGAAGTATTATTATACTCATACGTTTTACATTCCTTCCAAAAGTGTGGATATGGATATACGGTCGAAGTGGTAGGAAAATGTAACGAACTTAATCATGTAAATAAAACTCCTTTGTTTCCAGAAAGAGGAGCAAATCTTCAGAAATGTCCTGTAAGGTTAAATATAGTGAATATACTGCCATACATAAGTATTTCATCAACCGGTGCACATGAATTGGAAGGTATTGAAGGACGTATGATCACAACTATTTCTAGGGAAATGAACTTCACATTAATTGTAGGAGATGGAATGGAATGGGGATTTAAGTATGAAAACAATACAGTTTGTGGAATATTTGGAGATGTCTATGGAAGAGCAGACATTGCTGCATCTAGTTTACGACCTAACCTGGACAGGTATATTTTCACTACAACAGTTACAACTTATTTAAGTCGGCAATATGTATGGGTTGTTCCTAAAGCCTTAGAAGTACCAAAATGGAGAAGTATGTTACCTTTTACGTTTTCTACTTGGGTGCTATTATTTTCTTCTCTATTATGTTTCTCTCTTTTATTTCAAATATTGAAGAAGCTATTCCATGATGCATTCATTCGGAATTCGAGCTTGTATGTTTTATCACTATCACTAGGGATTTCCATTCACGCCAAGCGAAAAATGCATTTTTTAGATTTGTTTATATGATGTGGGTGTTCTATTCTCTTATGTTATGTACAGCGTACCAAAGGTCTCTTATTAGCTTTGTGACTAGTGCGATTTACGAAGCTAATATTAACAAATTGAAAGAATTCGCAGAATCAGGTTTAGAACTAAGTGCTTATCCAACTATCAAAGCTTATTTCAAAGTTTCAAGTGATTATGTTTCGAAACATCTGTATGAGAAATCTACTGCAAATCTAAATATTTTCCAGGAAATAAATCAGGCAGTTAATGAAAGAAATGTAGCTGTCGTTTCTGAAAAGGTACGACTATGTATAAATATAGAAATAGCATAGATGAGTTATCAGTACATATTGTGGTTGAAATAATAGCATTTTTCTATCCAATATTTCTGTTCCAGAAAAGATCATTCCTCTACCATAGAATATCAGAACTGTTGTTTCAATTTTTTGAATCAAGTTTGAGTTACAAATGGGAAAGTTGTATTATGAATTCACACATTTATATGTCTGAAAATATCATAAAGCTTAAGTTACATCTCTTAACAGGAGCGTTCTGCCTTTTAATATTTGGTTTGACTGCGTGTACTTCTTGTGCCATATTTGAAATTAGCTTTATTTTCTTTTGCAAAAATCATAAAAAGAGAAGGTAAATATCATTTAAATTTTCACAACTTAGTGCCCTGTTATGTTATAACCTAGTATTTGCACTCTTAAATGCTGTAAATCAAGTAAAGTAATAATTGAAACTATCACATATTTATAGGGCAGAAGTGCTTTTAAATAATGTGGAAAATGGTTGCATTTTTATTAAAAGCTATTAACTAGAGCATACGAAAATTAGACAAACCTCAACTAATGACAGTAAATGATGCTGAAATAAAACAGACAACATTACGTAAATATAAGCAATATCAAGAAGAAAGGCCTTTAGGAATGTATAATGAAAAGGGAATGCTGAGAAGAAAAGCCTTCAGCAATACCCCTGATACGACGACATTATTCTAGACTTCTTGTTAAATAATGAAAAGTACAAGTGCATTATTTACAATACAGCAAGCCCATGAACGTACATAAGGAGGTAACAATTGCCGTAGTTTAGCCCAAGTTTTCAAAGAATGGAAGTTTCAAGTATATGAATATTATTTGTCATGCTGTGTCTTGCATAATCAAGCTTTTATGGTTTAGTGTGGTGTTCTTCATATTCAATACTTTCTAGATGATGGATACCGTATTACTACAACGTTTTCTTTTCAATTTAATGTCATTTGAAATTTAAATAAATGTAATTTACCGTGGTATTTCCACACTACTAAAAGAAATGTCTTAATTAGAAACAAAATGCATATATTAATATTAATGGCCAAACTAAGAGTAAAGCTCTTCTTTGTTTCTTTTTCTTTTATACAAATCATCAAATAAAATATTGAGGTTAAGAACAACTTATAGGTATCAAATGGTAGTTGTAGTTTCACCACTAAACTCATACAGGTAAAATATGAGTTATAATTTCAGATAATAATGAATAATGAAAAATACATCTATTTCCTTGTTTCGTTTTATTGTGTTCATTTTTTGTGTTTTTCGTAGAATACATAAAAAAGTAAATACATTTTTTCCTCAGTGTCCAGGAATACTGTTTTAACTGATCACAAAACAAGGACATACTGGCGTAATAAAATGTGGTTATGTGTAATATTTTATTCCCATGCTATCGACTAGCAGCATTAGTTTCTTATTTAAAACATTCAATTGTGTAGAGCCAGGGGTAAAAGTGAGGGGGAACACGGAGGATGCCTCCCCCACCTTGAAAAAATATGTACGGCGCACCATCAGTTTCTAAAAAAATTCAATGGACAAAGTGTGGCAGTGGCATGGGGAATGGTGTGATGTCATGCCACTGCCTTCCGTCCTCCTACATTTTTAGATCCTCTTTTACCCTTGGTAAGGTCTATTACTTATTTCTCTTATTTAATTTAATGTGCCACACTGGTTCAATTGTAGAGTACTTACCTCTGGTGTGGGGTCCCCGGCCAAGTAAGATCGTAGTAAACAACATCGTGTCCGTGAGTTTTCTCAGGGCACTCCCGCTTCCTCCCACTTGTGCATTCCATCAATTCTACTATCATTATTCACATGCGTTAATAACTGTTTTTCTTAGTCTAAAGGGCATAATCGTATGACGTATACCTGAAATTTTTCATTTCATTTTCTTATTTAATTTAGTTCTTCCCCATAATATTTAACCTAATTTAATAATAAAGCGTTATCAAGTGCTCGCAATATAGACAAATAAATTGGAAACAAATCCTAATTTTTTTTACAAGATAAATTTAGTATTTAAAAAAACTGAAGAATAAATTTAAGAGTCTGTGTCACTAATACATGGTTATAATATTGGTTATATCCCCATTTTATTTATCTATGATTTTCTGATATGTACAAACTAACTTCATTGATCTTGATCTAAAAATCAGTTAGGAAATAAGGCCTACCAGCGTCTTCAGCACTCATGTTCTCATGATTTGGATTCATGTTGTACTGAAAGTTACTATATAATTTTCACACACTTGACTGGGTTTGTTGGTTCATTATATTTCTTCTTTGTCTCTGGCTATATCCACTGTTTAACACTGCTTTCTTTCATTTATTCATTCATACATCCTATCCTCTTTCAGTTTCGATTCCATGTGCGACTCCATTTACTTTCATGTATTCTATTCGATGAAAAGAGCCAAGGTCGCTCAGTGGTAGAGTGTTCACCTGTGGTGCATGGGGGTCCCTGGTGCGATTCCAGCTCGCGCCAAGTGAACTTTGTGGTAGACAAGTACCGTGTGAGTCGGTTTTCTTAGGGTTCTCGCGTTTCCTCTCACTTTCTTCATTTCATCATTTCATTCATTTCTCAACATCACCGTCTTCTTTAGCCTAGCCGACATAACGTTGGACGTAAAACTTAAAGATTTCATTTTATTTTCTCTATTCGATGAGAGGCAAATTCCTCAATCTCTCATAATATGTCCAAACCACTCAGAAAGCTCTGTTGCTACCCTTCTAATAACGATGAGTAAGATTTCAGGATTGCTCATTTTAAATAAACTTGCAGGCAGTTTGTTAATTAATACGAGGAATGAGATATTTCTCATAAAATATAGATATATTTACCGGTAATAATCCTTTTCGAAGGGGATGCAATATTTCAATTGGAGATAGTGAGCTTTTATATTTTAATCATAATCATTATTTAAGCCCAATTAGATATAATTGCAGCATAGAAACATTAAGTGGGTAATAAATGACTTCAAGAAAATATTATTACTTCAATTTGTATCGTAGGTTACAATTATCATGACAAAAATTAAATATTCGGCCCCAAAAATGATTTTATCGAGCATAATTCGACAAGAAGAAAAACTTAAATTATATTATATTAAACAATAAATTATATTTATCCGTAGAGTTTATATGGGTTTATTGAAACATAAAGTTTCACCAAAGTTAAAAATTTCAACGAGAAAATCGAAAATGGAAATTGGGATGTTCAATTCCAAAGTAAACGTGGTAATCACTTGGATAAGCTAATAGTTACTTTAGAGATTAACGTTCCTGAGCATTAAGGCTACATGAGTGGTTGGCTTACATTTTAAAGATGGTTCCAAACCTTTCGTTATGCATTCAAAATTGTTCCATCGGGAAGCAGGCTCGAAATCTAGTGTGCCACAGACACGAGCTTCAAGCTAATCTTAGTAAACCTGATCTTTTGAAACTATTCAAAATTAGTAGCGCCTTCCTGATGACAATGTGTAGTTATATATGTATATGTTTTCCATTTAGAAAAGATACGAGTTAACTCGGGTTAGTTCGAGCATGGTTTTATGACGCCACGTATCTCCACAAACATTAACGATTAAAAAAGAGAGAGAGAGAGATAGTATGCGCATGTTCCTCTTGAAATTGAGACAAATACCGAATTTGAAGAAAGGTCTTTCTTGGTACGAATCCTTGTGACTAATTAGATCAGAAGTGCCCTACCTAATTAGTAAAACGAAATAACTCGGGTTAAACCGGGAAGCGGTTAAAACAATGATCTGGTATTCTTAAGGCCAACCAATAGTTGACGACATATACGGTACTTTGTAGCAATGGATTTTAATTGTGCAACAGTAATACAAATGCAACAAGAACCCGTAAATAATTTGATGAGCATTCTGCAAGCAGTATGAGCTCAACCAGGAAAAAAACAAGACAGCACCTATACCATGTTCAGGTTGCTGTTCCTTTTACAGTACTTCCGAAAATAAAAATATTTGCTTCAAGGTGTATGACGTTGACAATGCCAGATTATTCTCCTGGCGTGCATAGCTAAAATTCGACACTTCATTCTGCTCCCCATTTTTTGGCGACTTTACGTACAAAGATAACATAATTACAAGGCTTGTTAGGGTGCTTATTTTATAACATCATGTGTAATTCATCTCTGATGTTATTCTACTAACGCAATTTGAAATGATATACATCAATCACCACTTCCGAATTGAAAAATATTTTCCGTATAACAGGAAAGGTAACAAATAGCATGTAATGGCATTTTGATGTGGATTTATCGTCCGAGGAAGAAGGTCCATATTTGAATGACCTGAGGCAAGAACATGGTAACCTACAATTTTACTATTTTAAGACATTAGAGATTTCCTGCTACACAAATTCATTTTCCAAGTCGGAAAGCTGATTTTTCACCTAAGACTATACAAGAAGAATTAAACGGACGTTAAACGGTATACATTGCTCTCTATCGGGTGCACGCAGCAATTGCAAAATTGTTGGTTACCATGTTCTTGCCTCACACCCTTCATTTGATCACAGCTTTCTATTGCAACTGAGAATTCCAGATGTACTTTTTACAGTTTCTGTATTCTGTTCGCACAATTTGAAAGTCTACTACAATTCCTGACAGTGGAATGAAACTAATTTCTTTTCTAAATTAGGAACTTATGCAGCTTATGTTAAATGGAAGTATATTGGTCTATTACAAACTGTAGAAAACAAAGATGTATTTTTTCAAAAATGTTTGACTAGATAAAATCTTACATTAACCTTCGTTTGTACTAGCTCTATGAAGTTAACTTGGATTAAAAAATAAACAAATTTGTTATTCGATTCATCGTTAAAAGCTTTGAACGTTATCAAGCTTTAAATAACACTACCATTTACGATAAGTAATGTAGGCTTTACCATGTTACTTACCTAAGTATAAATATATATATATATATATATATATATATATATATATATATATATATATTGCAGCCGTAGTAACCGTCTGATTGACACAGAAACCTCTAATGGATACTAAGTGTTACTAAAAGCATCTTTTTAGCAGCTCTTAGTAAAATTATATTTGTTACTTATGCAAAAGGCTAAATAGACTAAATAAGTCAATAAATTGATTAATGTCCAGTGTCTTGTATGAACCGAATTATTTACAAGTATCCTTCCAGTAGAAAAGAAGGTCTGAATAACTCTAAGCAAATCTAAGGTAATATGTTGATTGGAAACAGTATATAGAAATAATATTTTTTAGAATAGCTAGTAATATACTAACTGAATACTCGTTTTGTGCATGGAGGCAATAAGTTTATGGAAAATATTTCAACGGTGAATATGATCCTCCTTCACCCTTTAGGAAGCTTATTTCAATTGAAATATGGTGACAAAAAGCCAACTCAATCTAAATGTTCTAAAATTCATTTCAAAGGGTAGAGTGGTTACAGTTGGCGAAAAATGTAAATTCCCTCATCCTGTGGGATACGAATTTCAATTTATGTATAAGTATAAACTTTGTTAGTTTTTTATCTCTTCTTCTTTGCTCCTAATATTTTCAATTATGCTTCTCCGTAATTAGTCCTATTCTCGTTGCTCTTACTCTCTTAGTCTCAATGTTTAAATATGTCCGTCGGATCTTTTCCTTCTATGTTCTAAGTCTGTCGTTGTGTATAGTACATATTCTTGGTTTTTTTCTCTGATATTCTGAAATTTATTTGAAAGTTTACGTTAGAAACAATGGAAAATATTTTATGACATGTACCAATAAAAAGTAGATATTTAAATATTACAATTAATCAATCCATTGTTCTGGCACTAAGTTGGAATCACCCGATCACGTTTAGTAAATCATAGTGATATAAGAACACAGTTTGTGCTTAGTACTGATTAAAGTTTAAAAAATCATGTGAGTAGGTTCTCCCGTTCAGCCAGCACACGATCATATACAATATTACATTCATTTTCAGAAATTCTACGTATCATTCATTCATTAATTTATTGATAAACAAGCTATTATTACTTGTAAAAGTAGTCTAAACTCCTTATTGCTCTTGTAACGGCGAAAGAAGAAATCTCAAAGAATTAACATATTTCACTATATTTCAGAGAAATACATTTAACTTACGCCTAATATCACGGATATCTACATTCAGGGGTAAATGTGGGGATGCCGTACCCCGACCTCCAAAAACATGTACGGCGTTCCCTCAGTTCCTTAAAGATTACAATGGGGAAAGATATGCAGGGGACGGCGTGACGTCATGTTGCTACTTACCGTCCTCCTACCTTTCCAGATCCACTTTTACTCCTGCCTACATTGGTAAGCAAAAATGTAAAGTGAGTAATATGAAACAAAATATTTGATGTGTAACTCATATGCTCTTTAGGATAAAGGACATGAATGGTTAATGAAAGTGAAGGATTATGAGATACTCGGTGGAATGTGAACGTGGGAGGAAAGGGCTACTCGAGGAAACTCGTGGATAGGACGCTGGCAACAAGAAATTCACTTCGCCAGGTAAGAATCAGGGATCTCTCACACCAAGTATGTATAGCGTGGCGCCGGTTTTCGGTAGAAAAGCTGGTACTGTGTAATTGTGTACTTTAGTATATAATAATAATATACTTGTTTGTAGAGTTAATTAACGGCCTTGCAAAGTGATACATGAATGAGGTTTGGAACCAATACCAATCTGCAGAACCAAACGGGTAGGAAAGGTATCAAGAAGGAAAAATTATAGAAAGAGCAACTGTGAGGTCCTTTGTACATTTTCAAACTGTGAATTATACATGGAGCCCGTTTCTAATCGACATAAAAGTTTACTTTAAGTTGTGTGATCACCCAAAGTGGTTATATAAGTTGCGATTGCACACTTTATTTTCTTAGTCTGAATAAGTTCATCCAACGGCTCATGTCATGATGCATTTCACTCTTGCGCTAACTCCTGTCAGAAACTAGGCGGAAGTACTAATTTTGAGTTGTAGTCAAATTTCCTAGGACGTCCCTGACATGTTTAATCCAATTAAAATCCCTTTAATGTGTCAACTTATATGGACGGTACCTCATATAGCCGTCGATACACATTTCTTCGTAAGGCATAGATCAAAGAGGCCACTGTGAGATCTCTACCTAATTACTTTTTTATTGAATCTCATCGGGCATTTATTGTCACATAGCAGCCTGGACAATGGGTTGTGACACTTGGAAAATCTGTACATGGCCAGATTTTACGTGCTTTGTAAGAAAAATTGATTTATACCATCAGTTACATCTGTCAATACTGTGTGGCTCCTAGTGTACTTCAATCATTGCCTTGTATTTTAAAAACATATGCATGAACAAAGCTTCATTTCGGTTTAATCATTACTTGTGTATCGCTTCAGGTTCAAAAGTTCTACTATCCCAAACTCTGGGTTGCATTGTATATTGGACACGCTGTGTATTGTGACTTGCATCTTAGAAAGAAAGATAACCTTCAACAATACTAACGAAAACTGTTATGCAGTACAACGAAAACATGGTTCGTGAAATTGTAGTTTTCTGACAAACAACTTTAGTATCGGCACTTTTAAACTTATTACAATACTAATATATTTATGATTCAATGCTCCATAATGACGTGTGAGAAGATCACCATACAACGTATATTACCGACCGCTGTACAAAACCAAAAACTTTCAATATCTAAAGAGCGGAACTGGAGAGATGGGCTCCAGCATATTTGGAAGGAGAACGTCTTGAAAATCCGACTTGACGTAAAGTAAAAAATCCAAAATTCTGAAGTGAAGGAGACTGTGGAAATTGAACATTTTTTCGCATTACTTGACGTTCTTCATCGTCTTCATAATTACGATCAGCGTTTCATTCTTTTCGTTAAAAAAATAAAATATGTTATATGCATAGTAAAATTTCTATACACACACATTTTGAACCCTTGATATATTTTATTTTTTTTTCAATCATTTAGCTATTATTAAACTCCTAATAACTTTTTCTTTAATGGATGTTCGTGTATCTTCTAGTCAAAGATTATCATCCCTCCAGTACTTGTAGTGTCATAACTGCCGAGATTTATATTCCTCTTGGACGATGTGATAATACATACGGATATCTATGAATTATTAATACAGAGGTTCTTCCGTTTCTAACTCCAAATAGGTATTAGAGAAGGCCTCCGTAGCCCACGGCGCCCTCGGGAGATGATTTTGTAGGTGAAGTCATCAGCACTGACAGTGAAAATTTCCTATTCCTGCAGTCCTCTTTAATAACCATCTTCTTAGAGCGATGACCTAGAAAGGGTAGTATGTCTCCTTCGTAGCTCCTCGAGTCCTCTAAATATCTTCGTGGTTGCGAGGTATCATTATGCCATCTGCCAATGTTTGTTTATGATAGTAAAACAGTGTTCTTACTGACACGTGGTTGCAATACATGTGCATATGGATCCTCACAATATAAACTTTACTAGTTTCTACTAGTGTCAAAGAACCATATCTTCTAACATACCTTACGTACACTTAAATAATTTTAATATATATCATAGCTATATATCGACTTAAATCAAATAAAATACGCAATGTAGGAACTATTGTAATTAATGTCGAATTATAATGAATTTGTGTATAAGGCATGTGTACACTGAGAAAAAAAAATGTAGGTGGCATACTTAAAAACGTAGGTTACATTCGTAATTCCTGTAGTTTCTGGACTTAACGTACAACCGTATATAACATCCTGCAGCAAACGTATAGCTGAAAAAGTATGTATTATACGTACTGTCTGCACAAGTGCAATGACGTCATTCGTGTGACGTTATCTGCAGTAACAAGTATATACGGAGGTAATATCTAGCTTTGTGACGTCAGGGTCGTATGTAGCATGTGGGTTAATAATGACGACATACACTGACTATCAGGACGGAGCATGATTTCAAGAAGTATGCAATATACGTTCTGTACGTATGTTTCTTGCGTTCAACCCCGAGACAGCATCTATATTGTACTTGTGCCCCATACGTACGACTAGATACAGTATACGTATTGTACGTATGTATTATACAGATTTTCCTTATGTCGCACACAGCTTGTCCAGATACAGCATACAGAATATCCGTATGCACCATACAGAGTGCATATATGTAGCTTACAGACTGTCTGCATGCAGCATATAGATTATACGTATGTCGCGTACAGGTTGGCCATATGTAATGTATAGATTGGATGTATATAGCTAATAGGTTGTCCATATGAAATATACAGATTTTACCTGTATCGAATACGTATTGCCTTCTTGTAATGTATGGATCGGACATATGCAGGATCTAGAGTGTACGTATAGTGCACCATTATTAAAGTGCTGCAACATACTGCAAAGTGCATGATACATTCTTACTGTAATGTTGTCAAATATTGTTTTACTCTGTATGAAAACAAAAATAGCTTAAAATATGGTTGATCTCCTTTGTGCCAATAATAATAAAATTAACAATACTACACTTTTCAAATCTTAGTTTGGAGCAGTGAAACTGTCCAAAGAAATGTATTTACCTGCAGGGTGTCCTATAAGTTTGGGCTTCCTGCTAATTCGTTGGAAAGCTACTGCAAAGTCAAGTGTTGAAAAGTGACACAAGCGTTAATTTTAAAATTATGGGCACAAAGCAGGGGCGGATCCAGGACGGACTTCTGGGGGGGGCGGTCGGCGGTAATACTGCTACTTTTAAGAGCTCCAAACTTGTTATGGATGGGTTTATTTATATATAAAATAAGAAAGTTTCCTCGCCCCGATCGCCCCCCTCTGGATCCGCCCCTGGCACAAAGGAGTTTAACCATATATTAAACTATTTTCGTTTCCATACAGAGTAAATCAATATGTGATATATTACTGTAAGAATTTATCATATGGTTTGCAGTTAGTTAGTTGCAGCACCTCAATAATAATGCAAAATGCACAGCCTTATACAATCCTATATTCAAACTCAAACAAGATTTACGTACAATCATTTATTAAGCTGTTATCATCCATTGCTTGTACGATATAAAGATTATTTTACCTCATTCTTTTCCTTAATAGTATATTCTACTAAAGTGCAGTTGTTACCACAAGAGGCCTGAATAGAATTTTCCAGAAATAACTTCTCTGTACATTTTAATTAACAGTTTTTTTTTTTTTTAATGTCGCAATAATTAAAAGTGTGGTGTCAGCCGGAAACGCATTCGCTTACAATATTATTCCTACTCAGTACTCGCCATTAAAAATGAAACACCAAGAAGGAGACTGGGTAGATGCGCCAAAGTTCCCAGGCCGATACCTAATAGTAAGTGCAGAATACTCTTAAACGTTCGCTGTATTCGCTGTGTGACAACGTGGTGACAGCGGAGGCGTTGTGCAGCCATCGACTAAACATATTTATTCTTCCCTGCTATAGACATTCTGCAAATTTGGACTTTCCTGGATGCATCCTTCTTACAAGTAAGGTTTCCCAGGTGATACACGCCAATTTTAACCAAACTTCACAGGTTTGTAGAACAGCAAAAAATAAGCGACACGTATTTTTTTTATAGCGGCCCATATGCATATTTAGGCGGTATAATAGGGCTGTCAAATTGGGACAACAAAGCATACTTTATGTAATAGCGCGAAAACGAGAAGAGATAGCCAACTGTTGTAAACGAGCAAGTTGTCATGACACGATAAGCATTTCAATAACACATAGCGCTTCCACGGGGATAACCCACAACATCCGCAAATGGACCAATCAGGGATGAAAAACAGTCACAGAGCTTTATCTATTACGCGGAATCCAAATAACGTAGGTAAGAATAAAGAATGATAAAAAATAAGTGATACGTGTTTTTTCGTTTTTGCAAGATGAGACAAAAAACGTAAATAGATGCATCGTTATCTCAATGTCGAAAGATTGGAGAACTGGGAATATGAAGATGTGAACGCCTGTATGAGAGGCAACCTGTCAATCAGTGTTGTAGAACTGGTTGCAGGTGACAGGTAGAATCCTGCTCGAGAGAGAAATACCAAACCTGGTCTTGTTGTTCAATGGTTTATATGTTATATCTATTAGTAGTTAGTGATTGCGAACAGTTCAATGCTCATAATCAGTAATTCAAAAGCCGCCCAGCAGTAAACGAAATCAAGCCTTTCCTGTAAGAATCGGCCGTATAGGGTACTAATACAAACATTGATATTGTTTTGCAACAAGCCCGTTGTAGGGATAAATACGCCCTTTGCGGGATACTGAACAACATGTTAAACACAATTGAACAGGTTGACAAAAATAGACAATTCATAGTCACATGCATATGAGCATGCATTTAAACCAAAACACATGAATATGTTACACAAGCACTATTTTCGGTAACATGCTGTATGTTGAACCATAACCGGCTGCTATTTAACAAAATGTAGCGTAATGTCGAATATTGTATGGAACGAATATAAGCAATTGTAGTAAATATTCGTCATACAAATGATTCTTATTGAAATCGGACATGAGCCTAATAGAACTTCTGCTCACCAACTTGTGGAAGGTACGCAGGCTGAAACCATAATTTGTTTATTTCTTTGGTTACTTTGCCGGATGTCGATGCACAAATCAGCAAGATTTCTGGTCGAAGCATTGTCTGTTGTACCCGTGGCCCGAACTTTCTCTGAGGTTCTTTCTAGACGATGAGCATAGGCGACAGTAGCTTTCCATTGGCAGATACGATTGGCTGTATCGTGTAACTGTGTGTCGTCGCAGACAGAGACTGCACATTTGCGTAGACCTGTTTCTCTCCACGCATTGCCAGACATCTACCCGAATGAAATTCCAAATTGAATCCACTCTGATCTGTATTATACACATTCTCCGCGCCATGAGAATTTATACATGAGCGAACACTTTGCACGAACCTATTAGCATTATCATGTATATCTTTGGATTGTTCTGCACTATTGTACGTGACATATTTTGTAATTTTCCGTGATATGATGTGATGACGCCTTTTAAACTGTCATAGTAATTTCTTTGACGCTTTAAGCCCGTCGAATCCCACAGTTTGACTAGCTTCTATAGCCCAACGTCGTAAGTCTGTGTCATGAATTATAAGATTTTTGCATTTAGCAGTATGAAATTTCTCGTATACGATTGCATCAATATGCGTCCCTTTTTCATAATTTGTTCCACTGTCATGCAACTGTCTTTCCCATTTATAGAGATCTTTCCTACTTTTGACGAACTTGAACCTATGTTTCAGAGTTTCAAACCACAGACGCCTCTTCTTTCCACTTTTCCAAAACTGAACTGCCTTCACTTTATATTCTGTGTCTACAGCTTCGCTGGTGCTCCCTTTCTCCGCAATACCGACGTTGTATTGTGATAATCCTTCGTCTTCGTTGCTTTCTGTGATCTTCACTCGCGAGTGAAGAAGCGACGTCATGTACATCATTATCAATAAATACCAGATCATCTTTAACGTACACTTCGGTATTACAACCTTTCCAGAAACTTTCCAGGACATCAACAAGTATATCCTTTATTTCCATTTCATATTTTGTTTTTAAAGTGTTAACACGTTTTGTTTCTTTGTGTGTGTCCATTAACATATCCAGCACATTGCGTGGATTTACATACATCATTTTCACAACACTGCAAACAATAGCATACCATTTACACACACCTCATGCTGACTACTTCACAACACACGGGTTCATATGTTCAGGACTTCTACCGGTATCTTCACATGGCATATACACACAAACTCACGTATATCCACGTATAGGATGCACAAACGTTCGCCATCAACCGGTCGTCTATTAGTTTCAAAACACAACTGTGCCCCCACTTCCACACTGCAGGGCTTCCGTGTTTGACGTAGACATACACTCGCAGGTAATACCCAGTTTTCGCCGCATTTCTGGTTCTGCTTCTTTACACTACAATGTCCTTGAGCCAATGTCTCTCTTCTGGCGTGTCTGCAACCAGTTCTACAACACTGATTGACGGGTTACCTCTCATACAGGCGTTCACATCTTCATATTCCCAGTTCTCCAATCTTTCGACATTGAGATAACGATGCATCTATTTACGTTTTTTGTCTCATCTTGCAAAAACGAAAAAACACGTATCACTTATTTTTTATCATTCTTTATTCTTACCTACGTTACTTGGATTCCGCGTAATAGATAAAGCTCTGTGACTGTTTTTCATCCCTGATTGGTCCATTTGCGGATGTTGTGGGTTATCCCCGTGGAAGCGCTATGTGTTATTGAAATGCTTATCGTGTCATGACAACTTGCTCGTTTACAACAGTTGGCTATCTCTTCTCGTTTTCGCGCTATTACATAAAGTATGCTTTGTTGTCCCAATTTGACAGCCCTATTATACCGCCTAAATATGCATATGGGCCGCTATAAAAAAATACGTGTCGCTTATTTTTTGCTGTTCTACAAACCTGTGAAGTTTGATTAAAATCGGCGTGTATCACCTGGGAAACCCTACTTGTTAGTGTAACATTTTAAGGAAAGAGCAATTTAACAGTCTCATACATTGCTTAAAGAAAGAGCAATGATTCTCAGAATTACTCGGAAGATATTATATATATATATATATATATACACAATAATTTAAAACTGTTATTTCAAACTTTGCAATTCAAAGCACGAAAAGAACTATAGATAAAGGAACACTGATTTTAGCCAAATAGTAATTAGTAAACTCAATCACACTCAGTACCATTAGTTGCTTGGTGTTATCCGTAAGTCAGAGATCACGGTATCTCATTTCGTGTAGATTTTTGCATTTGTTTAACGCTAAAAATGTATTTTATCGCTAATTGAACCCAGTACCATATATATACCGACAGGACGTACCTTAGTCACAAGGTGACATGAGTGAAACACTAAACTATTCGATTGACACCTGCGGCCTTGTCAACACTAGAGAAAGTTACAAAGTGATTAAGTAAATACGGAACATAGTTCATACAAAGTATAGCGATGTATGAAGTCTCCGTTTCATACGACTTGGATAAAGGATACATCTGAAATAGCAACAAAGAAATATATAATGATTTCTCTGGATAATTTGGATTAGTCCAGAATTCGAACACACACACGCTGGTAAGTCCAACATTTTTTTTTTAACTTCTTTCTTCGGATTCCCAATAAAGTTGACTACTGAAAAGCTGAGTTATAGATTCTGTATTAAAACAATACCTTCGCTAGACATGTTCAGTATACACATTGTCTTACATACAGAACAATACATTAGTTATTAATGCATGTCTGAAATAATAGTGCTTCGTATAGAATTTTACTTCATCCAATCGCAATAGCACAAAGATAAAAAATATTGCTAGGGATAATGTTCTTATTACAGAGAAAAAGAATTAAAATGACTTAACATTAACAATCATTTTCTTTAAACAGAGATAATATTTTATTATAATTTATGGAAGAAAGAAATAATTTGTAGTACAGTATCTTTATTAGGGTTATATATTCGTACAAAATAATGTAAGTACAACTGAGTCTGTCTTCAGAAAGGGCGTACTTTTAGCCACAACCTACACTGCTTCTTTTGACTGTCTTTCAAGCAGAATCCTGGTTTGATGCACGAAATACCTGCAACAAAAATCAGAAAATATTTAAAATGTTATATTCAGTGTGCTTAATTTGGTTGTACTTAACAATACAAAGTATCTTAACATTTTTGAGATTAAATGGACAAAATCTGTTCGGTCAGGTATGGACTTTTGGGTTGCACGTAGAAAAACTATGAAGTGTTTATTGATGCTGAACAACAACTCAAAATGTATTACCATTCAAAAGTAAGTGGGTACCTCAATGGTGTTCGGGCTACCATGGGGTACCTAATGTCTGTATTTTTTAGATATATGAAAATATATGTCTCTAAAATGTAAGGAACTGACATCTGTTTACCGAAAACCTCAACTCGGTAAGCCTTATGGATATCGAGATATGGGAAAATAAAGAGCGACACTACGGAACTGTGGAGTTTGCGTACTAGATGGTGCAGTTTCGGAAACGTAATTACGAGGACTTACAACAACCTCAAAAGTAGTTTCAATTAAATACACTACACACACGCCCTGATGGGGGTTTTCGGGTACCATGATATTCCCAGAACTCTCATTTCTAAATATTCTAAAATATGTCTTAATAACGTTTTAAAGAACGTTAGAGGTGTGTGTTTACCGAAACCGCAAGTCGGTACGCCTAACATTTACCGAAATATGGTGAAATAAAAAGCGACACCATAGGTACGTGGAGCTTGCATATTAGACAGTACAATTTAGAAAATTAATTAAAATATGACTATCAAGATATTGTCAAATAAAGGGAGGATCCATATAGTTATGGGGTTTTCGTGTTAGGTGGTAAAATTTCCGAAACCGGTCATGTAAAGTTAATAAGCATCAGTAGCAATTTCATCTTAAAAAAATTAGGTATTTCCATGGAGTTTAAGAACATCATGGGGTCTACCAAGATTAAATTTTAAAAGTTTTGTAAAATATATTTTGACATTTGTAAAGAGTATTAGAAATATGTATTTACCTAAAAGTTCCAGCTAGTACATCTAGCAGCTAGAGAGACACCATACAATAAAAGCGTATTAGATCTTGTAATTTCAGAAAACAATTATTGATCCTAACAAAAGTTAAATAAGATGGTACTTATATGGGTTAAGTGAGAACCTCAGACTCGTCAGTACAATTTCGATCGAAAGATTAATTCAGCTCTAAATTTTCTTTGGACAATTCCAAGCGTTCATCGGGCTCTGAAATAAAGTGAACATTTTTTGTCAATATCTAATATAGCAAGCGAGATATAAGGAATTATGTATTTTATGACGTCGTAAAAATAGAGACCCACATGGATTTGTACTTTTGAGTATTTGCTGTAAGAAGAAGAAATTTCAGAAAACAACCGTATATACCTTAATAGACAATTAAATGGGCGGGGGCACAGTGGCTTAGTGGTAGAGTGCTTACCTCTGGTGTATTGGGTTCTTGGTTCGATCCACGGCCAAGTCAGTTTGTAGTGGACATCGTATTCGTGGGTTTTCTCGGGGTACTCTCCTCCCACCTTTGCATTCCATCAATTCTGTCAACAACATTCACTTGCTTTAATCATAATCTCCCTGAGACTAAAATGCATAATCGTGGGTCGCTACACTGAAATATTTCCTTTTATTTAATTTTAAAATTAAATAGGGAGTTAAGTATGATCGTATTTCTATGGGTTAAGTGAATACTCCAATAGTTTCTGCAAAAAAAAAAAAAAAAAGATTAGTTAAATACCCTACCACTAAGCTACTGTGTCCCCGCCCACTGAATTGTCTATTAAGGTATATACAGTAGTTTTCTGAATTTTTTTTCTTTTAGGAAAGACCCAAAAGTACAAATCCATAAAGATCTCTATTTTCACGTCATAAAATATATAATTCCTTATATCTTATTTACTATCTTAGATATTGACAGCGAATTTTCATTCTTTTGCACAGCTCGATGAACCCTTGGAATTGCCTGAAGAAAACCTAGGACTGAACTAATCTTTCGATCGAAATTGTACTGAGGTACTGATTTAACCCATAGAAGTACCATCTTATTTAATTTTGTTGCGACCAATAATTGTTTCCGAAATTTCAAGCTTTTATTTCACAGTGTTTCTCCAGATGTTAGATGTACTAGCTGGAAGTTTTGGGTAAATACATATTTCAAATACTGTTTACAAATGTCAGATTATATTTTCAAAAGCTTTTAAAATTTAATTTTGGTAGACTCCATGATGTTCTAACACCCCATGAAGATATCTAATTACTTTAAGATGAAATTGCTACTGGTGTTTATTAACTTTCCATGACCGATTTCGGAAATTTTAGCATCTAACACGAAAACCCCTTAACTGTGTTGGTCCTCCCTTTATTTGACAACATCTTGATAGCCGTTAGTCATATTTTAATTCAATTTCCGAATTGTAGCGTCAAGTATGCAAGCCCCACATACCTATAGTTTATTCCCCCCCCCCTTAAAAAATCAGTTCTTTACATTTTAGAGACATGTATTTCCATATATCTAAAATGCAGAAATTAGGTACCGCATTGGAACCCCATTGGAGTACTCACTTACTTTTGCATAGCAAGGTAAAAACGCCAGTGGTTCTCACTTTAAGTTTGAAAACATACTATTTTGTCTCTTCTCTGAGCATCGTGAATCTGTCGGAGCTGTACCATAGTTGGAAAGACTCACTGATCCTTCCTATAGTGACCATGTAGTCAGAATTCAAAAAGGAGTAGCCCTTGAAGGAAAAACAATATTTTAAAATCCTTGCACCAGTAGTCGTCACCTTAAAATCAAAATGTTCCAGTAGTAGTCAGGATTTTCTACCAGTGTTCATCACTCAAATAACTTGACAATTTATTCAAAAACGCACTGTGTATCAGTTTAGGGTTGAGAATACAATATAAAGTAGTAAGCTTAATAACTTTGCATCACTTTTAGCACTCAAGAAAGAAAATAAAAACGTTTTTACATACTTTTTAAAGCAATTTCAGAAAGAAAAATGTTAACTGAATACAAAAGTTAACTGTATATCACTTCCACGTTAAGAGTACAATATTAAATACTATGTTTAATAACTATACGTCACTTTAAACTCTCGAGAATGAACATAAACAATTGTACATACATTTTAAAAACAATCTGAGAAACAAAATAAGTTAACTGAATTCAAAATTTAATTATACATCACCTTAAGCTTAAGAATACACTATAAAATGCTGAGATTAATAAAAAATGAAATCTTTAAGTTTAACGTCCCACGGTTATGCCGGTTAGGATAAGGAGACGGTGATAATGAGAAATGAGTGAAATGGTGGAATGAACAAAGTGGGAGGAAACGGGAGAACCCCGAGAAAACCCACGAGCAAGGTGTTTGTCCACCACAAAGTCCACACGGCGCGAGTTGGGATCGAACCAGGGACCCCAAGCACCGGAGGTGAACGCTCTACCACTGAGCCACCGCCCCCCCCCTGAGATTAATAACAATGCATTACTGAAGAATGAAAACAAAAATGTTTTAGCTACCTATATTGTATTTACATGTTATTTCTCATTAACATTTTTTTTTTTTTTTTTGATAACTCATGATCAAGTCTAGGGATGCGCAAGAGAAAAGATTTGAGGTTGTCTCCTCTCGAAAAGGTGCCGCGAAAGTTGTCTCGTCTCGAAAACTGGATCCGTTTCTATTGGAAAAGCTCTATCTTGTCTCGAATTTCGTAACAAAAATTGTCTCGTCTTGTCTCGTGCGCATCCCTAATCAGGTCCATAGCCAAAAATTTCATTTCGGAGGGTGCTCGATAGGGCTTTGGGATATCCGAATTTAGATATAGATAATCGATGTCGACAAACTATCGAAACTTGTTCGAAATATCGAAAAATACAGCAATATCGAAATATAAACAATATCAAAAATCGAAAATATAGAAATATGAAAGAGATCAAAAATATGGATATATCGAACAAAAATGGATATATGATCTTGGAATACGATTTGGTGGAATAATGAGGGAGAAAAATAATCATTGATTAAATATTAAATTGAAAAGAAATAAGAGCCTGACGCTCAAATACTTATCTATCCGGCACCCATCTTGATCCCCATAAAATATCATGAAGTGCTTGATTGATTCTAAACCCAATAATAGTAATTTAACAATAAACACAATATATAATTTACTACGCACCTTGAAATGTAGAAATTAATGATTGTAATCCCCAGCTTTCCAATAGACCTTTGATTTCTCCAAATGAAGATTCGGATATCTTGTTTCTTCTCAAGCAATAATGGGTTACAATAATCAGTTGCAGTCCAAAGCCAAGTCACTAAGTTAAGCATAAAAATAAAAGAATTCATTAGTTAGATGCATACAAAATCCTACGCATGTAAATCCGAATCTACTTGTATTAAATTGTAAATTTAAACAAACTAAATTATACTACAGTTATAGTGACATCAAACATACATTAAATAAGGTATACAGGGTGTCTCAAAAGTCCCCTGACATAGGGTAACTCTGTTATTATCAGAGTTACAACAGAATGTAGGAGGGAAAAGCATATCCAATTATGATGTTTTCAATCTAAAGTGAAGGAATTTTTAAAATCGGATGACCCGTTTGCGCTGTACACTCTCTATGCGCCCAATGTGAAATGAAAATGCAACGTTGCCATTTACCTGGACCCACAACAGAAGTGAGTGAAGTTACTGTCTTTTACGCTAACATGTCGATGGCCAGCCCCCGTTTCAAACAGTAACTTCATTCACTTATGTCGTGGGTCCAGGTAAATGACAACGTTGCATTTTCATTTAAAATTGGGTGCATAAAGAGTATACAGCACATTCATCTTGTCCGATTTTTTAAAAAAGTGTTCACTTTAGATTGAAAACGTCATATTTCGAGATGTTTTTCCTCTTACATTTTGTCGTAACTCTGATAATAACAGAGTTACCCTATGTCAGGGAACGTTTGAGACATCCTGTATACATCATAAGAGGTTCCTTTCTTAATTCTACACGGATGTGGTTTCATTGAATGTGAGGTGGGTGATACACATTAGGCCTTTTGGGAGTACGTCACACGGACGACCGTAATTTTGTGTTCAAAATTTTTATGAACTGGTGGGATATGTGATACATATGGCCACGGGCTAGAATTTTCTCAGTATGTCAAATATGCAATCAGATTTCATGCAGCTTAATTTGGTGAAAAGCTATTGCCAATTGAACGTTACATTTACCTCTTTCTTGCAGATGTTGAACCATGCCGTTAGCACGTGAGGAATGGATCGAAATAATCAAACTGTGGGGCGGGAGGAGTATATGTGCAGTGGTTGCCGATTGCAGAGTCATCCACAATGTGACTCTGTGTCACATGTTTCAGTGTCACAGTAATTAACTAAATTTGAGAAGACGGGCACATTCGTGAACATACATCGTAGCGGTTCAAACTCGCGGGACCTTGTTCCTTCCCCATTTTGAACCGGTACATGAAAATGCCATTTACTCCATGTTTGCCTGCGCCGATTTTGAAAATTCCTTCACTAATCGATTTCTCCCGTTGAGTACTACAAGAACCAGTTAAAATCTCGCGGGCCCTTTATTCTTCCCCATTTCGAACCGGTACATGAAAGTGCGATTTTTTTTCATGCTTGCCTGCGCCGATTTTGAAAATTCCTTCACTAGTCGATTTCTCTCGACGAGTACTACAAGAATCAGTTAAAATCTCGCGGTCCTTTTTTCTTCCCATTTTGAACCGGTACCTGAAAATGCGATTTTCTTCATGTTTGCCTGTGCCGATTTTGAAAATTCTTTCAGTAATCTATTTCTGTCTTCGAGTACTACAAGAATCAGTTAAAATCTCGCGGGCCCTTTTTTCTTCCCCATTTTGAACCGGTACATGAAAATGCGATTTTCTTCATGCTTGCCTGCGCCGATTTTGAACATTCCTTCACTAATCGATTTCTCTCGTCGAGTACTACAAGAATCAGTTAAAATCTCGCGGTCCTTTTTTCTTCCCCATTTTGAACCGGTACATGAAAATGCAATTTTCTTCATGCTTGCCTGCGCCGATTTTGAAAATTCCTTCACTAGTCGATTTCTCTCGACGAGTACTACAAGAATCAGTTAAAATCTCGCTGGCCCTTTTTTCTTCCCATTTTGAACCGGTACCTGAAAATGCGATTTTCTTCATGTTTGCCTGTGCCGATTTTGAAAATTCTTTCAGTAATCTATTTCTGTCGTCGAGTACTACAAGAATCAGTTAAAATCTCGCGGGCCCTTTTTTCTTCCCCATTTTGAACCGGTATATGAAAGTGGGATTTTTTTTTTCATGCTTGCCTGCGCCGATTTTGAACATTCCTTCACTAATCGATTTCTCTCGTCGAGTACTACAAGAATCAGTTAAAATCTCGCGGTCCTTTTTTCTTCTCATTTTGAACCGGTACCTGAAAATGCGATTTTCTTCATGTTTGCCTGTGCCGATTTTGAAAATTCTTTCAGTAATCTATTTCTGTCGTCGAGTACTACAAGAATCAGTTAAAATCTCGCGGGCCCTTTTTTCTTCCCCAAGCTAATATTTTTTTGTATATTTTGAATGTATTCAAGTATGGAACAAAAGTATTATATAATTCCCTTAGTAGGCTTCTCAACTTAATATTTTTCAACTTAAATTTTATTTATTTTAATTATTTATTTTCTTGTGACTCAATATTTAATTGCAATCGTTCATTGGGGAGAAGGGTGGCCATTCTCAAATATATAAATATAGTATTCTTAAAATTTATGTGTTCTCGTACTATTAGTTTCTTCCACTAGACCTGGAAATTGCAAAATTAATACCTGGAAAACCTGCAAAATTCAGGGAAATTGAGTTCCATATTTATGTATGAACACTGCTATTTACATTTTTTTTTTTTTTTTGAATAGGGAGAACTGTACGAAAGGGTGGTTTGAGAATAGTATAACAGTAGGTTTCTGGGAGTGTTGTTCGAAATGAAATCTTTAAGTTTTACGTCCCACTATTATGCTGGCTAGGCTCAAGATGACGGGGTGTTGTTCGGTGGGGGTCAATGTTGCCAATTTTGGGTAAAGTCGCTAAATAAGGGGAATTCGACCTCAACGATAGCGCAGGGTGACCATAAAATTTTCAGTTAAAAACGGGACAGGTTCTTGCAACACTAGACTTTTAGATCTACCTTTGTTCTTATCAGTGCCTTGATATCAGAGTTCCCCCTCTCTCTCTTCGTTACAGAGCGGGTACTTATGAAAAAGGAAAGACACGTTGAAGTTTGTTTAACACACAACCAACTGCTAAAACCTCTGCTGCCTTTCGAGCAGTACTGCGAACTATAGAGTATGTTTAATATAGGGATTTTCAGTTCAATTTTTGCCGCTTTGTTATTATTAATACTTTTAAAAGGAGTAAAGGTACTGGGTTTGTTATTTACTTCTTTCATTTACATAAAACGGGACGAATACTACTTTTTTCCATCTACTGACGGGACGGCCGCGACACGCCCCTAAAACGGGACTGTCCCGGTCAAAACGGGACTGTCCCGGTCAAAACGGGACTGTCCCGGTCAAAACGGGACTGTCCCGGTCAAAACGGGACGTATGGTCGCCCTACGATAACGACAAAAAAAAAAATCCGATTGGAGACTTTTTTGGGTGATTTTTAAATAACGATTTACCTACTTACACATTTAGCGACTTTTTGCTGCAAACAAAATGTTCATCTGTAGAGAAGCATTATTAGTTCAAAACAGTTTTTACGTTCTTTTTTTCTGTTTGTTTGTTTTAATCAGCGCAAGTGATGAAGAGTTTGGAAATACAGCGTACTCACTACTCCACAATCCTGCATTGTTATGTTACCCTTGCCCTCTAACGAAGAATAACTACAAACTTGATGTCCTTTAGTTCGCAGAGTTTCCGTTGAGAGACACACGTAATACATCATTACCGATAGCAACAAGATTAGCTATAGATGCGTGAAAAAAGGCGAAGAAGGTGTTTGTTATATTTGTCCTCTGGGGTCTTTTAATTATTCTGCAGTTTTTCTTTTACAAAAAATTGCTTAACGTAAGTACTGTAGTGTTAATTATTTCGGAACTATTTTGACCACAACATGAACAAAAGTACCCGAAACAACCTGAAATGATCCCTGAATTAAAGGATTGGTTGCGCCCTGTTTACAAAGATGTGAATAGAACCAGCGGCGCAAATCTGTCTTCAACATTGGGGGGGAGGGGGGGTAATACCATACTTTTTTTGGCGATGTCCAAAATACTTATGAAGTTGAAAAACAATGTTGTGGAGGATCAGAGTTGTCTTTAGCGTTAGGAGGCTGCAGATTTGAGGCTTATTCTGGGGGACATCTCACGTTCCTTTGTAGCAATCGGACAAAAATCATCAAATTTCTCCCAAAAAACACATTTCAAATCGGATTATTTGGGAGAAGTCCCCCTCAGTTCCAAGATTGGAGGGGACATGTATCCGTCATCCCCCCCCTGGATTTGCGCCAGTGAGTAGAACATATTGTTTAGTTTACATCTACAACTTTTACAATGCTTATAGACAATGAATTTCTCGATTATTTCTTATAGCGACTTTTCACCCAAAATTGGAGTCGTCACCTCTCGTTTCGCAAACTTATTGCCAACATTTTAGAAACTGGTTGCGGGGAGAGCTACAATGGATGATTCAAGTTATTTCGTCGTTTCCGCTGTGAACCTAAGTACAAGATTCCAAAAGTCACATTTTTTTGGTTCCAAACAATATGTCTGCTGGGTGAAAGCATAGACTGGAATGTGTTGCCTTTCCTACCTTATCTTTAATCCCATAGTAGCTCCTTTCCCAAAGTTAAAAAAATGCAATTCTTCCTTTCTTAATAGTACTTATGACCCAAAGTATTACGTAAGCATTGTATGTTACTTATGTAGCTCACAGAGCCGCAGCTATGGGCGAGCAAGCAAAGCACGTGTCCCGGGCGCGTGGTTGGAGGGGCGCCTAAAAGAGAGGTTATATATTAGTACTTTTCCTGGCGGTATTTAATACTTTTCATCAGAGTGCGAAATCATGAAATCAAAGTGAGAGGAAAAAATGAAATGAAATCTTTGAGTTTTACGTCCCACGGTTATGCCGGTTAGGCTAAAGGAGACGGTGATTATGAGAAATGAATGAAATGGTGGAATGAAGTAAGTGGGAGGAAATGGGAGAACCCCGAGAAAATCCACGCACACGGTGTTTGTCCACCACAAGGTTCACTTGGCGGGGCTAGGATCGAATCCGTGATCCCAAGCACCAGAGGTGAACGCTCTACCACTGAGCCACCGCGGCCCTAAAAGTGAGAGGAGACTGGAGGAGTGAAGAGAGAGAGAGAGAGACAGAGAGAGAGAGAGAGAGAGAAGAAAACGCTCGCACTTTTACACTTCAAAGTAAATTAAGTCATTTATTTTTTCTGTCCCCCTCCTCCCCCTCCCCTAAGTTCTGTCAAAGTAAATAGCTAAAAACACTCCCAGGCCAGAACCGCATCTACGTTGGAAATTTGATCGAGATCGGTCGGTCGGTGCAAGAGATTAAGAAAAAATGAAATGAAACCTTTGAGTTTTACGTCCCACAGTTATGCCGGTTAGGCTAAGGGAGACGCTGATGATGAGCAATGAATTAAATGGTGGAATGAAGTAAGTGGGAGGAAATGGGAGAACCCCGAGAAAACCCACGCACACGGTGTTTGTCCACCACAAGGTTCACTTGGCGGGGCTAGGATCGAATCCGGGACCCCAAGCACCAGAGGTGAACGCTCTACCACTGAGCCACCGCGGCCCCCGGCCGGGAATCGAACCCGGGTGTCCCACGCCAAAGGCGTGTTCATTAACCACTTAGCCACGAGGGAGCTCATCTGTGAGGCAGTGTAAACCCCCCAAAAAAGAAAGAAAATAAACGCACACTGGATGTTTGCGCAATTGAGGATCAAAACATTCTCAATGGAGTATGAGAAATAGTAAACGTCAATCAATGTGTGCTTTTGCTTATTCATTACTTCGTTAATACTTAATTCCTTCTAGAAATAGTGAAACAATACTATGAAGAAACACTAATTAAACTAATAACAATTACGTTGTATTTCTTACCATACCGTTTTTACCACCCATAGAATTTCAATCTAGCACTATACTGCATTAGTCACGCCGTAACGAAAGCTGAAATTCAAAGACCTGGCACTCGTTAACTGTTGAAGCTGTGTTGTAGCTACCTGTATATCACGCGGCCTGCGTTGGTACTCCTCAACATAAATACGTCACAGCCCAAAGCCAGGAAACATCACAAACAGAAGACAGGGGCACAAGCAGTGCCTGACACTTCACGAACTAAAACCCACCAAGACTCAACTCAACATGACCTTCAATTACGTTCTAGAAACCAAACCAGTGCTAAGGCACAAACTCACCAACTTCCTATATGAAAACACAAGAAAAAAATCTAACGTTTTGGTTCCAAAGTGATGACATAACAATAATACTAAAAAGGTTTTAATTTTCAGTAACCCAAACATTAATTAACTAGGGAACATAACAAAGCAAAAATAAATAAATTAAATTAAAAAATAAAAACCTGACAAGTAAGCTCTCCCTGACTACTTTTTTTTTTAATTTCAGTGAGGCTGTAAAATATGTCAATATCTTCGTTATATATATATATATATATATATATATATATATATATATATATATATATATTTCATTGTAAACAAGTTCTTTAAACAAAAGAAAGCTCTGAGAGCGCTTACCTCTGACGCGGTAGGTCCCTGGTTCGATTCCTGCTCCCGACAAATAGGCTTTTGGTGAACACTGTAGTTGTGGTTATTCTTAAGACTTTCCAGTTTCCTTACATTTTCTTGATTCCACCATTATCATGTATCTCATCGTCACCTTCTCTCTTACATTGATGTACAATCATGGGGCGTTAAACTAAAAGAAAAAAAAATCTTGCAAATATCCTAGTAAAAATGAGTTTTCTAAACTACACTAGTGGCCCCGCGTAGCGTATTCGCTAACGCTCTCGCCTTCGGTGCGAACGGTCCCGGGTTCGATCCCGGTGGGGGAACTCGGTCGAAAAAGTATCAAAAGATTTTAAGTCCAGCCATCCTGAATGAGGTTTCCTTGGCTTTTCCTCATTCACAGCAGGCAAATGCCGGAGTGGTACCTAACATATAGGTCCCAGGCCGTTTTCTTCCTTTAGTTATGCAATTATGTTAAGCACCCCTGTAGTAAAACTGCTCCAAGTAATAAATCGTCACATATAAAACGGAATGAATAAACACATAACATTCATTTTGCTACCTTGAAATGTAAAATGTTTCAAAACATTAATATTCAAAGATTTCTCAAAATTCAGATTCACCCATTCCATTGTCCTCAATCATTAACGAGTTTTACAATAGTAAGAATTGTATTCATAAACTACATTACTTACTTAGTACTATATTAAAGCAAGTTACACTAAAAGAATATATAATTAATGGAATATTTAACTAAAGTAATAGTTAACTAGTGTACTTACCCAAGCACTTGTTTCCTTCCTCTCTTCTTTTCCGTTTGTAAACAACCTCGTTTCGCAAGCAAAAGACGGTAGTTCAATGACGTCAGCCATTTCGAAAGAAAGAGTGTCTATAGGCGGTCTGGATCTCACACACAGATGGACGTATATAACATATAGCTGAAGTATTTAACATACGTATTCGTATGTAAAATACGGAAGATTGTGAGATGTCAGACATCCTGCAGCGACATGATGTAATATCTAAGCGAGTAAAAGGCAGTACCTATGTAGTATATGGATAAAGTACGCTCCGTACAGATTTCCTTAGTAAACGTAACGAATCCTTGTATTTGTACAATATACCGCTGTCCGGATAATGGATTTTTCTCAGTGTACATATTCTTAAGAAGTAAAATATGAAGTAAATGATTAGCATAAATAAATGAATATTTATTTACCATAAACTCATTTTTAACAGCTAAATTTGTTTTAGGAACAGATCAAGAACGAAGATGACATACGTAATGCAACTAATCCAAACTGTGCTTATCATCAACAGCTTCAGTAATGCAAGTGTTTCTTTAAATAATACTTCATCGTTGTCAACAGTCACGAAATGTATCTCAGATTTGATCACCAACTATTTTACTCAAGATAACCACATTTTTCTCGTTATATCAGAAATTCAAAGTATGAACGAAATAAATTTGCTCAAAACCTTTCTACATGATATACCCTTCACGGTGATCACTAGACCCTCAGACCTTCAAGGGAACTATCACAAAGGTAAAAGTATTACATTAGTGTATACATCGTTTGCTGGATTCGGCTCTGTGCTTAATAACGTATCGCAAATGGCATTGTGGAATACTGCTCGGCAGTTTATTATTATTGTACGTGATGAAAATTTACGAGAATATGAAGTTCAAGAAATGTTCAGTACTATGTTAGAACTTAAGGTCACATCTGTTCTAATTGGAGTTCACTCTATGAATAAGCATGAAATACTGTTGTATACATACACTTTACATTCCTTCAAAAAGTGTGGATATGCACATAATGTTAGAGTAATAGGAAAATGTAATGACTCACATAATTTTCATAATGCTATCCCTTTCCCAGCAATTGGGGATAATCTTCACCAATGTCTCATACAAATCAGCACAGTACAAATGCTACCATATACAAAGGTTACACCAAGTGATGCAAGTAAAATTGGAGGTATTGAAGGACGTATAATCACAACCATTTCTGAGAAAATGAACTTCACATTAATTGTAAGACTTTCTTCAGATGGAATGAAATGGGGATTTAAGTTTCCAAACGGTACAGTTTGTGGAATATTTGGAGATGTTTTCTATGGGAGAGCAGACGTGGCAGCATCTATTTTAACACCTAACGTGGACAGGTATATCCTAACTACAATAGTTACAACTTATTTAAGTCGGCAATATGTATTCATTGTTCCAAAAGCTTTACAAATATCACAATGGAAAAGTATTCTATTACCTTTCACAGTTTATTGCTGGGTGCTTGTAATTGTATATCAACTGTGTTTCTGTCTTCTACTTCATATCATCAAAAAAATTATTTATGACAAATTCTTAAACCATTTCCTTTTACATGCTTTATCTGTAACACTAGGTATCTCCGTAGCACGTCAACCTAAAAACGTGTTTTTGAGGTTTATTTATATAATGTGGGTGTTTTATTCTCTTGTAATATGCACAGCATATGGAAGTGCACTGGTTAGTTTCCTCACTAGTACTATTTACGAATCTAATATTAACACATTAAAGGAACTCGTAGAATCAGGATTAAAACTAAGTGCGTATCCAACTATCATAGCCTACTTCAAATACTCAAACGATCCTGTTTCAAGATACATTTATGAGAAAGCCACAACTGAAAATTTTTTGCAGGATACTAAGCGAATAATTAGTGAGAGAACAGTAGCTGTTGCTGTTGAAAAGGTTGGCGCTTCGTACATATATAGAAGTAGCAAAGACGATTTTTTGGTACACTTTATGGAAGAAAAAATAGCAAACTTCTACTCAGTATTTCTGCTACAAAAGGGATCATTTCTTCGTCAAAGAGTATCACAGTTATTGCTTAGGCTTTTTGAATCAGGATTGACTTACAAGTCGGAAGAAGACGTTTTGAATTTACATCCTAATAAGAACACTTATATCCCTGAAAAAGTTATACCTCTTTCGTTACATCATTTAACTGGGCCGTTCTGTCTTTTGTTATTTGGTTTGACTATGAGTATCATTTGCGTCATATTTGAAAATATCTTCTGGTACTTTTGGAAGATAGATAATAGAAGAAGGTAAATAGTAATTAAGTTTTTCCAATAAGGAAATATGTACTAGGAAGTAAAATTTTTCATATAAAAGAATCATATGTAAAGTTTTAATTCAAGCTATGGGAGAGCCATTCTTTGATATTTGTTGTTCAAAAGGGAATCAAGTAAACCAACTTAAATTATTTTGAGCACTGATTCAAAGAAACGACAATATCAATTAAGTATATATTTGTATTAAAAATACTTTGGGAAAGTTAAAAGAGCTTTGGACATGTTACTCAATATTGTAAATGTGCAAGGTAGATGCCCTCATGCTATCATGGCCCGCTTTTAGTAATGTGATTGTATATTTAATTAAATTGAATTTCGACTGTTGGGTTTTGGGTTCGTGCAGTTAAATAACATAGCTCTCTCACTCTCTCTCTCTCCCTCCCTCTCCCTCATACACACACACATACACACACACACACACACATATATATATATATATATATATATATATATATATATATATATATAGAGAGAGAGAGAGAGAGAGAGAGAGAGAGAGAGAGTGGGCAGATCCTCGCTAAGTCTTTAAAGCTTACTGATATCTGACAAAAATGCTCATTTTTACTATTCTTACCTTTTATTTGTTTTTATTCTCTAAATATATCTGAATATATTATATATATATTTGTTGTAATCTATGTGCTTGTGTATATGTATGTATGTATGTCTGTGTGTGTGTGTGTGTCTGTGATTGAGAGTATAATTTTTGTTTGTTGTATTGTATACTACAGTGCGTAAAAATTCATATTTTATACATATTGGATTATGTAGAATATTTTTTTTTTGTATTTTTATCTATAGATGTGTCTCATTCCAAATAGTATTTTATAACTACTTGTTATTGAAATATTAGTTTGATCATTGCATGGTCCACTGGGAGACAATTCACGATTAGCCTTAACTTCGCTTTATAAAATAAGACTAAATAAATAAATATAAATGAAAATTGAATCTAATCTAAAATTAAATCATTCAACTGAAATACCGTTTTCATCAAATTGTAGCTTTGCTTGTAGCTCACACTGTAACATATAATGTATACATTCTCAATATAGTAAAATGGGGATAATACTTATCTTCTTTCTTTCATTATAAAACGATAAGTACTATTCATTCCTTTACAGAAATACATTAAGTGTTATGAATAATAGTGGTTCCCATAATAATACCGTAAGTTAAGAAACAACTAGAGGATCTAGGTAAAGAAGAAGAAGAAAGGTATAGTAAATCGACATTTGAAACGATTTCAACTGGTAGTTCTCAACCTGAGGACTTCAAGGATAAGCAAGAAAGCTCAAGTTACTGGCAAAAACTAAAGATTCTTATAAAGTCAATGAAAACACCTTTAAAAATTCCAACTTACATACTTAATACCCTCACAACACTTCTAATGCGACAAAGAAAGGGGGAACACAGGTTATTCAGTTTCAACAAAAAGAATGAAGTCGAAAATCTACGCCGAATTCGTATCTCCAAAACAAACCACAGATTATGAATCACGATCTGAAGATTTTCTGTCGATCACGGTTCCTCTTCGTCGATCTGGTATTGCCATAAGATTTGTAGGTCGTCTTGTTCTTGGACCGCGACATAATAAATAAAATTGTTATTTTCACATGCTTGCACCAATAACTGAGCATCATCAATTTTCTTGTTTTAGATACCAAAGTGGTCACTTATTTTACACGATTGTCGTCTGCTGAGTTCACTACACATTCCCGTTCTGCTGCTACTCATGTGTAAAGATAACCAAGAAAGTTATATCGTTTTTTCACCCACCTTCTTCGAACATCGACATGTCACCGAAGACGTACCTGGAAGATCAAAAATAGTCCCCATCAGCATCGATGACCTGCCGACGTTCTGCCAACATTCCGTCACCGTAGAACTTGGTGGGCCATGAAGCGAAGAAGCTATCAAATGCATTTTGCACCTCTACTAGGGATGTGAGCTAGTGTCTTCTAAGGTGATTGTCCAAGGGATGGAACAGATGATAATCAAACGGTGCGTAGAATGGTGTCCCGGGTCATCCCAGCCATGTGGAGCTCAGCGTTGTTCTCTAACAGGAGGCGCTCTTTGCGATTCAGAAGTGCTAGCTCCAGAATTTTTAGTTTTTCTTAAACGCGGCTCAACTGCTGACGGTACACAGTTGCATTGATTCTCTGACCAGCTCGTAGCATTTTCCGATGCATTATGCCGCGAACAGAAGAGCACCATTTTCTGGTGCAGTGCTGGTTTCAGATGTTTCACACAGGTTCATGGGATGCTAACCAATGATGAAGGCACCGTAGAACTTCTTACAGGACACATTTCTCATCACATGTCAACACCTTGTACAGAAATGGCTCCTTCCTCTGAGGACACAGCAAAGAAACACGGGTGTATGCTTGCGTTGTCTTCTGACCCGAAATCAAATCGTATGGGACCCATCGACCCAACTTGTAGCGCTTCTCAAGTTGATGGAGGTGTTATCGAATGGTCTCTCCACTCACGCTGAATTGTAGTCTTAGTTCCTCACATGTCTGGCCACTGTTCGCCTCAATTACTGCCTGAAAATCTTCAATTTGTTGGTCTTCCCGCATATAGTGCGGCTTCGAGTGTTTTCTTATTGTCCTTAAACTTGTTAAACCGCCGCTACACTGTCTGCGTAGTCACAATACCCTCACCAAAGGTCTGGTATATCTTCCGCTTCGCTGCAGCGGCGTTTAAACCCAGTTTGAACTTGAACAGCATACACGGCCTTATGATGCCTTATGGATGTCTGATATTCACTCTGTCCTTATGCAAGTTCAGGGTGTAACTGAACTGCCACGATCAGGTAGTATGTTGGATATACCCACACCAACAACTGGCCTTCGCCTTATCTCCATTCGCATTCAACTCACGGTGTGAAGTCAAATTGAACACAGACCTCTACAAAAAGCGACAGAACTTTCTTGGTTACCTTTATAGTAGAGTTTGCGCTAGCACACGTCGACTAAAAAACCCATCACTGCCATCACAGTCTGGCCATTGATGTAAACCGAGACATTTGACGTGATTCCAACTCCAGGTGTCTTTTAATTTGATAACCGTACGTACTGTCTTGTTCATAAAATGACTACCCTCAAAAGCCGCAATACAAAGCAGTTATAGTGGTTACGAACAGTCACGGCGTTGCTTACGATTAAACATTTAGTCTTAATAATCATGTCATAAAATATTTCATGTCATGATTTCTAAGTGACATTTAACATGTATGAAATAGTAAGTAAATAGATGCGGTTTTAACTGAATTGTAATTATTTATTATTTTGACTTATAACCATTATATTATTTTATATTGAAGTACCACATTTCAATGTTTATAATATGATTTCAAACAAAATATGTATGCATTTGGTTAAATAATAGTTAGGAAAGTTTCTGCTATGGATTTTTAAGTAGACACATTAGAAAAGAAAATATTATTTTCTCTACGAAGGAAATAAAGCTTCACATTTTTAAAATTTACTTTAAAAGCTTCATACATTGAAATGTTTAATTATTTTGGAACGAAATACTAAGGGAATATAAATACCATTAAGAATGGTTTCTTAATTAAATTCACTAGAATATTACCTTTTTCAAATTTAAACCAAAGTAGATATAAAGAATTAAATTCATTTGGGAATTGATTTTCTCCAGGATTATTAAGTTAGAATGGTTTACAATAGAATATATTTGGACTCACAAGGGAACCTATCCAAGTGAACTTTGACTTCGAGTCGAGACTATGGCCGTTGGATACCTTATCCCAAAAGAACATAACACGAAAAGGGATACGTCCTCGATCGCAACCGTTGCGGAGATATAAGCGTGAAAAGTTAGAAATTGAGCTCCATTCTATACATTACAAAGTCAGATTCCGGGCCAGATTTTTCGCAAACGGTGGGTGAAGGAAACTCAGCGAATACATAAATTAGTGTGGGGAGCACAGCACCTTTTGAATGAAAAATTTGTCCCCGGGGCACTCGCAGGGTCCCAGGCGGGGTCCAACTCAAAATTTGCAAATGGAACCATTATGTTCGCTCGATCCGCTCATTTCAAGTTTAAGATGGGCATGAACATGATTCATATGATTGCATTGTTGGAATTTTTCATTGCTTTTCAACACTGTTACATTTCTATGTGATATAAAAATGTATAGTAAAACGTAGAATCGGAACTAGATACTTGGAATACGGGGGAAAACATTATGGTGTCAAAAATTTGGATATTGTAGCATCCAAGTTTTAGATCATATTATGGCAATAGAATATATATATAAATGTTCGTAGTCTAATATAAATAAAATTAAGAATTTGCTTGTGTGTTTGTCTTCCTGTCTGTGTGCGGCCTAATTAGTGGACAAAGAGTTACCAAATTTTGGTCAGGGGTACCTTGGTCCAGGTCCCAGACCAACACGAAGCGTATTCTTTTTTTAATTCGAACCAGGAGGTCTCAATGGGCGTTCACCGTAACATGTAAAAGTAGTAGAAAATGTCCGATATTAGTGTCGAGTTCATAGTTTTCGCAGTCACAGAGATCAATTGCATTAATTTCCAAATTCTCCTCATTCGTCTGCGGGCCGGGGTTCACCTGCGGGGGCGAGATACCGAGACATGTAAAAGTAATCCAAACTGACTTATATTAGTGTCAAGTCCATAGTTTTCGCGGTCGCTGAGGTGAATAGTGACACTTCCACTAGCAATGACTTCCAAATTCCGGGTCTCATATTGAAATGAAATGAAATCTTTGAGTTTTACGTCCCATGATTATGCCGGTTAGACTAAAGGAGACGGTGATAATGAGTACTGAATGAAATGGTGGAATGAAGAAAGTGGGAGGAAACAGGAGAACTCCGAGGAAACCCACGCACGCAGTATTTGTCCACCACAGAGATCGAACTCGGGACCACAAGCACCAGAGGCGAACGCTCTACCACTGAGCCACCGCGGCCCCCATGTCTCATATAGCCTCGCTGCTGAACGCGACGTTAAACCCAAAATCAACTCAATTTTACTTCCAAATTCAGCTACCATTGTATGCAGACCAGGGTTCACCTGCAGGGGGAATACCAAGACATGTACAAATAATGAAAAATGACCGATAATAGTGTCAAAACCACAGTTTTTGCGGTCGCTGAGATGAATGATGATACACATACAGGTGTTGACTTCTAAATACAGCCTAAGTACTAAAGAAACTGTAAGCGATATCGAGAAGCGATTTTCTGGAATCGACTCAGATTCCCAAGAGTAGGATCGATTTCCTCCGTTTTTTTCACTATTCAAACCTAAAATGGTAAAAACAACCATTTCCAGTTCAAAGATTGGTCAATGTAGAACATAAATGATCATAGAGAGCTATAAGAAGTACTCTGGAATCGATTCAGATTCTCGAGAGTAGGATTGATTTCCTCCGTTTTTACTCTATTCAAACCGCAAATGGTAAGAACAACCGTTTCCGGTTCAAACATTGATCAACATAGAACGAAAATGATCATAGATAGCGATAAAACGTTCTCTGGAATCGATTCAGATTCCCAAGAGTAGGATCGATTTCCCCTGTTTTTCCTCTATTCAAACTGAAAATGGTAAGAACAACCGTTTCCGGTTCAAACATTGACCAACGTAGAACAAAAATGATTATAAATAGCGATTATAGTTTTCTGGAATTTATTCACTTCTCAAGGAAATATACCATATCACCATTAACGCTAATAAAACTGAAACTGGTAGAAACTTTTTATTACTTCCGGATTGAGTATTCATCTTCATAGAGAAATAAACACTAACATATATAGAGAGAAGCGTCTTTTAATTGATTCAGCGTAGAAAGAGTCGGTTCATCCCGTCCGTTATCCCTCCAATTATGTCGGAAGTGTATATAGAACCAGGAAATACTATCACCTCACCTCAGGTTTTAGTAGAATTACAGGTAGAGATGTTAAGTTTTCTTGAAACCCTAAATCGATTGCCAAATTACCTTTTTGCTGTCTATTACCGTTTTAGTTCTATCATTTTAGTTCTAAACTGAAAACAATTTTCCCATCGTTCTGCAAGTTTGAAAATACCCATGCGATACAATTCCGTTCCAGTTGCTCGTAGACACTACTTGCCGAATATCCTCCAGTGTCTCGTAGCGATAGTCTCGCATCTATTCCTTCACAAAACCGAAAAGATGGTAGCCGGAGGGTGCCATGTAGGGGCTATAGGGAGGATGCGGAAGTGTTTCCCACCCAAATCCCCTGATCTGCTCTATAGTGGCACGTACATTATGCGAATCCGCATTATCCTGTTGAAGGATGATTTGCTTTCCAGCACCTTTATCATGCAAGGCACAACGAAGCTTCAAAAGTGTCTGGATGTAGCGGGCAGAATTTATGGTTTGTCCAGGCTCAAGAAAGTCAACCAGATTGAAACTCTGTGGATCCCAGAAGAGGCTCCTCATAACTTTCCCCACCGTTTGCACTATCTTCGCTCTCTTCTTCGGTGGCAAATTCAAGTGGTGGTATTCTCTACTATGTCGTTTTGTTTTTGGTTCATAATGATGGAACCAGCTTTCATCTCGTCATGATACTCGCAAAAAGATCATCACCTTCATGTCAAAATATCTGAAGAAGGGTTTAGACAATGGTCAGTCTCTGACGTTTGTAGTCCTCGGTTAGTAATCGTGTGAGCTAACGGGCACAAACCTTCCGATAACCCAGCCATATGTAACAGTCGGCCCACCTAATCCTGTCTTGCAGCCCGCTGGTCAATTATTGAAAATGATATTTTTCTTTCTTACAAAATCTGTTAAGAATGAACTAGAAATTTGCCATCGATCATGCAGTGCGAAACTTGGTAACGCCGTGAAGGCGAGCACTTGACATTCGCAGGTAGTTTGAGGAAAATTTCCCTCGATATAACGATTGCTAGATGTAGCAACAAAGTCGTGAGTCGACAACACCGACGTCAAGTTAGGCTCGATAGAAAGATAACGGTTCATAGCCACTGCAATTTGATTTTTTGTTCTCGCCTGCGTAGGTGTGTTTGGACACTCATAACGACTTCTTGTGTGTGAGGCAGTGTTAGATAACTGTAGGGGCTGTAACAAAAATTGATATCAGTAACTTGTGTTTTTTCATTGCAGTTTACACCAGAAGAATCTTTGTGCTAAAACGTTGAAATTTACCCATGTTATGAATGCAGTGGCTTTTTGTGTGAATTAAAAGTCGAAAGGTCTTAATCACCACCAATTTAAAGCCTTTCTAGACGAACTGGAAACGGAGGATGAAGATCTGATCTACTATTCTAAAGTACATTGGTTGTACAAGGAAAAGATGCTGCAGTGTTTTTATAATATAACAAAAGAGGTGGCACTTTTCTTGGACATGAAAAGAAAACCTATGTCCCAGTGAAGCGATGAAAAGTAGTTGTGTGACCTTGCATTTCTTGTGGATATTACCTGTCACTTGGCTCGTGAACTTTACGGGCATGTCAAATACTTACAAACGAAGCTAAAACTGTGGGAAAATCAAATGAAGAATGAAAGTGCTTCCCACTTTTCAACCCTGTTGCAGTGTGATAAATCATTCTGTAACTTTCCTTGTCACGCAAACTCATTTGTAAATTTGTTTGAAGAATTTAATGTCCGATTTAGAGACTTCAGTAAGGAGGAAATGAAATTCTGCATTTTCTTATCAGCATTAAGCGTTGATGTTAGTAGTACTCCTAACAATGTACAGATAGAGCTTACAGAATTTCAGGATAATGTTGCTTTGAAAAGTATATTTCAAGACACCTGCTTGCAAGATTTTTATGAGAAATACTTTCCATGCAACAAGTACTATGACCTAACTCTTTTCAATATGAGGAGCAGGGCATTGTTTGGTAACACATATACGAGTATGTCAGCAACTCTTCTTGTACATGAAGCAGGTCAAATCCAAGGAGAGGTCAAGGCTAACAGATGTCCACCTTGGAAACTATCTCCACGCTAAACAGGATATGAAGGGTCAAGTTTAGTCACTAAAATTGTTGTATGTAAACACACTTTTCTGCTAGTCTTTAGTGGAATTATAATAGTTGTGTTGCGTTATTGTAGTGTAAATTATGATGAACTTGATGTAGTGTAAATTATGATAATTGTTCCATCATTGAATGCAATACTATATATTGTCGTAAAAATGATATACCAACATTGTGGCCCGCGACGCCAATTAGTACTCTATAATTGGCCCACCCACTGTTCCAAGTTGCACACCCCTACGATAATCACAGCTGTGAATCATCTCTTGCACCGCACTATATCCAACACCAAGTTTTGCAGCGATTTTATTCACAGTGATACGCCTATCTCCCCTAATCAGCTCATCAACCCTTACTTTATTGCATTCCGTGGAGGCAGTCCGAGGGTGCCCGCTGCGAGGCTCATCTTCGATACTCATGTTTCCATTTTTAAAATGATTCACCCACCTTCTAACACTACTGGCACCCGTGCACAAATCTCCACAGGCACGCTGCAGTCTGCGGTGAATTACAGAAGCAGATTGGTCCTCTTTAAGAAGGAATTCAATCACAACAGGCTGTCGAAACGAAACATTTTGGAAATCATGCCTGTGGTCACATGTTACCAATAAACAGCGCCCAACGTAACGTCTGGAAAGACAGAGAGGAAGATCTGTAGATTGAGGTGATATACTTAGTTTCACAAACAAGTAATGATTGCAGTTGTGAAAATATGTTGATCACGACTTTCAGTATGACCCTAATGTATATTGAGAGAGAAAGAAAGCAAGAAAGAACGAAAGAAAGAAAGAAAGAAAGAAAGTAGATGGATATAACTCAAGTGACAAGTAGAGACCTACACAGCATTCCAATACAAGGTGGAGTGACGAAATTAGGTAGCACTGCGAATATCTTGGAAAAAACTTATCCAAGATAGATGCTTGTGAAAAAGTAATGAAAAAATCTTAATTCAAGAACGGATTAACAATTTGTTGATAATGGTATGTATGTATAACCTTCAATATAAATACCTTCAATAATTCAAATATAAATAACCTTCACCACTAAACATACATATGTAATCCTAGTTCTCATTCTTGATATCTTAGCATTTGAGATTAAAAAATAAACGCTTATACCTTGTTCTGAGAGATCAATGTTTAATCTTGTAGGTGTAAGGATTTCTAAAAACAAAGATACTTAATCTAAAATTTACTGGTTTTGGGTATGACAGGGTAAAGTTTACTGTCATATCTGGGTATAATAAACGGTTCTGCGAACTGGAAATATTTTAACAACCGGTTCTAGCGAACCGGTGCGAACCGGCTGGATAGCACCATTGTTTCTATTGCAGGTTCAAGTTACATATGTGTTACAACCAGAGTCGTCGCGTAGGCACCGTGACCAAGGGGCCGCCGGGACGACAAATAAACAAAATTCAAATAATTCAGATTCTTCTATCATCTTAGTAAATATTTTTTAAATGTAATATTAATTTAGATATTTTATTAATGATCAGGCCACGACTTAAAATTACCGGTAATGCGAAACAAAGTCTAGGATTACTCAACTGCAACTCTCTCCAGCCTTCTGTGAGAAGAGTTTTCATCTTGGAAATCTGACTGAGATCTGCTACTACTTACTTATTATCTGTAAGACAGTTCGGTACAAATTGAAGAAACTTCAGTAGAATTCAATAACATTTTTGTATTCCTATTCCGTCCAAGAAATGTTCAAGTAGTAGGCATATTTACGCTCTGCAATGGCCCAGGAAAGACTTAATTCATTGGCCATATGATGAAAATGATGAAGCCAAAAAGTTAGATTTCAAAGAGATATTGTCCATATTTGCTCACAGAAAAGTCAGGAGAATGCCATTTAGTATTTGAATAAAGTATGTATGTGTCATTATGCAGTTAATTTTACTCACTTCTATTGTAAGTTATTGGTATTTTTATGTTATCATTATATGATCTATACACTACATATTTTGGAACAACGATCGTTAACATCGTCTTGCAGAACAAACATTAACAAACCGCACATTTTAATTTTGAACATAAATTATGATTGTAGGATTGAATTGAAGCAAATGCTCACAAAGAATTACAAACGTCACCTGAAAAAGTTACTTTAGTTATACAAAGCTATGCTAACTATACTGAAAAATGTGTGTTAATCGCAATAAAAGAAAAGTTTATTCTGTTTGATTCCAGTGAAAGTCTGAAAACTACAAAGTTTTTGTTATCACTTGGACATTGGGCTTTAATATTTGTATATTCTGTGCTATTATTAAGTCTAGGAGTACAGAATAAACTCTGGTTGTTTTTCATAATACAGTGCGGAGGGGGACGCCTGGGAATTCTAGCCTCGGGCGCTTACAACCCACGCAACGGTCCTGGTTATAATATTGAATTCACAGTTTGAAAGCCTACCGTGACTTCATAACTGTAGAACAAAACTCACGTATTAGTTTTCTAAGCAATGTTATGGCAACATATCAAAAGTCTTAAAGAATGGCTAGGTTCGTCCATCTGTTAATAGGAATCAGAATAAAAATGGTTAGAGGTATGTAGAAGTTGTTTTTTTTGGAGTCGATGCAACTTACAAAAATAAATTCTCTCTCTTTTATTAACCATATAGTCAAACCAAAAGTGGTAGCAATTAACCATTTACGGTTTCAATTTTGGTCGTCATAGAACAAGAACGGTAAAAGATAGCTACAAGATCTTTCTGGAATCAATTCAGCGTCTCAAGGAAAGATATTTTAGCGCGTATTATTCTATTAACACTAGAAGTAGTATAAATGACTAGTACTTCTGGTTTAACGTTGAAAACCATAGAACAATAAAGTAATAAGTAGTGACAAGTGGTGTTTTTGGTAATTGGAAGTGGTATTTTTTAATATGCCCCTTAGATCTAGGCAATAAGAAACCAAATTCCGTAGTGTAGTCATGGTGGCTAACATTTGCTTGCAAAGTACTAGGACTTTATGTCAGCACCATCAACCCAAGCAACAATTTTAAATTTCTGGTAGAATATGTCGTTCGTGTCTACGCACCGGTATGGTTTGGAATTCGTCTACAGCCTTCATGAACACAAGGAGCCAGGCATCTATGGAATATCATCTGCTTCTCAAAGTTTATACTCATGGATATATCAAAATAGTCCACACTGTCATTCAAACAAATTAATTCTTTGCACATCCTGAAAAATTTGCTTCTAGTGATGATTTCTGACCCCAGCAGTGAAATAAGGACAGTAGCTTGGACACAGATCAAGGAAACTCGTGCAAAGATGCAGAAAAAACGAAAAAGATTCGTGAATTTTATTTTTCCTCGGTTAAGATTTGAAGCGGACTGCTACCACGAAATGACATACTGTTTTCAACGGATGTAACAGAGCTTCCCATTACCAAGACGTTATCAGATACAGAAATACAGGACAATATCCGAATCTGCGCGATGGTAGACGAATCTGCAGTGATGTTTCCTTGCTATATGCTCTCTAAAAATTACAACTAAAAGCTGTATTGATAGACAGAGACACACCTAGTTACGGTGGGTGTGGGAGTGAAGCTCTCAGTGCAGCCACGTCCTCGTCGTGAGCTCTGAACGCAAAACAAGCAGAGAGCTGCATATTTAGGATATCCTAAAAGCAAGTCCTAATGTCAATAAGACTAAATTTCTGCTCTGAATTATTCTTGCCTTCTATTATAGACAGCCAAAAGCCGCCACAGTCGACGTTTCTGTAGAGTTAAGCGGGTTACTGCATTACTAAAATCTTAAATTTTCAAGGTGGATGCGGCTGGGTATGGGGTGGTCCGAAAAATTCCAAAGTTTTTGTGCAAAGTCTATGCCACGGGTAGCAACTTTTGCGCATTACCCATTTTCAAATTTCAAAAAAAAAAATGTTTTTTTTTCGACCCACCCTATTGTATACATACAGCACTTGTAGCTCGTCCAGTGTCTAACCGTAAGAGAAACGCAGATATTGAAGCAGATTGTTCGCGTGTGTTTGTTGTATGGCTTTAAAGTGGGCCTGTCTGCTGCCGCGCATGTCAGGCATTTGCGGAGAATTCCATCAACGAACAAAAGGCCACTAATTCTTGCCAGTAATTCTGTTCGGTAGATGTCAGCCTATCGGATGAACCTCTCAGTGGACGACCACATGTGTTGGATGACGAGACACCGAAAACAGTCATCGAGGACAGTGCTCTGACGTGTGTGTGTGTGTGCAGAAAGGTTCCATTTTTCAGCTAAAACAGTCAGACTGCACCTGCATGAGATGGGAAAGTCATACAACATAAGCAAATGGGTACCTCACACACTGTCGGCAGCTAACAAGGAACAACTAGTGACAGTCTGTTTGTATCTACTTATTCGCCACCTGAATACACCTATCTTTGATCGCATGCTCATTGATGACAAAAAGTGGGTCCTCTATGGCACTCACAAGCGTACCAGACATTGGTTGTCGCCACATGACTCTGGTCCTCTAACCACCATTGCACTTACGAAACTGAAAGGTGCTATCCAAAAATAAAGCCTTATATTTCCTTTTTGTGGCCAAAGACACCGAATTTCATGGACAAATATTTAAAATGTCGGAATTTCAGATCTACATACTAACAGAATGAACAGCATTCTTAAGACTAACCAATAGATGACGTGATATACATTGAAGGAACGAATTTTAATTGTCCAACAGTATTAAAAATTGACGATAATCAGGAAATAGTTTGCTGAGCATTCTGCAAGCAGTATGAGGTGAAGCAAGGAGAGAAACGGCACACAGTCGTTCAAACTGTTGTTGCATCGACAGTACTTTTGGACAATGAAAATTGTTGCTCCAAAGTGTATGACGTCATCTGTTGGTTGATGTTGAGAATGATTCTCTTGACATGTAAAGCTAAAATTAAACACTTCGCACGACTGTCCGTGAAGTTTGGCGCCTTTACTTCAAAGAGAACAGAAATATAAGGCTTGTTGGGTAGTAATTTTATAACGTCGTGTATAATTCATCCCTGACGTCATTCCTCTAACGCAATTTGAAATGATTGACATCAGTTACCACTTCCGTATTATAATAAAATATTCTCCGTATTATAGAAACGTTAAGAAGCAGTAGATAATGGCATTCTAATGTGGATTCAGTGTCTGAAGAAGAAGTTTCATATCTGATCACAGCTTTCTATTCCAACCAGGCATTCCAGATGTACTACTATCAGTTTCAGTATTCTGTTCGCACAATTTGGAAGTCTATACAGTTCCTGACAGTGGAACGAAACCAATTTCTTTTTCTAAACTAGGAACTTACGTTTTTAATACCATTCATAACTAATTGATATACGTTAAATGGAAGTATATTGTTCCATTACAAACTGTAAAAAACGAAAATGTACTTTTTCTTTAATGTTTGACTAGATGAATCCTTTTGTTAACCTTGGTTGGTAGTGATTAGTTCTCTGAAAGTTAATTTGGATCAAAGAGTTAGAGGTAACTGTTACTCAATATGCATTCATCGTTAAAAGCTCTGAATATAATCAAGCATAAAACAACAATTCCATTTGTAATAAATAATGTATGTTTTGACATATTACTTGCCTAGGTATATATAGTAGCCGTATAACCGTCTAATTGACACAGAAATGTGTAATGGAAACGAACTGTTAATTAAAAAAAACCTTTTAGCTGCTCTTAATAAATATATGTTTGTTACTCACGCTAAAGACTAAGTGAATCAATAATTCATCAATCTCCAGCCTTTTCTATGAACCGAATTATTTACAAATGTATTTTCATTCGGAAAGAAGGTCTGAAAATTTTCTTCCCATGTCCAAGGTAATTTGTTGGTAGAAAACAGTGCATACAAATAATATTTCCTAGAGTAGCTATTAATATATTGGCTCAATGCTAGTTTCTTTGCATGGAGAAAATAAATGAGGCGTTGGATGGAAGAGTGGCGTAAGTCAGTTTTGAGACAATTTGAGATATTGAGACTTTTATAAGAATCGATATAGAAGAATCGAAAAAAAAATTATCGGTTCTTTGTGCTGCCATCTTTTGGACTATGGTAACTCTGAGATACGCAACTTTGCCATCCAACAGGTTATTGTTTGAAGTTCACGGAAATGACTTACTCTCATTTCTTTCCAAAAAATGAGTTACGCCACTTTACTATCCAACGCCTCAATGTACACGAACTTGGCTGGCGACAATTTCGATCTCACACATTGTTAGTGCTCGTTAGTGCCGCGAAGTCCATCGTTAGTGCTACAGAAATAATGTTTTAAGTTTTTAGAGTCACCATTGGTCTGCTAACTTCATGCCAACAGGCCAACATATCAAAATCACCCCATAAATGAAATTGCTAGTTCGAGCAGCGTTAGTGCTCGTTAGTGCCATAAACTTTAACGTTAGTGCTTCCATATATACAGTTTTTAGGGTAAAAAAGGGTCTGTTTTATGAAATTGGCAGGCCACCTGTGGAAGACCACGACTTGGACCTCATATATCGCTAGGGCTTCATTAGTGCTCGTGCCGCATATCACATCGTTAGTGCTCCACAGAATACGGATATATATATATATATATATATATATATATATATATATATATATATATATATATATATACTTAAAACCACCTAACTTCATGTCGGCACGCCGCACTGAAATTATAGCAGAACACAATCTCGATTTCACCCATCGTTACTACATCATCAGTGCTCGTTAGTGCGCATGTCCCATCGTTAGTGCTTCATAAATAACGCCTACATTTTTTTAAGAAACCTTTATTGACCTGCTAACTCATGCCAACAGACCAGAGACGAAACCTACTCCAGACCACAATTTCGATTATTCCAGCCATTAGTGCTTCGTTAATCTTGTTAGTGAAGTAAATCAAATCGTTAGTGATCTAGAGATAACGGCTACATTTTTTAAAAGGCCATGCGAGCATACCAGGTACAACGATATGTTGTATTTTTAATTATATTCTTTATATTCTTTGGGCAAAATGTCTGATCTTGTATATAAAATATGCACTAGCCAGCTGGATTAAGAAGAAGAAAAGAAAAATCAATGTATTAAATAAATGAATGTGTTGTTGTGGTTATCACCACGACTATATATTTAGTTATTGCTATGGTGACAGAAGTAAGGTAAGACATAACGTTAACTACCTTGTAAGAATTATAACGTTTATATAAAAGGAAGGTGAACAATAAGCGACATTTTGCATTATGTCAATTTAGTGTACTCATTGTGTGGCTCAGTTAACAACGATAAATTAATATCGTTAAGGATCAGGAGATGACTGACTGTTATATATATTATATGGTGCCGAAACGCCGAGAAACCTTGTGTATCGCTCCGAAGTTTTAGTAAGACGATCACAATTGAGTCAAATATTAATTTCACTATTTTGAGAAGTGGCACAAAAATAAATAGAAGTGCCAAGAACACGAAGTGGTTGATAACAGTAGGAATGAGACTGGAACAAATCGTACTAAAAGTGTGTTGGATCTCCTCAAACAACTCTGTCAACAGCAACAACAAATTAAGGATGAACTCTCTCAACAGCAACAACAAATTAAGGATGAACTCTCTCAACAGCGACAATGTAAGGATGAATTTTCTCAATTTGAGGATGAACTTTCCAGCAACTTTAGAATGAACTCTCTCAACTACGACAGCATTTGAAACAGTGCTTTCGACAAAAGATGGAACAGGTTAAAGAAATGTCATCACAGATTGATATGAGTGCTTTAAACGAACCTGAAGCTTCTACAGAAACAACGGAGAATGCAAATTTTGAGTTTATATTAGTGAAATTTACTGAGTTTTCGCAAAAACATACTGCCGTATTGGTTGGATCAAACTATCCTAACGTTTCTTTTCAATCGAATGTTTTTGATTGTCTTATGGATGCTGCGTGTAATGAAGATTTTGATATGCGTCAAAGTCTGAAAAGTTATTATCGCTTTCGTCTAGTGAATGCTAGTGACTACTTGAATTTACAGTATCATGTTGAGTATGTATCATGTCATGACATTAATCTTGAAGATGAAGCAATGATAATAGAATCATTTAATGTTATGTATATGACATTAGTAGCAAGAAGGAAGTTGATTCCAGTATTCGTGAAATTCAGAAAGAAAACGTGTGTTCCCACCAATGTTTGTATTGGTTGGCCGATTGAGTTGAATCTGTTGAACTGTGCATTCAATGACAAGACTAAAATGATGATAGTGAACAATCCGATGATGCCTTTACGGAACATGATATAGTGCGTTGATATCAATCATCTAAGAATGACATTGCAAGATTTTGAAAATCCTTCAATGGTACAATATAGTGACAACTTGAACCAAACTAACCCTAATCGAAACCAACTTCGATACATTCATGTGAGATTAAAGTATGATCACAATGTAAAAGGTGATGTTAAATATGTGTGTACCGGTAATGTAACCAAACCTAACAACAGAGATGAAAGTCAAAATGATTGGCGAAGAGAAGATTGGATTGACAGAAAGAAAAGGAAGTCAAACAGAAATTATCCGCCTGACAACAAAGCGACTACTTCTAAGAAGCAAAATAGAGATACATCGGATGCCTCGAGGGAGTCTTCGCGGAACAGAAACCATGGCAGGACAGACTACAATGGATGTCATGTAAAGAGCAAGTACAGATCCATTAGGGGACACGATACTTCACCACCAATGAAACAGATGAGAACTGAACCTAATTTTATCGGTAATACGACGCAATCTAATCACAACAGAAATAATATGATTTTTCAGAATCGCTGCGTAGAAATTACGGTAATAAAAGTAAGAAACGAAGAACTGTAGAAATAAATAACGCGCAATACTGTATTCCTATTTACGACTTTCAATGTAACCTATATGAAGTCGCTGGACATGTAACTTAAGCTAAAGTTACGGCGTTCAAGAAAACCGTACCCTATTTATGTACGCGAAGTTTAATCGATGGTATGCAATCTCAATAGAGAAAACGAAGGATCTTATTTATATTTATTCTAACTTATTGTGTTGTAATTTTTGTTATTTTATCTCCAAACTTATATTTCCAAACTTATATTTAACCTAATAATTTATCTATCTATGTTGATTGTATTTCCTGAGGTTGAATTTTGTTTCTGTGTTCGATACCAATTTAATCCTAATATGTATTTCATTTGAATATATTTGTGATATGGTTATTTCTTATTTAAAATATTGAATGCGAATTAATAGGTGTAAACAATGTTAGACATAATGACAACTGAAATTATAAGAATAAATAGTAATGACTTTAAGTATCAAACGAAAAGATAATTGAAATAATCTATAAAATACATTTTATATCAATTTCTTCTTCTCAATTTGCCCAAATGATTTAAATTTATTAATTAACATTGTGTGGGTTTTAGTGGACCTAATATAGCTTTATAATTTGGAATTCCTTATCGACGTTATATTATATAAAAATATAAATACATAAATGCTTATAAGATTAAATGTAAAATGAATTTTAATAATGATATGTGAATGAAATACGATAGATATGAGTTATTATAAAATGTTATTTTTGTTTATATACGAGGGATGTCCGAAAAATACTGATGATTAGCGTAGGAATCCTAACGGTCCAGGATTCTTTTCTTTTATTTATAAGCTAAATAAAAAGTAAGTCCATATGTCCGCGCGCCATGTACAACGATATGTTGTATTTTTAATTATATTCTTTGGGCAAAATGTCTGATCTTGTATATAAAATATGCACTAGCCAGCTGGATTAAGAAGAAGAAGAAATATATAATATAAAATCAATGTATTGAATAAATGAATGTGTTGTTGTGGTTATCACCAAGACGATATATTTAGTTACTGCTATGGTGCAGAAGTAAGGTAAGGCATAACGTTAACTGCCTTGTAAGAATTATAACGTTTATATAAAAGGAAGGTGAACAATAAGCGACATTTTGCATTATGTCAATTTAGTGTACTCATTGTGTGGCTCAACTAACAACGATAAAATAATATCGTTAAGGATCAGGAGGTGACAGTTTATACAGGGACGAAATCTACGGCAGATGACATTTTTGACTACACCCGTCATTATTGCTTCGTTAGTACTCTTAAGTGCTGCATATCTTATCGTAAGTGCTCCAGAGACAATGGCTACATTTTAAAAAAAAAGCCATTAAAAGCCTGCTAATTTCATGACAAGAAAACAGGGGTGACACTTACAGCAGACAACAATTTCGATTTTACCAATCGTTAGTGTTTACTTAATGGTCGTTAGTGCTGCATGTCCCATCGTTAATGCTCTCTAGTTAACGTGTTTATTTTTAAAAAAAATATTATTGGCCTGCTAATTTCATGCTATAAACTAAAGACAATACCGACGGCAAACCACAATTTCGTTTTCACATATCTTGAGTGCTTTGTTAGTACTATTTAGTGCCGTATATTCCATCGTTAGTGCATTGCAAATAACGCCTATATTTTTCAAAAAGTCATTACTGGCCTGCGAACTACATGCAAACATGTAATGGAAGGCACCTACGGCAGACCAAATTTTTGATTTTACACATCATTAGTGCTCGTTATTACGGCATATCTGCTCGTTACTGCTGTAGAGGTAACGCGTTCGTGTTTTAAAAATCCATTATTGGCCTGCTATCTTCATGCCGCAGGCTAGGCAAAATACCAACGTAAGACCACAATTTTTATTTCACACATCGTTAGAGCTTCGCAAGTGTTGTATATCCCATCGTTAATTAACTTTAAATAACGCTCAGTTTAGAAAAGAAATAAAATTAATCACTATTGGCCTGCTAACTTCATTTCAGTAGGCCTGGCATGTCTTCTGCTGAGCACAACCGCAATTTTGATTTCACACCGCTAGTGCTTGGTTATTCCCCGTTTATGTTACAAATTCCATCGTTAGATTTCAGGGGATAACTCCAACTTCTTAAAATAATCTAGTTACTTGCTACTTTCATGGGAATTCGTGGCAAACCATCTATAGCACATCTCGATTTCGAATGCATATTTCGTTATTCCTTCACTAGTACAACTCACAGATGACGAGAAGAACCCTAAAACAGGGGAAGCGGGGAAAGGTCAACGACACAGTCAAGTCCATTTTCAGTTTTTGAGGTGTGGTCTATACTTAGATGTCATCTCCTACTCCGGGTAGTTATGGCAAGTGTGTCAAGAGGGTAGGAGGGGGTTTATGTCTTCGTTACATAAGGCGTGATTATTTCTGTAGTTTTTATTTTTATTCTCAGGTTTATGTACAATCTTTTAAACAAATAATTTTATCCAGTTCTTTTCTTTTTTATAAATAAGTTAAATATTTCTATTGTTTTGTAAAATTGTGTTATAGCCTATATTGAATCATGCTGAATTGATTCGAAGACACTACTAGACCCAGCTTGACTTGTGTCGAACCGTGTACGTATTACAATCGCTATCGTAGCATTACTGCTATCGTAGCATTATTACTACGTAGCATTGCGTTTACGACACACACCACACACTTTTCTGTAGTTAGTTTTTAGTAATCACAACCATCGCTTGAAAATGCCATTGTATTCCTAATCGTATCACTATTTTAGAAAATATTATTTAAACCTTTTTGATTTGAATCATTACCTACTTTATTTTACTAAGAGGTTTCGCATGTGAAACAGAATAAACACTTTTTCGTGGAATATTTTCCGCAACAGAACGATCCACGATTTGCAGAGCAAAATAAGAATTTTAAAAAGGTAAGTCGTCGGAGATTCATCTCGTGCTGCATCGTTTTATTTTTGGATTTGAATATTTCTGGAGAAATTGTGTTTATTCGCGTTCTGACACTGATTCAGGACAAGAATAATTTGAAAAGAGGAAAATTGAAGCTCTAAGTCTAAAGAATATGCTCGAAACTTGTTCACAAACGAGATGTACCTGGTCCTTCACGTATGCAACCACTTCGAATCTGTGGTTGACGAGGAAGAGAACTCCTTTGCATCATCGACCCTGGAGAACTTCACATACACGAAATATACTGGATCTCGAAAAAGAAAAGGTCGATGTCGGTTCTTGAGATCCTATTTCACTTGCATCTTTCGACAGTATTTCCTCCTTGCCAATCATCGTGTCCTAAAAGGATGGGATCTCCTTGGGAAAACGATAGTATACAACTTGCCAGAATTAAGACTGGTTAATGAAACAACCTTAGGGAGTTAAGATATTCTTACGGTACTACCATTTTCTAATACTTTGATTTGTTGGGGAAAACCCACTATAAATATATTCAGATACGAGCATTTTGTAATGAAAAGTAATACAATTAAAAATATTTTTTATTGTAATAACCTCCAAAATCTGCAACATGCTGCACTAACAAGCACTAACGACGGCTGTAAATGAAATTGTGATTAGCCACAGGTTTCATTCCTGGTCTGTTGTAACGAAGTTAGCAGACAAATAATGGTTTCCAAAAGAATGTAGCCATTTACTAACGAAGCACTAAAGATAGACAAAATCAAAATTGTGGTTTGCTGTAGGTTTTGTGCGTGGCGTTTTGGCATGAAATTAAGAGGGGAAAATGTCGGATGTCATGTAGCCTGTCTGTGACCTACCCTTGTTCCTGGTGGCATTCCTAGTATAAATTCTTCCTTCTTTCTTTTCCCTTTCATAATAATAAATGGTGGTAAGAATTGTTCAGTGGCTGATACACAATCTGCAACAGTAACAGTTTCTCCCTTCTCTGCATTTGTTTGAGAATGAACCTCCTTCTTTCTCCTCGCTGATATTTCCTTTCCTGGTTTATAAACAAGCTGCAACACACACAATTGAAGATGTTACCTGGTTTCATCCACAAATGTAAATCATCGTAGCACTTACTTAGTTGGGAGAAGAATTTATCAACATTTTCCTTTGTTATTGCTTTGGCGCGAGTGAATGACAAAGCTTCGGCTTTCTCCGAACACTAAGTTTTGGATGCCGAGACAGGAATGATTGAACCCACTCATATCCTGCCATTTGGGTGATTTTGTTAAATCGGTGTGGTATCTTATTTTTATCTGCGAACTGATAAAAATCAGTGAACGGAACTCGGCTACGTGACGTAAATCATTTATCATTAACCCATAGCTACATGAATCTAATCGACAAAGACGTTCCTCGAATTCCTTCTCTTGTTCCATTGTAAAAGTAATGTGTCCTTCTAATATTGGACGCGAATATCCAGAGCGTATTTTGTCTCTCACTGTGTTCCTGAGAACATCGTATGCACGAGCAGCAGTAGCCAAAGGCATACCATTTTTTACTGCGTCGATAGCGGCACTCATTGTCTCAGCAGTCCACTGGCATTTAGATGATTTTCTTCTATAGTTCCGTACCATATTTACACTCAAAAACACATAACATACACGATTTTAAGTGTGTAGGTTAACTATATCCATCTAAGGCACAAAAATATTACCATTCACGAAGTGTCGAAGTTCCCCGATTTTCCTATGTCGGAGTTCCCATAATAGCACATCTGCAATTTAGTACATTTTAGGTACAGTTAGCAACACTGCACGGGCAAATTATTTGTCCGCCATTACTCAGCAAGGAGATTGTGCCACCACACAATGCTCAATAAATAACAACGCGCAATGATCTTGATAGCACTTCTTACCTTTCAGTATAACAGTTTTATAAGACACATATTTCCGGATGCGTGAACTCACCTCTGCTCTTTTTATCCTCTTTTCTATCCCAGTAAATGCAAATGTAGCGGTGAAACTTTTCACAACATGTCTTGAAGCTTTCCTGCATCCACCAAGTCAAGTCAAGTCAAGTCAAGAGCTGTCATATTTTCCTACACATATTGAGTAGGAAGGATATCTAGCTATAAGCTACTTTATCCAAAGAATGAATTGTATATTTGTGTGTGTTTACAAGTCTGCGTGTTACAATGGCACTATGATAATCGGTTCTCTTTTATTGTCCTTCAACTAGAAGTTACAGTGTTGCTAACTATGAAGTGTCGGAGTTCCCCAGATGTCGGAGTTCTCCACAATTACCTTATACAGCAGTAACAAACACTAACGATTGTGCAGCACTAAAGAAAATTAAAGAAGCACTAATGACAGAAGTAATCAAAATTGTGATCTGACGTAGATTTCGTCCCTGGTCTGCTGGCATGAATTTAGCGGGCAAAAAATGTCTTTCTTAAAAGAGGTAGCCGTTATCTGTAAGGCACCAACGATCTGATATCCGACACTAACGAGCACTAATGAAGCCTAATGATGAGTGTAATCGAAATTGTAGCCTGCCGTAGATTTCGTCCCTGTTCTGATGGCATCAAGTTAGCAGGCCAATACTTGCTTCTTAAAAAATGTAGCTGTTATTCGTGAAACACTAACGATGGGATATACAGCACTATCGAACATTAGCAAAGCACTAATGGCTGGTGTAGTCAAAACTGTAATTTCGAGCTGCTGTAGATTTCGAGCATAGATTTTTGGCATGAAATTACGAGGTGAAAACGAACATTTTTACAAATGTAAGCGTTATCTGTGGAGCAACAATCATCGAACTTACAGCTCTAACGAGCACTAGCGAAGCACTAATGACGAGTGTAATAAAAGTAGTGATCTTCCCTATATATCTTCCCCGGTTTGCTGGCATGAAATTAAAAAAAAACAATAATGTCTTTCTTTAAAAATGTATCCGTTATGTGTGATTCACTAGCGGTGGGATAGGCACCACTAACAAGCATTAACGAAGCACTAAAGAAGAATGTAATGAAAATTGTGGTCTGCTGTCTGCTGAAGGTTTCGTGCGTTGCGTTTTGGCATGAAATTACGAGGGGAAAGGATTTTTATTGTAAAATGTGAGTGTTATTTATAGTTCATTAACGATGGTATATACAAAACTTGCAAAGCTCTAACGATGTGTGAAATCAAAATTGTGGTCTTCCGCTGGTATTGTGCCTGGCCTGCGGGATGAAGATAGCAGGCCAATAACGGACTTTTAAAACACGCACACGTCATATGTAGAGCAGTAACGAGGGGACTTACGGCAATAACTAGCACTAAATGTGTGAAATCGAAAATGTGGTCTTTCGTTGGTATTGTGCTTGGTCTGTGACATGAAATTACCATTCTAATAATAGTTTTTCTAATGAACGCGCTAACTACAGAGCACTAACGATGGGGCATGTGGCACTAACGACCACTAAGTAAACACTAACGATTGGTAAAATCGAAATTGTTGTCTACCGTAAGTGTGGACCCTGTTTTGTTGCATGAAAATAGCAGGCAATTAATGGCTTTAAAAAATGTAGCCATTGTCTCTGAAGCACTAACGATATGATATGTGGCACTTACGAGTACTAACGAAGCACTAATGACGGGTGTAGTTAAAATTGTCATCTCTCGTAGATTTCGTCCCTAGTCTGCTCACACGATATTAGCAGGTCAATAATGGCTTTCTTTTAAAAAAATGTAGCCGTTGTCTCCAGATCAGTAGCGATGGGATATGCTTCACTAATGAGATTAACGAAGCACTAATGACTGGAGTGATCGAAATTGTGGTCTGGAATAGGTTTCGTCTCTGGTCTGCTGGCATTGTTAGCAGGCGAATAAGGGTTTCTTCAAAAATGTAGGCGTTATTTATGGAGCACTAACGATGGGACATGCGCGTTAAGGACCACTAACGATGTAGTAACGATGGGTGAAATTGAGATTGTGTTCTGCTGTAATTTCCGTGCGGCGTGCTGACATGAAGTTAGGTGGGGAAAACGAATTAACTGACATATACATATATCGACCCGTGACGTACGGCTTCACAATTTTGTTGTTTGGGTATATCCTCTATGTTATAACATCCTTGTATTAACTACATTTTAAAATTCACGTCAGTCATTTCTCCTATTCAGCCACCATGCGATTATATACAATATTACATTCACAGTGCTGATCTTGTACGTATAATTGATTCATTAATTTAATGATAAACACTTGAGTATTACTTCTAAAAGTGTCTGAACTTGTTAGTGCTCTTGTAACGGCGAAAGAGAAAATCTCGAGGAATTAGAGGTAATCATTTCACATTATTTTAGATAAATATGTTTGCCTAATATCACGGATGTACATTGGTGAGCAAAGATGTAAAGTGAGAAATATGAAACAAAATATTTTATGTGTAAAGGAAGTAAAGGAAACGAATGATTAATAAAAATGAAGGATTATGAGACTCTTGATGGAATGTGAATGTGGGAGGAAAGAGCAACTGGAGGAACTCGCAGTACGGAAGTTAACAACCAGAAACTCACTTCCCCTAGTATCGAACCATGGATCTCTCTCATCAAAGATATGTAGCGTGCTGCCGTCTTGTTGTAGATAAGCTGGTTATTTGTACTTTAGAGTATAATAATAATAATAATAATAATAATAATAAGTGTAGAATTAAATTAATACCTGTAACATCATATTCCAACAAGCACAGTGAACATTGCATAACCTGTGCATTCACTACCAATTAATAATTTACAGTACCATTAATCACAAACTTCAACAAATCGTTTGTATAGACACTTTTAACTTATGAAAGTTCGAATGTACTTGTGATTCAATGTTTCATAATAACATGTGATAAGAGCATATCAACATGCAGCGTTTATTACCGACAGTTGCTTTAAAAAAATTGGTATAGAAAAACACTTTCAGTATAAAAAGTTTGGTGCTGGAGGCACGGTCTCTATCTGGCAGGGGAACGTCTTGAAAATAAGATTATCACAAGACTCGGACTATGAGCACAAAACTTTAGTATGAAATAAAAAACTTTCGAACCCTGAAGTAAAGGGAGGCTGGGAAAATGGACCAATGTTTCATAGTACTTGGTGTTGTTGATCGTCTTTAATAATCACGAACAGTATTCCACTCATTTCTTCAAAATAAAATTACACATCCAAAAATTAATATACGCACATTTACATTCTGTCGGATGGTGCATTATTACATACTGATATATATATATATATATATATATATATATATATATATATATATATATATATATATATATATATATGAATGAATTATTAATAGATTTCTATCTGGAGCAAATTGCAGAGAGTGACACCTACCAACCCATGCTTTAGATGGCAACAAAGCGTTTTGGACACTTTTATCAGTTTTTCAACGTATGTGCAAGAGAGTGAATGTGTTTCTTATCATACCCAGAATGCACCTAAAATGGTCGCTGTTCAGAAAGATATGTCATGCCTTCTTTTCATTCAAACCTTAGAATTCTCTTCCAAAATCCACGTCACCAACGAAATCGAATCCAAAGAGGTCATAAGTGAAACTCATGCGGTCTGTTCTCAAGGAGGCCAGGAAAATCGAACCCCATGAGAATCCATTACCACGGAGTGTTATGACCAAGTGGTTAAATAAAGCCCACTTAACGGAAATCCAGTAACAACAACGTTAAAACGTTGATACCACGGCATATTGCGAAGCAAAAAGGCGAGGTTAAAAGTCTGTACTACAAATCACCTAATTACTGGTCGCTGGAAATCTATTATGACAATGGATTCGATATCTAAGTGACTTCTGGAAAAGTATCTTACAGAAGCGTTCATAATAAAAGCGGAGCTATAAAATTTTCTCAAATTCTATGATTAATACTATGATTAATACTGGCTTCTGATAGACAATGAATCTCAAGATTTGTATAGTCGAAAAAACATCAAAAATCAATGCTAAATATTACTAAGAACATTTATATACCAGTTTATCCAGACCAAAATCTAACATAATATGGCAACTACACCTATTATGTGAATTGCGTCAGTAGAAAACGGCCAAAACATCGCTGATCTCCTATCAACGAGTGTTCATTTCTTTTTTTTTCTTTTCTTTTTTTTTTTTTTGTTATTGTTGTTGCTTAGGAGTATGCTTGTTAATAGTTAAAGTAATACTCCCAAGTATTGAATTTTCAAGTGGTGGCTTTCATGACGTTCAGTTCGTACAGTAAAATTTCTCTGGAAAGACTGAAAGCAGAAGTGGAGAAATGTATCCCTGTTACAGTAACAACAAAGTTTGCCCCTGTGGAAACTATATGCTGTGCAATGTAATGGCGATCACATCAACCATGACGATGTTGTCAGGGAAGAATATGTTAAGTAAACAACAACTTCAGTTTATTCCAATGGAATTGGATCAGTTTCTTTTAACTATGAAAATTCATTGCTAGAAATTAATATTACAATATTATTACAGCGTTGATACAACATAAATTTTCGATCATTTATAGGAGTGTCAAAGAAACATATTTTCTAACATACCTTATGTAAACGTATCTAATGTACTAATATACAGAGCTCCTCCGTGGCTAAGCAGTTAGCGTACCCGTCTTTGGCGTGGGAGACCCGGGTTCGATTCCCATCTAGAGCTCATGTGGTTCGGATTCCACGTTAATATAGCCTCGCTGCTGAAAGGGACGTTAAACTCGACAACTTAACTCAACATGCTAGTATACAATAGCTATGTATCGACTTATGCAAACGAAAGAGGGAAATGTATTAAATAAATGACAAATTATTACATATAAGTCTAGTCTAATATACATTTTAAGAATTAAAATACCGAATATGTGATTATCATAACTGATTAAATAGATGAATATCTTTTGCCATAAGGTCATTTTTCATTTTTCACTAAATTCCTTTTCAGGAAAAAATATCAACAATGAAGATGACATATGTAATGCAACTAATTCAAACTGTGCTTATCATCAACAACTTCAGCTACGGAAGTATTCCTTTACATAATACTGCATCGTTTCCAATAGTCAGGAAATGTATCTTAGATCTGATCACCAACTATTTTACTCAGGGTTCCAACATTTTTCTCATTACATCAAAAATTCCAGATATGAATGAAATATATTTACCCAAAACCATTCTAAGTGAAATACCGTCAATCATTATTAATATCTCTTCAGAATTCCAACGAAACTATCACCAAGGTAGAAGTGTTATATTTATATATGCATCCTTTGGTGGGTTCCGTACTGTGCTTAATTACATATCGCAAATGGCATATTGGAATTCTGCTCTGCATTTTATCATAATTTTAAATGATGAAGATCTACCAGAGTATAAAATGGAAGTATTGTTCAATGCTGTGTTAGAACTTAAAGTTACGTCTATTTTGATTGGAGTTCACTCTACGAATAATAATGAAGTATTGCTCTATACATACACTTTACATTCCTTCAGAAAGTGTGGATATGCACTTAATGTTAGTGTAATAGGAAAATGTAGCGACCCATACAATTTACATAATGTTATCCTGTTTCCAGAAAGAGGGAATAATCTTCACCAATGCCCTTTATATATAAGCACAGTGCAAGTACTACCATATACAAGACTTACACCAAGTAATGTAAATAAAATTGAAGGTAGTGAAGGACGTATAATTACGATCATTTCTGAGAAAATAAACTCCACATTAGTTGCCGGACTTGCTACAGATGGAATGGGATGGGGATTTAAATTTCAAAACGGTACAGTTTGTGGAATATTTGGAGATGTTGTCTATGGAAGAGCAGACATTGCAGCTTCTAGTTTACAACCTAACCTGGACAGGTATACAATGACTACAATAGTTACTACTTATTTAAGTCGGCAATTTGTATGGGTTGTTCCAAAAGCTTTACAAATATCACAATGGAAAAGTATTCTATTACCTTTCACAGTTTATTGCTGGGTGCTTGTAATTGTGTTTCACTTGTGCTTTTTCCTTCTGCTTCATACAATTAAGAAACTTATTTATGACAAATTCTTAAAACATTTGGGTTTATATGCTTTATCTGTATCACTGTGTATCTCCGTACCACGTCAACCTACTAATATGTTCTTGAGGTTTGTTTATATTATGTGGATGTTTTATTCTCTTGTAATATGCACAGCATATGGAAGTGCACTAGTTAGTTTTCTCACTAGTATTATTTACGAATATAATATTAACACATTAAAGGAGCTCGTAGAATCAGGATTAAAACTAAGTGCGTATCCAACTATCACAGCCTACTTCAAATACGCAAACGATCATATTTCAAGATACATTTATGAAAAAGCTACAAGTGAAAATATTTTGCAGGATATGAAGCGAATATTTAATGAAAGAACAGTAGCTGTCGCTTTTGAAAAGGTTGGTGCTTCGTACATATATAGAATTAGCAGAGACGATTTATTAGTACACATTATGGAAGAAATAATAGCAAATTTCTACTCAGTGTTTCTGCTACAGAAGGGGTCATTTCTTCGTCATAGAGTGTCACAGTTATTGCTTAGGCTGTTTGAATCAGGATTGACTTACAAGTCGGAAGAAGATGTTTTGAATTTACATCCTCATAAGAACATTCATATCCTTGAAAATGTTATACCTCTTTCGTTACACCATCTAACCGGAGCGTTCTGTCTTTTGATATTTGGTTTGACTATGAGTATCATTTGCGTCATTGTTGAAAATATCTTCTGCTGCTTTTGGAAGAAAAATTAATAGAAAGTAAATAGTAATTAAGCTGTTGCATGTTATCAAGCAGGAAGTAAAAATTCCCAAATGAAATAAACATAAGTAAAGTGTTAAGGCTTAGAAATTTGTTGTTCCAGACGAAAATATTTCCCCAGCACGAAGCAAGTGGAAATACACAGCACAAATTAAAATTCACTAGTTAATGATATTTGACGTTCAAATAAACTCCTTTAGATCGTTCCAAACATTGATTGAAAGCAGCAACAATATCAAGAATATATTCCCTTTGAGAGCTCTTTGGATATGTTGAAAGCAGTCTGGACACCTTATTCAATAATGTAAAAGTGTAAGGTAGAATTAAACGTGCTCTCACACTATCACAACCCGTTCTATACTAGTGTAAATGTCTCTTTAAATTAGTTCAATTTCAATTACAGAGTACCTCCGGTGTTTGGGGTCCCTGGTTCGATCCCAGCTCGCGCCGTGTGGATTTTGTGGTGGACAAACACCGTGCCAGTGGGTTTTCTCGGGATTCTCCCGTTTCCTCCCACTTTCTTCATTCCACCATTTCACTCATCTCTCATCATCACCGTCTCCCTTAGCCTAACCGGCATAATCGTGGAACGTAAAACTTAAAGATTTCATGTTTTCAATTACAGAGTTTCGTCTACTTAAATAACATACCTCTCTCGCTCTCTCTCTCTCTTAAATTTACATATATTATTTACTAAGAAGTGATAACTCTTAAAATTATCAACGATATTTCGGGTAAACTTGGACCCACTGGACCACTTCTAAATACATGCTTGCTACTCAGACTTTAATATTTCTCTATAATCCTATAAATGCTTGTGAATTGTTGTCCCAAAGTTTGAAGAATGTATTTGAGGTACTTTACTGTAAAATGCTAATATTCATTCATTTATTTATTTATCATTCACCTATAACAGAGCTATTGCTCCTTTTACAATAGGCATTATAATAATTAAAATAAATATCAAAACTTATTACAAAAATGAAAAGGGTAAGAGAAACAATTGTAACACAATGAATTAATAAAGAGAAATACAACAAATCTTATATGTTCACACACACACACTCATGTACTTACATATATACATACTCAAATAGGCATATAGATACGTATATACATATATCACCTATCGTATATTTATACACATATGCATATACAAAGACAACTGAAGTATAGCCTTATATATTCAATACACAAAATCGATACATATAACAATAGACAAATATCAAGGTACATAGCCTGTAGAACTATTTATCTATCTATCTATATATATCTATATCTCTCTCTCTCTCTCTATATATATATATATATATATATATAATTGAGATAGAAACATATTACGTGGCGTCGAGAAATCTATACTTTTACCATCTCTAATTAAAATATTATGGTCTCTTGTAAGTTAGTAGACCTGGAGCGTAAAGTCGCAGACAATAGCTTTATTGTTCTCTTAATTGCTTTATTACCTAACGACTTTTGATGTCAATATGGCCGTGCCGGCCTTGGGGGAGGTTTCTGGGGGAAGTGGTTTTATTACCCTGTTTGTTAGGTTGTTAGATGAGTTCCTGGAAAAGGTTGGGTGTTAGGAGGGACGGAGTAGTTTCTAGAAAAGAGGTTGAAGGACATGTATTACATGATTTTGATAGGGTTGTTTCTAACAGCTATGCTATGATCAAATTAATTATTTTTTATTCTTTTACTTTTATAGGAAACTCATTCTTATTTGCTTTCTCCTAATAAATTAGTCGGAGCAATTTGTATTGGATCGCTTGCTAAGCAAGCTCCTTATTTATTGGATCGTATCTTTTTTCATTTTTCGCTTCATTAGAAGCTCATTCTTATTTGTATTCTCCTAATAAATTAGTCGGAGCATCATATTTTACGGATCGCTTGCAGTGCAAACTTCTTATTTATTGGATTGTATCTTTTTCATTTTTTCGCTTCATTAGAAGCTCATTTTTATTTGGGTTCTCCTAATAAATTAGTCGGAGCAACTTATTTTAAGTACTGCTTGCTAAGCAAGCTCAGAACAGCTACGCTGCGATCTTATGAAGAATGTGAGTGTAGTAAAGAAAAGCTTGTTGTTAAATTTGATTCTGATCATATTAATTAATTTGATCATTTGCATAGCAAATTCAGAACAATCTTTGATTGTGATCATATTAAAATGATGGAGGGAATAAACTTTATTCATGCGGGACTTTTTAATTTGACGGATCGTATCTTTTATTTTCTCGTAATTATTACTCGAACACTGTGTGAGCATACTAGAAATTTCGTGTACGGAATACATATACTTTGGTACGATACGCCATATTGGTACATATACAGAGCGTGGTTCTTGTACGTCTTCCGCTGCTGAACTCAAGACATGAACTGAACTTTTCGCGCGCTTTTTGGAAACTGGTTGGGCAAGAGGGAATGATGGCGTTGTCGGGTAACAGGTGCGTGTTAAAACATGAAGACAAATACAAAGGAAAACCGACGCCGTATTTAGTACACATCACAGACTGCCGACAGAGTAATAAAAACAAGCTTGGCGCCAGTGTAGGTGAACACAAGACATTGTCGGCGAAGAATACAAAGAGGATTGAGGTTGTGGCAGGTAAACATGTTGAATCATGCCCCTATGCTAATTGGTAATAAAAACAAGTTTAGCGTCAGGGTAGTTGAACACAAGACATTGTCGGCGAAGAATACAAAGAGGATTGAGGTTGTGGTAGGTAAACATGTTGAATCATGTCCCATATGCTAATTGGTAATAAAAACAAATTTAGCGTCAGGGTAGTTGAACACAAGACATTGTCGGCGAAGAATACAAAGAGGATTGAGGTTGTGGCTGCTAAACATGTTGAATCATGCCCCTATGTTAATTGGTAATAGAAAAGAAGTTTTGCCCCGCGATAGGTGAAACACAAGATATTGTTCACGGCGAATACAAAGAAGATTGAGGTTGTGGCAGGTAAACATGTTGAATTATACCCCTATGCTAATTGGTAATAAAAACAAGTTTGGCGTCAGGGTAGTTGAACACAAGACATTGTCGGCGAAGAATACAAAGAGGATTGAGGTTGTGGTAGGTAAACATGTTGAATCATGTCCCATATGCTAATTGGTAATAAAAACAAATTTGGCGTCAGGGTAGTTGAACACAAGACATTGTCGGCGAAGAATACAAAGAGGATTGAGGTTGTGGCTGGTAAACATGTTGAATCATGCCCCTATGCTAATTGGTAATAGAAAAGAAGTTTTGCCCCGCGATAGGTGAAACACAAGATATTGTTCACGGCGAATACAAAGAAGATTGAGGTTGTGGCAGGTAAACATGTTGAATTATACCTGTATGCTAATTGGTAATAGAAAAGAAGTTTGGTACCGCGATAGGTGAACACAAAACAATGTCGATGGTGAATACAAAGAAGATTAAGCTTGCGGTAGATAAACATCACAGAATACCGACAGAGTAATAAAAAAACAAGTTTAATAGCATGGGAAATGAAAATAAAACATTGTCGAGGAGAAATACAAAAGAAGTTTGGCACTGCATTAGGTGAGCACAACATATTGTCAATGGTGAATACAAAGAAGATTAAGGTTGCGGTAGATAAACATCACAGAATGCCGACAGAGTAATAAAAACAACTTTAATGATATAGGAAATGAAAATAAAACATTGTTGAGGAAGAATACAAAAGAAGTTTGGCACCACGAATGGTGGTACATGACGCGACACTGAACGGAAATACAAAAGAACTGTTGATCCTGTTGAAACATGAAGCGGCACTGAATACAATAGAAGATTGTCACATTGATATGATACCGAATGAAAATACAAAAGAAGTTTTGCAGTATGAACTGTGTTGACACTTTTCTTTGTACGTAGATAACATTTAATTGATTTACAGGATATGAATAACATTATTGAGGGAATACCGTTGTAAGATGTGAATGACCGTGCCACAATATAAATAATATTGACGATGTTGTTTCAAAAGAATGTTTGATCAATAAATGATACATGAGAACATAAATGAAATGTAAGTATATGTTTTCTCCGTCCCTTATACCTATTGAAAGTTGTATAGAGAATTGGGAAAGTACATCTGAAAATATTTTAAATGATGTAAGGGGCGTGTTCTAAAGTACCACGTGATATGACGTCGACAAAAGTTTTCCTTATATACGGGGTATGATGAGGAGACTGGTATAGTATCATCGAGGACTGCCAGTATAGTACAACGAGAAATTCAACTTTGCAACGAAGTAGATTGGGATTCTTCATTTGATTATGTTGAATCTCCCAACAAAAGTTTAAATTGAATAGAGAATCTCCGGACTTGTTTATTGATGAAGAAACTTGCTATTTTTCTCCGGCTTCCCCAGATGTTATTATACAGGAAGAAACTTGCTATTTTTCACCGGCTTCTCCAGATGTTATTATAGAGGAAGAAATCATTGATTTAAGAGAAGACCCAATACTAATTCCAACTTCGCCTGTTGGATCAAGAACAACTTCACCAGTACCAGTAGCAGGAACACCGGAGCAAAAGTTATACAAGCAAACAAGTATAGAAAATATATATTATTTTCTATACTTGTTTGCTTGTATATATCTTTATCTCCAAATAAATATATACAAATTTCATTTCTTGATTTTTATTTAATAAAAAAACTTCCCTAAATAAAAGGTGAAACTCATTTATGCTTTCTACCGTTTACTTTTGGAAACTCGTTTAAAATTGTTATTTGATGATTGTTTTATATTTTTTCTTGATTTTTACTAATACTTTGAAGTATTTTACAAGTTTGCGATTTTCGAAACATAGTTCCTCAAAGTTTGTGTAACAAACAAACATACCATGAATAAGAAGAGTTTATGTAACGAAAGATCCACATAAATAAATAAGAAAGAATTTGTGCAGCAATTATTTGATGAATTACACTCTATGAGTAATGTGTTAAGAAAAGTAAGCAGAGTTTCTCCAATAATTTTTATTACATTCACAATCATAGATTGTTCAAAGTTCCACATAAACTTTTTAATATATTCACAATAAAAATATTAACACCGAGTTTGCAATGAGAAAGGATTTTCTAGGTTCACACTTAACTGTCCTTAGTATTTTACATAGTAATTATTTAACACTACATAACTATGATGATGTAAGAGTATTACGGTAAGTAAAACGAAATAATAATAAAATAAGAAGATTGTTCATCGCATTCTTAATACGTTCACACAAAGTGTTCGAGTAAATAATTACGAGATATTAAATAATACAAGAGAATAAAATATTCACAACAACAACAAAAAAATTAACACCAACTTTGCAATGGCAAAAGAAGAATATATATAAAAACAGAAACTGATCTAATAATGAATTTAAAAACTCAGTAATATTATAGTATGATTTATATACTTACCTTACAAATGCAATAAGTTTTCACATACATGTAATATAACATGCAGAAACTGATTTTACAAATGCGAATCATAACATGCAGAAAGTGTTTTACATACAAGCATCATAACATGCAGAAAGTTTTTCACATACATGTGGTATAACATGTAGAAAGTGTTTTACATACAAGCATCATAACACGCAGAAAGTTTTCACATACATGTATTATAACATGCAGAAACTGTTTTTACAAACGCGAATCATAACATGCAAAAAGTGTTTTACATACAAGCATCATAACACGCAGAAACTGTTTTTAGAAATGCGAATCATAACATGCAGTATGTGTTTTACATACAAGCATCATAACACGTAGAAAGTGTTTTACATACAAGCATCACAACATGCAGAAACTGTTTCTACAAACGCGAATCATAACATGTAGAAACTGTTTTACATACAAGCATCACAACATGCAGAAACTGTTTTTACAAACGCGAATCATACCATGCAGAAAGTGTTTTACATACAAACATCATAACATGCAGAAACTGTTTTTTTACAAACGCGAATCATAACATGTAGAAAGTGTTTTACATACAAATATCATAACATGCAGAAACTGTTTTTACAAACGCGAATCATAACATGAAGAAAGTGTTTTACATACAAACATCATAACATGCAGAAACTGTTTTACAAACGCGAATAATAACATGCAGAAACTGTTTTACATACAAGCATCACAACATGCAGAAAGTTTTTCACATACATGTGGTATAAATGTCGAAAAGTGTTTTCAAAAACAAATAATTAACACGGAACTTCTATTGAAGTGATTGAACATAATTAAAATTAAAAATGGAAGTTGTCAAAACTAAAACGCAACTTCTGAAAAAATGAAAATGTAATTTTTCAAAATTAAAAATGCACCTTGTCAAATGAAAATGCAACTTGTAAAAATGAAAATGCAAGTTGTCAAAACTAAAATGCAACTTGTGAAAAAATGAAAATGCAACTTGTCAAAATGAAAATGTAATTTTTCAAAATTAAAAATGTAACTTGTCAAAATTAAAATGCAACTTGTAAAACTAAAAATGCAAGTTGTCAAAAATGAAAATGTAACTTTCAAAACTAAAAATGCAAGTTGTCAAAATGAAAATGCAAGTTGTCAAAACTAAAATGCAACTTGTCAAAATGAAAATACAAATTTAAAAACAAAATGAAGAACCGTAAACTAAAAATGTGAAGTTTTTCACATGCATGCAATATAAAAATGTACAAACAAATTTTAGGCACGCGGATCATAACATACGGATTTTTTTGTTATATGCACATGTTAAAGTTTTTAGTTGAATGAAATAATTTTCACAGAATATTTTAAGTACGATAATGTAAAACGCATTTACACAAAAGAAAGTTTTAAAATCATACACCTAAGGAAATAATAAAAATGAAAACAAGTAATATACAATGAAAAAATTTTATTTACAAATTACAATAAGATATATATATATATATATATATATATATATATATATATATATATAGTTTACATACAGATACATTTGTGATTTTAACATTCCTTGATATATTGTTTAATACAATCTATATTTATATTAGTATATGCACAATTACATATTGGCCAGTTTATTGCTGAAAGTTTTTTATCACTTGTTTTTGTTAATTTATACATATTGTCTTTATTATTATTTTGTAATTGATTAGCAGAAGAGTTTTTATTTTCCATTATTACTATTTCACATGGATATTATAATGTAAATCTTTTTGTAAGAATAACTCTGTAATTAACTGAATATTATCTTTGTTTAACAAAATGTTATATAATATATATGTAAATGTCCAATCATCAATTTCAATATCACAATGCACTGTTGAAAAATCTTTATATAAGTCATCAAAAGTTTGTGTGCTTACCATTCTACGCCATGCATTATAGCATAACATATCATAGTCTAAAGTAATACACTCGTGCTCATTTAAATTAGCGCGATTTTGAAAACACCCGTAACACAAAAGTTCTCGCTGTGGTTTCCAACGGTCAATACATAATAACAAACATTGTTCATCTATAGAAAAAGAAGAACACCGATATTCGCAATAATCGTATGTATTTAGGAAACGACATTGGTACTCACAGTATGGATTGTTGATACACATCTTTATCGTGTTCAAAATATGTTTCTCTTAAATCAGAAATGTGATAATCATTAAATGTAATCTCCTGATATGTATAGTTAAATTTGTTTATAAGATGCGGAATAATGTTTACGTCTATATATTTCAGATGAATCCTTAGATACTGTTTTAATATTTCTTCGCGTGTTGATTTCTTAATTAGGAAATTCCACGCAATAGTATTTAATTCTTCATCACTTTCACTTACACATTTATGCTCAATTTCTTTCTCACTACGAATTACACAACTTTCACAAAGTACTGGTTCAGAAAGTTTATATTTTTCTAGTAACTGTTTTGCACAAACTTCATTTACTTCATTAGGAGTACAACCACACTTCACATCATTGAATATCAGAATGTTATTAGAAATTGTATTTTGATCTACCAATACTATTTCCTCTTCAAAGGGTATTTCATTCGGGTATCTGAAATTTCGTCTATACACAGCATCGTCTATGTTAACTTCTTGTGTTGGATAAATAATCTTATATCTTTCAACGTCTTCTTCAGGAATGTCAGGGTCATTTGGATGTACAAGAATAATTTTCTTTTTGTTTTTTCAAGTTCAAAACGTTTTTCACGTGGTGAAATGTACTTTACATGTTTACTTTGCGATAAGGAAAGATTGGTTTCAATTTCACCTTTCCTTTTCTTATTATGAAAAGAAGAATATGTTCTTAATTGTTTAACATTATGCAGGTCTTTATTTATTTTTCGCTTTGCAACTGCTGAAACATCTACCTTTTGACTGTACATCTTAACAACGTATCACCCACTTTATTTGTGTTAGTACAAGTACACGCATGCGCAGGATTTATAGTGCAAAGGTAAGGGGATGCGCGAAACAAATGCGCAGAAAATAAGTATGAATATGTTAAAAGTTTTTCCCCATTGCAATATTTGTTTACGTATTGAATTAGATTTCATGTATTTTAAATATCAAAAATATTTAATTTGATACGTCAGACTAACTCCACTTTTATTTTCATTGAATATAATAATAACTTAAGAATCACATTAATTATATACATGATCTTATGAAAATATAGTGTGAGAAAGCATGATTTTATTCATACAGATTTAATTGGATGACAATTCAGTATTTGGATGTTACAGTACTATATCCATTTGTAATTTTTCATGATACAGCACATATACACAAAGTAAAGAAATATGCATGTAACAGTAGACATATACGTGTAACGGTTGACTTATGTTTGGCTTATGTTACGCATGTAAGGAAGAAGGTATCATTGAATGCACACATTGTGACGCCCAGCATGTCTTAACAGACACATATTGTACCCCAGAACTTCATAAAGCGTTAAAGACTGGATATAAAATTCTGCAAATTATTGAAGTATGGGAATTTGAACTGTTCGGTTCTGAGCTCAGTCATTTAAATATTTTTCTTTAAATATAGCAGGAATCTTTAAGATTTTTACCTCATGTCAAATCAAATGGGACAAAAAAATACATGAAAGAGTATCATGTATATGAAGGAATAGAATTAATGGAAGATAACATTAGGACGAACCCAAGCATGAAACATATTGGAAAAACAATCTACACGTCAATGTACGGAAAATGGACATAACGATCAGACTTACTGCAAAACAAAAGATTTTGTTTTACTTGCTGTTAACGCAACGCCATGCTACGGGTGTGAGGGTAAACATATGTAAACTTACTGCAGGCAGTATTCCTGCATTTTGCCTGTGTACCGACTATTGTGTTGAAAAGTTGCAAGTCCGCAAGAAATATTCTTGATCTGTACTGTGTGTGCTTCTTTCGTCAATACAATATGCTGAAAGCTACGTGTTAAAAATTTAGTAAATTTGTGTCTGTAGGGAAGACTACGGGGTTAACTGATGATGATTCCGACGAGTTACTGGGTGTTTTTTCGGGGGTTAGTACGAGGTTTGCACCAGAACATAGTATATGTTCTTCATTGGAACCTACATTGTATGGTACAGGCACTCGGGATTACTTTCGCATTGTTAATAGTAGAACTAGGCACTATCCTTATTTTGGTCTGCGTGGAAGAGGAAGTTACCATTGAATGTATGCACACTAGTGGTATCGAAGACCCGCAAACATATGTTCGCTCATTATTCGAATTTGTACAAAAACATACGCTAAATGACGTCAATGATGATATGTATATCGGTATTACTATTGAAAGTTCGCGTCAAAATTAAACAAACGATGTACATGACATGGCGTCCTAAAAAAGGAATTGAACCCCGATGTATTGTTCCGTATAGTTGAAAATGTTTTAAATAGTAATGAACATTTTGGAAAGAAGGGAGATCCACATTGTTAATCCATGCAAGGGAAGGGGTCGAACCCGTGGATCACCCAAATATGAAGATTATGCAAGGCTTTGGAAAAGTGTTCCATCCCAATTGAGAAACATTGTATATTGTCTTCCTAAGGCTATAATCCTCGGAATGGGTAAGACTGATCAGTGTCGTAACTACGTGTACAAATTAAAGAATCATCCGGAGCTAGTATTAAAACAGGCTAAGGATTTGTGCAATGATCCCAATGTTAGTATTGACCATCAACATGGTTGTACTATTGCAGATGCGAAGAAGTTCGAAAACAAACTAACCTCTGAATACCAGATGTTTATTTATGAGAAGAACAAAATGAGTTATCAGTATAATATATCCGTGAATTAAAGCTGGCAAACAAAATTTATCTCTTGTGTGAGAACCAATTGATAACTAACATACATAAACGTTTGGAACCCAATGTTTTTGTGGTTATTGTTTCTAGGATCTTAAATGTATTATAGTGAACATCTAACTATCACTTATTTAGTAAAAATTATCTATCCATTCTTACATTATGAAACTTTTAACACATGCTGACAACTCATCAAGACTTATAAACACTTATTTCCCAAATAATTCTAGCAGAAGAGTATCTTTCAATATTTTGAATTGGGTGGTACATAGTTTTCATTTTGTATCCGTGTTAATCAGTTCTTCTTTGCAGCATTTACCACTTTCTTTTCATCATTATCAAAACACGTGTTTAAAATTATCGCGCTATACCGAACTATGCAGTAACTATTGTCAAGTTTCTTAGAAAATTACAACAGTTAGATTCATTTGTTATCAGTTTTTACGCTCACAGAAGAAATCAAGTCATATCAAATCCTTTTACACTTTGTATGTGTAATACGCCTACAGAAGAGTAACATTTTCATCCATACGTCTATTATTTCTTCATATTTTTCAATCACAAACACTATCACTATCACTATGGTTTTTATTCCAAATTAAGAATTTCTTTAAATCTTTCTGCAAGAATATTTCTATCAGTTGATTAAGAAATGTATCATTATGAATGGCATCATCATATATATGAAAAACTGTTCTAATTTATTAAAAGTATTGCCGTGCATCTTTTGAAACTCATACCAAATTTCATCCTGTATATCCATGTCCATAACAACACTTAGTACTTTTGTTTTCAATATATTTTTATCTAACAGAATACAGTCATGGCTTATTGCGTCTTTTAATCCGCGTGCACATCCACTGCAAAGAAGCATACTTCTTCTTTTATATTCCCACACTTGGAACGCATTTATTAAGCACTGAGTGGTTATGCAAATGTTATCGCAGAAACAAAGCCATACGTTTTCAGCATTAGACATTTTCAGCTCGGATTTCAATAGTTTTGAAAATATTGTTTTTATGTATTTTTCTAAAACACTAGGCACAAATATTTTCACTCCCTAACATACGAAGAAGAAATCTTTTCATCGACTACAACAACACAAGATTATTCTTATGTACCTTTCTTAACTGTGGTATTTATACCTTTCACCGTGGGATGTATTGTCTTGTTTGGATTAACCAATGAAAACAGGTTTGAACAAGTTTAAGGTAGACCTGAAACTCATAGTTTCCATCCCTATTAGTTTTAGATGCTATTCTTTCATGATTATGAAGTGATTCTTATATTCAAATTAACTTGAATATTTCATCTTTGCAACAGTTTTTTTTTACAACAGACAAAGTCACCCGTGCCATTTACCCGCGCTTGCTTGAATATTACATCTTTCCAATAAAATATTTTCATTTTTTACAAAAGTTTTTAAACAGATAACGTCACCCACCCCATTTACCCGCTTGCTTGAATTTCTATATACTGACATTTAGATTAATAATTAGAAATCACAATACCTGAACACCAATAGGTCCTTTGCATGTGTTTGTTTTAATTAGACTATTGGATTCCAAAACATTTTGACAGTTTGACTTGATCGATAAATAATCCTTTTAAAAGTTAAAAGGGAGATTTTAACAATGTCTACTAGATTTCCTATTCTTAAGTAGTCTTTGCTCTTGTAATTTTCCAATATTGATTATCTTAAGCTGTACCTAATTATCATTTTCTTACTTTTGACCATACTTAAGTCTCACTCTCTTGCTGAGTTTCCTACTTTGTCCACACTCGTCCCATCCTGATACCCATTGAAGCCTTGGCGGTTTACTCCTCTTTCTATTTGCTTTTGGTATTGCTTTTGATTTGGTTCCCACGTAAAATTCAACAGAGTTGTCAACCGAATGTGGGGGTAGTTGTTCTACAACAAAACATTACCTAAAATAATACTGGTCATAGGCAAGATCAAATGGGACTAATAAATTGTTTAAGGATCTGAGAAGTGAACTTTGTGCCGGACAATATTGTGTTCGTAACTTTTCTTGGGAATTTTCCCCGTTTTCCCTTATAGTTTTATTCATTTCGCCATTTCCTTTACCCTAACCGACATAAATGTGGTACGTAATACTCAAAGATTTCATTTATTTCATTGTTTAAGGAGAACGAGAATGTTTGTCAGCATTGGTTAGTGTAGGTTGCGAATATATGTTGCAGTTGTACTCGCTGTCCAAATCAGCTATTCTGCTACAAACTTATACAAATTCTCATATTCAGTTGATAAATCTCCGAATGCTGATATTGATCACAGTGCAGTACACTTTTTATAGATAAATAGATACTGAGACCTTCATAGCTAACATGTCCTTAAATACTGATAAGCTCAAAGAAAGAAAAAATCTAATTCCTAATAATATTTATAGTAAACTGAGCAAATTATAAAAGTTTCCAACATCGGCCTCTGCCCCCTTTCCTTCTTACGTTTCATGAAATTGGAATTTATTTTTACGAATAAAGTGTAGTATATCGCCTATTTATCTGTTGTACAATCAAATAGCTTTATATGTAATAGGGTATGCATCTCCGATATGGTAGTTTGTGATTCGATTCCCAACACTCATGTTTTCCTTCATTTATTCACCCACATGTCTTAAGAGGAGTTCTTCATACCCACTAGAAACAAAGATTTCAGTTCAAGTATACTTTCTGACTTGAGCCCATTCAGCTTGTTGTTATTTAATAGCTTCAGCTATATATCAGGTCTAATTTTGAAATGCTTACTTATCATTATTTAGTGTTCAAACAATTTTAACAAGGAGTCTGCTACGCATATGCACTCTAAAATAATAATAATACGAAAAATTACAGTGAGAACTATGAAATTGTTGACAAGTCCATCATTAGGTTAGTTCTAGCTTCGTATTGCTTATGAGGAATTCAATTGAGTCTGAAGATCGTAATGTTGGGAAGAAATAAAATGATGTGAACTATCAAATCGTTGTAAAGAAAGATAGGAACATATTTCGCAAAACCATGAAGATTATTGAATACACACTATTTTTTGTAGACTGCATTGGCTCAGTGGTAGTGTACATCCTCTTTCTCTTCCTCTCTCTGAACTTCTCTCTCTCCCTCTCTGAACTTCTCTATCCCTATCTCTCTGAACTTCTCTCTGAACTTCTCTCTCTCCCTCTCTGGACCTCTCTCTGGACTTCTCTCCCTCTCTGTACCTCTCTCTATCCCTCTCTCCCTCTCTCTCTGGACCTCTCTCTCCCTCTCTGTATCTCTCTCCCTCTCTCTCCATCTCTGTACCTCTCTCTCTTCCTCTCTCTGTACCTCTCTCTATCCCTATCTCTCTGTACCTCTCTCTTCCTCTCTCTGTACCTTTCTCTATCCCTATCTCTCTGTACCTCTCTCTCCCTCCATCTCTGGACCTCTCTCTGAACTTCTCTCTCTCTTCCTCTCTCTGTACCTTTCTCTATCCCTATCTCTCTGTACTTCTCTCTCTAACTCTAAATGTACATTTTGTATTGTTTTGATTGTCAGCATTATTCATTTCTCTTAGCTTACAGAGCATAAGGAAAGGAGATTACACTAAATGATCGATGTATCTTAAATATTAGATTTTACATCTCATATAACCTCACTACTAAAAGTAATAAGAATAGTTTCTCTCTTTGTTCTAGCTTGCCTATGAGATGAGACGAGATGGAACAAAAGTTTGTATGGTTAAGCGGATAGCGTACATGTCTTTGACATCTAAATTTTATTCGTACTTATATTTTTCTAATATCATTTTCCATTTATTTCACAAGTAGCTCTTAATATATTCATAGACTTTAGTGGTTCGTGGGAATTTTTATTGGCTCACAAATAAATTTGTTCATAGCTTGAACAAGCGAATCGTTAAAAATTGAAATTGGTAAGTCAAAATACATGCTGCAAAAGCAGATAATCCAATAAAAAGAAATACTCAAAAGAAGAAGAAATAAGTAATAAGAGGATTCGATTCCCAAGTGGAATGTTTAAAAGAACTTCAAGGTCTATCAGTTTACTGTCTAAGGACTACAAGGAAAATAGCTTTGATGATGGCGACCTCCAAACAAATTCATACATATCATGACTATCTTTGTGAAGCTTTCCTTAATCCTGCAACGCAAATGTGATGTCAAATAAAATAAGATTGTTTTCACATTACGCTCACAAATTCAAAACCAAGGGAGGTTTACACCAATTAAATGTTAGAATGAGATTTGACATACAACTTGTAGCTTACTGTTCTGTCCTCACGAATACATATTTTCAAACTAATTGTTGAACCAAACTTCACCTTAGATGGTTGAGATCCCGGGTTGAACAACTAAAATTATGGCTGAACATATTGTGTCTGTAACTTTTTTCTTGAGCATTTCCAAGCGTTCCCCTCAGAGTTTCTTCATTTTACCAATTGCTTTACCCTAAACAAAATAATTTTGGGGGTTGTCAGATTTCATTTCATTTTAATACACAGTCAAGGAGAAATCATTTCAATACATAGCGAAGAGAGACCACTAATTATTTATTTAACTTGTAAAGAATCTGATTCAAATTTCAATATAAGACAGCAGTGGGTCAGTGGTAGTACCACCAGTTAGACTTGTAGTGAACTTTCTTGGAGTTTTCCATTCACTTTTTTCAAGACGAAACAACATTAAATCATTCATTTCTCATAAATACTGTCTCCTTTAGCCTAACCAAGTTTAAACTTTGATTAGTTTACCACAAGACAAAGAGAAATATTACTGGTGAAAAATCAAATAAGCAATTACCAATAAGAAAATACTACTTCAATTCTCTCTCTTTTCAATTGTTTTGAAATCTTCAAGGTTTGTACAGTATAGTTCCGTATACAGTTTGTTTTCTACTGAAAAAAAACCATGTAAGTACCAACTAAAATTGTTTCATGGCCAAGTGGTTAGTATGATCGTCTTGGCTAACTGAATAGTACATCAGTGTTGGACATTTAATATTTTTTTATTTGTACGAAAACATTTTCTAATATCACTCATCGACGATTCGATTCCCGAAGATAGGTCATGTGACAACAGATTAATTCTTACAAGGAATGTTCTAAGAATTTAGAAAAAATAGAGACTTCTTGCTGAAAAAATAGAAACTTCTTGCTGAAAAAAATAAACTCAAAATTCAACCATTCATCAAAATAGAACCTGCATTAATTTCAAGTATATATAAAAGAAGAAGACACTTTATATGTTTTGCACAAAATGAATTTTCATTACACATTAGTTATTGAGACTATTATCAAAATACCTCAGCACTGTTAAAAAGTTAGAAAGGTTTTAAAAATTCAGAGGAAAGAAAACACAAATTTCCCAGCACCCATCCAACAACAACACACGATTTATTTACAAAATATATACAACTTATTTTATTTCAAAAATATTTCTTTTAATTTTCTCGCCTTCTCTAATCTCTCCCATTTTCCCCCTGCCTTCACTATAGCCCAATCTTCCCCATCGTTCAAGAATATTTGAAGTTCATCTGCTCCCCCGCTATTACCCCGCTCCCCCACTATTTCCACTGCCACTTCTTCCACTGGCCGAAGTTCTTTTCTTTCTTCAGTTAGTGGCACTGCTACTTCTTTCACTGCTGTAGCTTCTTTTCTTTTTTGAACTACTTCTACCACTGGTGAGTAGCGCTTCTTTTTCTTCGTTTGTAATGTCTCCTCATCTCTTCTCCTTTTCTTTCCCTCTGCTACATCTAATAAATTGTGTATTTTTTCAAACCAGTCGAGATGGTTAAGGGAGGAGGAGGAAGAAGCGGATGATGATGTTGATGGTTGTGGGTACCCTTCCATTTCTTCTGCAAAATAATAAAAATAAAAATGTTATTAGTACAACATAATTTCACCAAAATAGTGCAAATTATAATTAATGTTTTTAATGTGCACAATATATACTTAATACTTAATAGAAATAAAAATTCTGTTATTCTATCCACGTACGAAAATCAGTTTCCTTTAGCGTACAAAACCTATAAAAACTATCTTTAGTTTGCAAGAGCTATGTAGGATTCTGGGACAGTACTTTATACATTTTCGAATTCTCAATAAATCTGTACAAGCAAACTATCTGTGTTGTGTAAGACCCAAAGCTAAACGTACCGTTAACTTAAGATCAAATCTAGTGTTCCCTCACAATATAATCGCTAACGCTCTTGCATTCAGTGCGAGCACCCCCGGGTTCAATTCCCGGTAGGGGAACTAGTGTTCCCCTCACAGCGTAGTCGCTAACGCATTTTGGCTTTAATGCGGGTGGTTCCGTGTAGCATACTCGCTTTCGCTTTTTGCGTTCAATGTAAGTGGTCCCGGGCCCGATTTCCGGTATAAAGGTGTCGCGACGCGGACGTACCCGAAAGGGCCTGCGAATTTCGGTCCGAAGGGGCGAATATATTCACAACGGTTCTGGGCCAATTACCGGCGGGGCATTCAGTCAAAAAATAATAATAATTTTTAGGATATTCTGAATAATGTTTTTCTCATTTACACCAAACAAATGCCTTGCGTGATACCTAATTTCCCACTTTTCCCGAATAGTGTGGTCGCTGAGAGTTGTCTGCCCTCACAGGTTAAAATGTTTAGAGATCGGAAATATAAAATCAATCAATCTTTCACCAAAGTATAAAAGATAAATCTAATTCGCCCGCAAAACTCTTGCACTTGTAAAATCCTATATCTCAATCCCGATAAAAAAAACTTATATGAGTCCACTCCAACAACATAACAAACAAAATTTTGATGCTATAAAACGGAATTCATACAAAATTATTTATTTACTTAAAAACTGGTAAGGTGTTCACTTCATATGTTTAGGGGTCTGTAGTTCAATCCTAGGTCATGCCAACTGAACAAACACTATGTCTGCGGATTCCTTATACTTTTTTATACTAATACTACCAATATGTTTCCAAGAAAAAAATTCAGAACCAGTACATTAGCAATAGTGATTTAATACTATTTTAATAGAACTACTAGTGACACCTAGCGGCAAAAGTCATAATTAAAGATTAGTTGTGCGTTGAAAGTTCAGCACTGCTGACGCGTGTGTGACAGAGTTCCGTATATTTCTATATATTTAAGGTGAGTATAGTTTATATGTTTTCAATGTGCAATAAACCATAGCACATATTCACTTCATTCAAATACATATGCTTGTATATTCTGTTGGTCTTAATATTCTATGAAAGTATTGAAAATCAAACACGTATAAGTAAAACTATTGGGTTAAATAAGAGATATAAACCCAAGTCTTTCAGTGACAGAACGAGTATTTAGTTAAGTGGTGCCGTAGTGCATCATTTCTGGGTTATGAAGCCCAGTCTTTCAGTGAGGAAGCACTACCTCCTCATTTCAGGGGTATGACCCCTCTACCAGTATTGCTGCATACGTTTACATTGAAATGCTAGTGCCAAAAAGACGGGGTAAAACCGACATCTCTCACTGCGAAATACATGTATAAAACAAGTAACGTTCAGTAATGGGAGGCATTACTCTTAAACACGGGTATAGTCTCCTCCTCTCCACGCAAAAGAGCGCGTTTAATATTTGAAAAGTTATGAGGGGGAATTCAGTCTTAAACACGGGCATAGTCTCCTCTTCTCTACGCAAAAGAGAGCGTTCACACTGCATTGGATTCTCTTTTTGCACCCCTAACAAGATATTTCGTATTTCATTTTACAAGGCACGTTGCATTCATTTAGTTTTTCTGTAGTTCCAATATTTATTTTTCTCACTCATTACCTTGCTTAATATAGAGTTAGTATGTACAAAAAGCATGTGACTACCATATGATTAAGATTCTGAATACTGCAACACATGTTTAAAATACGCAAGTTCATATTTCTTACATTTTTCAAATATATTCCCAACATCTATTCAAAAATAAAGAACATCTACCTTAAATTCCTCTCACTCAATTACATTCTTTTATTCGTCATGTCTTGGAAAAAGAACCATTTGAGTATTTACTACGTTTCGCGATGGACAAGCTATTCTAACACGAATTCAAAGGGGGAAGTCCGCCGTACAGTTCTATGATCCAAAATGAATCAATGAACGTAGTTCTTTTCTTTCGAGTGTAACTGTTGAAAAAGTGCCATACATTTAAAGAAAAGTCTACACATGTACGTAAAAATTGCAATATTCGCATGTATCTTGGGAAATTGCATCCACTACAACTGAGAACTCTTTATATAAAACACTTAATACTGACTGATTTTCTAAATATTAGGGAATCTTGTCATACAAGCAAAACAAAAGTCTATCTTTTCTGTTGAACTTAATTATTTTACACTAAACAATATAATTAGAACATTATCTGTAGTAAATATTGAATATGTATCTGTTCTAAAAGTGTTCTTTATGTGTAAATTGCTTATTTTCCGAAAAGACTTCTCAATATGAATACAGATTCTCGACAAATCATTCAAACACAATGTATTTATATAAAATCTACAATCAAAAAAATATTGGACAGTACGCAATTCTGTTTAATCGCAATTTCAGTTATAAAGATTCAAAGAAATTGCACACTTGATTTTTGCCGTAAAGTCCGTCAGTGGCGGGTCTTAAGGCACATTGCCAAACATTTCTAAAATACAAACTATTATGTATTAAACTATAAAGTATCTCATTGGCGATTCTTAAGGGATGTCACCACGCATTTTTCTCTAAAAAGATTAACACTGCCAAGATATTTTCTCGTGTAAAGTTCCCCCACATATTCTTAACTATAATAATAATAATGCTAGTTCCATTCTTCACTCTTTCCTGTGGTTAACTTGTCCAAGAAATGCAACCAAAACGGAATTGAAACTCAAACATAGTCTTCAAACAAAAGTTTAATTATTCGTAAAACAAATCATGGGGCGCTAACACCGTCAAATCTTTTAAAAAGCAAATATTTCGTTCCTTCGCGGGGCGGGCCAGCCCGTTCAGGAAGCTAGCTTTTCCCGGTGTCGGCAAACACGGTGGGCGTTATGACCTATGCGTAGTTCCCCCAATTTTGGTAAACACGGAAGGCGTTATGCCCCATGCATGGTTCCCCCGATTTTGGCAAACACGGAAGGCTTTATAAGTCATGGGAGGTTCCCCCGATTTTGGCAAACACGATGAGCGTTATGGTCCATGCATGGTCCCCCGATTTGGCAAACACGGAAGGCGTTATAAGTCAGACGCGGTTCCCCTGTTTGGGAGCGCTATGGGCGCCCGCAAGTTGAAACATATTGGCAAAACCCTTAGTTCGTTTCTACACTGTGCTAATTATTTTCATAAGAAAAAACAATATATGTCAATTTTCTAGGATGGGTCCCCCATTCGATACTTATGCAAATATATCTAATCAATTATAATAATATAAAACTTACATGAATATGATATCTTCTTCTTTGAACAAGACACAGAAAAAATCCAGAAAAAACACTTTAAAGAAACAAACGCATAGGTCCTCGCAAGAAAGATTCTCAATACAGGGAATGTGTACTGCATTTATATAATATAATTTTTTATTTATTTATTAACATAAGGGGAATGGAATAGGGGAGAAAAAATAAAGTAAATGAATTTGCCTTGTAATACAGCATTGCATCACTCTACAAAGAAGAAGAAAAGAATTGGGGTATTTCGTTTGTCGGTATCTTCCCGAATCGAAGGAAATATTTCTTTCTTTCTTTTTTCTATAGAGATAAATGGTTAATTCATATCGTAAAGTAATACCAGGGAATTTTCACACAATGCCTAAAGTTTGAAAACATCGCCAGTATGTCTGAATTCGTACCTCAAAGACGCCAAATTGTCGTATTTTTCACGGCAAATAGCTGTTTACCAAGCAATAAAGAAATAAAATTCGTTAAGCTGGGCTCAAGCGGCAATGTTCCTAAATTTTAAATGTCGGCTTTATTCTGTGAAACTATATAGTTATCATTTTCAACATCTGTTTCAATAACTTGTATTTTTTGCCGAAAAAAACAGCACAATTATTTTATGTGTCAATACACAGAAACCATTCTACAGGTTTTTTGTGTGTTGTTTTGCAAACTCAATATGAAGGACAACCGTTTATTCATGAGGTTATCGACATTCAATCCAAGGCCAAAGTCTGGCACCCATCACTTTGTTTGTTTGTCCGAACAGTGTAATGGGTGGGGAAGGTTGTTGTTTCCAGAACCAACCACCAAAAGTGGTTTGAGAAAAAAAGAAGTAAACATCCTTTGTGGCAAGGAATGTATGTCAGTTGTCGCGGGGTGGGGAGAGAGGGTATAAGCCTGTTCACACAAGAACATTGATGAGGCAGAGAGGGGAAGGGGGTGGGATCTTCCGCTCACTCAAAACTAGAGGTAATGATTGGTAGGTAACTATCTCCCTTGGTTAAACATTGGAGGCGGAACAAACTGGTCTTTCCTGGGCAATCATATCGCAAGGTTGTTTGCATAGGGTGTGAGAAACTGAACTTCATTCTTCCACCCTCAGTCTTGCAATGGAAGTTGGAGAAAGAACACATCAGTCTGTGTATCTGCGAATTTTGTACTGAGCAACGCCGAAAAATAGCAAAGTTAAGAACCAAGCAAACTAAACGAAAGGAGTGCAGTTCGCAACAAAAAAATAAATGAAAATAAATAAATATTTCTTCCTTCCCTTCTCCTTCCTTTTTTCCATCTTAATACTTTACGCAGTAAAACAAGCACCATTAAAAATCATTGCTAAACATAGGAGCTTAAAGGGTGTAATCATATTCATTATTCATAATTTTCTAGTTCAAATAAGAGTGTTCAATTAGTTACGAGCTTTACAAGTCAAATCATAATTAAATTAATGGAGAAAAAGCTTGTGGGAGATAGGGACCGCGTTTTAATCCATATACTGAAGTTCTAATTATCTAAATCGTAGTTTTAATTTTAATTTGATTATAATTGTTAAACTTTCGATTCAAAAAACGTATAGGTTCATGTTTAAAGCTAGAAACCGCGTTCAAAGCCGTATCCTGAATCAAGAGACGTGTTGGATCATGTTTGAAGCTAGGGATTGCTTTCAATGCCGTATACTAATGTTCTAATTATCTAAATCGTAGTTTTAATTCTAATTTAATTATAATTTTTAAAATTTCGATTCAAGAATCGTATAGGAGCATGTTTCAACAAAAAAGAAGGTCATTCCACTTTTCCAAACAACCTCTATTGCACAACTAATAAAACCACTTCCCCCAGAAACCTCCCCCAAGGCCGGGCAGCCTCCCCAAGGACGGCACGGCCATATTGACATCAAAAGTCGTTAGGTAATAAAACAATTAAGAGAACAATAAAGCTATTGTCTGCGACTTTACGCTCCAGGTCTACTTAAGTTTCACTAGTGGTGAGTTTAGATGTACAATTAAATTTTATTTTTTGGATAGAACATTCGTCTAGTTCTTAAATTAGTTCCCCCAGTGTTAAATCTCAATTATTGTAAACATTCTTCGTTATCAAATATTCCATTTACCACTTTGAACAAAAACAACTGTTTTGCAATTTGCCTTCTAGCAATTAAGTTATCACATTTAAATTTATTAATCAGACTTTTATATGAAATATGTTCTTTGTATGAGGACTTTTTGTACTTCTTATAATACAGATGTCGTAAGAACTTGTTTTGAACTCTCTCGATTTCCTTGACATAAAGTTGGTAAAAGAGATCCCACATTACAGGAGGATACTCCGACTTACTTCTAATAAGCATATTAAATAATGTTATTAAAGTTCTGTGTTTTGTTAGATCGTTTAAATTCCTCAATAAAAAAACAGAGTTCTGAGTAATACATTAACGTATTTTTCTATCAGTGCTCTGTAATTAAGTTTACTTCTAATATTATGCCCAAGTCTTAAATAATTAGCTGTTCTGGTAATTACATTATTATTAATTGTATATTAGAAATTGACAGGAGTATGTTGTCTGCAGTATGTGATTACAAAACATTTGCTAATATTAAAATGTAGCTTGTTTCTTGGAAACTATTCATAACATTTATTTAAATCCATCTATAACTCTACACAATCCGCATAATTCATTATTTTCTTGTAGACTTTAACGTCATCGCCAAATAAAAGACACTGTGAAAACTTAACAACACGTGGCAAATCATTTGTAAATAATACAAAAATGATTGTCATACATTAGAGTACTGAAGTATGCTAGATCTTACTTCAAAAGTAAATGATTTTACATTTTTATTGTTTGAGACATTGAGACAATTTTTTTACGGCCATGCAGGTAAGAAGATTTTAGCTTTAGTAAGCGAAAGGATAACTTATGAAATAAAATTGCATGATGTATTTTATCAAACGCTTTAGTAATACCCAAAGACCTTCATTAAAAGAATCGAGTAGGTATTGATGGTAAAGGTCACTATGTTTGTAGTTGTACTCCTACTTTGGTAAAAACCATGCTGAAAAATCGATATAAATGTTTCACATGAGTAAATGTTCGTTTATATATAATTTGTTAAAATATTTTAGAAGGTGCTGATATAAGAGATATTAGTCAATAATTTTTTTTATCTAATATAGGTTACCAGATTTAAATATTGGTGCTATTTTACTTATTTTGCAATAGTCTGGATAAATTTGAATTTTTAATATGAGGTTGTATTAGTAACATCGAGGCATGCAAAGCAATTCAGCGCAACCTTTTAATATATAGGTCGGAATGTCATCATAATCCATGAACTTACTTGATTTTAACTTTCTTATTGACTCTATACTCGTTTTCACTTATTTCGCTAATTTCTAAAGAATATGATATTTCATTACACGTCTCTTCAGGTATCTTTTAAGAAGATGAATTCGAGCAAAATAAGAGGACTAAAATAATGAGAATTGTTGGGAAAAAACTTTATTTACATTTTAACCAACCCCAATGTGATCACTTTCAAAGTACTTCCCTTGTGCCTGCACACACTTACTCAATCTGCGTTTCCATTGTTGATAGCATCTCTGGATGTCATCTTTTAGGATACCTGCCAAAGACCGTGTTACTGTTTGAGTGTCTGTTTCTGCTTCAAAATAGTGTTCTTTTAAGAACTGATTTCACTTTTGGGAAGAGAAAAACTCACACGGGACGATGTTCGGTGAACAAGGAGGGTGTGGTAGCACTGTAATGGATTTTGATGCCAAATACTGCCGAACAGACAATGCAGGCAATGCAGCCGCTACAGTCCTCCGGTCATCTTTTCGTGCTGTGTGAGAGTTTTCGGAACCAGTTGGGCACACACTTTTCGCATTCCCAAAGTTTCAGTTAATATCAGACGCACTGTTTCTCGATTCATGTTCAGTTCATTAGCAATCATTTTCACGGTCCTGTCTGAGGTATCTCCATTTGGTTAAGATCGCGTGTTTCGTTGTGGGCCTGATTTTTTAACTAGCGCAAACATGAAACTGACTTCCTCCTTCCTTTTGTTTCTTCTGCGCTTATCTTTCTCTCGTTTTCCCAGCTATGCCACAGCGAGAACCCATCATACCATACTTATACCCACTGGCGCAAATCCCGGGGGGATGAGGCGGACATGTCCCCCTCAATCTTGGAACTGGAGGGGACTGTCCCCCCAATAACCCGATTTGTTTAGGGCTTTTTGGGGATAAGTATGATGATATGTGCCCTACTGCCACAAAAGAAAGTGAAATGAAATTGATTTCTCTTGGCTTTTCCATTTCAACTTAATGATGTAAAGATTTGAAACATCATTACATTAAATTTGTCATTAATTATTGTTAGTCTTATTTCAAACTATTTGTTAATTCGTGTAACGATTCCTATAATGCTATTTAGATCATCACCATTTTGCTCAAATAATTTGTGTCATACATAATTGATTTTCTTTCTTCACAGTTTTGGGGAAGTCATCATAAAATTTTAATGTGCATCATTGTGGATGCCTCAGTTGAAACATATCAATTATAAATATGCATATATTCAGATTTCAGGATGTGTTTGCGGCACTAATATGTACCACTAGTTCATCTAGATTGCCTGATATATAATACAACAGGTTCACCTCAGAAATCAGATTAATCTACTGTAATATGAGTCTCATCTCTCATCCCCCCGAATAAGCCTCAAATCTGCTCGCCTTCTAATTTTGACGACAGCTGTAGCTCCCTTCATCTTACACTAAGCATTGTTTTTCAACTCCATAAATATTTTGAACATGGCTATATATATATATATATATATATATATATATATGTGTGTGTGTGTGTGTGTGTGTGTGTGTGTGTGTGTGTGGGTGGGTGGGGACCGTCGGCCCTCACTTTTGGAAAATATATGTGGCGACCTCCACTTTCTAAAAAATTACAATGGGGAAAGATAGGCAGGGGGACGGCATGACATCTAGCGTCCCCTACCTTTTCAGACCCACTTTTACCCCTGTATATATTTATTTCTTTATTTGTTTATTTGTTTATTATCTATCACCTATAACAGAGCTTAAGATCCAATTACGATAGGCATTATAACTATGTAATTAGTAATATACAGATTTAAGAACATACAACATAATATAAATATTCGAAATTACATTGTACAAATAATTAATATAATATAAATATTCGAAATTACATCATAATTCTTAACCATAGCACAATATTATAGTCACAGCACATTATGAAGTAGAATAAACCAGTAACAAAAATAAGAAAAATAGACTTAAAAGAAAGAATAAAATAACACAATTAAGCGAAGGAAAGCCAAAACATACATAATATGAAAATACACAAAAATAATCTCTTCAATGCAATATAAATTCAATATTTCAAAACAAATTTCAAAATAATCTTTAAATTTCGTAATTCTAGGCTCTATTCACATTTTAAATTCTCCGTTAAATTCGCCATAAATACTTTCATTGTCATTTCAAAATCGATTTCATGTTTTCCTTTAACAGCATTATTATGTTTCCTGCAGAGTCTTGTAAGTGTTGATTTTTGATGATACACTGAATAAGATTTCTGACAGTAGAATGGTTGCCAATTCCGCAACGCATTCATTTTAACGTTGAAGTTGAATAGTTGTAAACACTCAGCTCATTCCAGAAGACCATTTAGAATTTTATACAAAAATAAACGATCAGTTATTTTTGTATCTCCTTAACTCTAATGTATCAAAAGTAAATTCATTAACTAAATTATTATAAGAAAAATTTTCTTCATATGAAGATCTTTCATATTTCTTGTAATACATATGTATCAAAAATTTAATTTGTATTCTTTCAATTTTCTTAATATAACAATGACAAAAAGAATTCCATATCACTCTTGCATACTCTAATCTGCTTCTTACATAACTACTAAATAGCTTGAATGCAGTTGGAATATTATTTAAATCTTTAGAATTTCGTAGCACAAAACCAAGTGCCTTATAAGATTCATTAACTATTTTTTCAATGTGTAATTCATATGTAAATTTGTTGTTTAGCCATACACCCAGATCTTTATTAAAATTTACTCTGGTTAATGTTTCACGATTCATAACATATTCATGGATGTATGGAGTACATTGCCTTGAAAATGTACAGACTAAGGATTTCTTTATATTAAAATTAAGTTTATTTTGCACCGACCATATGTAACAACTATCTATATCTTGCTGTAGCTCAATACAATCGAGTTGGTTAGTTATCGTCTTATAAATTTTAAGGTCGTCAGCAAATAAAAGACATTTTGAGAAGTTAATAACACGTGGTAAGTTATTTATAAATAATAGAAAAAAACAATGGGCCCAGATTAGATCCCTGTTGTACACCTGAATTTACATTGGACATAAAAGAGTGCAATTGCTTATATACTACAAACTGCTTCCGGTTGCTAAAGTAAGAAGAAATCAGTTTTACTAATCCATAAGAAAAACCAAAATTAGACAACTTTCGAAGCAAAATGGTATGATCCAATTTATCAAATGCTTTAGCAAAATCAGTGTAAATTGCTTCCGCAGAGTAACCATCATTGATATAATCAGATATAAATTAAGTAAATATGAGCAAGTTTTTAACAGTACATCTTTTCGGATAAAAGCCGTGTTGATAAGTTGATATATAAGACTTAACATGCTCAAAATTTTCTGGTATAAGATTTGCTCAAATATTTTCAAAGGAACAGATATAAGTGACATCGGCCAATAACTTTTTACTTCACATGGATTGCCCGTCTTGAAAATAGGTACAATTTTACTAATTTTCCAAATATCTGGAAATATATAGATTATGGTATGTATATAAATGTAAGTATATAAATGTATAGTATATAAATGTAAGTACCTAAAATATGTAAATGAGTATAAAGATTAATTTGAAGTGAACAGTATGCTAATGATGACTTTGCAAGAAAATAAAATTCTACTTTATAGTGTATAGCAGATATAATAATAATAACTGTAGATATAATAATAATAACATCCATCATACAAATACTTAAAATGTCTATTTTTTTATTTACACGACTCTTCAATGTGGTCCATCTTTGTGTATTATTTACAATTGGTAGGTTGCTTAATTGCTTGTTGAAATATGTTTATGATACTCACTATAATCTTTGATCGGTAAATCCACTTTGAGGTCGTCGTTGTGCTAGCATTGAGTCACGAATAATCACAGGGGTCCGCGGCTGAGTTCCGTAAGTGATGATCCACATTCGTCCACGCTGATGCGGGATGCATTCTCAAGTTTAATCCTCTGAAACTTTCTCTTGGATGTCTCAAACAGCACACTGTCACCAGGGGTAAAAGTGCGGGAGAACGCGGGGGGACGTCGTCCCCCACTTCCACAAAATATCTGTGGCGTCCCCCCTTTCTAAATGATTCTAATGGGCAAAGGTAGGCACCGGGGACGGCTTGACGTCATTCGTCCCCCTACCTTTTTAGATCCACTGTTACCCCTGAGTGTCACTCGATATACGAAAATACAAGAGAGTATTAAAACATGCGTAGGTATTACCTGACCAGCGAGCGAGTGCGGGCGGCCGGTTTTATAACTAAAATGCAAGCAGCAGTGTTTCTAACCGGATTACTTGTAATTAATCTATCACATTTCTTTTTGTCTTAATCGTAATAAACCACTTGACGCATATATTCAAGTTAAGACAAACATTTAAAAGTTATGGAAGTTATTTCCAGAACATTTTAAGTAACCTGCAAAAAAAGTACATAAACCCTCCATATTAATTTGGCAATAACTTGCGAATAAACTAACCTCATTATTGTGAAAAGAAACACTAAGAACTTTGTAGCATTCGAGTGTATGGTGTTTCTACTCATCCTAGTAAAAAGACTCAAAATTCATCTTCATGAATCAAAGTTATACGCTTTCATTGTTTAAAGCAAGTTTTACTGTGCAGTTTTGAGATAAGATGTCTTTGAAATTGCGAACAAGTCAGATCATGTGAACTCCGGTCGATTGTATAAGCAGTCCTAAGTAACAAAATTATTTTGCATTGAGAACATATTCTAATGTGCTGCAAAGTCCGGTGAGAGAGAAACTGATAATCTTTCACCGACACACTTCTAACTTCCTGAAATGGAGTCTTGTATCCGCCCCTGATTGAGATGGCAGATAAAGATAACTTCCTCTGATTTTAACCTGTCATTATTTAGCATGGTTTCTTAATAAGGAAATTCCAGTTTCTCAGCCACACTTTGAAAACTTTATTTTAAGGAAATATACCCAATGTTGCATTGGGGGCGGAAGGAAAGGGATTAAATTTTAAAGTGGAGTACCTGACAATTGAAGGTTCCTTATAACCAGTGAAATTCAGAAAAAAAAACTGAATTACGTATTAAAAAAGCAAACACACAAAATTCATTTGCAGGGTAACTCTTACAACCACTATGTTATTATAAGATTAATGCTACTTCTGAAACTGATTCTAGTGAATATTTATTTGAATAACAAAACGACTTACATAAGTATTTCTAACTATCAAGTTTGAGAAGAACGAAGTTTATTTTCCACTGTTATTTTATTGCTCAAAAATACCAGTGATGAAATAATTAGCCGGAAATAACGCGGCCGCTTCTTACATCAATTCATGAAGAAAACATTTCCAATATTAGATCCTAAGTTCAGTAACGGGGGAAAAAAGCCACCCAACTTCTCGCAACCACACGTAGCACATTTTAATACTAAGATTTGAAATAAAAATGTAATTGGTTAAAGACGATTGGCTTTGTCCATTTGTTAAAGAGGATTATAACAATACAGGGCTTTTCAGATAAAGGAGGGGTGGCCAGGTTCTATTAAAGAAGATCGTACATCTGATATGTTTGACTTAAAAGCAACCTGTATTTACAGGCTAAACTCGGTCTTGACTTCAGTTTCAGAAGTAGCATTAATTTTATAATAACATAATGGTTGTAAGAGTTACCCTGAACATGAATTTTGTATGTTTACTTTCTTAATACGTAATTCAGTTTTTTTTCTGAATTTCACTGGTTATAAGCAACCTTCAATTGTCAGGTACTCCACTTTAAACTTTAACCCCTTCCCTTCCGCCCCCAATGCAACATATATACAAATAATATCAATTTTGAATAGGCCTAATATGGGCACATTAAAAGCAAAATTGTAAAATATTTCATTGATATAAAAATATAATTTGACAGAAACGTGAAATATCTTATTTAGAGTTTAATCTGTTGGTTTCAAAAAGTAACACTTTATTTTGTCACCAATGTTTCCTTATATACAGTATATGACACAAGCTATACTAGGTGATAATTGTTAGAAATATAACTCATAATCGGTTCGGAAGTAGCGCGCTATTTGTAGCGAAGCTACAATAGCTAGCTACAAATTGTGTAGCTCTAGCTCTAGCTGCGCTACAAGTCCAAATCTGTAGCTTGAAGCTGTAGCTGAGATACATATTTTTTTATAGTTTGTAGCGAATTACACACTACAGCTATAAAAAAAAATCTTTCACAGGACGCAAAATATTATGTAACTCCAACATTTCCTAACAATTTTTAGTAAATTTTTATATGATGATAGGGAGAATATATGATTGTTTTCTGATTTCCGTCTCCAATTATTTTGCAACAATATTACAAGAAAATTTTCTGAAATAAATTGCGTGTTGACGATGGGTCAAAAAGATAGTTATGACTCTTAAGATGAACCTACATTCATTCTAGCAGCGAAAGTATATACATTTTTGGGGGAAGGGTACTATATATACTTTAAAATGAACACACAAAAGTACATACTTTACTGTGAAATACAAATTGACAGACAAAGCTTTTATGTAATATTTTAACCAAATTTTAAGTTCAGTTACGCATGTAGATGTCATGACATATTATGATGAATGATGCCAAATAAACAGTATTTGTGACAAGAGCTTAAGTAGCAAATGGCTGTAGAGAGAGCTGTTCATTTTAAAAGTAGCCATAGCTTAACTACATTTCTGGAAAATTAGCTAATAGCTGTAGGGAGCTACAATTTTTATCATGTAACTGTAGTGCAACTACTTTTGAAAAGTAGCTTTCCGATCACTGCACATACTGTTGGCAAATGGCGAATATACAACATACTTGCCTTCTCGGGTCTATTCTCGACGAGCTTGCTTCCCTCGATTTCAAGAAGCGGTAGAAGGAAATGTATCTATCTTTTTCAGTTGGTTTTCTGTGTGCTCAGAAAACTCTTAAAGTTAAGGATATGATTTAGAGTACTCGGGTCATAACCAAAGGAGGTGCAAGAAAGCCATTACCCTACTCACCTGAACCGATGAAAATTACTAAACACTGCACAAATATATTAATTCTTCAAGATAGCCATGGAAAAACTTCATCGAGTTGGAAATAGTAATGTCAACCGGCTCGGCTTGACCCTGAATCACCGGCAGAGCTCGAGCTCGGGCTCGGTTCAACTGAGCCAAAAGCTCGAACCGGCTCGTTTGGAGTGAGCCATTGGTTCGGTTCGACTCGGCTCAGGAGAGCCATCGGCTTGAGCCGGCTCGGTTTGGTGAGCCATTAGCTCGGTTAGGTTCAGCTCAGCTGAGCCATTGGCTTGAGCCAGCTCGTTTGAAATGAACCATCGGCTCGGTTTGGCTCAGCTCTGGTGAGCCATCGTCTCGAGCTGGCTTGGTTGGGATGAGTCATCGACTTGGTTCGGTTCAGTTCAGCCCAACTAAGCCGAGGGCTTGAGTAGGCTCGATTTGATGAGCAGTTTGCTCGGCTCACTTCTCGGTTTGGCTCGGTGGTGACTGAGCTGTGAGCCGAGTCGTTCGAGCAGTTGAGAACACTATTACTTTGAACTTGAGAAAAAACCGATTTGAAAACAGCAGAGAACGCACCTCATCTCCACTCGCAAAATACTCATTGGGGTAAAGTAATGTCCAATATTTCAAGACAGTGAGGGCATTCTTGTGAGATAAACTCTACTAAACTGTGTACTATTGAAAGCTATTAAGACGTTTAAGAGCAAAAATGTGAGATCGTCGTGAAAATCTATCTAAAATGGTTGTGATGCATCAAGACAAATAAAGCCCATAGGTGTAACAACAAACTAGGAGGAAATAAAATGTTATCTCATCAAATTTAATATCTTCAAACCTTTTTTCTATTTCTTCCTTAATAATAATAATAATAATAATAATAATAATAATAATAATAATAATAATATATTTGATTTTGAGTTTAACGCCCCTTTCAACAGTGCGGCTATACGAAACATGAACCCATACCTTAACGTAGGCGTCGAACCAAATGAACTCCCGCCAGGAATCGAACCCGGGTCTTGCACGCCAAAGACGCGTGTAATAATAATAATAATAATAATAATAATAATAATAATAATAATAATATGAACTGCGTTCTGATTGTGATGAAGGAGGTATTAGGGCTGATAGTGATTTCCCGGGCACTAGAACTCCGGATTTATTTTCAGGTATACGAAAATCTTATGGATCGATGCAAGAAATGATTCGAACTAAAGAGGAATCACATTGGAATATATAGAAAAAGTTCTACGTCTGTACGCCTTCTTATTTTTGGATAAATTAGAAAGTTTTCCATCACCTCCGTGTAATACGTATACAGTAAAAGTGTACGGCAAGAATAACTGGAAAAACTAAGAAAATGAAAAACAAAGAGCATCGAGTGGGATTCGAGCCAGGTTCTAAAGTATTAAATAAGCACAGAAAGTAAGAACTTAACATGTATCGCTATCGAAACAACTATGAAGTTTCATTCCAATTTTATGAGTGGAGAACAAATTTCTTAAGAACTCTTCTATTTGTAACAAATTGTGTTGTCAAAAAGTGTGTGTGCTTTACCTACAACCAAGTTTTCTGCATTTACCAAGTACTATGATGTTCTAAATATATCATTACATTAGGTTACTAAAAGAGAACTGAGTATTTCGAACAGCAAACTATGAACTGTGTTCGGAAGTCTCTTTATTTTTTCCTATGACTTCTCCTATGTGGAATGCGTTGTTGCCAAACTTACAATTTTAAGAGACTTGGAAAAAGTTGGGCATGCAATTATATCTTAGAGAAATTTACATCAAAGAACATACTTATGAGGGTCAGTAATTCTCTCGGAAACTATTACCGTGTCGAATACCCATTTATTTGAAATGTTTGAATGTAAAATCAAACTGTTTCAAAAAATACGTAAAGGAAAACTTCCGATGATGTAGGTAATAATACGCAAAGAAATCAAAACTCCTAGAATTTCTATTTATTTTAAATGTTTGATCTAAAAGTTGGGGAAAGTTTATCCCAGCGGAAAGCATTATTTTGTCTATAATCATGAAATACACTGAGTAATTAGTCAGGGTTTTCGTTCAGAAAGTTACTAGTGCACTTCAGATCTGCCCACTATTAATAGTTAATGGTGAATGAGCTTTCCCTTTTTCTTCACATCAGCATTGCAACATATTCTCATAAGATAAAATATTTAAAACATGGTCTTTAAAAGAGTAATGAAATATCATTATTTTGTCTACTTTAATTCCGATAGTATAGCAAGCAATACTAAGTACATTACAGTACATATACTATGCCACCAAATTTACATGACTCAGGATTAAATTAAATCCTTCAAATTCACGTCCTATGGTTATATCGTGTGGGCTAAAGGAAACGGTTATAATGAGAAATAAATGAAATAGTTTAATGAAGAGATTGGGAGGAAAGAGAGAAAACCCACACACACGGTGTTTGTCCACAGGAGAAAGTCCAATTGGCGCGAGCTAGGATAGAACCAGGAATCCATCTACTAGAGGTGAACGCTCTACCACTAAACTACTGAGGCTCCCAGAAAAATTATTAAAAACATTTATTATTATTATTATGATTTCCTGTATAAAATGGATGTTGAAGGTATAGCTACATACAGATGGTGATCAGAAAAATGGAAACATCTGAACAAAATTGCAACTTACCAGATTAATATGGTGTCGGGCCACCTTTCGCATTCAAAGCAGCCTTGATGCGACGTGGGATGGAGGCATAGAGGTCGTGAATGGTAGCAAGTGGAATTTTACACCATTCCTCGTGCAGGGCATCGGCCAGTTCTGTGAGAGAGGATGGAGGTGGAAATCGTCGCTGGAGTCGTGTTTCCAAGACGGACCACAGGTGTTCAATTATGTTGAGATCTGGGGATTGGGCGGGCCAGGGAAGGCGTTGAACTTCATCCCGATGTTCCTCAAACCACGCTGTAACAACGCCAGCTGTGTGAATGGGTGCATTATCATCCTGGAAGATGGTGTCATTGTCCGGGAACAACATCCGGACCATAGGATGCAAGTGGTCTCATAAAATTGCGACATAATCGTTGGCAGTGATTCGTCCGCTAAGTGTCACCACAGGACGCAATGAAAACCATGATATGGCGATCCACAGCATCACTAAGCCGCCACCATGTTTCACAGTTGGGCGGAGACACTGCAGATCATAAGCTTCTTTGGGCGTTCTCCACACATAAACACGACCCGTGGTTGGGAATAGGGTGAAGGATGACTCATCCGACCATATCACACGTTTCCAATCCTCAACGGTCCAAGTTGCATGGTCGCGGCACCATTTGCGGCGTGCGAAAGCGTTGTGGTCCCTGATGAGCGGTTTGGCCCGTGCAACACGACCCCGTAAGTTCATGTCATGTAATTCGCGACGAACTGTGATAGTCAAAGCAGGGTGGGGGAGGTGCTGATTGAGTTCCTCCGTTACTTGCTCCGCAGTGGCATGACGGTTCTGCGTGACAATGCGCTTTAATACGCTGCGTGACCTGTCACTCATGATTTTCTTCCGCCCACTGTTCCGCTTCCCCGATGTGGTTCTCCCGTGTGTTGTGTAGGCCGTCATCACCTTCGACACTGTCCCACGCGACACACCTAACACAGTAGCCACTGGCGTCACACTCACTCCACATAACCGCGCACCAACAATTTGCCCTCTTTGAAAATCTGAGAGGTCTCCCATTTTATACTACCTCCGTCTGCTGCAGCCACTGGACACTGCTGTTCCACTGCGCCTGACGTAGTATGGAGACCGACCTAACACACTACCACCAGCGGTCCGGCGCTGCGGGCGCCACGACACCACTGCCAACCCATACATCTGAAGTGTTGCCAACTACGGATGTTTCCATTTTTCTGATCGCTATCTGTATTTGTTAATAAATTAGTTAATACATATTTGAAACTGTCTTGTATGAGTGTAAACTTTCTCTTTAGCCTTCAAGACTCAAAATCGCAGTTGAGCTCATGAGTTAGTGATCTCATCTTTTCAGTAGAAGACCTGGATTATATTCACGGGGAAAACTGATGTGGTTCCAGTTCCACGTTTAAGTTCTGGATTTACATCTTACATTATCTCAGCGATAAAATGTGACGTGAAGTTCCCTTTTAAAAAAGAAAAGAAAAGCTTAAAATGGCACATGGAATGCATAATTTGAAACTTCTTTACCACTAGTTTAATTTCTGCCTATAACTTCTACGTAAATTGCAGAGAAAATAAAATAATTCAAGATCAAAGTCTGAATAAGATATTACGAAAATTATCATCAAGTAATTACGTTAAGTTAGTCATACTTAATGACAAAAAGGCAAAAAGAAAATTCATTCGTTACAGTTATTATTAACTTATTACTTACAAATTCGTCATGTGGGTATGATTTATAGAAGAAACTAGAAAACAAATCGGCAGAAGATCAAAGTCGCTAAGTAAGCAGAGTACAATTTGCGTCATAAGCTTAACAATTTCTATTTTCTCTTCTTTCAAAACTGTTTTAGGTTCCCTATCGTAATGTATCTTAAGTGCTGGTGTATACACTAGAAATTAGAATATATTAAACTTCAGATATTTTTAACACTTGCTGTATAAATTTCCAAAAAAAATTCTTTTGTTAAATATTAACGATAGAAATGAAAGATTTGTTATATTAATTGCATTAGTTAAAAGCAAAGAAGTTAGGCTTTGATTATCGTGCATAATGTGACAAATTCAATTTCTAGCCAATGAATATTTATATCCAATTTCATGGAATTTTCAAATGCTGCACTACATTTAATAATTAATTAAAAATACACATGATCAAATGGTTAACGCAAGTGTCTTATAATGAGCACAGTTTAATTTTTGATTCCTGCACTTTCATTGAGTATTTGATGTTAGACATATAATAAAAATTCAACTATTAAGCTATTTGAACCGAACCGCTATGCTAACTACACATCACTTATTTATTTATTTATTTATTTATTTATTTATTTATTTACATATTTACTTATTTACTTTAATTAATTCATGCTTATTGATTTTTTTTAAAAAAACTTGATGTCCTACAATTTTAACCGAGCCCAAGGGAGATGGTGATGATATTGGTGCAATTATGAAAATGGAAGAAAAGGAGAAAATAAGAGAATTCGATTTACAAGTCTTTGATAGGCTAAAACTCTTTACGAACTGTAACACTTTCGAAATTTTTATTGCATTTTAAAATCTAGACTAAGTTCGCGACCTATAAACATATTTAATACTTACAGCATAATAGAGAACTTTATCATTGCGTTCACTTACTTACGTCCTACAGGCTTAATACAATCCTTTTGTCTTATTAAGTCCAATTTCCTTGAGTAATCCTAGCAAACTAAAATTTATTCCTAAAATAGTTAATTTTGTATATCTAGACAAGATTGATGGACCGTACCTCTTTAAACTGCACTAACCAAACAATTATTTTAAAAATACGTAATATGTTTTATTATAAGTGTTAATTTGGAAGCAACTACAGAAGAATTCTTAGGATTAGTCGCTTCATTTTGTCTAAGAGTAAAAACAGTCAATATATAGTATACTAATATGCTGGCTGTCGAACTGATAGTAGAAACACACTCGATTGAAGCATTTCTTCACTAGCATGAATTTATTTCCTGATACAAGTTTAACATTTTGATTCTGTAGCAACTTCTTTGGTATTCTAAAAACGGTGTTTACTGACCTGGAGAAACTTCAGTACAGCACACTGTATTTCAGTTATTATTATTATATATTATATATTTATTATTATTATTATTATTATTATTATTATTATTATTATTATTATTATTATTATTATTATTATTATTATTATTATTATTATTATTTTGTTTCTCCTAGCATTACTACTAATAATATAGTAACATAGATTGTTTTTCTATCTATTACAGTACTGACAATGAGTCTATGTAAAAGAGAACTTCTACCTAAATCGAGATCCGAAACACTACTCGAGTTTGTACCAGAGGCGAACGCCCAGCACCAGCAATCGAACCTGGACTCATCATAAACCTTATCCAGAAAGGGGTAAGAACATCATTTAAGATTGCTGTACAAAATTATGACATCAACCACATTGCTTACTTCTGGTCGTATTTATTTTGTTCTTTTTTTTTTTAAAAAAAAAATAATAATAACGTCCCATGATTATGCACCGAGATTAAGGAAGATGGTGGTGATGAAGTGTAATTTCAGAAACTGTTATTTTCTGAGTAACATTTCGCCAGATTCACAATTCTGTGGGCCACTAGATTGATTTTATTGTTAAGAAATTATAAATATCTTCTCTTGTGCTTCCACGTTGGAATGAATATTCCAATCCGTTTCTTCACTGACAATAAAGTTCCATGGCCTACTGGTATAGCATTTTGGCGTCCCTTTCAACAGCGAGACTATAGGAGACGTGGACCTACAGCTTAACGTGCAAATCCGAACCACATGAGCTCACACCGGGAACAGAACCCGGATCTTCCACGCCAAAGTTTGGCCTGCTTAGCCACGACGGAGCTCAATGTTGTCATCAAAGCGAACTTCTTTTAGATATTAAAGCAAACGAAAAAATAAGCAGTAATTATGATCTACAAGAATTTGAAACGAAATGTCAAATAGGATCACTAAGCTCAAAAGGTTCTAACGGCGGCCTAATTTCGAAATGGAAAATTAATTAATTATTGCATGTTAAAATAAGTTTCAAAGTATGTATTACAAAGTTTACGAGACCTCAAAGTGAATTGACACTAGAGAGTTGTATGGATTAAATGCTTATCTTTAAACTATACGAGACATTAATGTGAAAACATCGTGGAGTGGCAGGTTTAAAATTTTTAGAGGATGTTTTCGAAAATTACTGACACTTTAAAGAAACTTTCCACATTAAATCAATGTAAAATGATTTTTCGTAAAAGTGATCACTGCATAAAAAAGAATTGGAGTTCTTTTAAAGTAGTTACTGAAGCTACAGACCTGGGCAGAGACGAAACAAACACCTTTCAGTAAATTAGAAAAGATGCCAGTCTATACATAAAGGCAAAAATTAAAACATAATCAACACCTTGGGAAACGAAATGACTAGGTTCTCCTTTGTGTGAACCAATAGACCTCCATACTGGTAAGATGGTAAATCATTGGGTTTAAAGGCCGTTGGTTGGTAAATGACATCAAATACAAAAGAATGGATCAAAACATTCTTTCGCAAGTTGGAAAGCAGTTCGTGATGATCCAGGGTAATTAACCAACGATCAATTCAGATGTGAACTCGGAACTTCTTTCGAGTGTTGGCTTCATATGCAATATTTTTTACAGAATTGCATTCACGTGCAATTTTGACGTTATGGTTGGAATTCTAGTATCCTGCACAAAAATTTCCTACTTTTGACGAAATTTGTTGTCCTTCGTAGCTTCTAAATAATTAAAAATCAATCCAGTTGAGTAATAATTTATGCCAAGATTCTCGAAACGAGGCACAAAATGTAATTTCCTCGGGCAATAGGGCGCCACGTAGTAAATGTAACACGAAGTCCAACACCCGAATACATTCTCAAAGCACGGAAAGCCGATCTGGTTTTAATCTCCTCTATTGGGAGGGTGTGAAATTACCTGGTGGAATATGCCAAACGTAGTGTTCGAGGATTCATCAATCAAGCACCGAAACTAAAGTAAAATAGCCAATAATAATTTAGAAGAGAATTAGCAACTTTTACAAGATGGAGAATTTAACTGCAAGTAAAACCATTTGCAATGAAATGCTAATATCGCTGTTAGTAACAGAATAAAAAAATAAATAAACGTAATATTTTTAAAGTAAGCAACTGCTTTGTATACACAAGACAATTTAATAACTGCAGGAGCTCCTCCGTGGCTAAGCGGTTAGCGTATTCGCCTTTGGCGTGGGAGGCCCGGGTTCAATTCCCGACGGGAGCTCATGTGGTTTAGATTCCACGTTAATCAGTAGGTCCACATCTCATATAATCTCGCTTCTGAAAAGGGACGTTAAACTCAAAATCAACTCAACTCAATTTAATTGCAATCAAACTCTAACGTTGAGCGGCTTGGGCAAATACAAAAGTATCACATTTTATAACTTTCGAGTAAACTTGAAAAAAAGGTTGACCATTTCAAGACAATTCAATGCAGTAACATAACGAGATGTGTACAAAAAAGTATCGAGCCTTATTTTTTCTCGCTTAAACTGATGAAGCGCGGGAGATATTCTTCAGTGTAGATGTAGAGGGGACACTCGTGCGCAGTGTTCGTAGGTTTCTTTATGAAAATTTCCCTCAACTGACACAAAAATTTTCCCTTTTCTTATGAAATTTTCCCTAGTTTGTTGTAGTACAGGTATATACCGCAAATACACTCAGTCAACAAAATAAAATGTAATGAAATCTATCAGTTGAACGTCCCACGATTATGCCTCTAGGCTAACGGAGACCATGGTTAAAGCAGGTGAATGATAATGAAAGAATGAAAAAATGGGAGAGGAAACGGGAGTACCTCGAGAAAATCTACGGACACGATGCTGTTTACCACTTACCTGGGAATCGAACCAGGGAAACCATGCACCAGAGGTAAGCGCTCTACCACTGAGCCACCGAGACCGCCATCCAGTCAACAATGGGTGCAAATTATGCTACTTTCAGCACACACAAACTGTTGTTACTGTATTGGCTTATTTCTGAAGAAGAAAGAGAAAATTAAGCATTGATATCCGTCAATCAGTCAGCTAGAGAATTTCCCTGGAGTTTTCACGTTTTACCGAAAAATACTCTCTTTCCCTTTTTGCTAAATTTACCTATGAAATTTCCCTTGATTAGGGAAATTTCCCTTAAACTACGAATACTGCTCATGCGCAATCGTGATTTATTTTCTCGCCCTCACAAAGCATCAGTCTTTGGCACTCGACCAGCGAGTGAAGACATGGACTGAGGATTTCAGTTTTTTTTTTTTTTTTTTTTTTTGTAAAATGACACAAAAAACTTAAGCAGCGATGTTGGGTCAAATTTTGCCAAAAACTTGGCCATATCTAAGCGGAAATCATTCAATCAGGTCGGTACATTCAATTTTAAACGAGAATTTGGACATTAGGAGAGTGTCCGTGAAATTTGCCTCAAGCTTTCATCGCCAAACATAACATTTATGTGTGTCGTTAGTCTCCCTACTCACCCTACATTGCTCTGTGTGACTTCTGGTTATTTTCCAAGCTGAAAATGCCGCTAAAAAGGATTCGATTTGAGTTAAGAGATGATATCATGGGGAATGCAACGGAACCGTTGCTTACCATTGCAAAAGCTGCATTCCACAAGTGTTTCCAAAAATGGTGGGAGCGCTGAGGGAAGTGTGTGCATTACGAGAAGACTACTTCGAAAGGGATTAGTGTTTCTGATTTCCAAACCAATAAATGTACTTTTGCCAATCAGACTCGATACTTTTTGGACGCACGTCGTATATACCATACAAGCTTTCTCTGACAGGTGCGGGTGCATTTAGAAAAGTTAAACTTCGATCCCAACCAGGGCCGTGCTGGGATACTAATGAGGGCGGTGGACAAGTCTACTAAAAGGGCGCCCATGCAAACGGGAATATATATATATATATATATATATAGAGAGAGAGAGAGAGAGAGAGAGAGAAAGACTTTGAAAGAAAGTATGGGTTCCATTTTAACCTCGAATCGAAATCCACTTTACTACAGAAAAACTTTTTAGTTCCTGTAATAACATTTCTGTCAAATAAAAATAAGCTAACTGTATCAACAACTTAATATAGCACGCCTATGGATGCAGGAGGCTCATTGCCGCGTTTACAAAAGCTCTCCATTGATTTATGTCCTTAGAAAACTGAACCCAGTTTCTACTTTATATTTCAACCTGTGCGAGAACCATTTTAATATTGTCCTCCCATCTGCGCCTCGGTCTTCCTAACGGTCATTTTCCTATTTGGATTTCCAGTTACAACTTCCAAAGCATTTCTAATTTCTTCCATTCTGGCTACATAACCTGACCATTTGAGCCTCCTAGACTTGATGACCCTAACAATGTTTGGTAAATGGTATAAAATTATGCAGTTCCTCCTTATGAAGTTTCCGCCTTTCCCCATTTCCGTTCCTTTTGGAGTTCGAATTTTGGTTTAAGAATCTTGTTTTCAAATACTTTTAGTGTGCGATTTTCCCTCAGAGTCAGTGACCATGTTTCGCAACCATACAGCACAACAGGCATGATTATCGTTTTATATTTTGAGCTACAAATTCCTCAACAGAATTAATGACAACAAAAGATTTTTAACTGAATAATAGCACGAAATCCCTGTTTCAATTGACATCATTTCTTTTTAGTGATTATGGTTTTGGTCTGTTAACAATGATCCTAGATATCTGAAAGTATCCACTTTGTGGAAAGAAAATATTATTTGGAATTTTAACGCATCCATAAAATGCAGTATTACGATCCCGACAAACTTCAATTTATTTAGCTTTCTCTGCATTTACTTTTAAGCCTATATTCCTGCAAGCGTTAATTAAGATTTCTGCATTCCTTTCTATTATTCTTTCATTACTTATTAAATTTACATCATCAGCATATGTCATAACCTGGCAAATACAATTATTCAGCTCTAGGACTTGATTGCTGTCTTTGATTTTCCTTATCGTGTTTTCCAGAACAAAGTAAATAATAATGACGAGAACGCATCTTCTTGTTTCAGGTCATTCTCGACGTAAAAGCTCGTGAACAAGAATTTCTCTACTCGAACCTTACTTTGGGATTCATTTAAACATATCTTAATTAATCTACCTTTTTCGGTATTGCAGATTCTGTAAGCATGTTGTACAATGTTTCCCTCCTACCAGAGTCGAAAGTCAATAATTGATATACCAGGATGTTGTATTCTCTCATTTCTTTTCAAGTATTAGTCGAATGGTAAATATCTGGTCGATAGTTGATCGATTTTACCTAAATCCGTTCTGATAATCTCCAATAATTTCATCTGCGTATGGAGTCAATCTTGCTAATACAATGTTTAAGAGGATTTATTGGATGTTGACAGAAGAGAAATGTCTCGATAATTATTAAATCTGTTTTGTTGCTTATCTTCTGAACTGGAACAATGATTGATTCTCTTCACTCTTATGGTAATTACTCTTTGTTCCAGATAATGAGAATGAGTTTGTGTATGTTGCTCTACAATTTTTCCCCTCCAACTAAAATTAAGTCAACCAGAATTTCGTCTACACCCGGAGATGTGTGTTTAACTTTTTTAAATAGCGATTTCTATTTCTGTCTGGTTAGGTTCTGGAATATACGGTTATGCTGCATGCATTTCACTTTCTCCACGCGCATTAGTTTTTGGCAATGTGTTAAGCAAATCGTCAAAGAAATCTTTCCATCTATTTAAGATGCTATCTGTATCAGTGAGGTCTGTTCCTTTAGGTTTCTTTAAAATATAAGCACGAAGTTGATAGCCTTTCTTAAGTTCATTGATGCATTTATACATGTCCCGAATGTTTTTATTTTCACTATTATCTTCAAGTTAATTAATTTTAACTTTTAAAAGTCGCGTTTCTTTATTCAAACTTTTAGAAGTTTTTTGCCAGATGACGATGAAATTTTATGTAGTTATTTCGTTCGGATTTTGTAGCCAACGCAGTTTCTTCTGTTTTCTCTTCTCTGCTACTTTAGTACATTCCTGGTTGAACCATGGTTTGTTCCTACGTATTTCTGCGTGCTCCAATATTTCTTGTGCTGAAATTTTAATGTTATCTCTAATTTCAACCAAGTATCTTGAACACTAGTGCACTCCGAACCTTTTAAAACCGAGAATCTATTCGACACTTCAATCTGGCTCCCCTCTCACCTGACTCTTTTCTATTTAAAGAAAACGCTCCGTTTTCAGATATTGAATATTTCCTTTATTCAACGATAGTCTCTCTCTTACTATCACAATCAACTCCTCTGAACGACCGAACATCAGTTGTGCTAGACTGTTCTTTTCTGTCTACTAAAACATGATCAGTTTGAATATGTGTTTTTCCATCTGATGAAGTCCAAGTATATTTATGAATGTCGCGATGTTGGAATTTTGTAATCATGATAAGGTTTCTGAATATTGTACAGTTCACAAGTCTAACGCCGTTGTCACAACCTTCCTCATGCAGACATTTATTCCCTATAATCGGTTTGAAAATACCCCCTGGTCCTTCCTTCGCGTTGAAACCATCTAACAGAATTTTCATATGGTATTGCAGAAGATGATCAAATACCGTTCTATTCTTTCATAAAAACTATTTTTTTTTAATCGCCATCCTTATATTCTGTTGGGGCATGTGCATTTAAAACAATAATATTACACAACCGACCCTTAAGAGAAGTAAAAGAAAATGTATCATTTACAAATTCAACCTATGCAATTGCTGATATTACGTATTCGTTTGTGAGCCCTTTTTCTAGTTAGTAATTTTTAATTTGTTCCCCATAAAAGAACGTAAAATTTCCCGACTTAACTCCTCCATTTCCTTCTCATCTATCTTCCTGATATCCCAATAGGTCCAACCTCTATTTCTAAACTCATATTTTACAAATTTTAACGCGCCTGCCCTATAGAGACTTCTTATATTTCATGTTCCAAATCTCATGTCGATTTTACTTTGAGGAGTTCGTGCCAAGTTATCAGTTCTGATCCGAGAATTCTGCGAACTTATCTGAACAATCTTTTTTTTTTTTTTTTTTTTTTTTTTTTTTTTTTTTTTTTTTTTTTTTACAGGGTGAGGTTGTTAGCCTCACACCAAATTCTCAAGCTGGATTATCATCCCTTGTCTGTCCGCGACTGCTTACTCAGTATATACGCAGCTAACCTCTATATCCCAGAGGCCTTCTCCTCGATCCACAACCTGAGGACGCGCCGTGCCTTGGTAACAGGAAGACCACATTTTACGGAAATTAATACAGCTACATTTCAGAAATACAACAGGTACTGATTATCCGAACACTGCTTTAAAACACACAGGAACAATGAATATGCTCGGATATATGGATGCATACATCACTGGACTGTGAAAGCTTCGATGCCGTAAAAATCGTAAATTAGAGACTAGTGTCAGTGTAGTATTACATAAATGCATCGTACGTTTGACTATCCGAACTATTCTTGATGTATCACATTGTTTCGTTTTATAGCTATATAACTTTATAATATTTTTGTAAGTGATTATACTGTTTACCTGTTCTCTGCCAATAGGAACTGTATGAATGTATAATACAAAACTGAAATACAGAAGAATGAAATAAAATAAGAAGTGATATTTCGCAGGGCATCTTACGTAAAGGGCGCCTTGTATTCTTCACAGGTTCTGTACTACCAGTCAGTATTTGAATTTATTAAACAAAGCTGGTATACAGGATAACTAAAACCACTTATCTATAATGTGATTTTTCGTAGGGCGCCTTATGTAAAGGGCGCACTGTGCCTTTCACGGGTTCTTCGCCAACAGTAACTGTGTGTATTTATTGTACTGAACTGTGCTATACCAGAAGAGTAAATAAAATCGTTCATCTTTGATGTGGTCTCGGAAGGGCGCACTGCACCTTTCACGGGTTCTTTACCAATAAAACTGTAATAATTTATTACTAAAAACTTGTACCTTTATTTATATTGTGATATTTCGGAGGGCGCACCGGGACACGTCCCGGTGTTCCGGTAGGCCAGCATGGGCCTGATCCCAACCCATTCCACTTAATAATTCAAGTTTACCAGATTTGGTACTTACCATTATGTTTTCCTGCACCAGTCAATTCAGAGATGGTGGGGCCGCGGTGGCTCAGTCGGAGAGCGTTCCCCTCCGCTGCTGGGGGTCCCTGGTTCGATCCCAGCTCGCGCCGTGTGGACTTTGTGGTGGACAAACACCGTGCTCGTGGGTTTTCTCGAGGTTCTCCCGTTTCCTCCCACTTTCTTCATTCCACCATTTCACTCATTTCTCATAATTACCGTCTCCTTTAGCCGAACCGGCATAACCGTGGGACGTAAAACTTGAAGATTTCATTTCAATTCAATTCAGAGATGACATTTTTTTTCACAAGTGATCAGAATTGAAATAGATCTCCAAAATATAACCTAATCCTATTTATAAAGTTAGAGGACCGAAAAGATATGTATTATCATAAACATATATTATTAAAATTATAATGAAAAATAAAAATACACTACATTAAATTTAATTACAATGAAAGCACAGGAAGTATTGTAGGAGGCACGTAGGAAGACTTGCAAGTATTGAATGTAACTATTTGTAGCATTAGGAGAAACAGCAGTCTAGACTGAAACTTTTCCTCATGAATCAATATATTTTCAATCTGACTCAGCTTGGTTTAATTGCTAACAACGCATATATAATGCTCTTTGCAATATTGCTATCACTATCTCTTATTCCTTATCTATTAGTACTTAAAAGTTACAATGACAACGTCCGTTTTTGCTCATCTCTATCTTTATAATTTGTCTTCCTTGTCTTTTAATTATCTGACATCTACAAAGAAACACAATATGATATGGAATTATATATTTTAGTTCTTATGTAAATTTAAAATTTATCTACGCTTTTCAGATGAAAACAATAGCAAAAGCATTAAATCATATGAAATTATTATTTCCCCATTGCGTATCGTTTTACTTCTTATCAACTCAAAATATTTTATTCGTAGCTGACAATAACGGTATAATAATCAAAATTGTGTGCAGGATTTATTGTGTGTAAGATTTATTGTGTTAACTTTAGCAGAAACGGATATGTGATGACGCTTGAAGAATGTAAAATGTAATTAATGTTTCTATTGTCACAAACCCGTCAAAAAAAAAAAAAAACAGAAAGGAACTTTGTTATTTAAGTGATAATAAGTTGATAAAAAAGGTTACTGATAACAGACTTTCATGCTATCAGTAAAATGTTTTTCAAGAAGTGATCATTCAAGAAGAAACAGATTTCTTTTCCGTTTTCGTTCTTTGTTGGGGTTTTGAACAGTATGCACGCGATAAACATAGAAAAGAAATAGTAGTGGTATAACTATTGTACGTAACGTCAGCTTTAAACAATTATACACTAGGGTAATACTACTAATAGTTTTTAAGGGCCAAAATGAACCTTCATGCTATCCAAATGGCTACTGTTATGGTTTTGAGTTTTAACACCTGTGGATTGTTTCCATCTGTCGATATCTGAAGAGAATTTTACTTATTACTAAGTCAAACAATGTTGCTATTTTTGATTAAAATGAAATCTTCTAAGTTTTTCGATTTACGGTTATGCCGGGTAGGCCAAATTCGATGCTGATGGTCAAATGAACAAACTGAGAAAAAACGGAAAAATTCCGAAAACCTACGAATATGGTGTTTGTCCGCTACTTGGCGCGAGTTCAGGTCATACCAAGGATCTTAGCCCAGAGGTTAATACTCCACATTGAGCCTCTGCATCATATATATATATATATATATATATATATATATATATATATATATATATATATATATTACAAAAGGCACTTGTTATTAGAGACATGATGAATATAATTTTTGTTTTAGTGTGCGTTTCATAAATAAACTAAAATTTTAATAAAGCTTAAAAGTTTATATTGGTAAAGGTATCTTTTTGTGAAAATAGTTAACAAGTAAATACAAATCTGTTTTTGTCTATGATGAAACAAACTTAAAGTCATGACGAAACCGAAGCTTCATTCTATTTCTTTAATTATTCTTTTCTCAAAAATAATCGTTAAAATGAATAACGTGAAAAAGTACAAGTAGAATCTGCTTCATTGTTACCAAAAACCAGACAAAAATAGGTGCAAACAGTTATTAAATAGTCTATAATTTTCACTCACAGAATAAAAAAAATGATGTTTGAAGCAGAATAAGAGATTGCAACGAAAGACATAGTAAATTTGGGTGATTCCGGACAGCCGCTGAATCCGGACATCCTAAGCTTACGATAATACTGTTCTTGGCATGTGTAATGTGGAGACTTGTTGTGATGCCTATTTGAAGCACCGTACCTTCCTATAGTTCAGTGCTGAGTTGAAAGTGCAAAGAGTGTTAGGAAAGTTAATGTACGATTGTTGATCTGATGTAACTTTTTAGTGGAATACGTTAAGGTTTTACACAGTAGTTATCAGCAAATGGTTAAGTAAGACATGTATCGAAGCGAAGACCCTATTTTATTCGTTGCATATTGAAAGGATTCTATTACTTTGCGAGTGCCTGCTCAACGCCTGCACAAGTTTACAGTACTCAAAGCAGGCGAATCCGGACTTTTAGAGAAGGATGAATTCGGACATGTTTATTACGTTAAGCTGAATTCGGACAATGTGATTAACGAACTAAGAGGATTCAGAACACTCTCTTCTCTCTCCCTTTTCACGTTTATGTGTGCGAAATAGTACGTGAGGTCTATTGCTTATATCTAGCGTTCATTTTTGCCATAAATGGACTCCGAGGAATTACCAAAAAAAGCTATAAAATCATCTTAGGATCAACAAACACAACTAAATTACAAAATGCTAATCATAAGGAGCTCAAACATTCTACACTACTGAATGACTACATCATCTGTTATATTCCCATTTGATCCGCAACAAGTTCGGGAACATGAATTTCTTTTGTCGAATGAACATGATCCACCAGTAGCTACTGATAAGGAACTGTATTTTATCTGTGGACTATGTGTCTGAATTATGACAAGTGCTTCACGAAACCGGCAGACGTCATTAACACAAATAAATAAATAATTAAATGCTAGTTTTAATGTACATACACATATACATACATATATACATTTTATTAATAATCTAGTAGTTATTAGCAAAAAAAATAGTAGTACAATGCAGTTCTAATGGAAACAAATGTGATTAGCATGTTGTTTTATTATATGGCGTTTAATCATTGAAACTTATCGTTCGTATTTAAAATTAAAGTATTCACAAATTAGTACTACCCAGTGTGCTCACATTGATTTCTGTTATACTAAATGTGGTAGTATTTTCTTTTTCCTTAATCATAAAATGAGGCACACAACGTAAAGAGAGAAAAGTTTACTCAAAACTAATATATATTAACTCGAATAATGCAGTAATGATCAATGAAGTTTTGTTTGCTTATCTTATTCATGCAGAGATTTAGAGTTAACAGCAACAGTGATAGCTTGAACTAGAACCCTTACTAGTTATTTACTGTGTTCCTTATAGAATAAAACAGTTTGGTTCTCTTTTACAAATCTTTTCAGGTACTGTTCATACCAATGAATAAAAATCACTGTGGATTTTGCTATCTTGATCATAATAGAGAAATTAGGACGCTAGAGTATAAATCGAGGTCAATAGCTTCTTAAAATGTGTTTTTGAGCAAAACTTTACTAAATACGAAATTTATCAGTTTGTTACTTGTTACGTCATATTACAATATAAAGAAAGTAGCAATAAGTTGTACAGAGTTTCATAAGTCCTCAATAGACAGGCCTAGATAGCTACAATAAATTTTACAATACTATTTGCAGACTTAATTGTAGTGGTAGTGGTAGAGGGTATATATTTGATACGTGGGGTCCCTGTTTCGTTCCTCTGCCAAGTAAGATTATGATGGACCACATCGTGTATACGGCTTTTTCGGGGTACTCCAATTTCCTTCCACATTGTCATTTAGCATTTTTTTTCGTAATTGCTTGCCTTAATCACCATTCTCCCTTAGCCTAGTGGGTAATTGTGAGACGTTAAAATAAAACTTTAATTTCATTTCATTTATAACATTATTAGCGTTTAGCGACAGAGAAAATTCTTCAAAGACGAGACATATATTACTCGGTGCACTCATTGAGTTGAACAAAATCCTGTATGCTACTACATAAGCTAGTCTGCAGTTTTCTACAAGATCGTCTTTTTCTTTTCTTTTTTATAAACCTAACATGTAGTAGTAGTAGTATCAGATGTAAACCTCGTGAAAGAGTTTGGCTTTTATGGTGTCATATTTTCTCAGTTATTATTGAGTCCGGAAGTGGTAGTGTAATTATTTCACTCCTGGTTTTAGTAGAGAGATTAGGGTAAAGATAAAATATTCTTGGGACGCTTAATCAAAAGCAGAAAACCGCTTCACAGTATCTGCTACCGTTTCCACTCTATAACAACCAATGTGTTAAAACTGTAAGTGCTTAATTACTGGCACGTCTGGTTTCAGTATAGATATTAAGGTGGATCTCTACCTGAAGTCAGTACATATTTTAGCTTATTCCCTTAACTACTCCGCAATGAAACGTTAGATATTATAAATATTGTAGCATATGATAAAGTTATGTTTCAGCTACAATACAAGACACTGATTCATTTGGTTGTGTCTTCTGATATCGAAAAAGGTAACAAATAAAAGAAAATATTTCGTTCGTTTTACAATGAGTACACAAGATGGCACTTGGTGTTAGATATTACTAGAACTGCTCAGTTTTATGAAATGTTTATTTGTATGTGTAAAGTATTTTAAAGTAACGATCTTATTACAAAATAGATATATTGTTTGATCATTTTTCGTGTTACATTTCTCATTTTATTTAAACATTAATTTACATTTAAGAAAATAGATTTTGAGAAGAAACTTGCGCAGAACGCCATAATGGTTGTTGCCAAATTTGTACGTTTAATTCCTGGATTCAAGCGTTGCAATTCGAGAAGCGGAACTGAGCTGTGAATTGAGGTATGGGTTGAAAACTAATTTCTCCAGTAAGTATCCAAGCAGAATTCCATGATTACTTCCTTTATTATCTGGCACCAGTAAACACTCAACACTACCTAGCAACGCCGCACTATTCAAGCAGCATTTAGTATAGTACCAAGAACACCAAGTGATCCACCTTAAAATGGAAATGAAATATATTCTTTGGACGATTAATTGATTATAGAAAACTGCTTCTCACTAACTATTATGGTTTCAATTTACAGCGATCAAAGTCAAAACCTGAGTTGTTGATTCCTGCAAATACGGTTTAGTACAAGGATTCGACTGTAGATGGAATATATTCTTGGAACGCTTAATTTATTGTAGAATGCCACTTCTCACTATCTGTTACCGTTTTCATTCTATTATGATCAACGTTAAAACCGAAGATATTTGATGTTTGCCACTTCCTGTTTCAATGGACGGATTACACTGGAGATGAAATACGTATATATAGACGCTTAATATATAGGCGGTTAATTGATTACAGAAGAAATGCATGTTGCTATCTACTATGGTTTTTGTTCTATGCGATCAATGTGACAACTGGATATTTTTGATTTATGCTACTTTTGGTTTGAATAAAGGGTTAAGGCAAAAGATGATATATATTCGCAGGGCGCTGAATCGATTCAAAAAATAAACATTTCTCTTTACCTGTTATCGCTTTTGTTCTACGTGTACAGGTAACCAAGAAAGTTTGTGCAGGTCTGTGTTCCATTGGCCCTCACACCGTGGGTTGAATGCGAATGGAGCTAAGGCGGAATTTAGTTGTTGGTGTCGTTATGGCAGTTCAGTTCCACCGTGCGTAAGGACAGAGTGAATATGGGACCTCCACAGAACATCATAAGGGCATGTATGCTGTACGAGTTCAAACTGGGGTCAAACGCCACTGCAGCGAGGCTAAAGATATACCAGGTCTTTGGTGAGGGTGTCGTGAGTACGTGCAAAGTACAGTGGCGGTTTAACAAGTTTAAGGACGGTAAGGAAACACTCGAAGAGGCACTACACACCGGGGGACCCACAAATGTACAAAATGAAGTTCTTCGGGCAGTAGTTTTGTCAAACAGTGACCAGATATTTCAGGAAAAAAGTGGAACTACAAATCAGTGTGAGTGGATAAATCATTCGGTAGCATCTCCATCAACTTGGGAAGCACTACAAGTTGCGTCGATTGGTCCCACATGATTTCACTCCGGGTCAGAAGGCAACGTTGTGTATCCTTGTGATGGTCTGCGGAAGGAGCCATTTCTGAACAGGGTGTTGACATGTGATGAAATGTGGGTCCTCTACGAAGCTTCACGTCGTCATCATCATTGGTTAGCATCCCATGAAACGGTTCCGAAACAGCCGAAACCAGCAATGCACTAGAAGAAGGTCCCCTGTGTGTTTGGTGGCTGATCGTTGCATCGTGCATCGGGTACTGCTATTAGCTGGTCAGAGCATCAATGCAACTATGTACTGTCAGCAGTTGAGCTTTGTTTAAGAAAAATTCAAAACTCTGGAGCCAGCACTTCTTACTCGCAAAGGGATCCTCCTATTAGAGGTGTAAAATTTAATGCACATTTATGAAGCTTAATCGATAGCAGAAAACCATTATCGGTTTTGCTCTACTCCGATCAACGTTGAAACCGAAAATTGTTAACTTCTACCACTTCCAGGTTCAGGATCGAGTTGAAAATCAAAGCCAATTCACAAGTTTAGACCATCTATATTCCGACCAAATATGGTGATGATTGACCAAGTAAATCTGGAGATTGCTCCTTGTCTCCCGAATGGCATGTATGGGTTCTCAACTGAAATAAATGTCAAATTTGATTAAGAACTAAAGTGTTATTATCTGACGTTTACAGTTTCTTTGTATGATAATAATAAGAATATTATCAGATAATAAAATAAGGTCAGTAAAAATAATAATAAATTACAGAGGTAAGAGACAAAGAGAGAAAAAAATCCACTCGAAATTCTAATCAAAACACTTAACGTAATAGACAGTCTGATATTATCTCAGAGCATCAAACTTGCGTATATATCAGGATTAAGACAAAATAAAATTGAAGATTTTTCCATGATTAGATAAATTAGTAACTATAATAGGAAAATGCTCAACTGCTTCCTATAATAGGAAGTTGTGTGCTCTGTTATGTGTAGTTCATTTCTGCAGTCCAAGATGTTGGTACTTAAACTAAGTTTTTGTTAAGAGAGAAGGTAATCATTTATTCTACGTTATAATTGGTTATATAAGGATGTAATGAATTTCAAACTCTAGCAATTGGAATAGAAAATACTTTCCATTCCGGTGCGCCATTTGAAATACCACATTGAAAATGTAGATATAAGTTTTAATAATAAATTCTTACAGTTGTTATTGCCAAAGAGCCTTGAAAGATACAGTGTGCCCCTTACATAAGGCGCCCTTACGAAACCAGATCAAAGATAAACAGTTGTGTTTATTCTTCTGTGTACCATAAGTCTGTACAAAAATACATACAGTTACTGTTGGCAAAGAATCCGTGAAGGATACATTCGGCCATTTACATAAAGCACCCTGCGAAACATTACGTTATAGACAAGGATAAAAGTGAGGGTGAACGCGGGAGGACGCGTCTCCCGTTCCCAGAAAATATCCTTGGCGTCCCCCACTTTCTGAAGAAAAATACAAAGGGCAAAGATAGGCACGGGGGACAGCATGACGTCATGCGTCCCCCATACCTTTTCAGATCCACTTTTACCCTGGTTATAGATAATTGGTCTTAGTTGCTTTTGAAATGAAAAGAAATGAAATATTTCAGTTTAACTTCCCACGATTATGCCCTTTAGGTTAAAGTTGACGAATTATTAAGACAAGTGAACGAAGATGGAAGAATTGCTGGGATGAGATTGGGGAGGAAATGGGAAGACCCCAGGAACCCACCTGCATAATGTTGTTCTCCCCAAACCTACTTGGTATTGACCCCATACACCATGTTGAAGTAAGCACTCTACCACTAAGCCACCGTCCTCCCTTTTGTTGTTCTTCTGTCTATCAGTTTTATATAATAAATTCATATAGTGGTTGTTGATAAGGAACCTGTGAAGGGTACAGTACGCCCTTCATATAAGGCGCCTTGCGAAATATCACATTATAGCAGCGTTTCCCAACCGGTGTGCCGTGAATGGGCTACTGGTGTGCTGCGAGGAATCGAAACAAAATTATTAATTTTATAGCAAATAAATTGCATAACGTATTGAAAATTGCATATTTGTATTTCACATTACTATGAACCTCTACTATGAATCTACACTTTTAAGTTTCATACCATGTTACTGTTCTGTACATTTCTAATGTTGAAAAAAATATTTGTTATCATTGTTATGACCATTATTGGTTGTTTATTGTTGCAGACTATTTCGTGAATTGAAAATTTAAAATATAATTCAATCCTTTCGACAAATTACCTACATTTGTGTTTTAAAAGTAAAATAGATTTGTTTGTTCGTTCGTTGTTTAGTGATCTTCCTTCTTAGTGAAAGGTTGGATACAGTTTTTAAAAAGAAAGAGTATTTTCAAAAACCTAAGTCCAATATTTCATTGCAATTGTTTTCTATTTTTAAATTAAAATGAAAAATAAGCATACTGATTTACCACGGGGAAAAACCAGTGTTCGAGCTTTCTTCTCTGTGAGGAGATAATTAATCACAGAAAAATATCACTGTGTTTTATATTTACAAATAATAATATCTGTAAGTGTGCCAAGTAACACACGTAGTGTGCCGCAAGTTGAAAAAGGTTGGGAAACGCTGCATTATAGATAAATGTTTTTTATTCTTCTGTATACCGATTTTGTATTATAAATTCAGGCCATTACTATTGCAATATACGAGATTAATAGCGAAAGCACGTGCTCTTTCGTTCTAATTTCCAAGAACAAGGAAATACAGGATATTAACCTCTGTCGGTTTCTAAACAAACTCATCGTCTTTATTCAGACTCACAAGGGAACATCTTCTATTGATAGTAGCATTGACCAAACAAACAATGCGCAATCGATAGAGGAGCGAAGAAAAGTGAGAAATCCAAAGTTTTACGGGCCGACACCCAGAAACACAGGAGATACAGAGGAAAGAACGATCGAGAATCATGTGAAAATAGCAGTGGAAAAGATACACAGACACAGAAAGAACTTCAAAATGATTAAGGTAATCAAAATGGCATTTGCACAACAGTATAGTAAGCAAACATTGTACCCACAGACATAATCAATAACATCATTTGTAATGCAGTGTTGCCAACTGAGCACAAAATGAAGTTTTGTTAAATGGCACGGAGCACAAATTATAACATCTAGTAAATCTAATTATGAATAGAACCATACATGTTAAGTTGTGATGCACAGTTCCCAACGTTTGAAGATAGGCCTATATGAATACCCATATGAATCTCGGATGTACAAGAGAACATAAAGTACACGATTCGAACTAGTTGAAACCAAAATATCTGAACGTCTGGCAAGATAGCCCCCCGACTTTAGAAAATTGAAGCAATGAGTAGGTCATTCGTTTGTACTACGTTTGTACCGTTTGTACCGAAAAAAGTTTTGTTTGTACCCTGATAGTTTTTGAGAAAGAGGGGATGGCATTTGGGGGGCTATCTTTTACGCAAGATGCGCTATACATCTTTAGTGTTATTTTTGCTTTATCTCAAAATGGCTTATTTTGGACTCACACTGTTTTCCCACTCGCTAATTCAATTTTAACGTTATTTCCGAAAAGTCCTTTATATATATATATATATATATATATATATATATATATATATATATATATATTTGGATATGCACAACCAGAATTCTAAATACGCATAAACTCAACTGAATAATCGCATAATACTTATTAATGGGCATGGAAAAATACACAATACGGGGCCTATTTTGCGTACAAGATAACCTCCCAAATAAATGTCATCCCCTCTTTCTCAAAATTTATCAAAGTACAAACGGTACAATCGATTTGCTTTCGAATGGTGTATTTCAATTGTTGTACTGTGAAACGGAGGACTATCTTGGCGCAAAGATAGACCCCCAAATGTCATCTCCTCTTTCTCAAAAACTATCAGGGCACAAACAAAACTTTTTTCGATACAAACGGTACAAACGATTTTCTTTCGATGGTATATTTCAATTGTATGGGACGCTACTTAGATCGTGTACTGTGTGTACTCTTCTACATCGAAGATTCATATAGGAATTCATATAGGCCTATGCTCAAACGTTGGCAACACTGTACATCACAATTTAACATGTATGGTTCTCCTCATAGTTAGATTTACTAGATGTTATAATTTGTGTTCCGTGCCATTTATCAAAACTTCATTTTGTGATCAGTTGGCAACACTGCATTACATATGATGTTATTGAGTATGTCTGTGAGTACAATGTTTGCTTACTATACTGTTGTGCAAATGTCATTTTGATTACTTTAATCATTTTGAATTTCTTTCTGTGTCTGTGTATCTTTTGCATTGCTATTTTCACATGATTCTCGATCGTTCTTTCCTCTGCATCTCCTGTGTTTCTGGGTGCCGGTCTGTAAAACTTTGGACTTCTCACTCTTCTTCACTCTTCTATCAATTACGTATTGTTTGATCGGTCAATGCTTCTATCAATATAATATGTTCCCTTGTCAATTCCCACCTCTGCGTCTACTTTATATAGCATGTGGCAGTCATATTTGGGGGTATGTTTCAGATACTGGAAAATAGCACTCGTCAGGCATGGTCTACTGGCATCCACGAAGAGAACTCGTGGAAAGCCGTGGTTTGGAAACAATCAGAAGCCATTCTCGGCTAAATCTGATGAGTACGGGTTGTGTGGCAGAAGTTCAATGCCGTGGTAAGCCAAGAATGTCATCACAACACTAGCACGGTGTGATGATGCATTATCCATGTGGAGAATGAAATTGCCATTTGTCATTTGTGGTCGTGGCTTAGTCAATTTTAGCAAAACTTCTGTATCCAGAAGTGTACTGAAAAGCTTGCCCTTAAGCGTATGACCCTTCGGAACAGGATTCCTGGGAATCCCATAAGATAGCGTACAGCACGTTGTCATTGGAAGGTACCTGAAGAAATTTTGTGGGGTGAATCTTTGCGTTCAACTGCACTGATTGCTTTTTTGTTTCTGGGATGAATGATGGAATCTGTGATTTGTCCACTGTCACAACACTTTCCAAGAAAGTAAGTCCTTCTCTTCTTAAAAGTGTAAAATTTGCAACATTTGATTGATTTTTTGTCTCTTTTTGATAGTCATTAAGCATTCGTGGAACCAACCGAAAATAAATTTTCCTTAGATAGAGTTCGTTTGTAATTAATCATTCTGTTGTTCCCGTTGTTAAACCAAGTGTATTACAAATCTCCTGCATGTTGATACATCTATCTTCTATTTTCAAGAAGGCCAATGTTAGGTTCAGTTTATGCTGTTTTTGGACTCCAGACCTCTGATCTTTCATACTCGTTCGCCCTGCTTTCAAATCATGCATCGAGTTCCTAACAATGTATTCTGCAAGAGCACTATCGTAACACCCTCTAATTAGCAATTAATATCGGCTGCACATCATCCTGCTCTGGTTACGAATTTTATAATTACCCTTTGCTCTTCAACAGAGAAATTCCATGTCCCAGACAGCATCAGAAAACGTCTTACTCATTCAGGAACTATAACTCAACTGCTGTCATCTAGTAAACAAAACCTGCACTGTTCAGAGAGAAGGATGTAGGTTAGGGTGGAGAGAAATGAGAGTCGATTTCACTGGTTAGCATTTTGAAAAAAATTCGGTTGTTTACAATCTAATATGTAATCCTAAATGATTTTTGGGTGCTGATTACAGAAATGACATCCATTTATGCATATCACGTCAGGTTTTCTTACAATTTGCAATCTTTATTTCGAACACTATCATCATTTCAATATACGTATATAGTATTATATAATTTCGGAAGCCACGAATAATACTGCAGAACAATTCAATTCAATTAAACAATTTAAAGAAATAAAATAGATTGCTTTGGTTACACTAAACAATGCTATACACGCATAATACTACCATAAACCTTATTTCCTACGGTATAATGTTGAATACACTTACTTGCGCTGGTTCTCAAGTTCACTGAGAAGCCATTTATTCATTTTTAAATACACGCCTCTTTGTTTTCCTACAACTTCTGTCGTAACTGTCACGATCCCTCTTCACCATCCAACAATAGTCTACCAACATTGTGATATTCCATCTGCTTTGATATCTGCTCTACATTTCAGAAATATCTTTGTGAAATCTTTCCCTTGCTCTTCGCTAACCTCACCAAGATTGGCAGGAAAAAAGTAGAAGTAAGAATGTAGAAAGTATATCTTGAGGTTCATGCTACATCCAAGTGTGCGAAAATGGGTCAACATATCTTCTATAATTGTAACATAGTCAGGGTGTTTCTTGTTTCCGACAAAGTTAACTACAACATTTTTGAAACTTAACCAGACGTTCTTTTCCAATTCGGTCATAGAATTTTCAAATGTGTCATCTACTAACAGCTTTCTAATTTGTGGCCCTGTTAAAGTACTTTCCGAAAGTTTTGCTGCACTCAGTGATGGAAACGTCTTAGCTATATATTGAAAACACTGCCCATTCTTGTCTACAGCTTTCACAAATTGCAGACGCAGCTCGTAAGAGCAATAGGTCTGTAGCTCATGGAACTAGTTACTACTTTCCCTGTTTTCAAGATGGGAAGAATCAGAACCTCACACCAACAGGATGGGAAAAATTTCTCTAACCAGATGCGATTACACAACTGTAATAATGAAAGCTCTGTATCGTGAGAAGTTCAACAGGTTTGGCTGTAACCTTGACCAAAAACGAGGAAATACTACAGTGTAGTGTGCAAACTTAGAGATAGACGCAAAGTGGTAACCCAAAGAGCTAGCTATCTCTGAAGAGTTAGTCTCTAACACACCTTCTACAGAAAAAGCAGGTACAACAGAAGAATTATTGCCAGTAAGAGAGTGAACCCTACGCCACACTGTAGACACGAGCGTTCGACAACTGAGGCACAAAATATACCTTTTCCAGCTTCAGCGCTTGGCGAGTTTTACAAGACGTTGACCCCCTGCATGCAAAATACGAAATTGCTGATGCTGAGCCCGACGACGAGCCAGGATAGCCTCACGGATTTCCGCTGACCACCAAGATACTGGTGGACGAGAACAGTTGCCACCGCATTCTGGAATTGACTATTAGCAGAATTGAAAACAGTCTGCTAAAAGACCTCTGATGTAAGAGCTACAAGGAGATATTGACGGCAATGAAACTTGCTGAGCGCACTCAAGTTAGACCAATCAACACGTCTAAAATTGAGACGTTGGAGAGGACAGTGGAGGAAAGCAGTGAGACCTTTGACAAATAACGATAAATGATCACTGTCACAAAGGTCAAGATTCACTCTTCACGACAATGAGGTGGACAGACCAGCACTCAAGAAGGAGAGATGGATACAGGAATACGTGTCATGGGCAGTGCAGAAATGAGTCGCTCCTCATTTCCTCATTGAGAATGAGCAACCCACTTCCTTTAAGAAAGTCTGTCACCAGTCGTCCACGTTCGTCAGTGCGGACAGAGCTCCAGAGACGTTGATAGGCATTACGATCTCCAATAAGCAAGACTGGCGATTGAAGCTGATGATATAGCTGAAGCAGATCGGCGTTCGTAATGCCTTCAAATCGAGGCATGCATCAGGAACAAATACTAAGCGGGGGAGGGAAGAACACTTCACCGGAACAGCTTGCAATCGGGAAACTATGTGAATCTGTCGAGAATGAAGAGAACCATAGACACATGTGGTTACGCCATGGAAACATCACATCTATAAACAGAATAGCCAGAAATAATAGTAGACTGGTAGGCCTGAAATGAGTTTCCTGCAGAAAAGGACTGGTGAGTGGTCTGAGAGAAGTGTCAATTCCTCAACATGACTACTGAAACCATTGACATTCCAGTGAAGAAACCCCCTTAAGTAGAGAGGCCAACGTTTGAGGTGAACATTTCCACGTAGACCAAGTACTGTAGACTCATTGTCCATTAATTCATTTTTCACCATGTCTGACTTTAAAGAAACTGCACTTTCTTACGAAAATGAGTACGTTTTGATCTCTTTGAGATGACTTATATGCTGGATAACCTTTAGGCCAGCGACAAAATGTAGACGGCGATGACCTGGTGTTTTTTGGGATTGGAAGTCGATGCTACTGGGGTCAGAACGGGAACAAGGTACCGTAGGCAAATTGAAAGTAAGAATTAGTTACTGAGTAACAATAAGTTCACCTAAATTCTCACTTTTAATGCAAGTTACATCTACAACATGTTGGTCAGCCAGCTACTATTTAATATCCTCCTCTGTGGCATTTAGGACTAACATGATATCGGATACGCGAGAGACGTTCAGTAAACGATAAGGTTCTACTGACACGTTTAGGGTCCAATGGAGGTTAATTTGAGTACCTTCGCTGTTTGTTTCTCGTCAGTCATTTCTACCAATAAAGTACCATTTCGTAATTTCTTGATATCTTTAACATGTCCGAGGTTGTAAATTATAACTTTATTCATGAGGGAAAGGGACAAACCCTTACTATCCCTCGGACGATTTGCTTAAGCATTGGCACTATCACCATCTTTATCTTTAATTACAAGATACCGGATAATAGTCATCAAGATATTTGTCTTTTCATACTATCTTTAAGTTGAGAACATGCTTCTATTTCTTTTGATTTGGGCTTTCTGCGAGAGAGTGAACAGGGTACAACGATAACGTTGTATGTTGTGTGTTGAATTTGTGTTGTATGTTGTATAAATAACCTGTACCATTTTATAAGAAAAGGGTCAGAGGAGAATTATCTGAACAGTTTCCATATAAAGAAAAAGAAGAAATATAAACAAAAGAAATATCGGTAGATTACTTATTGATCGTGTGGTTGCTATGGAAAGGTAATAAATATAAAAATTTAGGTGTGCAAGTATGTGGTAGAACAAGTATAAACGTGGAATTAATCGCTTCTTAAGAGTGACTATTAAAAACAATTTAAAAAATGGTAAATTGTAGTTATTGCGTAATTTAAGAACCAGAGACTAATCATATAATACTATATTGTAGCCATTATTGGTGTACAAAACGTGACATAAATTGGTGCCTCAAACCCGGAAAATAAGTTTGTCGTTTTGAAGAACAGTAAAAACGGCGAACATTCTACGTGACCTTAGTGTGACCACTTTAAGAAGCGGTAAATTGATACGTCGTAATATTATTATGAGTACAATGGATAGAAATATAACTGGAGAGCAGACTACTCATCTAGAGATGAATCCTAACGAAAATCTTACTGACATCTTAAGAGATATAGCTCAGCAAATTAGGAATCTTGACGAAAAAGTTCAGGACGAAGCTCGAAAAAGTGACGAAAAGACTCAAGATCAAGCTCGAAAAAGTGAAGAAATAGCCCAGCAAATTAGGAATCTTGACGAAAAGACTCAAGATCAAGCTCGAAAGAGAGAAGAAATAGCCCAGCAAATTAGGAATCTTGAGGAGAAACTAGACCAGAAAATAACCCAACAAACGAAGGATTTTGAAGAAAAGCTAGGACAATTAGAACAATGCAACGAAAACAAGTGGGAAGCTATCCAACGCCAACTTACACAGATGAATCAGCATATAGTAGTCAAATTTGAGCAGTATGACGAAAAGATGGAAAGAGTATCACAAAGAGTCACGGAATTTCAAAACTCTGTAGATATCATAGAGTCAACATTAAACGCCCATGATACCCATATCAAATTATTACAGGAGGAGGTTAACCTTATAAAAGAAAAATGTGTTTCCGAGAGTGCAACGCTAGATGGTGGATATATGAACATGGTGCGTTCTGCATTTAAGAGCCGTGAACCTAATCGCCATCCTAGAACGATGTTGAAAGCTGATGAATCTTCAAGCTGTGGAGAGGAAAGTATCGATAGGGAAAGAAGAGTGAGACAGTCATCCGGGCGAAGCTCCAACAGGTATATGAAGACTATGACAGGTAAACCTATACGATTCAGTGAAGTTAAATCACTTACTGAATTCAGTGGCGTACCGGAGGATGTACCCGCTAGGGGATTTCTTGAAAAAATTGAGGACGAATGTGAGCTTATAGGTATAGATGAGTCGCAATATTTAAAATTATTGCCACATATATTGTTACCACCCTGTTTAACATGGTTCAAAGCTATCAGGGGTAGTCTTCGTACATATTCTCATTTTAAGAATGCTCTATTATCTAATTACAAGAATGATTTCATGATAGCGAATAGAGATGCCATCTTGAGAACGAAACATTTTAATCCAAAATTGCATAGGAGTATTACGGAATTTGTAGTATCTACATATAATGAGTTGAGATCACTAAATCAAAATCATCCGGAATCTCGTATTATAGCTTCCATTAGAACCTTATTGCCATTCCGATTACAACAACTGTTAATGTCGGCACAATGTGTCAATTTTAACCATCTAATTATGCTTATTCAAAGTTATGAAAGTCAGTCAGCAATACAAAATAACAATAGAATACAGGATAGAGGTCAGGGTAATTCTGGACGTAATCAGACAATATGATCTGTTCGTAATGTAAATGTACGACCAGAAAATAATTCTAATGTGTTTAGTTTTAATAATAGAATGAATGGCTATAATGGTACCGGTAATCAGACACAACCTAATCGCAGAAATGGAACTAGGAATTTTAGAAATAGCAACAGGAATTTCAGTAGGAACAATAATCATCGCCGATTTTCACAAAATCGGTTTGCAGATGGCAGGAATTCTGTAAATAGGAATCAAAGTATGGTAACATCCTGTGAAAGACAAGAACGTACACAAGATTGTGCTATACAATGTTGCTTAAATGCAAACTTTGAACGTATAACTTGAACTATTAAAAAGGCGTCCGACAGATTTGTATTAGATTGACCTTTGCTTACGTCTATGGTAGAAAACGGTGGTTGGACTTAGTCAGATCTTTAATTCCTTCTGAGATCATGACGCAAGCTAATATAAAGACCAATTAACAGATAAAATTCCTTCTTTAAAAGGAGAAAAATGAAATATTTTTATGGATATGTAACTCAGTACATTGTATTTAACTTTATGTCATTTTACCATTCAGTTTCCAATTGATATATCTTAGAATTATGTATTTTATTTGATGTTTGTGTTTCATGTCTTTTGTATAATTACAAAATGTAATACTAATCACATTTGTATTTCATGCTATGGAACTACTTAAAAGCTTTATAGCTCGTATTTAAGTTATTCTTGTTTTCATGTTCTTTTTGTTCTATTCGAAGTTCATGCAAATATTATAAATATTTAAAAATAAAAGATCAAAAATTTTAATGTAAACGTATGAAGGTTATGACAGATATATAAAATAGACGCAACTTATTATATAGAAACAATAAGAATAATGAACATAAAATTTCTTGATTTTCCAGAGCTTCAATGCTAATCATCAATGTATCTATGTGTTATTATTTATCGCTTTCTGATCCTATTTGTATTTACTATTATAAAGATCTTTGTATGTATATTAATGATGTTTATCCATGGAGGAAAACTCAATAACTATCAACTAAGTTTAAATTTTGAATAGGCCCATCGACGTTAATTATAAATCGACGGTTTTATTATGATGATAATTTTAAAGATAATAGAATATAATGCTATGATATGTTATATATGTATAAAAGAGTAAAATAATGTTAAATATATATAAATACAAGGGCTATTCAAAACGTAAGCATCTACCCAGGGTTCTTTCCTTCATAGCAAGCTACTGCGGAAGTCCCGTCCGGACGACATTATACAACGATAACGTTTTATGTTGTGTGTTGTATGTTGTATAAATAACCTGTACCATTTTATAAGAAAAGGGTCAGAGGAGAATTATCTGAACAGTTTCCATATAAAGAAAAAGAAGAAAGATAAAAAAGAAATATCGGTAGATTACTTCTTGATCGTGTGGTTGCTATGGAAAGGTAATAAATATAAAAATTTAGGTGTGCAAGTATATGGTAGAATAAGTATAAACATGGAATGTAATCGCTTCTTAAGAGTGACTGTTAAAAACAATTTTAAAAATGGTAAATTGTAGTTGTTGCGTAATTTAAGAACCAGAGACTAATCATATAATACTATATTGTAGCCATTATTGGTGTACAAAACGTAACAAGGGATCCGTGTGTAAACACCGCTACTTCACACCGGGGTGCTTGTGAGAACTTACGTTACTCCCCTGGCTATTCCATAAACACGCCCTCCACGTAGGATCAGCGTGGGGCCGACGCGGTCAAGAGGAATGGTAATTGAAGAAAATCATTCCCGTTGACAGAAAACCATGGCCCCGGAAAAAGAATTGGAATGAAAAGAAACAACTTGTCGAATAACAAGAACAAGAACAACAAAAAAGGAATCCATCAGACCACAAAAGAAGAAAAGTGAAGATTTTTATCTCTTAGTGCTTTTATTATTATTTACTTTTTTAAAAAAGTTATTTTTTTTTACATTTTAAAAGACTTCGACACTGTATAATACAAACACTGAACGCAAACAACAACAGGCCGGGATGGGTACATGTCCACCCCAGATGAGGGAAAACCTACACGGACTATCCCCTTAACAAAACTCCACCAATCATTCAGGGCATCACTCCATATAGTCCTGTTGTGTGTGCATGCACTTCACTCTTCCGTACCACTTCTCAGGGTCCATTCGTATGAAAAAACACAAATCCGTTTGTCGGAAACAGGTCATAGCAATGTTGGCATCCAAAAAAATGACGTCTTTATCCGAGGGTAATCTTTCTACTGTGCTTGATCGAAGGTTTTAAATGCCAAGTGATCGGCCAGGCACAACCCCAATCTGGAAAACTAGTGGCTGATTGCAGTTCCAATGAACTGCGCGATGGGGACGTCATATCCCGACGCCGGGAAACAAAACAGTCTTATGAACTGCAAAAACAAAGATATGTCATTGTTTGTAGTTGAAAAACATGACATCAGCACTCGGGAAAGTGGGCCTAAATACATAACAACCAAGAATGTCGAAGTAGTAGGGTTTGTTGTGGCCCAGTCTCTGCTGTGCTCTGATTCCAGTAGCTATTTTCACCAATATTTGTGCTATCAGTTGGAAGCAAAATGGAACGAGGAAAATATGCTACATTCAGTAGAAACAATTTGGGCCATTGGTAAGACGCTGCGTAGAAGTAAAAGAAATTGAGCAATGCTGACTCACTTGCTTATTGAAAACTCTAATGTCATTTTACTGCTCTCCACGTAGCATAATATTTGCCCTAACACACTTCCACCAAAAGCCCAGAGTTGATTCTTCATCTGATCTTTGTCAACCCAAACATCTGACGTGTTTCCAGACATCCAATATAATTAAAAAGTATCAGTATATTCCAACTTGCCTGAACAGTAATACTAACTTGAACTTGAGAAAAAAGTATAAATGAAGAACGGACAAACGTATCCCATGTACATCAGTTATGGAATTGTGAGAACGGATGTTAAACATATCTACTTGTAAAAGAAAATGGATGCTATTTTTTCATATGAAATATTTTCCATTTGATCTTAACTTATCATTTGGAAATAATCTAGACATATTGATGTTTCACTTCAAATTAAAACACAATGCGATGGAAATATTATTCTGGATAATATTTTTTGTTCATTTGTTTTCTGATATATGGAATTCTTCACTGCTTCTCTGTATTTCGGCATTGGTGATCTCAAATATAAAGTCAGTTTTCCTGTACATGCTATAGTTTACAGCAATTTAAAGCTTTTAGCCTTCCGAAAGAACTTGGGCGTGCTCATTGTTGATTTCCTCATCTTTAAGTTTCAGTAATTTAATAATTTGTAATGTAACCTCTCATTCATTACTCTCTAATCAGTTAGAAATCAAATTACTAATATTAATCTAACTACTACTGCTATAATAATAATAATAATAATAATAATAATAATAATAATAATAATAATAATAATAATAATAATAATAATAATAATAATAATAATAATGATAATGTCAGAAATGGTCATAGTAAATTAACGGCATCAACTTTAGTAAAATGCAAAGATGATGGAAATAAACTTTACGCTATCAAATTCATCTGATGTTTGCCACGTGATGATTTTTGTTCCTATTTCCCTCTAAAATAGAGTTCAAGAGAACGATCAAATCGTTCAATAAAACGTACATACAAGTCAGGGCTAAGAAAGTGCTTTTTTTAGATGAGACGACATGGTCTTAGTGCAATGTTTCTTCTAGTTTCCAGATTATATTAAGAATTCTAGCATAATCTTAGCCCGAAAGCTCTAAACACTTTCCCATCAAAGGCAGAATATAACATCGTTTGTGAGACATGACAATAAACCATCCTTTGAAGTTCCTTTTGGTATCCAAAGCAAAAAGTGGTCTTCGCATATTGTAAGTCATAGTTTTGAGGAAGTACTTCGTTATTAGAAAAAAGGTAAACAAAAGGATATGCGTTTTGATTTTCCAATGGTTTCGAGAGATCCCGAAGACCAAACACATGAATATTATTCTTGCCTGGTCAACACTAAAGGTGTTATCAAGAAGCAGCATGCAATCTTCCATCCGAGTATTTCCTGAACAGTCCAATCAATTATATACTCTGTGGAAATCCTGTTCCAGTTTTCAAATATTTTTACCTCTTTTGATGATAAACGTAATATTGATAGCTAGTGGAAGTAAACTTTGCGTTGTTATCTATGAGGATTGTACCAAGAAAACATAAAAGAATGGTATGGAATCCAAAAGCACTGGCACTAGTACGAGTTCCGTAGTAGTTTAGCCAACGATTTAGTGCGTGAATTGGAACTTTTCAAGATAACAGTGCTATTAGCATCAAGGATGAAAGAAAAAGGTATTGCATTGTCCCACAAAGTTTCTCATTCCTGACATCGGGGAAAGACATTTATACATGTTCCTTTTATAACAGATATTTTAGCGAAATGGTGATTATTTCTTGGTAGGTCTAAATACAGCTTCACGTGGGTTCTCTCCCACAACAAGAATGTCTATAGAGCAGTTCAAATTTGTCACTCAGTGCATTTGCAACATACTTCGCTGGTTTTCAGCCTTCTAACTGAAGGCACTGCTTGCATTTTCAAGTCCAGGCTAGGATTATTACGTACTTGTGGACGCACGAATGGTAAGTCTTAGTTACGGGAAAGAGAATGAGAGAGACTAAGGGTTTCACCCAAGTGGAGACTGCCTTACGATACGTACCAGTCTACGTAATCTTTGGAAGCTTAGCTTCATCATTCATACATCATTTCTTCATCATCATCCTTTTCCCTGCAACTTACTACAGGAAGGAGATTATCACCAGCCCAGACGTGCCTTATGGCACCTCAACCTGTGAATGGTCAACACTATGGTTTGCCACTAGTTGTACCGTAACCCTCCTGCTCTTCCGGGAAATCGGTAAGACGGAAATGTCATTTATTGGAACGGATTTCTGAAAGCCAGGGTTCTTCAGCTCGCTCCCGTTCCCCCGTAGCATTACCAAAACTGCTGCCTGCTAAACAACAGCATAAAATCAGTGACGCTAGTTATGAATCTTCAATAAATATTGACATACGAGACGATAATCAATTTCCTAATTTGCATCCACCGGGTCGACCTGCTGTCTATTCTTATTTGCTTCAGAATTCACGAATACAAAACTAATCTTAGTTGATCCAAAATTCACTAATAGAAAACTTCTTTTGTTTAGATCACTAAGTACATGCATCGTGCCAATATTACTCAGATCATAAAGACCAGGAACAGAATGATTATAAAGACACCTGATCCAGAGCTTCTCCGTACAATACGGAACAAGTTCAGTTTCGAGATTTTCGGAACAAAATCTACAATGACCAAGCTCAGTGACCAACGCACCACACAGCCACCACCACCGAAAAAGTCCTCTACTCCTTCTATCGTTATTTGCGGGGTAGATTCGAGTTATACCGACCATGAGATCCTTGAAGAACTCAAGTTAGAGGACTAAATTATCATCAAAACCATCCGGATCAAAGGCGACCATGGTCCAACATACATGGTGCGTGTCCTCACCAATTCACAGCAGACTATTGATGACTTGCTTACCCGTGGTGCATACATCTACAAATAGTGCCATCGTGTAGAACCGTCCAGGACTTCTTCTCCATTACCTCTTCACTGTGAGCGCTATCTGGCCTGTGGTCATCACTTTACTTCTCACTCAGTGCAAAAGCTCGCTTAAGTGTGGCTACTGTTCAGATCCACACCCTGCACGCAGTTATACAAATTGGAAATCACCTCCGACGTGTTCTACATGTTAAGAAAATTCACATCCAACATACAGTTACAAATGCCTATCCAAACAGGCTCCTGAGCCCTCAAAACCAGAAACAGTAGTGTCACTGCGCATATCTAAACAGATCCAACCACCTACAAATCCAGCACTTCAACAACCTGTAATTGTTCATCAGCTTTTAACATTTCTTACCTTCTCTTTACAAAATATTGACCCGTTCTTACGTAACTACATCGCTCGACAAATTTAGTATGCAGTCGAGGCAATTTTCCAGGCCAATATCAGTCCTACATATTCTGGTAATAATGTCTATTATCATTCAAATGTATTGGAAACCGAAGTTTGAAAGCCATCTTATCATTCTTCATTGGATATGGCGCTCTCTTTCTTGTTTTTGAACATACGTTCTCTGCCACAACACAAGCCGCTTTTTGAAGTGCTTTTGCTTGAAGAAAAGATCCATGCATTTCTTCTAAATGAGACTCATCTCACACACAACCTGACATGCCGCATACCTGGATTTCAATTGTTACGTCAGAATAGCACCCCAGCAGCCAGGCGAGCTAATGGGGTAGTAGCGATTGGATTTTCTCCTTCCATTCCTTTCCGCAGTCATTCTCCAGCTTTCTAAAATCTTTCTGAATATCTGGTCTCATTCTTATACTATAAGGAATTCTATGTGACCGTTGCTACTGTGTATATCCGTCCTCGCCATGATATTCCTCTCAATTTCTTCCAATACATATCAAATAACTTTCGCACCTACATAATCATGGCAGACGTGAATTTACATAGCCGACCAGTCAATCAGCTAGACTAGATCCTTAATTACATCACTAGCCATACAACTGGTGTGACTCTGACACTACCGAAACCAGACCTTCTAGTCAGACTACCCCGGATATAGTTATTGTGTCGAATAACATGCATCATTGAAGCAGTGTTGGGGTTCTTGATCTCATTGGTAGCGATCATGCTCCCATCAAACTCTTATTACAACTCGCTCAGCCAATACTTCTCAGGATACACACAACCGAATCACTATGATAAATCGAATTCGACTGCATGCCACCTACTACTGAGTCAGAACTCTACCTTTCTGTCGACTCTCAGGTTACTGTCATGCAAAACGCTACCAACAAATATGTTCATAAATCTACTGCATCTATATTTCTGCCATCCTTGTCTCCTCAATATCTGCCGCTGATTAGACGTTCTCATCAGTTTTATAGAGATTTCGTTGCTACTGGCAACCTAGACTCCTTGCAACATCACGGACAACTACAACGTACTTTTCATAACTACCTTAGAGCTTACAAAGTACGGTGCTAGATAAACAGTTCCAACCATTTTGGTTCTCTGTCTCATGCAACGCAGTTTTGGAAGCGTTCCCGGCAACTCACTGGTCCAAATACACGGACAGCTTACCGTCTCATAGACAATAATACGCCTCTTCATACCGATACTGATAAGGCTAATGCCTTTGCAGACTATCTTCAAGGTATATTTAGACCACTCATACCTTATTTGCCTCCTCGTCGTCATCCCGTCGACAAACTAAATCTTGACTCTCCGCGTTTACAACCAAATACTCAACACACACTTCCTGAGAACGATCCTCTTACTGAGCCAGTTCTAGTTTCTAACATCACTTCTGTCGTTTCTCATAGGCGTGGATTATGAGAAACTCCCACTGCTTTCCCAGCTCTCCAGGCATGGACTCAATCACATATAGGCACGTTCAAGAAAATCTCTACACTATATTATATTTGCTTCCTATCAGCTATACATTTATTCTTCGCACCGGTGATATCCCAGCCGACTGGAAAACATCCAAAACCTTGTTTCTCAAACCATGCAAACCGACTCCACTGTAAGCTCTTACCGGTCATTTCAACTAACATCAACTTTCTGCAAAATTTTGGAGCGTATCCTTGTCAAACGTCAATACTTCACAACAGTCTTCCTCTCGAACAAGCTGATTTCAGACCCTCCTTCAGCATCAACTACCAATTATTACGCCTTACAAATTAAATCTACAATCATTTTAATACAGAACTTCCATCTTGCTTGGTTCTCTTTGACTTAGAAAAGTCATTTGGCAAGGTTTGGTATCCAGATCTCCTATATAAACTCAAACAGCTCAGATTACCTGTTCCATATCTTTGCTTCATTTTCAATTTTCTCATCTATCGCTCGCCTTACGTCTATATAAATTGCAGCTCCTCCTTTCCATTTTTTCTTCATTCTGGGGTTCCACAAAGATCGGCTGTATCACCATTACTGTACATTATACATTTTGCTGACTTACCTGCTGTTCCAGCTACAGTAAAACTCTGTTAGTATGCAGACAACACTGCACTGTTCGCCACTGGTAAAACTATCCATCAACTCAACTTGGCTTTACGAGACGCTATTAATACCTTTGTCGATTGGTGCTCCCACTGGCGCCTGAAAATAAACCCGACGAAAACATAGGTTATTATATTCCAATCCCTGAAATACCGTTCTCGTATGCATCGTAACTCCAGTCTCTTGAATCTCACTGTTCAAGATGTACCACTCAAACCTTCTCGTACTGTCAAATATTTTCGCCTTACTTTCGATACCGCCTTAATTGGTCGGCACATCTACAAGATAACTCGAAAAAGGCGTATGGTCGTCTAAATTTGCTGAAAAGCCTTCCTGGAACAACCTGGGGACTCCCTGCGACTACTATCCTGAACACCTATAAAGTTTTCCTGGGACCTACACTTTTGTACAGTTTCACAGCCTGGTTATCTGCACCACCATCATACTATGAGAAACTACGGCATTCTTGAATGACATGCCTTGTGTATCGATTTTCGTATTAAGTTGCCCAGTCCAACCCGGGACCTCTATGCTCGCCTTACATTTCCGCACATCCTATATCATCTGGAAACACTTCGCACAAAATATATTACTCGCGTCTGCAGTCCAATCATCCACTTCTACAGCAAACGTATGAAGAGCGCCCGTAATCTCTCTCCATCTGATGCTCTCATTTCTCCGCTATCATTACTGCTTACTCTGTACCGCTACACCATGCCTCCTGACCACCCTGACAGTCGACATTACGCACCATACTCTTCTGATGCTCATCTCCATCATGTCTGGCCATCATATGCACCGTAACACCTACCGTTCTAACAGGGGCACCATTGTTTTCATTAATGCCTGCCGTTGCCCCTAGGCTAGAAGATAACACAATTTGTCTTACTAACAGAACTTATGTGTTGTGATGTAATCTACACTTTATTTCATCTTTCACCCATCCAGCTTCTATTTCAACTGTACCTATTGCACCTTAACAATGATTATGGTTAAAGGCCATAATGACCTATAAATTGATTATAAGTAAAGTTATTTCTCTTAACCACCCATATCCCATCTATTGTTTGCTCTGACTGCCAGAATATTTCTGCATCTCTTCCCCTGCAGAGGGCATAACCCTCTTGGGGCAATAGCTGGCATTTGCTAGCGGGCAAAAGAGCATGTGCAACAATGGAAAAGCAGAGCTGGGGAGAGAGAGCATCGACACACAAGAAGTGGTCTGTCCGTGAGATCTGGAAGTAGGAATGGGAAATATTTTGATTGGCATTATACGGGGCAGGAAAATTCATCCCCCGCTACACATCAAGCTTCGACTAACGATCAATTGATACATTGACAAACTTCTTCAAGGCGTTGAATATTAATGATGATTGTTATCAACATATAATGCTATTCTTTTTTTCTCTTACGAGATTAAATCAGGTGTGGTAAATGACATCAAATTCGCATTCTTCTGTTTAAAGATGCAGGGGCACGGTGGTTCAATGGTAGAATGCTTACCTGGTGCGTGGATCCCTAGTTCGATCCCCGGGCTAGTTTGTAGTGAACAGCATCATGCCCGTGGATTTTCTTTGGGTACTCCCGTTTCCTCCCACCTTCTTATTCTAAAAATTCATTCATCATCATTCACTTGCATTAATCGTTGTCTCCCTTGGCGTAAAGGACATATGCGTAGGATGTTAAACTCAAAGATTTCATTTTCATTCTTTTCATTTAAATATGATTTTTTGGAAGATGAATACCAAGGAGAAGGCAGCATGGCTATTTCTTCGTGATTGTAGTAAAAAAATGAACCTAAACAAAAAGGCAAACAAGTTTAAGTTCTGGGACCAATAATGCAATTCCCATTCCATGATCTCGGGTACAACATGAGTTTAAAGATACATATTTTATGTAGTCACTTCATAGATGTAATGGGGCGTATACCCACCTAATATGTTTATAGTCCAGTGTATATTCACCTTAACATTTACCGAAGAACGAGCTATATAGGAATAGGTACACGCTATATGTTTGTAAACGATTCAAAGTATACCTATCAAAAATTCTTGCATAACATCACTGAGTCACCTCGATCAGTTTGTTCAAACTCTTAGTAAGGTAAGTGATGAACAAAGAGAGCGTTTCCATCAAGAAGTGCAAACAATGGATGAGCGTTTAAGGGCGACTGGGTAATAAAGTGATGGAGTATCGAGTGAAATTATGCGAGGGAGTACACAAATACAAGAGCCAAAATGTAAATCTTTGCCAGATTAGAAGTTATTTAACTTTTGCATATTATTTGAGTACTTTCCTCATCACTCCCTTTTTTACTAATATAATATACAACATTCTAAAGAGCCTACTGTTCCAAACAATAATCCTTGTTGCTCTGTTTATTAACTGTACTGGTTATCGTAAAATATTGTGCATCCTGCTAAAAGTGAAATACAGGATTACACCTTAGATAAAATGTATTATTTCAATTTCATTTAATAACACTGAATAAGAAGCAAAACTTAAATTAAATCAAATTCAAAGAGGCTGTACCTCACAGAGAATAATTACTGCTAGATTTTTAGTCAACACATGCAAATTAGGTTAGAAAATGTTCCGGTATCAATGCAACAAATAAATGTTCCCCATTATTATCTCTTTTTTCTTTTATATATATACAATTAGATTATATTTGTTCCCTTTCTCACAGATATTAGCCATAAAGTGTTGAAACAGATGGACAAGTATGGCTTCTAAATGATTTTTTCATTGATGTTTGTTTTAATTTAATTGAGCTGCTTTTCGGATTGTCTTCATACCTGTAAATAACTGTCTAATAATCACGCAATTTTTATTAGTAATTCACATGTTCTAAAATAATTCAATTCTTGTTTGAAGATGTTTGACATTTTCAAATATATTATATAACTTTGCAAAGAATTGAAGGAAACGCTTGTAGAACAGGATTAGAAATAGTTGTTCCGTATGTTCTAGAAAGAATTAAGTTGAGGAAATTGATGAACATGCATTTGGAAAATTAGCTTAACTGCCAGATTTGAATTTATCACATAACCGTATTACTCATTTGTATCCTGAAACATTCAAATAAAATTGTTACCTTACATTTTAATGTTGGTCACAAATCCACTAACACCTTGAAATCCAATTTTCTTTATGATCAGTTTTCATTTGGTTAACTTTATAAAACTGTAATCTTACAAGTTTACCATCTCGAATTTCAGTGGATTATACATTTGCAATATTTTGATTTAAATTGTTATAAAATTAAATTTAATAGCAACAATAATACTCTTTAAAAATGTAATCATGTTTTCTCCCACTTTCTTCATTCCACCATTTCATTCACTTCTCATCATCACCGTCTCCTTTAGCCTAACCGACATAGCCATGGAACGTAAAACTGAAAAATTTCATTTCCTTTTTTTCTTTCAAAATGTAATCACTTTCAGATCATTGGATTACCTGGAAACAATTGTATTTGTAACAGATGACTAAAACCATACATTACTAGCACTGACACAAATATGGAAAATTTATTACAAATTGTATAACAGGGGACACCATTTTGTCTAGATATCTTTGTGAAGTGCAACGGAGACAGGATAGTAACATTATTCTTTCATCTATCTACATTATTGACTTACGAAATCAATTAGAGCAATGTAACAACTGCTTACAATAATTATTCGGAAAGATGGATGCAAAGAATACTTTCCTACTCCAACAGACGAATCAAATTGATATCTTATATCCCTTTACTGAAACATGTACTTGAAAAAATACTGTAAATACAATTCCTGTAATTTAATGTGCACTGATCATTAGAACATGATGACATTTTCTGTATAATATTTCTAAGTAAGAGAGATGAAACAAGAAGGCACGATATACTGTACTATGATCTACATTAGTAATTCCTACATTTCAAACTGAAACCTGAAGCTGGTTCCAAAGTGTGAAAATGATACTTTCACTAATATACATTTTTATAAGGAAAAAATCATGGTGAGGAATAGGTCTCTTAGTTCTCTTATATATCTCTATTCATCGTTTCCTCGTCAAGGTATAAAAGACAAACTACAAATATACAAAAGAATTAAAGGATATTTTTCTTGAAATACACTGCTCGCCACTGAAAGTTCCAAGAAGGACATTTCGTAGGAACACCAAATGTACAGAATATGTAGAGCGTGGTTTCATGATTAGAATTTTTCATCTCTTACACTTTCTTTTCAAGATCTTTTATATATTTGTTTAGATCTTCATTTAAGTTAGTTAGTTGAAGAGTATTTCGATCAACTTTCTCACATTGTTCAGTTTGTTTCAGACTTATCACCTCAATTTTTCTCGTTACTCGTCAATCTTCTTCAATACCTCATTATAGACTAATTTTGTTTCTTCTCATTTCTTCTCACTTTCGACTTACTTTCTCTTCACATAAGTTTTTGTATGGTGGAAATGTAGAGGAGGGAAGAGAAACTAAAATTCTCCAAGCTGATTTTACTTTACACATTATTAATTACGCTATTTGCTCAGCTCCCAAAACTAATACCAAAACCAAAATTGACTTATCCAAAGGTGGTCTCTCATCAAATATGCACCTGAATGCATGTTACACAGAGACAATACTCTTTGTTAAGTGAAGAAACAAAACACACCAGCTGCGTTGCTGTTTGGTGAGCACTATCTTGAATTTACTGTCCTCTAGCGAAAAAGAAGTGAATGTTAGAATATATTAAGAAGAAATAAAAAAGTGTGTTAATGCATTTCCAGACATCTTATTTACAAATATATTCAAAATGTTTTCATTTTATAATCAATCTTGTTCAGGGAGTGTCCTGTGGACACGATATAGTTTGATACATCGCTGGCAAATTTTTATTTTTAATACAAAGTGAATTTTGTGCTTACTGAATCAAAAGAAAAAAATATATTTCATGCAAAAATAAGTATATCTGGAGAACTACATTTAGTGTAGCCAAACTAAAAACCACTTAACTCACTACGATGTGCTTATTCCGTAAAAAATACGAAAATTTGATTTAGGGGTCGTTCAAAAATGTTGTGACCCCTGATCCACAAACTAATTATTGGCCAAGATCGCAATCTTTTGATGCATTTTTTTTACCACGTTTTAAATTCTTGTCTACTGTTATAGTACACAGAAATGACAGAATTTTGTGACGGTACAGAAATATATATTGTATATAGGTGGAGAAAAATACATAACTAAAACTGTATTAGGCGATACACGAATCAAATATGGTAGACATAACAGGGATTCTTTGTATATTTTTAAAATGTAAAATCACTTCATTGTTATGTAAGTAGATCTTGAACTCTATCCGTTGAATATTTTACACATAAGTACTGATGGTTTCTACAACACGAGATAATGTATAAAGGTGGGCTATTTCTACATTCCTGAAGATCTTTACAACCTCTATTACACTGTTGTTGAAACCATTACTCCCAATTCAACGCATTTTATAATAGCCAATAGTGGGAATTAATTATTTGAAAAGAAATACTTAATTAATTGGTTAGTTAAGATTCCAAAGATTTATTATCATACGTAAAGGTACTATATATTAAAAATACTCGCTCTAGAAATGGCACTTTCTATAGTTGTGCATATAACCCTCCAAAACTAAACTAATTGCAGAGATTGTTATATTTAAATCACCTTAATCAAGTAATGCAAACACTAATGGAAAATTGTTAATGAATGGAATATATGTACACTTGAATGCTTAAGAAGATATTTTTTACATAGACAATTGGTTGATTTTTGAAAAGGCAAGAATGGAATACTGAATTTTAATGAAGAGGAATCGGCAACATGATTTAGATAGTAATTATTGTCGGATAGTTTCAGATTTGACTGTTGGAAATAAAACAAAAATTAATAGTTCAAAATAACAACTGACTTAATAGTAGTTTATAATTAGTCGGATTAACCTTAAGATGCCTGTTATATTTCTTCAAATCATGTTTCTTGCCGTAACTATCGACAGTAGTCGAAGCAAATTATATTAATGTAAAATTGTAAACTGTCTCTGGGGGTAATCTGATTAATTTTAATAAAATAAGTGCAGGCATACCGTATCGTGATGAGGATACAGTTTACATATACACCGTATCACTGTAGGTTGCAATATGACAATGAATTTTGAATATATACACTTACTATATATCTGACCTAGTTATACATTTAACTATTTTAATACCACAATATAGAGATCAGGACGGCTCAATAGTACTTCTACCTGTAACGAGAGGGGTCACTATTTCGATACCGCAAAAATGTAACCTGAAAGTAGAAGAAATATAAAAACTAAGTATTTCCAGTTGTTTAAACCAATGAATCTTGCTGATATACGTAAGTCATTGTGAATCTTGCTGATACTTTGAAATAATACTGATCCATGTAAGTGATTTGTGTGTGTATCAATTTCATGAAATAGACTGATCTTGTTTGCTTCTACTAGAATCAAAGATATTTATTTCAGCCTAAAGAATTAAATATCCTATCATCTAGGCGTATTCGATTTGAAGTTGGAATTAAAATAAACGGCATATTTTTAGCTTTAGCGCTCTTTTCAAACTTCTACCAATAATTTACAACTTTTTCTAATACAATTCGTCTTTCTTCTCTTTCCTTATAAATTAGATACGATATGTTAACTTACCATACTTTACTTTTAATATCAATTTCCCTCTTTTCCACCAAACAAAGAACAGTGCACATTCAAGAATCTCACAAATTCATTACATTGATGTAAACAGCATGTTCTCTCACAAAAACTAATTCCTGCGGTCCAAAAATAAGGTTGACTGTAAATAATGCGTAAAAACCTTTTTTGTTTGAAAACATGCAGTAGGCTTAGAATATTTTTAATAAGGGACACTTTGTTGCAACTGTGCGGCTTCTATGAGTGAATGAAAAGTCACTACACAAAACATCTATAAAGTTACGGTGGAGCATGTACGATTCATTTAGAGGTGTGTTTACTATCAAAGATGTACAAAGTGAGTATTATGTTTCATACTGAACCATTTATTTCTAACGGAATAATTATAGTGAGATTACTCGCATTGAAATCGATAGCGAAGGAACAGAAAACGAGGGCTATCTCTCACGACTAGTCTGTCAATGCACCATCCTTACCACAAAGCAATGGTGCATAGACTGTAAAAAGTCCTGGGGCAGATAAAATCTTCAGCAAGACGTTTTCAAACTTGTGCCAACGTTTCGTCAGATTCCTCATGGCTCTAATAATAATAATAATAATAATAATAATAATAATAATAATAATAATAATAATAATAATAATAATAATAATAATAATAATAATAATAATAATTATTATTATTATTATTATTATTATTATTATTATTATTATTATTATTATTATTATTATTATTATTATTATTATTATTATTATTGCAATAATAATAATAATTATTATTATATTAAACATATCGAAGGCATACGGTAATTGTGCACGTATTTACATAAATGTTTGTTCTATAAGTCTTATATATATATTAATTTTTGGTCAAGAATTGGGCAATTTGTGTCAACTTATATAATCCACAAACAAAGGATATACAAAATCTGATTACTACATCAAAGGATTCAGATAAACTTTCCACTAATGTTTGACACTTCAGATAACCTCTTTTCATTTAAAATTGTCCAAATTGCTCGTCCATGAACAAAAAATAAGGGCCCAATCATAATATACCAGGCTGAACTCCAAATGAATGACAACTCCTCTAAATCGCAGAAAAATGGACGTCTAAGAGTTTCTAATTACGATATACAGACTGTCCCATAATTCGTGTGTAAACTTTAATTTCATAGTACTCAGAACTGGTAAAAGCTAGAACTGTGAAATTTGCAGGCAATTTAGAGGAAGGTCAGAAGATTTGTTTGATAGCAAAGCGAGATCGCGAGCATTATTGTTTGCGGAGTTACAGGGTCAAAGGTCAAAATGCGATTTTTTCCTTATGGGATTTCAATGTTAAATAGTTGTCTCACATGCCATTTTTTTGAATATCCATCTCCGGTAGCAAAAATTGGTATATAGACATAAATTCTGATCCGAAACAATGTGATAACGAGAAATTTGGGCAATCGTGACCCGGTGACCTCTAGCAGGTCATCTGTGACCCTTGAAGGAAAAGCTCCCTTTTCAACAGCTTATTGTACACAACTAATTCAGTTGAAGATAATGTTAAAAACACATATGCACAAAGGATCTACTGAATATCCATTTTAGTAAAACGAAGAGGTCAGCAATATCATCAGAGGTCAAAGGTCACGTAGTTAAAATGTCATATTTCATGTATTAACAAATAAGAAACTGTGACATTGGAAATAATGCTTTGAAGTGCCATAGAACACATGCATAAAGATCCTTCCAACGAGTGTGTATGGGCATAGGGAAAAGGTCATCATAAGAGGTCAAAGGTCACGCAGTTAAAATTTCATGCTTGATGTGTTAGGAACTATGAAACTGTGACGTTTGAAAAATGATTTGAGCTACTATGGAACACATGCATAAAGGTCCTTCCAATTGGTGTATATGGGCATAGGAAAAAGGTCAACAATGTCATAAAAGGTCAAAGGTCACGCAGTTAAAATTTCATGTTTGAAGTGTTAACAAGTATGAAACTGCGATGTTGGAAATAAGGATTTGAGCTTCCATAGAACACATGCAGAAAGGTATTTCCAAGGGGTGCACATGACCATAATGAAAAGGTCAATATTGCCATAAGGTGAAGAAACCTAATTTTGTAATTCAAGTACTGCAGGCAATGGTAGGTATGTTTCTGTGATATTTAAAACAATGAATTGAACATACTATGAGTCCCACCTTTTTTTAGCTACTTAGCCTTGCAAAACTGCATTCTAAGTGGTTTTTTTTTATTGAAACATATTAATAGCTATTTACTGCACTAAAATATTTGAAATATTGTCTTACCTCTACAACAAACACTGACGTCCTTGCAGGCGGCAAATCTTTTTAGTACTTTGCAATTTATTCCACGTGATCTCCGTAATGTGCTAAACTTAAGTTCACTCTGTGTATAAGTGTCTTTGTGAAGATTTTTTCAAGAGTGTCTGGAGTTATCTGTTGAACGGCACGCTGTATCGATCGTCGAAGTTCTTCAAATGTTACTGAAGGAGTTTTATAAACTTGTTGTTATAAGTATAGGAAGAAGTCGCATGGGGTTAGATCAGGACTTCCAGCTGGCCACTCAACATCAGAAACTATACTTATTAAACGGTTTCCAAACCTTCCTCTTGAAATTTGCAATGTTGCCCTGGTACGATTTCCTGGCGCACCATCCTGTTGAAACCACATATCATTGTGTGGATCAAGATTTAAGGGATCAAGATCATGGAAAAGAAATTCTCGCAACATATTTTGGTATGTAAGTTGATTAACGTTTCCTTCGAAGAAAAACGGCCCTATTACACCAGTTGCTGTTAGTCCCATCCACACCATAATACCCCTTTGATCTGCACAGCGTTCAATTCTTTCCGCCGGTGGACTGGATCTCAAGAACCGTTCATGTGACGAAGGCACTGTTCTATTTAAAAAAAAAAAAAAAAAAAAAAAAAAAAAAAACAGCTTCATTTGACATTATAAGTTGGAATAAAAATATGGGATTTTCATTTAATTTGTCTATCAACCAGTTACAAAATAAAATTCTGGCACCGAAATCATCATCATGTAATTTATGTACACATCATCATGTAATGTATGTACAATCTTCATACTGTACGCCTTAACCTCAAGCACACTCAATATCCTACTCTGCGAACTTCTTTTAACGTTGGGTGCAACGCTCCGGCGACGGATTGATTTTCTTGGTAAACTAAGCACAGAAGGAACCACTTTGCGTTTAGTATCCTCGGTAGAGATCCTTACAGGTGGTCCTGCCTTTCGTTGTCGCTGAGAAAGATGTTCCTTTCTAAAACAGTTATTCCGAAACTGCAAAGATGAAGAATTTGGGTATTGCTTATTTTCACACCCCAACGTGCGAACGCCTTTCTCCACGTTTTTGTAACCTAATATCCACTGTGACTTACACAATTACACACACACACACACACACACGTAGGCCTATGAGTATAGGGAAAATAAGAAATACAACAGCTTTTATTTTCTTACACACTCACAAGACACACAATATTCCCAAACACTCAACATTCACAAACTCATTTAATTTTAAGCTCAACTCCACACTCCACTGCCTCACTGTCTCTGTCCTACCAGATTATCGTTCTAGCAACACCAAACCACGCTTGTGAACGAAACAGACTGATTATTTGACGTGAGTTCAAAACATAAACAGATCGTGTTTATGCTTCAGTCGCGAAAGGGTATAAATAAACGATAAGAGTGCGTCCCTTCCTGCATATGGGGAAACAATTTATTTCCAGTGGAATTATTTTTATTTTCTCAATTTTCTGGGTAAGCATCAAGGAAATATTATGGCTGCCACATTTATTTTTCATGAGAATACTGGACATCTTTGTTCTCCCCTCAAACTTCACAACACAATTCATTGCTTGGAAACAGTTTATTTTCAATACATTATTCTTTTTTTATATGAATACAAAGAAATAACGAACAATCTGTAGTACAGTCTGTTCTCAGGATTTTTTTTTTATTTTTGGAGAACTCCTGAGTGATTTGCATTTACATGTGATATTTTCATTGGAAAATGCTACCCAAATAATGTTTTTTAGAATCAAGACGAAAGAAAACCCTGCACCCACTATGCCCTAGAATGTCCTCCACACAATAGTACGCATTCTATAATGACTTCCTAAAATTAAGTATTCTTGTTATTTAAAAGAAAAGATTTCCGAGAGCCCAAATAAATGTTTTTAATTTTATATACCATACCAACTAAATTAGTTCTCAAACACTGCCGTCTCATACTTGCCAATATACGAACTATAACTTCTTATTTCGTGAATCTTTGACCTTTTATGACACTGTTGACCATTAATTATGCATGTATTCCATGGCCGCCTTTTTACATGTATTCTATGGCAGCTCAAATCACTTTTTAAACGTTACACTTCCATATTTGCTAACACAAACTATCATGTTTTAACTGCGTGACCTTTGACCTTTTATGACATTGTTAACCTTTTTCTAAGCCCATGCACTCCCCTTAGAAGGACCTTTATCCATGTGTTCTATGCGAGCTCCAATTATTCTTTCTAACGTCACAGTTTCATACTTGTTAACACATCAAGCATTACATTTTAACTGCGTGAACTTTGACCTTTTATGACATTGTTGAGCTTTTTGCTATGCCCATACACACCAATTGGAAAGACCTTTATGCATATTTTCTATGGCAGCTCAAATCCTTATTTCCAACATCACAGTTTCATACTTGCTGATACATCAAACATGAAATTTTAACTGCGTGACCTTTGACCTTTAAGGACGTCCTTGACCTTTTTCCTGTGCCCATACTCATCCGTTGGAAAAACCTTTCTGTATGTATTCTATGGCACGTCAAATCATTTTTCAAACGTCGCCGTTCCATATTTTCTAGCACATCAAACGTGATATTTTAACTACGTGACCTTTGAACTTTCATGACATTGTTGACTTTTTCCCATCCTCATACACACCAATTGGAAGGACTTGTGTCCTGTGCAGCATGCATGTGTCCTGTGGAGGCTCAAATCATTCTTTTTAACGTCACAGTTTCATACTTGTTAACACATCAAACATAAAATTTTAACTGTGTGACCTTTGACCTTTTATGACATTGTTGACCTTTTTTCCTATGCCATATACACCAATTCGAAGGACCTTTATGCATGTGTTTCATGGCAGCTCAAATCATTTTTCAAACGTCACAGTTTCATAGTTGCTGCTAACACATCAAACATGAAATTTTAACTGCGTGACCTTTGACCTCTTATGATGACCTTTTCCCTATGCCCATACACATTCGTTGGAAGGATCTTTATGCATGTGTTCTATGGCACTTCAAAGCATAATTTCCAATGTCACAGTTTCTTATTTGTTAACACATCAAATATGACATTTTAACTACGTGACCTTTGACCTCTGATGATATTGCTGACCTCTTCGTTTTGCTAAAATGGATATTCAGTAGATCCTTTGTGCATATGTGTTTTTAACATTATCTTCAACTGAATTAGTTGTGTGGAATAAGCTGTTGAAAAGGGAGCTTTTCCTTCAAGGGTCACAGATGACCTGCTAGAGGTCACCGGGTCACGATTGCCCAAATTTCTCGTTATCACATTGTTTCGGATCAGAATTTATGTCGATATACCAATTTTTGCTACCGGAGATGGATATTCAAAAAAATGGCATGTGAGACAACTATTTAACATTGAAATCCCATAAGGAAAAAATCACATTTTGACTTTTGACCCTGTAACTCCGCAAACAATAATGCTCGCGATCTCGCTTTGCTATCAAACAAATCTTCTGACCTTCCTCTAAATTGCCTGCAAATTTCACAGTTCTAGCTTTTACCAGTTCTGAGTACTATGAAATTAAAGTTTACACACGAATTATGGGACAGTCTGTATATATATAGGGTGTTTCAAAACAACACCGACAACGTCTGAGAGGTGATTCCTGACACCAAAATAAGACAAAAAGTATAGACCAACCTGGGTGCACAAATGCTTCCTTTCGGAGTTATAGGTCACCGAAAACATGAAGAAACAAATTTTAAAGGCCCACAGCTCCAATACTATGGGACCTACCGTAGTCGGCTCAAGACTTCACTAAGAAACTAATATGTGCGCTATCCAAAAATACATGTTTCAGAATCCTAAGGCACCCACGAAACAGAGGGAGTTTGGCTGCTGGCATACAACTTGAAGTACTCACCAACTACCTCTATACAGCCTATAACCCCGAAAGGAAGCATTTGTGCACCCAAGTTAGTCTATACCTTTTGTCTTATCTTGGTGTGAGGAATCACCACTCCAACGTTATCGGTGTTGTTTGGAAGCACCATATATATATATGTATATATATATAATTTCAGTTCACTACGACTGTCCATGACATCTTTCCCTTAAGTGCATGTACACATGTGTATTGCAATAATATTGACAATTGGGAATGTATTACTTTATGTTTTTTTTTTTCCTTTTTTCTTTTCAGTAACTGTTTACCTACAGTAACATGGAAGGAATCTTCAGGGATATAATAATTTTCGTCACATTCTTAAATTGTTTACAAGTGTTTACCTATGTAGCTACAGGCTTTAAAGTAGTAAATCACACACTGATACTCGGCGAGAGTAACATTACTTCTATATCTCCAACACTGAAGAAGACAGTGGAAACAATTGTCATTAAAGATCAGCATCTTAAAAACATCAACAATGACCATTTTTATTCCTTTGTTAATGTACAGACGGCAATTTTGCAAAATAATCACATAACTAGAATTGAATCAGGTGCTTTTAAAACAATGAGGAAACTTAAATATCTCGATTTATCATATAATAATTTAACTGACATTCCTAACGAAGCTTTCATATATAATGCTAGAATTAAAACTCTCATTCTAGATGGCAATCCACTAAACATTCAAAAAGACGAACCGTTTTTAGCAAACGCACCAAACTTACATCACCTAAGTTTATCAAGATGCAATATCACTAATCTCCCAGATTCATTCTTCGATGGAACACCAAATATAGAGGAACTGGATTTGAGAGGAAACTATTTCTGTATTACGTTCCAGGAAACAAGAAAGAAACTGAAGAACCTTTCGCAATTGAATCTCCCTGAATACCAATGTACATTGCCGGAAAATAAAATTGCAACACCATAAAATTGTTTTTCAACCTGATCCACATTTACGAAATCTAAACAATATTTACTAAAATTACTCTTATTCCATACACAGTACATAGTGAGAGAACTGGATTCGATCCCAGCGTAAGCTCATGTGGTTCAGATTCCACGTTAATAAGTAGGTCAACGTTTCATGCTCTTATTGTCTTGCTTCTGAACGGGATGTTAAACTCGAAATCAAATCAACTCAAGACAATAAGAGCATGAATTGATTACAACATGACCTATATATATACACAGTGGTTTGTGACCGACACGTATACAATTACACTGCCACCCTCACATTAGTTTCGTGTATAGTCTCGATAGCCAGCAATGTATTTACAGATTGTTGCAAATATTCGATCAAACAAATGACGGATACGGTCTTGATGTACATTTTGCCATGCTCAACCTGGTTGCGCAAATCACCAACAATTGTAAGTAGACGTGGAGCAGTTGTCATTTGTCGACCCATAATGTCCCATACAAGTTCGATAGATACAAGTCTGGGGAGCTTGCTGGCCAAGGAAGTCGTGACACACCATGTAAAGCACATTCAGTGGCAGTATCAGATTGCACATCACACCATAACATCTGGGGTGGGATCACTGTTTCTTTCACGAACTGAGTGTGGAAGCAGACGCTCTACAGGTCGACCTCACACTCGCTTTCTACCATCCCCTGCATACAGACACAATCGTCTTTCGTCGCTGAATACTACGGAAAACTATTTCCCGGACCAGGTACTCTTTTGCTAGCACCAGATCAGCCGTGTACGGCGATGATGTGGGATCAGTGGTAGACGGGCAATTGGTGTGTATGCCAGAAGTCTTGTGATAATTGGTTCCCAATAGTGCGTGTAGACAGTCCAGGGACCACATTCGCTCAGATGTTGGAAAAATGAAATGAAATCTTTAAGTTTTGCGTCCCACGAATATGCCGACTAGGCTAAAGGAGACGGTGATGATGGGAAATTAATAAAATGGTGGAATGAAGAAAGTGAGGCCAAACGCAAGAACCCCTAGAAAACCCATGCACACGGCGATTGTCCACCACAATGCTCACTTGGCACTAGCTGGGATCAAACCAAGAACCCTGTGCACCAGAGGTAAACGCTCTATCACTGTGCCTCCCCGACTCAGATGTTGGATTGCGAATGCTGGCCTCACAATACGTCGATCTGCACACACGTCCATGCTACAAGGACGTCCAGGATATTTTTTGCAAGAAATTGGAATGGGTTAACATCGGCATCTATAAACACTGCTACAAAACATATGGATAGCAGCCAATGTGGGGACGATTGGACGAAAGGCCGAACAAGCCTCTCTATAGCCCACAATACAACCTCGTTCGAACTCACTCCTTTGACTGAATGGAGCACGATTTCACCGTATTGTGGCATGTTCTCTAGCTTACGTCACATTAACTCACCTACTGACCTTCTGTTTCTGCTCATTCACAACAGAAAATCGATAAAGATGGTGGCCAATGGCACTCTGTTTCGCTACCACATAGTGGCTGAAGCAGTTACAAAGTAAACCATGTATTCTACTACCACCTTATAATTTAATAGTGGAATCACATCCCTAATTAGTGTAGGCGCTAGCCCATGTCATGTGTGCAGTTATATGTGCCCTCATTTTGACTTCTCGGTATTATTGCCCACTTAAAAGAGAGTTAATTTCTTTTAATAACGTGGTCTGGTTCGTGGTCGTTTAGTCGCCATATTGGATACAAGATGGCAAATCATGACCTTCTTTAAACGATCATAACTTGTCAATTTATGGACCGATTTCGTTCATTATTCTTCCTTTGGAAAGAGGAAGTTATGCTATACAGTTTTGTATTGTACTTTTCGCAAAATCGGCGCGGTTTTCCCGAAAAATTGGAAAGTGCAGAATTGAAGATAAAATTGTATTCTATTTTCGTAATTTCCTCGAAAATGGCTAAAAATTCAACATTTTAATAAGACACAGAGACGAAGCACAGTTTAATAACTTTTAAAACGATATACAACACGCTAGATTTAGTTTAAAACTAGGGTATATATTAAAGGAAAATTAATAGTATGTATGATTTTAGTTGTAGTTACAAAAATAGCTTTTCCCCCGTTTTTGCCTGCTAACCCATTTCACATAAAAGTTGTATGTCCTCTAACGCCTATACGAGTCACATGATCCAGATCATAGTTCTTTAGTTACCATATTTAAAAATGGACGCCAAATTACTAGATTTTTGTTTAAGTATATCTTCGTACCCAGTAATCCGAATTTATAGCCTGATTGATCATTTTACTACTTTCTAAAGTAAAACTCAAAGCTCTAAATTATACTGTAATTTTTAACAATCGAACAGTGACGTATTTTCAGATACAAGTTTTTAAAAAATGGATTCAAAGAGCAAAAATATTTTAAAAATAGAATAAGTATGTACGTTTAAACAAATACATTGTAGTGGATAACAATGACACAAATTAATAACATAGAGCCAAAAATTAAAATGAATATTGCAAATCTTTCAGTTTCGAGATAAACAGTTAATTAATATTATTTTTAAGGGTTCCTCCATTGGTCCAAATTAGTACTTTTACATTTACAAAAGTCACAGCATAATATTTCAAATTTTCTACAGGGACATACATTTCCTCTGAAGCACATCTGGTAATTACATTACTTAGAAAAATCTTCAGGCTCGTATGGATCATCTGTCACCCGCAGAATTAAAAGACCGTGTTCGTTTATGTAACCATTATCCAAGGAATTGAGTTTCTCAGACGGTTACAAAGTATGAATCCATCTATAGCATTGCAAGTAAGTTCATTTTTATGTGAAGACTGATAGATCTTGAAGTGGGGGCCAAATCTTGAAAGGTTCGATTTTTTTATGGAACTTATCCATTGTGCCTAAAATTTTTTGGCGTGTATTATTAAAATGTTGAATTATTAGCCATTTTCGAGAAAATTACGATAATAGAATTAAATTTTATCTTCAACTCTACCCTTTCCAATTTTTCAGGGAAACTGTGAGTATTTTTCTAAAGGTAACTCAATACAAAGTTGTAGAGTATAATTGTATCTTTCCAAAGAAAAATGGTGATTACAATCGGTCCATAAGTGGCCGAGTTAAGAGTGTGTAAAGAAGGTCATGATTTGCCATCTTGAATCCAATATGGGGACTAAACAACCATGAACCAGATCACGTGACCAAAGAAAATTTTCTTTTAAGTGAGTACTAACACCCTGTAGTAAAAATAAGGGATATATAATGTACACGTGACACAGGCTAGCGCCCACATTAAATATATTACAAGTTAATGCGATTTATTTTCCGGTAATATATAAAGGAGCCAGATTAATAGGATTTATGTATTATCAACTATTATGATATGATTTATGATAAGACCAGTAATGAACAAAAAAATATTAATTTAGTAATTAAAACAGGTGACAAACCAGTAAGCACGACATTAAAATACAAGAGAGGAAACCTGAGTGAAATAAAGTACAATATACAGGGAAAACCAAGAAATGAAAGTGGAATAAATTAGTGAATTTAATGTTGAAAGCATTAGTGAAAGTAAGAGTATTAGTAGAAAGTATTACTTCCAAAGTATTAGTGATAGTAAAAACTGTAAGTGTAAGTGAAAATATTAGTGGAAATAGTGTATTAGTGAAATTATAATGTTAGTGTTAGTGAAAAACTTTCTGAGGTGAAAAACCAACGAGTACATAAAATACCGCACAGAAGAGAAACCAAAAAAAGAACATACAAGAGAAAGCCATAAACATACAGGAAAAGCCCAACACAAAAAGAAAGAAGAAAAGAAGATGCCGAAGAAGTTGCACACTGACATAGAAACAAAATAAACAAAACACACACAGAAATATACAGCAACCATAAGATAATTTAGAGTTAAGCTTTTGTTGATTTTTGCCAGTTTATTTTTATTTTATTTCTTTATTTTCTGTTCAGTTTTGTTGTTAATTTCCCTTATTGTGGTTTCAGCATCTTCCCTTTCAACTCCTTTTCCTTTCCTCTATTTTGCCTTTATTTTTTCATTTTTTTCAAATAGAGAGATATATACAACTATGAACCATTCGCAATGATGATTACTCGTCGGTTTTTGAATATTCAAAGTAACCGACTGAGGAAACCGGCTGAGCGAATGATATAAAAAAATGTCAACTATAAAAATAAAAACAATATTATTTCTATTATTAGTTTCATTATTTTTATGTATTAATATTATCATTTTATTAGTATGGCATACATAATTAAACTGTCAATGATCAGGGCTATAAAAATGTAGGACGCGAGGTCGCTATGGCGAATGGAAGTAATAGCATGACGCTTAGCAAATTTACGGCAAAAATACGTTGGAAATGTGTATCAAATTGTATTTGAATAATGAAGCGCCTGGTTTTCAGAATTGGCATCTAAGTCAAAAGATTTTTTTTTTCGCACATTATCAATAACCATCTCTGCACTACAATCGCTAACCCGCGTTGGATTTGTGTATCATATCCTACTTTAGATTAATTTTGGAAGAACATCGAATGCATATTAATAGTTGAAACTTCCACTTTAAAATATAGCTCCACTTATATATGGTCTACATGCTTTTAAAGGGCGTAAACACAAGCAAATCAATCGATCGTATAAATAATATATGAATAATTTAAGTAAAGTGTATTTTATGTTACCTGTAAATAATTCAAAATCCATTCGTTTCACTTCCTAATGGTTTCAATATAAAACATTGTGATGATTTTTTAAATCTTGCTCATGCTACGAACAATTTCGTAACCTGATGTATGCTTGATAGCTGAACTAGGATATAATTTGCGACCGTTATTAATCTTGTTGCACATCGTGAAACTACGATATATAAGAGGTTTGATATACACCGTGAAACAAAATCCAGGAATACTAAACAATTATTTTAGACAAACGAGTAGCATTACAAAGTAACGAAGTACATAATTTCAGTGAGTAAATTTGTACGTTTGTCCTCACTGTAGGTGCATGTCACGTTTAACTTCATATATCATCGTTAGATGGTATCATAATCAAGATTTCTGGAGCTAAGAATACTTTCTGCATGCTAGAATTTGACGATGTCAAAGAATGTGCAACGAAAATTTAGGATAAAGTACGGGAAAGGAGCACCAACCAGGAAAGCAATCTATAACACTAGTTAACAAAGGTTTTGTTACATAAAAGGAAATACCTGTTCTTAAAGGAACTTTTTTGCGCTGAATTCGAATATGCACTCGGTTTTTCTACATCACGTACGATTTTCCCGTAACAGAGGGATTTTCGGGAAAATCCCTAAAAATTTCCCTTTTCGTTTATTTTACACCCCAAGATCTTGTCCCCTTGCATATACTAACATAGAAATTGTACCTAAGTATACTTTGATTCATATTTAACAAACCCTCCAAGTTTCGTAATAATCGCTTTAGTCTTTCTAGAGAAATAAATATATTTGTATGTATACTGTGTGTACTGTTTATTGCACCTTATAGTAATGCTTTCAGATCTCTTAAGTTGAGGTAAAACGTTTTGCTTTATTACCACAAACACATATATAAAATATAATACAATATAATTTACAAGTGTGACAATTTACAATAAACAATAACACAAATGTACCAAAAGGTCATGAAAAGACAATCAAAACTATCACAATATATGAAACTTCCATTGGGTTACAAAAACGTACACTACTTCCTTCTTTTGTAAGAAATGTTGCATTCTCTAACAAGACCCCAACAATAGTTCCCCATCATTGAAGGATCCCATCGTCCCTGGTACCTTTTCTCCATTGCCATTATATCTTGGTGGAATCTTACCCCTTGTTCGTCGCTGAGAGCACCTACGTTTGCAGGAAAGAAGCTGAGGTGGGAGTGCAAAAAGTGGATTTTTAAAGACATCCTACAACCCAACTCTTTGTATTTCTGTATCATGTCCTGTACGATTTCTGTGTAACTCTCAGATTTGTTATTTCCCAGAAAGTTGCGCACAACACACTTAAATGCTGTCCAGGCAGCTATCTCAGCACTGTTTAACTTGCTGTCAAAGCTATCATCAAGCATTCATTTCCTAATTTGGGGACCAATAAACACTCCCGCTGAAATCTTAGCATCACTCAGGTTAGGGAACTTATCTCGCAAATACTTGAAACCTTCACCAGATGTGTCCATGGCTTTGACAAAGTTTTTCATAAGTCCTAACTTGATATGAATTGGCGGTAGTAATATCTTATTAGGATCTACCAAAGGAGCGTATTTGACGTTGCATTCTCCAGGTACGTAATTCACTCTAGGTTCCCATTCCTTCACTTCATAATGTTTGTCATCAGCTCGGCTATCCCATAAACATAAAAAAGCATTGGTACTTCGTGTAACCGCACTGCAGTCCTAATAAAATACCAACTACCTTGAGATCACAACATATTTGCCAACAATGGTCCTTGTAATTTATAAGATTTAGCAAAGTTGACATGGTGTCATAGGATTCCTTAATCTTCACTGAGTGCGCAAGTGGTATAGAAGGTTTTTTTATTTCCATTATGTAAAAGGACAGCTTTAAGGCTGACCTTTGTCGCGTCGATAAATAACCTCCATTCTTCTGGAAGGTAAGGAATTCCTAGCTCCGCCATCAACCCATTTATATCCGTACATACGCACACATTATCTTGCATTGAGAAATAGCTTGAAAATTGAACATGCCTTTTCCTGTACACTGATATGTTCGTTTTTGCATCCAATAAGTTCCACTGCTGGAGCCTTGATCCCAGAAGTTCCGCCTCTTGTTTTGTCAGGTGCGAATCACGGACTAGGTCAATAAACAGTGCACACAGTATACATACAAATATACTTATTTCTCTAGAAAGAACAAAGCGATTTTTACGAAACTTTTAGGGTTTATTAAATATAAATCAAGGTATACTTAGGTATAATTTATATGTTACTATATGTAAGGGGACAGGAGCTAGGGGAATAAAATATCTGTAAAAGGGGAATTTTTGAGGGAATTTCCCGATAATCCCTCTGTTACGGGAAAACTGTACGTGATGGAGAGAAACCGAGTGCATATTCGAATTCAGCGCAAAAAGTTCCTTTAAGATCAGGTGATTTTTCTCATGTAACAAACAAAAAGTTTAAATTTGTTAACTAGTGTAATTGGCATGTAAAGTTTATTCAAACTGGATGTTTGTGTGCCAACAAGAGAAATGGTCGGCCAGGTGATAGTGCAAATGATAATGAACAAGTGGGAGAAGCTTTCACAAGGACTCTGAGAAAATTTAAACCCAGAGCTTCACATTAGTTCGACACGTCAACAATAACTGTGTGGCGTGTTTGTTTAAATAACTCAACATGAAACCATACACTCTACAGTTAATGAAAAAGTTTTATCCTGAAGGCAAAGGCCACCTCTTTCAGTTTGCTATGCGTTGCAGGTCAAAGAATATTCTTTTCGTCAATTTTATATTTATTAAATTATTTTTGGATGAAGCACCATTGCATACAAATGGGAAAATAAACAGGGAGAATTGTAGAATTTCCGAAACATAAATTTTGTATAACATTGTTAAACACAAGCTATTTTTTCTAAAGGTCGATGTTTTTGTGCAATGTCTCACAAAAATAACTTCATGGATCTTCTATGGAGAACGAACTCTAATCAAAGAGTTATTCACTTAGATGTTGCATGTATTGTTTAATGCCATGGTTGCATATTGCATCAGAGAACTTTGTCCTTTAGTTGCACGTCCCCTCCCCTCCACACACATATTTCCACCATGTTCTTAGGGCATATTTAAATACAGCGGTACCCAATCATCGGATTGCTCGTGCTGAAATAACCTACCAATCTGCATTAAAATGGGCTCATAAGTCTCCTCTGACTGTTTTATGAGGTTACGTAAAGAACATAGTATATATATATTCCCTCCTCTTCCAGTGATGTTGTGGCATTGTAAAGGAATATACGCCCAAGATCTCGCGGTCCATCCTCGCTAACCAAAACTCCACGAACCGAAACCTCGCACCTCAAAATATATTGGCCCAAAATCTCGCCTAGCAATAACCTCGCGTGACCGAAGACTCTCTGCTCGAAATTTTTCGCCAGGCAAAAACGTCTCCGGGCGAAATCTCGCCTGTCCAAATCATCACTGGCCGAAACCTTGTAATTTACTTTGAGATTTACTCTAAGGTTCTAAATATTTACATATTTATTTATTTATCAACACAACAGGCATTACTGCCCAATTAGTGTCTAGGTACTATATTAGGAAATAATGATAATAATAAGAAAAAGAAGAACTTAAGTAACGTAGGCCCAAAAATGCTTACCTCAAAAATTTGACAAGTTCAAAACAAATGGAAATATAATCGCAAAATAAACGAAAATTAGAGAAAATGCTTGTCTATCGAATCCGTTTTAGTAAATTATTTGGTCGGCGTGAAAAACATTTGTTAGTATTATATTAATCTATGGAGTGAAGTGACTGCTAAGCTACCATTCTTTTTCCTTTAGGAGAATATTAGTAGTTTGTTACGTTTTATGTTTGGTTTGTTATTTATAATTATTATTATTTTCCAAGCGTACGCTGGAAATTAATTTTCCTCTTATTTCGATGTGATTACATTCAAACCTCTGAACAATAAACACTGATGGGGTACGATTATTTATCCGTAAATGAGAGGCGTTCGTTACAGAGAAGTTACATACATTTGAAGTTATGTCACAGTTCGGAGTAAAAGTAACTGAACTCTCGCGATGGTAACCTGTAATAACACATACAAACTTGAACTTGAACGAGAAAGTTGTACTGTAGTAACGAAACTAACTCGATACTTGTTCTGTTAATTAGTTGCCAATTAAATTGAAACGTAAGAAAAAACTCTCATTAAATAAAATATGATCCATCGCAAAATTTAATACTCATATTCATATTATTTAACCGGTCTTGGTATCGGACTTCTGGTTAGTCATCCTTCAAATTCCTTGTTTACAATTTTAAAATAAAGAAAGATTAAGAGAGAAAGATGAGGAGTTAAGAGGAAGGTAAGAGAGGAATAGAAAGAAGAAGATAATAGAGTGTAAAATGAAGGAAAAGGATTTCAGTAAGTTCATAAGAGGGATATGTTACTTTGGGAATACTAGGAAACAATTACGAAGTGGTGTAAGGGAAGGCTATCAAATGGTCTATGGAGAAGTTGGGAGGGGAAGGAGTGAAAGAGGAAGTGAGAAAGAAGAAAAATGCAGAAAAGAAGTAGTAAAGTAGAGAAAATCCAAAAAATACTGACGGCACTTCCTGTTCTATTAAATTCCCAAGAATGGAGCTTGAACGGTTTATTGCAGACTCATGTCAACTCATATGACCCTGATCTGGATCCAGGTAAGTCCACAAGTGGTTGTTACCCAAACCCAGCCGAGGCGATGAAAATGATAGTCTGACTGAATTAGTTACAATTCCTGATGAGAAGTCAATTTTGTTAACTTAATGTATGTCACTCGGCAATTGGAACCTTGTTTAATTTAGTCGAGGGACAAGAAAGTCAGGTATTAAGCTTATGATTGGTGAATGGAGTTCTCGAAGTCTATAAATTCCACAGCTACCGTTGCTAGCATAGTTCTGCTGCTTCTGCCTGCTTCGTAGAGTCGTTTTTGCATTAACTAACAACTGTAATCTTCATGATCTAGGTCATGAAGATAACGTAACCACATTTTTAAAAGTACATATACACATAGTAAAATTTATCAATTTACGTTAAGATTTAAATTTCTACTTAAACTAAGACAATCATTTACTTCATTATCCACTCACACCACATTACATAATGCATACATAGGTTAATGTTGTTCGAAAGAAAACAATTTACTAACTACGGTTTGACAATGTTTATTACATCTACTGACGAAAGATGAATAAATAATAAAAAAACATAAATAAAAAAGAAGTTAGTTACATATCATTGTAGACATAAATATTAGTTTCCATAAGATCTCTGAAGTATTTATTATTATTATTATTATTATTATTATTATTATTATTATTATTATTATTATTATTATTAGTCTCCTGAAGCTACTACACAAATGTTCTACAAATTGGATATATCTCATTAGTTGAGTTAATTCTAATAAGTTTTGGAAAATATTTAATATATGAGTCTATTTCTCATTATTTTTTTCAATTTTTGTTCACATCGTGTGTTCATACTATCATTTATAAAGCGTCCTTGGACGCTTCGCTTTAAATATACTACGGTTTCTGAATCATTCTATACACAAGTTCAAAGCAAACAGGTGTTATTATCGATAAAAGTATCAAATCTGGTTCGTAGATTCTCGTTCGTTAGTATGAAATCTGGTCTATAAAGCTACGTAGTAATCAAATTTGGAGTTTAACATAAGTCCAATTCCACATTATCACGAAATTAATCATATGTTCAAAATCAATATCTGTTAGTAATTATTTGACGACACAAAACAAACTCAAGACTAATTATATAGATATTTCGAGCAATAAGAATCGTGAAGTCCTTATCATGAGGAACACTTTAGAATGGAGTCGTAGTAAACTGTAATCACGGAGTTTTGTACTACCGATCACTCCCAATGAACGACCACTATAGTTTTAGTTTCGTAGTAATAATACTATCAGGATTTTTGAAGATTCATGGGTCACAAAGAGACTTGGGATGTAAGTACGTTAACAATTTTGTTTTCACAATGTTAGATGGATATACAAGAGGTTAAACTACATCACGATAACCTGCCGGACTAAAACACCCAACCTTTAGTTAGTGAAGATTACAACACAGAGGTGTTAAACACACATATGGGTAACATGGCAACACAAAAGAGAAAATTATACTCACGGACAATGACCGTATAAGTTACTCAAACATTTTACTTGTATCTATCGACGATTCGAAATTATGGTAACCAAATGCGTTAATCGTGCAACAAGTAATCAGGGGAATAATGAAACCCTTCATTCATATTGTAATATCATACTTCAACTCTGTAATATACCTTCCCATAACGAAGTACATTTGTCATATATTTATATCCCAATTCACATATACATAATCATTTTATACAACTCATAGTTAATCACCCCGTACATTCATATTTTAGGCTGCCTAACTGCAATGCATGCACAAGAAAAGTACTCTACAAATAACCAAAGAAAATGAGTAACCGCATTGAAATATATTCATATTTAAATCAACTATTCATTAACGAAGTTTCAGCCAGTAAAAATAACAAGCAGGTATATGCTTAAGGTAGTTATTCGCCATGTAAACTTATGATCAATGAATACTATAATAAAAATATGGTATCAAACAACTTAATTGCAGGTTAGTGGGCCCACTAGTTACAAACAGGTTAAATATTCATCTCTGTGTGATTCTGAAAACCTGAATGCAATAACCAAGGTTACAGGTGGGCCCCGAAATTTACATACCGATACAACACGGTTAAAAAACGTCTGAAAATTATAACAAGATCGCTCTATAGTGAAGAAAAGATCATAATAATAATACGTTATTCACTAAACAATCGTTTACGGCTACGACTGGTCAAAGCTAACAATGGTAAACAATTAGTCCCTCGGAATATGACGAAGGTCTATAACCCTATGGATTACAGCTCACAACGCTTTGTGAAAGAAAAACAGGTCTTTAGATGATATCTTTAGATGCAAATCGATTACGTTATATGACTATATTAGTGATCAAGTGAAGTGGGGGCAGATTGCTAAAGCAAAACAAAAAGCTAAAAAACTTAGAAAATTGGATAGACAGACGGAAAGAAGATAAGAGTATACAGAGGAAGCTAAAATAAAACAAGTAGTCGAATATAAAAATAAAATGTACAACCATTGTTTTGATTTAAAGCCAAATATTTCTATATCAACTAAGGAGAAAATTTTAGGTTAAGGTATGGAAAAATACTTGAGAAGTCAGTAGGTGAAAAGATATCCAAAACGGGATAACCAATAATTTAAAAACAAAACTAAATTTAAAAAATGTACTAGCCAGTTGTTTTGGGCCGAAACCTTGCTAGTGCCACCTATCCCGCAAGGGAGCGAAAGCTTGGATGCCTGATTCTAAATAATTTCATAATTAGAAACGATAAGATAGTGGGTGGCGTCTGGTACTTGAAAAAACTATAGTACATAAATATCAATGTTACAATATAATCTATCCTATTCTATATGCAAACATTGACTCTTGATAGCTTAAAATCTTCAACTGAGACTACTACGCAGGTAAGTCATTTGTGGCGGTGTAAATTTACTTTAACTGAGCAATTATGTATTAACGAGGCATTATATTTAGTAAACATCTGAATATATACTGAAATATGAAGGGCTAACACTGCATGCATCCTCGGAACGGGTCAATAAATTAACTTGCACTAGTATTTACAGTTAGAAATCACCTAAATCACAGTAACTGTATGTACAAAGGAAAAATATATGCAAGAAGGCGAAAATTAATTATTTAATGATAGCATAATTTCTTTTACTATCCTAACAATTATTTCAGTAGCGATACTTTCGTGTTTCCGAGTAGTTGTTATAAGGCAGACAGATTCCAAAGTATAAATATAACCCAATATAGACACAGCATTCCATTAGTACGAACTATAGATGTGCGGGTCACTGTTGGAGGATTGCTTATTTTGCACTACGATTCTTGCAACTACATAAAAGAAAAGAAAACACGACCCTAACGAGTGGCAAAGAAAACAATCGGGCATACATATACAATGTGGGGTCCCATTATCCGTCGATACTCATTACTTATTCATTTATAATATTTATCTATCTATATTTACTTATTCACATCTTTATTTCATAAGGGTATATACCCGAGACACCCAAAACGTTTAAAAATGCCCAAGGACTGCTTATAGCATTTGTGTCCTATTCATTTTATAACCTTATATGCCACTATACAAGAGTACCTAAGTATTAAAGCTACTTCTTATGATTTGTAATCGGATTTCCGAAGAAATTCGATTAGAGATCATAAACTCGAATAAAATATTTCAAACACTGACCATCGCAGATACAGTTCGAACTATTCACCTATACTAACAGAAACAAAACTATATGTTCAAACTTTATAACTTGTTATATAAAATATTTTTCAACTCTGTACTATTTATTTGTTCATGTTACTGGACAAAGATCATTCAGTAAATATGATTACTGCATCGACGTCGCGAACTGAAATCTCTAGCTTGTACTCATCATTTCTGAACGCATGCAGTGAAGTCCACTATTTTTACGTACGGAGTAATGTGTACACTCGTCAATACACTATTAAGGATGAACGTGAAGTGGTTTTAATTTAATTATTCAACTATTTGTCGTCATAAAAAACTCAAACTCGCTGTAAATATTCGTACTAATATGATCAAATTGAGCTACTTGTCAAATTCACATGGATTATTCTAATTTTGTTATAATCTAAAAACAGGCACATCTAGTCTTACCATTGTCACTAAACTTGTAAGCTAACAAATGACTGATTAACTGCGATAGTTGATTCGGGTCAGGCGGCACTACTATAGGAAAATCGGAACTTGCACTAATAAAAATACCGGGCACTATAGCAAATGCATTATACACTATGCATCATCAAATAAATAATTAAACATTCTATTTACTAAGCGGATCTAAACTAGATAGATAGATAGATAGATAGATAGATAGATAGATAGATAGATAGATAGATAGATAGATAGATAGATAGATAGATAGATAGATAGATAGATAGATAGATATACGAAACGCAATACTGTGCGATATCATGTATCAATTTCTTCCGAAAACAAAAATGAAAAGTTTATAATTTCGAAATACATTGTCAGTAGATAAGTTACCTAAAACATTTCACATTCACGTTCCACATTTACTCACAAAATATCACATAATATGAGTACACATATAAATACAAATACTTACCCAAAGTAACAGACTATATGTATACACTATCTATAAAACCCTTTTTCAATTTTCGGAAGTCAAATGCTACATCAAACGGCTCTAACATGAAAGAAGTGTGAGCGAGGTCGAAAATCCTTGTACTCGAAGCTGAAAATTCTACTTCTTGATAAATTAAATTTTTAGCCAATGAAGGGGTTGAGGATCTTCGTTTCGTTAGTCAGCCCATTTTAGAAATTTTGAAACTATATCAAAGGAACTATAGATAGATAGGAGTCCCTGTCGAAATTTACTCGTACATATTGAGATTAAATTATGTAACCCAAAAATACTATATACCACCATCTGCTAACTACATTACGAAACACTATACACAAAGCTATCTAGTGAACAGGTTGCCGAAACTAACAAGTTTTCCGAAGATGAAGGAAAATTCTTAAAGAAAAATTTGGTCTCCAAATATATATTTTTATTATTTTTATATAACGCTATTTGTGAATGCCATAACTACTCTAATTTTCAGCGGATTGAGACGAAACTTGGCACAAACATTAATTGTTGAAATTTCTTGAATGCGTTCGTTAACCAGAATAATCAGATGAAAATGTTCAAAATGGCGACCCTTCAAACTCTTAAAAGTTCCAAGGGAACCAAATTTCGCCCATAAATAGGTATTCAGAAAGTTTGAGTAACTTTCCTCTTTTACTGAAATATTTGTGTGCAGGGACTTATCCTCTTTTATTGAAATATTGGACCCAATTAATCGCCTAAAGAAGGTTCACGCCCTTTCGCTACGGTCAGGCTTTTTTTTTTGCACGAGGGGGGATATTTTACTATCGGAACAAGATGATTGTTAGTGATGATATGAAATTACACATTAAAAGTGAAGTAACTTGTGAAACGTGTTATTTGAAATAATGATATAATAAATGTGCTTTCCCCTAACACAGAGAACTGTAAATCATGTATTTCGAGTTCGGGAGCGTGAATGACGTGAAGTGTTATTTGATTTGCTTTTTAGTAACACTTTGCATTGCAAATAAAGGTAGGCGACATAAGTGGTAAGTAAAATAATAATAATAATAATAATAATAATAATAATAATAATAATAATAATAATAATAATAATAATAATAATAATAATAATAATAATAGGTGTTGTTTGTGGCAAGGCAATATCTTCCTCAATTCTTCTTCAAACGTAATGATTGTAACGCCATATCTCCCTTACAAACAAAATATTAGCAATTTATATCGAGAGAACGGGAAATTGTAGAGTGATGGGAGCAACGTTGGACAGTATGCACTCATAGCACTCAAAAAAATAAGCGATTTCAATGCAAAATGAACGAAGAGTCATTGTCATTTGGAGTCATGGGGAGTCATGGGGCCACGGTAGAGTCCTCTTTAGGCAAAATGTCGATAACTTATATCGAGAGAACAGGAGGTGATAGTGGGATGGGACCAACGTTGGACACCGTGGATCCATAAGGCGCATCGAAAAAATTAGGGGGTGTGCGCCAGCCAGCCTTACTTATTTTCCACATAATAATATAAAATTAAATTGTCGAAATACACACACAAGTTAGCTAGTAATATTTCATATTATTATTATTATTATTATTATTATTATTATTATTATTATTATTATTATTATTATTATTATTATTATTATTATTATTATTATTACTATAAACAGCGTCTTTTCATTACGTGTGCATGTTTGACATGAAACCAAAGAGAAGATCCATCATTCGTAGAAAGAATAAGAATAGCCAGTTACTTTAACTGTGAAGGACGGCGAAAAATACGAAAGGAGTGACTACCTGTAGCGAAAAGAAACAATACATACTCTCAAATGAATAAAAAAATCAAGCCGAGATAGATTCGAACTCGCATGGACGGCGCGAAAAGCAAGTGCTTTGTCCACTTTTTTTAACTGACTCACCGAACGTGTTTCAGTAACTTACTTATTGCTAATTTTACTTGCTTCACTCGTTTAACTTGCTTTTTCTAATAACTTATAACGACAGGGACACAGAAACCTCGAGAACAGTTAAAAATCATAAATGATCTCAAGCCGGGAATCGAACCCGGGACACCATACACCAAAGGTGCACGTGCTTCCTCTAGACCAGCGGGCACCGCTCACCCGCTGTGTCGTTAGGGATTACGACCACTGTATTGCCAGCTATCACTTCTGTGGGTTGTATACAATGATCACATGTTCCTTCTTTGCTGGAAGAGTTAAACCTACATAGTCTTCATATAATGTAATAAAAGAGTCTTGCTGGGAATAAGAAAAAGAACATTCCTTGGACAAAACGAAAACTATTGGCATCAGAAATATTTATCTACGAGCCATGCGCAGTAGTATAATTCAGAATAGTTACTGTTTAGTTCAGTAAACGAAGAAAAAGGTATAAAAAAGCAAATATGTCGCGTCAACGAGATCGACCAGAGTTGACAGAGGCGGAAGCAAATGTGTAGTAATACAACTTGGTTAAATTGATAATTCGTTCTGTATTCTGTAGTAGATCGTATCACAACTTTATGGGAGAGCAGAGAAAGACTTTCTAACGGTATCATATGGTAAGCTTTAGTAACACGGTGATATAGACAAAAATGAATGTAACTGTGAGTACTGCAACTTGGATTTAACGAAAGCCGTTTAGATATTCAGTGGTTTGCAGGGTTGTATAAGACACAAAAAGATAAGACACAATGCAATTCTTCATACCTCAGCTTCCAGTATCTAGATACATACAATTTCTGGTTAGATACTGAAACTCTGTCGGATTTTAATACATGACGTATTGCAGGATACAAAATGCTTTGTTTGTTTGTTTGCAGACAGCTACTAGCTTAGTGTTCTGAAAGGTTGTGTATAAACTAGGCATGGCCAATTCCGGAATTTTTACTTTCCGGACTACCGAAAGTAAAACCGGACAAATTCTGGAATTCGGAAAATTCCGGTTTTGGAATAATTCCCGAATTCGAGAAAATCCTGAGTTTTTCTCAATTCCGGAATTTTCTAAATTCCGCATTCTTTGCGAGTTCCGGAATTCTTCTGAATTCCGGAGTTTAACTGAATTCCAGAATTTTCCGAAATCCGGAAAGTGAAAGTTCCTCTTCCGAAAACTGAATTTATTTTGGTTTATATGAATCGTGGCGGAAATAAGTCTTTGCCCAGGTAATGGCGACTGCTTTGAAAGAAATGGAGAGTATGAGAATTCAGTATGTCATATGTGTAGTTTCATGTGGATAAAAAACAAACTTGTTAACCAACGGTTTAAGAACAACTCAAGTTATTAATGTAAATTTTGCCGACATTATAAAAGAAATACGAAAGACATTTTGAATCGAAGAAATATAACACACAAGTTTGCAAGCGGAGACAAAGAAACCTAACGTAACCATACTAAAGACGAATCGTTTACCGCGTAGCGATCGCGGTTCAGTGGTCAAGCTGCTTGTGCGAATCCACGTGGCATTTTTTCTACTTTAGGATTTTTGATGGCGATTGATCGGCGATGACATACGTTTTATTATATTCAGATATTTGAATACTCGGATGTTTCAATACTTGAACTTTCAAATCTTCATGAATAATAATAATAATAATAAACTAATAATAATTATTATTATCTCGTAGAAGATTAAAAGCTAGAAGCTAATTATTGATCAGGTCATACCATTACAAACAGAAACGTGACATTTAGAAAGAATATTTCGGTTTGGTTTAATGTTACCCACGAGAAGAGGAATTTCTCATCTCGTTTCTAAGACAAACAAAATAATCTGAGAATTAACATTTTACATTCGAGACAGGACAAGGCTACCTCAAAATTTTCGTCTCGCTTTGGAGATGAGAATCGAAAAGTATCGTAAACATTTCCCGTCTTGTTTCGATTCCCGAAATAGTGTATGTCCATTCTTTAAGTAACATTTGCTCTGTAGACTGGATCTCATAGGCTATTCCGTTACATTGTATTTCAGAGCTTATTGAATTATGGTATGTGTAGGTATTTTTGTAGCAAAGCTTTTATATTTACTTCTGCATATCCTAAAAATTAGTTTATATGTCTTACTGTTGCGTGATATTCAGTTACTTTTATTACAGTTATTTTCCTTAAAATATACAGTAGAATACTTTCTACATGAAACTTCAGTGGAACGCTCTAGTTTAAAGTTTTGGTAGTTGCAGAGGTGTGTCTTGAAGATACGGAACCCTTTCCCCGAAATCTCTACTTAAAGTAAGTTTTGCCAAATTTTAGGGCAAGTTTAAAATTTTAATGCCATTATTATTATTATTATTATTATTATTATTATTATTATTATTATTATTATTATATCAACAATGTGTATAATCTTTTAAAAGATATGCGGTTTGTATCTGAATAGTAAAAGCTAATTGACTGTCGATCTCGGTCGTCGAGAAGTCTTCAGGAGGCAAGGACATCAGTCACGTTCTGGGTTTGAGTTCCGAAAGGGCAAGTATTCGGGCTCGAGCCAAAAATTGTTAAAAGTTATAGGCTTCAGCCAAACATATTCAAAACATGTTTAGGCTTTTAACGACTCGAGCGACTCCGCTTACAGCTCATTCACTACCGAACCGAACCGAGAAGTGAGCCGAGCCAACAGCTTACCCAACCGAGCCGATTTGAGCCATCTGCTTAGTTGTGCTGAGTCGAACCGTGCAGATGAACTAGTTTCAACTTAGTTGGCTAGAACCGGTTCACATGAGCCGAGTAGGTGACCCATCCCAACCGAGAAGGCTCGAACCATCGGCTAAATTGAGCCGAGTCGATAGCTCGTTCCAACTGAGCCAGCTCAATTGGGCCGAGCCGACGTCTGATTCCAACCGAGCTGACTCGAGCTGTTCGCTTAGTAGAAACGAGCAGAGCCGGTTGAATCACTGCTTGGGCTCAAGAATTCGACCGTGCAGGTCTCAGCCTTGATTTTAAGAACTACAGCATATATTTATATTGGTGATTATGACATTTGAGGTTGTCTCGTAATAATAATAATAATAAAAACTCTTGTCCTCTCGGTATCTAGACGAGACGAGATACAGAAAAATTGCCCCACGAGATGCAGTAAAATTACGAGACGAGATGCACCCCTGTCGAGAGCAACACTAAAACATTATTCCACATTACTGCTTACATTTCTCATGGTTTCGCTTTCCAGTTTAATCAGGCAATTATTTCAAAACGAGTTAAAACGAGATGAACGAGCAAGCGAGCCATTATCAAACTCGACTCAACTCGAAACTCGACCTCGAAAACAGCGACTTGGCTCGGAACTCAACTCAAGAAAATTATCTTTGAGTCGACTCGAATTGAACTCGAGTCGAGTCGAATTTTGGCTCGACTCGTGCTCATCCCTGTTCGTATTTGTATTTTATGTTTCCACTTCAACAATTTCTACTCTTTTTTCTCCGTTTACCTGCTGTTTCTGGATTTCTCTTTCGGTGTCATCCTTTATTTACACCATGCACAATTACTCCCAGCTTGTGACCCGCTTCAATGTCTTATTCAGTTTAGGCTTTTCTCCTTACCTTGACTACACATGTGATTGATTTAATTATCACTTTCCGCTCAGGACCGATGAAAAATTATTATTATTATTATTATTATTATTATTATTATTATTATTATTATTATTATTATTATTATTATTATTATTATTATACTATTGAACTTGCACGACGAAATTACTGTATAATACGATATCATTTCTGTAATTTTACTCAATTGTATGTTATTTAGTTTATTAATGGGTACTAAATTGTCTCCAGATCATCGAATAAATTAACTTCTGCATGTACTTTGGTGGAAATATCATTACTGGAACATTACCGCTTCGTTCCAAACATCAGGGCTGAACTTAGCAATATTTAGCTTATGTTGCATGAGAAGATAATGTAGGGGTGAAGTGCTGGACTTGCGAGTAATACAGCTAATCAATATAGTTTCAAACCCTTTTCAAGTTATTTTATTTTCAAAGTAATCGTGAAGAATCAAAGAGTGACTTCTCATACTAAATGAGCAATCCTTAAGAAAGTGGACGCAAAACTTGTATCATGATAGAGACGATTACGCATGTTAATTGGGAAAGGGCAGGGAAATTACAAGGACATTCGAAACACTTCGTTCATCTGCAGTATGCACTTTTTAATTTATCGTTCTAAGGGAAAAAAACACTACACCATTTGTTATTGTTAAACTAACTTTGGCTAGCGCAATCGGTGGAATATGATGGTCTCTGTAATAGTCACATTTCTGAAGAAGTTTGCCTATTGTAAAGACTCCATGTGTGAAATTCGGAAAAAATTCGTTTTATCGATCACCACCCTCTGATCCATACCCCTGATTAGATATACTTGCTTCCTCATTTTCATTGTATCACTTCTCTAATAAATGTCAGTGGAAATTTTACCAAGTTTTCACTTAACATTTCAAACTGTTAACACGCTTTTTTTACCACCTCTCACGTGCTGTATGCATTATTAAAAATCATTCTACTTGTAGTGGATTCTAACTTACGTCTTTTATATTTTCAATCTAGCGTCTTAGCCACTATATTCGTGCGCTCTAACCATCTAGAATATGAGAATTAAATCAATACAGAGAAAGCGGAGAAAAAGAAAGTAGAAATTGTCGTTGTGGGAACATAAAATACAAATGCAAGCATATATTCCAACAACTAAACATTCACCAAACAACAATCTTCGTGTAGTGCTTAAGACGCTAGATTACAAATCCAAAGGACGGCGGTTCGAATTTCTTCAAGGAGTATATATATATATATATTTTAGTTTTTTTTTAAATAATGAATAGAGCACATGAGAGGTGGTGAAAGAGAGCATATTATCCGTTTAATACGTTAAGTGAAAAAGAGTTAAAAATTTCGGTGAAATTTATTAGAGAAGTGAAACAATGAAAACGAAGAAGCAGGTATATTGAATCAGGGGTATGTATCAGAGGATGGTAATCTCAAAAACTGCAAATTTTCCCGAATTTCGCACATGTGAGTCTCTAGGATAGGCAAATTTCTTCAGAAATGTGCCTATTGTACAGACCATCTTCCCAGAAATGCCATAAAATTTCTATGCAATTTTGCTCTTTTGACTATCATCACCTCTGAAACGGAAGGAGAGAGATGTTCCCGGAACTGAGAGTGACGTGCTTGAATTCAAATCAACCAGTTGACAAATAGATGCTTACATAATGAGAATGCGGAATACAAACGACTATAAAATATCAAGTGATAATTGCAAGCATTATCACCTAAGGTTCCGGAACCGTGACGGTCAATGAAACGTGATCCGATTTCGGACGCCGAGAAATAATTTGATAATGAAATGAAAACCAAACTTTAGAAAAGAAATTATTATGATGCACTAAACACAATTTGGTTGCCTTTTTCTTCTCCTCATGTTAAATTGTCTGATTTTAGCGATGCTAGACGAAGCCTGTGTCTCGTCTCGTGGCTATCCCAGTGTCATCTCGTGTTTCCGAAACGAGACAAATTGTTATCTCGTCCCCTTTCGTCTAATTCGTCTTTCTAACAAGCAACGTACAGAACAAGGCAGGATCAGATCCGACTCAAACTTCACCCGAAGTACACATTCTAGAAAAGAAGAAGAAATGCTCAATTTTAGCTTCTCATATCCAGAAACACCGGAGATATGCTCCGCAACATAACGCACCACGCGACAATATGACATAAGGTAAACGTCGCAAGATATCCATTTATGGATGGGCAGCACCAAAATGATATTAAGATATTTGATATGCTATAACATTGACTTGGCAGCCATCTTGAATACCGCGATCTTGGATAAAGCGCAATTTATTGAAATGAGAAGCGGGATGTGTGATATATCAATGTAAGGTAAAATACAATAGAAAAACCAATGATGTAAGCGCGAAAAACATATGTATAATGATGTGGACGGGACGAAGTGTGGAAGACTCAGGCAAAACAAACGTGTATTGGAAGAATAGAATAATTTAGGGCAAGACCCCACGACGATGGTACGCTACAAGTAACTGCAAGTGTCTGTGCATGAAAGTGCATCCACCTTGACAGATTATGCTTTTCGAGGATTGGGATTCGGTTTGGGATGGTGGAAACCACAGTTGCAACCCGTGATACAAGCGCTCGTTTGGCGACTACATAAACTACAAAGGATTATCTCTTATGGAACAGTAATTCGGTAGCTCGCTCCGGAGTGTAGGAAATATCATCTTGGATGGGTGATCGAAAGTACGACCTACCTACCTGGGATTGAAACCCATTCCTGGACAATGTCTTGTATGTTTTTGTTACAGTTTCTTGCTGTTTCGTGTAAACAAAGGACATTTTGGCCCACGTTTATTAAACAACACTATGTGAAGCAAAGTGTGTACGGATGAGAAAGCCCAGCCAAGTTCTAGCTTACATTTCTTTACGAATGTTTCTTTTCCTTTGCGCGGTTTGCTACACTATTTCGCGCGGTCCCAAACTACCACAATGTCAGGGGAAAGCAGCGTTCTGTATTGACTCGATGAGTTCCATGAGTTGTTGTAGTCTCCCACTAGAAGGTCAGTTTACCTTAAAATGAAACGACTCGAGTTGTGTCTAGTGATTTCGAGAGTCTCATCCACATTCACATTTGTTACATCGTGTTTGTTCAAAGTCTCCAGCGTGTGTTCAGTTGCTTGTCGTCCGTCCACTGTCGGTTCTGTCGATTGGACGTATACTTGTTTTGGAAGTACACTTTGCATCAGTAACACCAGATTCAGAGGGTTCGCCACTGCAGCTCTACATTGGTGTTTGTAGATGAACGATACTGTGGACACATTCTATACATAGAATATTGCGCGTTTTGGCTTGCGTATGCCACACACACACTATCAATTTTCAGTGGCCGACCCCAGCCGTCACGTTCACTTCGTTCCATATGTGCAAGTGATACCAGTAGATACAATACGAGTCGTCTCAATGTGTGGTAAACTAGCTTTCTAGTGGGAAACTGCAACAACTTGTGGAATTCATCGAGTCAATGCAGAACGCTTTCTTCCTTTTTCTTATGTGTCCTCTGGGCGAAGTTTGAGTCGGTTCTGATCCTGCCTCGTTCTGTACGTTGCTTGTAAGAGTGTGTCGGTGGGTCGTAGTCGGTATGTAGGTTATGGTGGGTCGCTGGTTTGTGGTGGGTCGCGGCGGGTGGTGGGTTGAGTGGGTCACGTCCTGTTGACCCACGGCCCACGATCTACTACATCTCTGGTGAGAGGCTTCCAATTCAGCATGGGCTAGATAATACATGCTTTGTTAAGCCCGAGACGAGACGAGACAGAGCGCCTGTCTCGTCTCGTTTTCCTAAGCGAGACGTGACAGGTCCTTGTCTGGACTCGTCGCGTTTTAAATGTCTTGCAAGCATTTCATAGCCCTCTCTTGTCCGATTATCAATTCTAACTTGTAAAGTTCATTACATTTCGAAGCCGCATGGCTTCCAATTTTACTTCTATTGTTATGAGGTTTACGAAAGAAAATTAAACGAAAGGAGACTAGACAATTTGTCTCGTTTTGGAAACACGAGATGACACCGGAATAGCCACAAAACCAGTGGCGGATCTAGAAGGTAAAAACTGGGGGCTGCCTGAATTTATACTATGATAAAATATATCATGACCTTACAATAAATTTTCAAAACTATATAAATAATAGCTTAAATTATTTTCGTCAATCTGAAAGTGGGGTTCCTAGACCCCCTGCTCCCGAGCTAGATCCGCCACTACACAAGACGAAACACATACTTTTTCTCGCCTCTCTAAAACGAGACATTTTCACATGACGAGACGAAACAACCAACCATGTTGTGTCTAGCGCATCATAACCATTCCTTTTATAAATTTTTTTTTTCATCTTATTATCAAGTTATTTCTCGAAATCCGTCCTCGGATCATCTTCTTTTCATTGGCCGTCATTGTTTCATTCACTAACTTGTGTTCATAATTGTAATTTAAAAAAAAAAAACATTCTATTTTGTACGGTTTTCATTCCATGGTCAGTCTACAGTTTTCGTTCTACTACTTGTGAAGTGAAATTAACATTTGATAGGTTATAATGATGTGAATGTTTGTTATGTGTCTAATTGTTTGAAACCAGGGTATATTTAGACAATCGATATTATGTGGGGTTAATTGCATTCATCTATTACTACTTAACTGTCTATGTATGGTATATCTATAAATGTAGTGTTCTACGTTTCCCTGCGAAGAACAAAGTTGTTTGAAGGCTCTGGATTAAGTGTAATGGAATTGTATAATAGTCTAGACATGTAATTTTGATGGGAAAATGGAAGTTAAAACTACAGCAGAGGTGTGCAAAGAGGGATCTTTCTTCTCTCTCTCTCTCTTGAAATGTCTGTAATGCATTGCTTGTTCCGTTCACTGTATCGTTATATGTCCTCGCTGCTTCCTTCAGGCGTTATTCAGCGTGCCTCGGTGGCTAGCCTCTGCATAGCAAAACTCACGAATATAATATGCATGATTCACTGTGTAACGCAGTGTTGCAATAACCTCGCTTTGCCATTAACAAATATAGTGCTTTTGCTGTCTTGAATATCAATAAAACTGGTTGTGGAAAAAAATAACTGAATACGAATCTGCTAAAAGTCTACTTATATAGTTTAATATCGTGGTCTCAATATGGTCCTTCATCCCAAAACTTGTGACTATTTTCACAGGACACATTTGGCGAGTTGTGTAAGTCACAATATTTTGGCATTCGGGATATTAGTGATATGTTGTTCGGATCTTGGAACCTTAGGAGATAACGCTTGTAATTATTACTTTGCTGTTTTATGGCTGTTTGTATTCGGCATTCTTATTATGTAAGCGTCTATTTGTCATCTCATTGATTTGAATGGAAGTACCACACTCTAAGTTCCGGGATCATCTCTCTCTCTCTCTCTCTCTCTCTCTCTGCAGTACGCACATTTCTGAAGAAATTTGCCTATCGTAGAGACTCACATGGGCGAAATTCGGGAAAATTTCCAGTTTTTTGGTCACCACCCTCTGATACAACCCCTGATTAAATATACTTGCTTCCTCATTTTCATTGTCTCACTTCTCTAATAAATTTCACCGAAATTTTAAACTCGTTTTCATTTAACATATTAAACGGGTAATACGCTCTCTTTTACCACCTTTCGTGTGATGTATGCATTATTTTAAAAAAAATAAAAATATACTACTTGGAGCAGATTCGAACCGCCGTTCTTTGGATTTGTAATCTAGCGCCTTAACCACTACACCAAGATTGTTGCTTGGTAAACGCTTAGTTGTTGGCATATTTGTTGTATTTGTATTTTATGTTCCCACTTCAACAATTTTTAATCTTTTGTCTCCCTTTAGCAGCTGTTTCTGGCTTTCTCTTTTGGTGTCGCCCTTTATTTACACTATGCACTATTCGAATTCACAGCTTGGGCCCCTCTGCAACGTCTTATTCAGATTAGACTTTTCTTCTTGTCCCTCAGATTGATTTAATTCTCATACTCTCCATGGATAGAGCGCAGGAATACCAGACTCAAGAAACAGGTGTAGATTTACATTTCTGACAGATAATACATTACAATATTGACTTAGTATACCTGACTTCTTGAATGTCAGGTTTACTAAGGGACTTGAAGCAATGTGACAGGCTAATTTTCATACTTCTATGAATAAAAATATGTAGATACGGACATTTTAAAAAAAAGTTATTAACTTGTAATGTTTTGATTTCCCGATATTCAAACATGTAAAAAAAAAATCACTGTTCATAATAAGTTGCACAAGTTTATGAGTAAAAATATGCTTAAAATGAATAACACTTTCATTATTTTTATTGGCCATATTGAAATCATCAATTTTAAAGCAGAAAAATACTCAAAGTTGCCACCTTTCGATACAAATACAAAAGGAATTAAATTATAAATTCACATTAACTACTTTTAGAATTTATAGTATAGCACATTTATAACTATGAATGTTCCGTTTTGGTATTTAAGTTCAACAATCAAGGTTAATTTTTTTAAATATGGATTTTTTAAGAACACACTTTTTCATTTTCTTTCAAATTGAGGCCCTCAATAAGATGCCTAACAGCTCAACTGGCCAGATGTAATCAAAATGTTAGGCCCTCCTGCTGTAGACCAAAAATGGTAAGATATGGCAAAAAGCGCTAACGTGCAATCGATTAAGCGTCCCAAGAATATATTCCATCTCATCTTCAATCAAGTCTCTGTTAAACCAGGAGAAATTTACTATCATTTTCGATTTCAATATTAATTGAGAAAATATTACGCTATACAAACCCAACCTCCTCACTTGGTGTATGCATAACTCTGCTACTTGTTCCAATCAGAAAATATGTGATTTACCCCTCATCAAAATGAAATTCTCTCCTCATTCTTGAGTGACTTTAACCCCCCGAAAACCAAGGATTGCGATTGTCATAAAATTTCAAAACGCATATGAATTAGGGTGTATTGAGAAAACGTTTCTTTTTTAAATCTTTTTACCCTTAGTGGCTCTTTTCGGTCACATGTGTTTAATATAACATAGAAAAATTTTCAAATCGATATTTCAATTTTTTGAGGTGCCGAAATTGGCTTGAAATTCGAAAAGAAATGATGAAATCGTAGACATTTAAAACAATAAGTGAAATATTTATTATTTTATACAGTATTAGACTTAAAAATAATTATTTTCCAAAGAGTCCAGATATGAGGGAAAAATTTGTAAACGTTAGCTCTTGCTTACCAGGTGCCACCATCGCTTTGATTTGGGGAAAAATCGATAAACTTGTGTGTGGCAGCTAACTCCCCTCCAACTCAATTATCGAAACAAATAAACTCGCCTTACCCAGACATAACATTCAGTTTGAGGAGAATTATCACCTCTGAGTGTTGTGCTTCTGCTAGTTTGTTAGCATTGACGCGTAATACTGTTTCCTTGCTTGATCCTTTTCTTTACAAGCCTCATTTTTTTTCATATATGTTTGGGCACGCAATTATTCCGCTGGTGTCAACATGGAATTGGCTACTAAGGCTTGAATACGGTCAGAGGACACAAAAAACTTTATACACGATGTTATTGGGTCTCCAGAAGAGATTAGTTGTGTTCAACTGCCTAGAATAGAAAGTGTGATTAAACAATTCCTGTGGGGAAAGGAAACAAAGAAAATGAATTCTGGTTCTAGAAAAGATCAGCGAGCCAAAAACATTGCTCATATAGTTGCTTCTGAAACAACTCAAGTTTGGAAGAAGTCATCTATATGTGGAAAAGCCACTTAAGTCAACAACGAATTATTGCTTCGATTCAATATCACTATAAAGTTTGTCAGTTCCTCAAACCACTGAAAAAATAAAAACCTATATGTGTTTCTAAAACGGTACAATTTTAAAAGTTTGCCAGAGAGTCCTTTTTGATATTGCTTCATATAAACGTGCTGATCCACTAATTCATTGTAAATGTGAAAAAGAAAGACGTGCGCTAAAGATAGAAGTGTCATTTCTTCTTGAGCAAAAAACAAGAAAGGAAATGATTATAGGAAAAATAGACAAAAGTGAATCAAAACGGCTTATGAAGCGGTATGAAAGAGTCAAAAATGTAGAAATAAACATATGAAACAAGTTGAACAATCATTAAAGGAAGGCGCAAAGCTCTCTAATAGTGTCCACGATTTCGAATGTTGGGGTTTAGGTAAAGAATTCCGTCTATCTCCAAGAATTGAAAAAAATACCAGTCCACCAGCCAAGCGAATGAGAGTTAAACTACCAACGTCCTCTTATATGGTTTGCAGGTCAAAATTGTCTATCCGTCATGCTGCACTCCTAGCTTCTTCACTTTTAGATGTTGGCTTGGTCACTTCTCAGCAAAAGGAGAAAATTATTGACCCCAACAAGATTGAAAGGGAGAAAAAGCATTCAGGAAAAGTGTTACCGAAAAATACACTTCTGTTCTAAAGACTTCCGAAATTAAAAGATTATATTTTGATAGAAGACAAGATCAAACGCTAGTGCTGAACGAAAAAGGTGGCATACCACATACGATAGTGAAGAAAGAAAGATATGCCGTTTTCGTTTAAGAGTCACAGTCTAAGTTATCGACCATGTATGCCCATTGTCAGGGATGGGAGACAGCATCAAGTTAGCCATTACTCAATTTTTCAGTGATCAAAATCTTGACATGCCAAAATTTTTTATTCTAGGCTGTGATGTAATGCTAGCTAATACTGGAGAAAATATGGAGTAATGGGCAATATTGAAAACTACTTAGGAAAGCCACTTCAAAGAATAATTTGTCTGTTGCATGCAAATGAACTTCCACTTAGATATTAAATCCATGAAATCGATGGTAAGATTACGGACCCAAATTCATACGAAGGACAAATTGGAATGGCTTTACAAAAAAGCTAGTTGTTATTACTTGTTTATTTTGAACCTGTAGCTGTTCACTGGATTCTGAACTTTAGTGCTTTGAATTTAAGCATGGATCAAAAGTATCTTCTGAATATGTGTCAAGTGTTTCATTGGGTCACTGTTCTGCAAGATCGACTAGTCGAAATTCTGGAAAGCTACATCAGGCAAGATGGGTGACAACTGCTAGTAGAATTTTACATCTTTACATCGGAACAGAAAATCCGTCAACAGAGCTGATGATTATGTTTTCCTATTTAATGAATGTTTATGCTTTGTATGGTTCTGTATAAAAGCGAACCATCGTGCACACAAGAAGCTAAGCATTCATGGAAACTTCTGTCATTTTCTTGATCTATTGATTCAAATAGTAAATTAATCATAGATCTAGTGATAATGTGAAATGTAAGGCTTAGTCATCCTCATAATTTACTTCTACGAACGGACACAATGATAACGGACAGAGATGCGAACATAAGAAGGCTCAGTTGGAAAAGAATTTTGAAAGCAAGAAAAGTATCCTTATCTTTTGGTGCGAGAAAATTCAAAGTTCCTGAGGTCAAATTAGACGCATAAACCTACATTCATATGATAAACTGGTCTGAGTGTGTCTTGATGGAGCCACTACTAACACAACACCAAAACAAAGATGAGCTGCAAAATAACATAAAGATTGCCACAGTTGCAAGTGAAGAAGTAACATGTTTTATTTGCCAAGCAGTAGAACGTATGAAAAAATTAGTGACAGAAGCAGCTAGTTTTGTGTGTGGTGCAGTTGGTAGCCATGGACTTACTTTGGCAACTTTAAAATATCGGGAGCGGATACCACAGTTCATAAAGAAATCAGAATATAAATTAAAAATGAGAGATTGAAAGTAAATATTAGACAACATTTGGGAACCAGTAAGCCGCAAAAACAAAATTAAAGATGAGTCCAGGAGTGAGAGGGAGGACGGAACTCGATATGCAGCCTCCTTCTCGTGGAGAGTTCTGGGTTATTTCCAATGTAATACATTTACTTGGAAACAAGCTAAGAGCTGCAGGAACTATAATATTGTATCTCAGCGAGTTTTCTGCAACTTTTAAAATATGATAAGTTTTTCAAATGTATAAAAACTTGAATACATTTCATTTTGTTGATTATCGATTCCATTGTGTCTGATAATTAACACAAAAATTACTAACATGTTTCAATATTTTTGTGGAATTTTTACAAATATGCATTAATATACAAGATCATTGACTTTCTCCCATCAACAGTTCAAAGGGATGGCGGCAACACAAAAAATGAACTAGAATCTAGAAATCTTTTTACATTATATTCGGACTGTGTGGATAACAATTATTACTACGTAAGTGGAACATAGTATAAAGTTATTATTATTTCACTTATTGTCTTTAAAAATTACGATTTCATATTATTTTACTATTTCAAGCCGATGGCGGTACCTCCAAAGATTGAAGTATCGATCTGCTTTTTATGTGCTTTATTAAGCACATTTGGCTAAAATGACCACTAAGGGTAACACGATTTCGAAACAAATGCTTCTTCGACATTCTACTATTCATATTAATAACATAACATTGTTAAAATCTAATATTTGTTTTCGCGAGTTAATGAGAGTAAGCGTTAGAAAGCTAGGTGGAAAGGAAGTAAATACATTTCATTCTTAACAAAGTTTTACTTCATGCCGTGGGAAGAAAAGAATCACATCGCAAATATGGGGAAGCACAAGAAAATAAAATGTGTTTAATAAACTAATGAATTTTAAGCAGAATTAATTTCAAGTTCAGGATAGTGCGCACATGATGGACTATCTTGAAGTAATTAAAACTGCCCAATAGTACAGCGACAGATGTGAGGAAGGTTTTCATTAGGTTCGTGAAATACTAGTATTTTATTGTTTATTATTTTAGTTTAGTTTATGCAATTTTATTTACTTTCCTTTTGAGATTAAGCCATGGAGTCGTGGACCATAGAACCCCGTGCTTTTATCTGAAGATTTCGTAAGGAATAACTAGTCTATCAAGGCAGGTTATCATGAGTTTCTTCACCATTTCAATATACATAGATGTCAAAAACGTCTGAAGAAGAGCATCACGAAAACAGAATTCTGCAAAAAGAAGATTTAGTGTTCAGTTAATCTCCAGAGCTCCAATAACTTCGAGAACTTCGAAAACTTCGAATAAGGGAGATACTGTGCTATTTACCAGTCTTTTAAGAGATTGGTTATTCTAATAAGAAAATCTTCAATCAGTACGAAACTTTACACACATATTACCACCGGAAGGAAACGTATTGTTTTCCGTCTGTCTGTCCCCGTATTGTGGACCAAGATTTGCACTTGCCTAATACGTTTAATATCCTATACCGACAGTCGACGGACATGTACGCAATACATTGCTTTTGGGGTGATTTAGAAACAAAAGCACTAAACTTAGAGAAAGTGCTACCCTTTCCTAAATACAGTACTTAGTCTCTTTTCAAAGCCTAAGCCAGTAATAGTGAAACACATAAAAATGTCGAAACAATGACAGAAAACAACAAAGAGGGAGAAGAGAAAACAAGAGAGAAAAACCATACGCCGATCCAAAAGTTTCTGAAGAGGGGATGCAAATCCAGAGCTCCGAAGAAGAGGAGGAAAGTGGCCCTTCTCAGGGCCATTTCACATACACACTGTTTTAACATGGTTGACTGAAAACATCTACAAGATATACTCAGCTTAGAGATGTGCCAGTTTCGCTGAAGTTCTCTTCACACTTAGTACAGCTGGAAATCCTTCCACACCACAAGAGGGAAACGGAACCCTAACACACTGAGACGCTGGCTTTACTGAGTAAAATCAAAGAAGACAAAATGAATTGAAAACCCAGTTTCCAACCAAGAGGAAGTGAGAGGGAGACACACAGAAGAAACATTGCTCTCAAGTCGAGCTACCTCACAAAGCAAAAAAGTAAGAGACAAAATCAAAGAAGATTCCAGAGGAAACTCATTCAAGCACAGCTGAAAAAAGACAAAATAATCAGCTTCCAGAACAGGAAAAGGGTACTTTTGCAAGAAGAAAACCAGGCGACACTGAGGGCAGATCATACAACAGAGGAACAGATTAATAATGCAACAAAGACTACGAACATACGTAGAGGACATCGACAAATCCACAACAAAGAAGAGTGACATACACTTGTGTCATTACAGGTGTAACTTTTACCAACAACATAGAAGATATAAAAAACTGAACTACGAGCCCCACATATAGGATTTACTACCATTACCAGAATTCAGCCCGACTCATCCGCTTCTTTTCAGAGTACATAGAGGATGAAAAACAACTCCAACATGGAATATAAACTTCAGACACAGTAAAAATGTCAAAAAGCAATGCTCGACCTATGCCATGTTGGCAATGATAACAATATGGGCATGGAAAACAGCATTGCATCAGGAAAATAGTATGCCATAGATGTGGAGGACCCACCAAAAGATTGCGGGGAGACTAACACCCCTAACTCTTATGTTACTTGCAAGATGGAAGCACACAGAACTGGAAATAGCTTACGTCCATCTAACTAACTAACTCTATGGCCTATGGAACTCGGAGGTTCAACGCCGCGTTCACAAAAGCTCTAAATTGATTTCTATTTTTAGCTAACTGCATAGAGTTTTTACTTTGTATTCTTATCTCTGCGAGATCCATCTTAATATTGTCCTCCCACATGCGCCTAGGGAGGACGCTAAGCGCTTAAGCACGAAGGAACTCTCAAGAGAAAAGTGATAAACAGTAAATAGAGAAGTGACCCTTATCAGGACCACACATAACAAGAAGACAATATCAGCTGCCCTGAGCAGAGCGGGTGTCCACAAGAAGAAGTAAATAGCAATCAGCAACAAGAAGAAATTTAATCAATTACAAGCAGCACAAGAGAAGAAGATATACATGGAAATCACCAATAGACGGCGGGAGATATCAGATAGACTATGTTATGATTCAGGACAGGTATCGGAATAGCTTAAAGAACGCGAAGACCCTTCCCGGGGCTGTTATTTTCTCTGATCATAATCTTGTGCTGGCCGAAGTAGATATTCAACTGAAAAATGTAGGCAGAAGAAAAGTAGGTAACAAAGTGTTGAATATTGAAAAGTTAAAAAACGAGGAAATAAGAAATCTTTTCGTTGAAAAAAATGAAGAAAAATGTTCAAACGAGGAAAGGATAGGCGCAGGTAGTAACGCATGGTAGGAACATATTAAACGTTGCTTAGAGCAGGCTGCAGAAGAAGCAGCAGGTTGCCGCGAACACAAAACTGCTAAGAAACCGTGGGTTACAGAGCAGATGTTGCAGAAAATGAGGGAGAGGAAGATTTGGAAACAAGTTGTAAAGGAAAGGGCAGAAAGATGTACAGAAAGTTAAATAATGAATTACGAAGAGAAACAGACAGAGCGAGGGAAGAGTTTTACAAAAGAAATTGCTAGGACATAGAAGAATTAGAAAGAGTTGGGAAATATGAGGATATGTACAAGGAGATGAAATCTATGGAATTTCGGAGGAAACAAGGGGGTGTTATAATGGCAGTAAAAAATAAGAATGGGAAGGTAGTCAGCGAGAGAAATGAGGTCACAAGAAGGTGGAAAGAATACGTTGAAGACTTATATGAGAGTAGGGATAGACCGTGTAGCCTAAATGTTGAAGTAGAAAATGAAGTAGGCGAGGATGATAAAGGATTTAGTACTCTTCGCAATGAGCTTGAAAAGGCTATATCCGAGATTAGGAATGGAGAGGCAACCGGAATAGATAACATACCAATCGAATTCATTAAAAATATAGGAGGCAAGGGAAAGAGATAATTGTTGCGACTATGCAATGAAATATATGAAACAGGAGAATGGCCAAAAGACTTTCTGAAAACTATCATGATACCGATGGCTAAGAAATCGAACCCAAAGAGATGTGAGGATTATAGAACTATTAGTTTCATATCTTATGCAGCTAAAATTCTCCTCTGAATACTGAACAGAAGGTTATATGAAAGAACAAATAAAGAAGTTGTGGAGGAGCAGTTCGGATTCAGAAGAATCAAGGGCACAAGAGATGCTATTGGATTATTAAGAGCAATCGGTGAAACATTTACAGAAAAAGGGAAAGAGGTGTATGTTGTATTTATTGATCTAGAAAAGGTTTTTGACCGCGTGAATTGGGAATTGTTGTTGGGAGTTCTAACGAAGATAGAAGACTCATAAGAAACTTATACATGAACCAACAAGTAAGTGTTAGGATAGGGGAAGAACTGACGGAAGAGAGTGCAATCGGAAGGGGAGTTCGACAAGGATGCTGCCTCTCGCCAACACTATTTAATGTCTATCTAGAAGTGATAATGAAAAAAGCCTATATGATGATGGTGGCATTTCGGTAGGAGGTAGAATGATTAGATGCATAAGATCTGCAGTCGAGATGGCACTTCTTGCAGAATCTGATAAGAAAACCAATAAAATGTTAGAAAAAATGAGAAAGGGCTTTGAAGAATATAGGATGAAAATAAATGTTAGAAAGACTAAAGCCATGGTGATTGGAACGAAAGGGTCTGTGTCAAATATAAAAGTAGAAGGGGAGAAAATAGAACAAATGAATAGTTTTCAACATCTGGGCAGTATTCTGAGTAATAAAATGACGTGCGAACGTGAAATAAAAGCATGGATAGGAATGACGAAAGAAGCCTTTAGGAGGAAGAAACGTCTTTTTTGTGGGGTCTTGAATAATGAGTTGAGAAAAAGACTCATAAAATGCTTCGTGTGGAGTGTTGAGCTGTATGGGGCGGAAACGTGAACATTACGTAAAGATGAGGAAAATCGACTGGAAGCCTTCGAAATGTGGGTGTGGAGAAGAACGGAAAGAATTAGTTGGGTCGAGCGGAAAATGAATGAGACAGAGTTAGAAAACTACACTTTTAGATATTATTAGGAAGAGGAAGAGAAACTGGTTGGGACATTGCCTAAGAAGAGATTGTATCATGAGGGACGTCCTAGAGGGTATGGTGCGGGAAAGAGAGAGAGGGGGCAAAGGAGACTACAATTCATGAATGATATTGAAACAGAAAGATCATACGCGAAGACGAAGAGGTTACCGGAGGACCGTGGAGCATGGAAGCTTCTCAGCTGCGGATAGTGACCTGCTAATAAAGGCACAATACCTATGAATGAATGAAACAAAAGAAGTTTCACAATATATTAGAGACATGACAGATGATGTCACAAATAAGATAGTAACATTGTTCACATCTATCTGGTTCTTTACAATCCCGCAAGCAAACAGAACAAAACCCATAAAGTCAGCCCAGTCAAACACGAAGAAAATAATGAATAAAGCAGTAACCATCATAATAAACACAACTAGACGAATGTTTATCACAGCACAAATGTTCATCACCAATAGCAAGCAAAATTTCCAGTGGCGTCATTTGGGGAGGATAGGAGGGTGTAATTCCCCCTCCATTGAGCTTCATAAATACGTATTGTGTCATCAAATGTACAGTAATAGACTAATAAAAATTTCCTGGGCGACATTGAGAGAGACAGAGATAAAGAGAGATTCAAGTATGGAGACAGAGAGAGATGATTTATATACACAGATTTAGAATTGGAGGAAAATGATCAGACAGCATTCCTATTATGACGAAAATTGTGATTTTGTGAAACAGAAGAAGGGAATATTTCGAACTGCAAGGATCGCATTAGGCACTTGTCGAATTACGGTGGAGAACTCTTTTTAGAGCATTATATGATTACGAACAAAGAGGAAGATCTTGAGAACTGAAGAATTAGGAATTTTTAAAACATCTCCAGCTTCCGAGATGGGTTTCGAACCACGAACCTTGTATTAATCGAACCATGACTTTATCCACCCTGTTACAGAGAACTCTATGTACTCGTTCACATACGTTTCATTTAGCTAAGTTGAAAGCTAACTTAATGGGATGTTTCAAAAGTTGACTCAGTGGATGCGCCGTTCAGATAGGACGCAAACCTCTTGTAACTTAGTTACAATGTGCATAATAAACTTCCCCTTGTTCAGGAACTTTTCAAAGCAGTAAAACTTATTACTATTGTGTTAATTAAGTTACATTTGATAGAACAATCTGATAAAGTAGTTCCAAACCCTGTGCGCCATTGTCTGTTAGGTGAATGGTTAATGTAAAATGCTCCTACGTGGTTGGTCCGAGCTTCGAAACAAGACCATTCTTATTACTTATTTTCTTTGAGCTACGTTCATAGTGTGCATTCCACAAGTTTAATTTTAAAGTTACGTAGTCACAGCTAGTTTAATTCGAAATTATTTTCAAATATGATATTTCTTATTACAGGGCATTCCTCAATTGTTTGTAGCCCCGCATAATGCAAAATTGTTTTAAAAGTATATTTTACTTTAAGTATGATTGATTTAAAAAACTTGTCCTTGAACTTTAATTTATACTTATTTTCTATTTCTTACGTATAATAACATTCATTAGTTATATTGCATTCATTAGTGATATTGCATTTTATGTTATAGTTTATTATTTACTTTTTATATGTTAATTAAAGAGGAGCTTATGACAATTCAGAGCAGCAGGGACATACACAACATGCAAGGCTTGGCAATCCAGAGCTCGTGCCAACACGACATCACTACTTTCCTGTGAATTATAAATAATTTTAGATATGATGATAAACATTTTAGTAAAATATGCCCTCAATATCTGAAACAAATTCATGTCAAGCTTTCGATCGCTGAAATAAATTCCTGTCTATGCCCCTGCAAAGCAATAACTATTTTAGGGAGTAATCAGTTAGTAATGCCTCCCTGGAGCAACGACACTTCCCCAGAAGTTATATCTCCGATAATTCCGAATGTGATATCAGTATTTGTACACTCCGCATCACAAAAAAATGTGACAACTAACGCCGTGGAATTAGACCAACCAATATACACCTCCTTATCCCATAATCGTGTCACGAAAAGAGACCCCCTCTCTTTCCTCCTTTTTTCTCTCCTATACTAAAATTAGCTAACAACATGAGCGCAGTTCTTATTTCAATCTACACATGTATTAGTTTCGATCAAATGAAATAACAAAACCATAAAGAAACAAGAATCATAAGTTCATATAGGGAGAAACTGAAACACTAACAATGAAGAATTAAAACCAATGGATGTCTATTACACAGAGATTGAGAAATGAGGCAGAGAAAGAGAAGAGGAGAGAAGAAGAAATAGAAAATGGAGAACAGATAACACTGTAGAATTCAAACGTAGTAAGAAAAGAATCTAACATTATAAAGTTCCGTTTCCAGAAATCCAACAGTAATATAGAAATAACGTTTGTTTTTACACATTTTCCCAGAACTATTCGAATATATAGAGGATGCTTTAAACATTTATTATGTCACTTTCATAATGGATAGCATACTCAATTTCAAGTATAACTGTAGATCTCCCAGACACATCTGGGATAATGTCAAAATTTAACACACATCCTTTGTTTGAGCGTGGTTCGATTGCAAATTCGGCAGTGTTCATTGGACGTACTGTTCCAAAATACAATCTAATATACCAAGTAGATAGCGTTGGTCATATCCTCCATTTCAGACTACTAATGCAAACTGAACAAAAAGCAAAAGAAAAGGAAACGAAACGAAAGAAATAGAAAACCGAAAGAAAGAAAGAGTTCTATTTTACTGCTAAATTTGCATCAGCAATACCCTATATTAAAAGTGCAAACTGTATCGTTACGAAAAGTTACAAATGTTGGAATGGAAAAGTTTGTGTTCCTCGTAGATGTAGCATGTTTCAAATTTCAACGTGAATAAAAAAAATACATTGAATTATAGGATAACAACAAATTTTGTGTCGAACTAGCATAAATAAAATTTTGTTTTCTAATAACCAAAGAGGTTATCACCTAGTCTTTTCCGAAAATCTGTTCCGAACATCCAGCATTGATTTCATCAATTCCGGATATAACGTAATTTGCACAAATAGAATGAACACGCTAAGAGCTCAAACGGATCATCGTGTTAGTCGGATGATGTTGGTTAGGTTATAGACCACCATTGGCTCGAGGATTCAAATCCGTAGTGACCCGGTAATTCGACTGAGACTCAGTAACCCCGAGGATAAAAAGAGATTGTACTTATTCCCTTGCATTTAAACAGTACTTCTGTCAAAGATGAACAGATTCCCTTGCGTTTAAACAGTATTTCTGTCAAAGATGACCAGGACTGCAGATGTTATCCCCAGAGCACGAAAAATAAGACGCCGAAGTGAACAGTTAATTAGATTCTCTAGAACAGGTTTCTCGGACTCTTGCTCCGTTTTAACTTTGGAACACTGTGCGTGTGTGTGTGAGAGAGAGAGAGAGAGAAGGGAAGAAGTGAAAGATGCAAAAGACAGGATAGGGAAACGTTAAGAAAGAGATAGAGGGGGAGGAATATAAATATGAAACGTACTTATCATTACAGTGTATGATAAAGAACGCAACACTGTTTATTCGAATTATCGCAAGTGATGCCTTTTAACTTCTCCATCAGAAGATAAATCTCTGCAGCCATTATTTTATACGTAAAATTCATACTACCTGATGTGGAATCAAACCTAGATTTTCCATTTGGAAGTGTAGCACATTACCACAACACCACCGATTGCTTCAGCCAAACCTTGTTTAACAAATTATATAGTGTTTCTTTCTGAGAACGATAACACGGAAAGTGTATATTACAGATCAATGATGTCTTTGGAATGTCCTGGTAATTCCTTTTCCCTTTCCCAACCAGCATTCGTAAATCGTCTCTATCATGATACAGTTGTTTGCTTCAACATTGTTATAGATTGCTTGTCCAGTATGATAAATCGATTCTTGACTATCACTTTGTAAAAAAATAAGCGTTGGTGTGAATAGGATTTGAACCTACGATCGATAGCCGTATTATTGATAAGTCCATTACGTTACCCCTACACTATTAGTTTTATTGTTACTGAACATCAAATACAGAACTTGTACCCGACTATTCTTGAGACATCAGAAGATTATTTAAACACCGTGTAAGTGAGTACTCATCTTAACAAACATAAGAAACAGAAAGTAAGAACAATAATAAAAATAAAATAAAGAATAATAACTATAACTTAAAAAAGCGAAAAGTTTATTGCAAAACAACTTCTAAAAACCGGCTGAAATAGTGCCCATCGCCTTCGGCAGGATAGAGTTCTCGACGTGTTCGTTTCAAAAAATCAAAATAAGTGCACGCATCCAACAAGGACACATAGCGCTGGAAATAGGCGAGAGTACTGGCTGCAAGAAAAAGCACGACACGATGTTTAGTGGGGGGAAAAACGAAAACCAAGGAATAACATAAGCTCCACCGTAAAATGAGAGGGCGGACGACGGGTAATACGTCCCACCAATTCCTGAAAAGCGTGCCAAAGAGGAGGGGCTCCATTACATTGGGTATAGCGATGAGCCAGAGTGTCCTCTTGCTTGCATTTTACACACAACGCATCAGGAAAGCGTTGAATCTCGAACAAGCGCTCGCGTATAAAGATAAGCTGTTGTACAACCTGAAACCAGGTGACTTGCATGTACGAAGGTATTACAGAGTTCGTGATGTTGACCCACACTTGCTGTCAACAGACGTGTGGAAAAAGCTGTACGACGCGCAGCTTCGTCTGAGGATAAGTTAACATTGCAAGGGCACAATATAACGAACGTGCATTGTGTGTCCACGGGTTGAGGATCACCCCGGAATACGTCCAATAGCGGATGAAAGTCCAGACATACGCCGGACACTGGGCTGCGAAATGAATGAGGGGGATTCATAGGATGTTCAAAATCCTGACAGAAAGAACTAAACCAGTGTTTAGTGAAAGAACCAGCTAAAGAGAGCGCGGAGTAGGAATTTGACATGAACAAAGTTTGGCATTTTAAGCGAATGTTGACTAATCTTAACCCGCCCAGAGAAGTTTCAAATAAAGTGCAGTACGCGGAAGACGAAAATAAAATCCGCGCCAGATATGCCAGAAGAACAGAGATTCAAATCGTTTGGCATATATCTCCGGTAAGGGAGAAACTCGCGCCCGGTACCACAGCTTGGATGCAACATAAATATTGATGAAGTGTATACGGTGTAGTAAATGAAGTCGACGAAAACGCTGGGAATAAAACAAACGGCGTACTTGTGTTAATAGTGGTGCCCAAACCTCATCATAGTGGGGATTAGGTTGGGACGTAAATGGAATGCCTAAGATAGTTAAAGAAGTGACATGCGGTAAATTTGGGGAACCAGGAGTGCTCGCAGGTAATTGAAAATCGTTAAATTGTAACACATGAGATTTTCTGCCATTATAATAAAGGCCAGCGCAACGGGAATAGCGCTGCAGAACAGGAAAACGCCCTGAAGGGACACAGAATCCACTCCGGTAATGCTTAAATCATCAGCAAAACCGAAAATATTTTGGCTGCGAAAAAGTGAAGGTCCTGAGGAGGATAAGGTTGCCAAACGGTAAAGAAGCGGGTCTAAAACTAAAGCAAACAATATAGTGCTGAAACAACACCCTTGACGCAAACCAGACGATAACGAAATGACTGAGGATAATGTCAATTAATTTGAATGCGGAAATTCGCGTTAGCATACAGATTCAATATTACCTGACAGAAAGCTGAAGGAAAGCCCCAGGCTTCAAGCGTTAAGCGGAGAAAGTTATGATCTACGCTATCATAAGCTTTAGCCAAATCAACTGCTAGGGATCCTGCTGGAACCTGAAGAGAGCGAAAATACGCAAAACGATCCCGGAGAAAGCGAAGAGTATATTGAATGGTATGAGTCTTGTGTAGCGCCGCCTGGAACGGACTAATTAATCGTTGAATAATAGGACGAACTCTAGCTGATAGAACCTTCGTAAATAATTTCAGGTCTAATGGTAATAAGGTAATAGGCCGGTAATCGGAAACCTCACGTGCAGTAGGCGATTTCGGGATAAGCAACACTATAGCCGTATTGTGATAAAACGTTTCACTGGGAGTCTCGAGTTAAAGAGCGAAACAAGAGTCTTATGAGAAAAGGCCAACAACGCCTATAAAAGGAAAAATTCAAACCCTCGGACCCTGTGGAATTGCTGCCCTTGGCACGCCTGAGAATAGAAGAGGTCTCTTCCTCTGTAATTGGACGCATCAAATCATGACCATCACTCTCTGTCAGCTTGTGGGGGATGACTGACAAAAATTCGAGTACTGAAATGTAATCCATAGTCTGCGCACTCGAAAACGCGGTATAGTACCTAGTAAATCCTTATAAAATTTTGAACGAAGCTGTCGTTATATTGCCATCCGACAAGACAAGGGACTCGATGAAAGTGGCGCGCCTTTGACGCAACAAGAGATCTACATGATACAGAGGATGTTTCCTCCGGAAAACAATTATAGCAGTCCTCTGAAAAATATGCCTGAAGCGAGGCGTGAGAGTCTATCTCGCATCCGACGTTTAAGATCATTGATACTGGCCTGATTGACAAGAGACGGTGGTAGCGCTCAAAGTTCACAGAGAGCACGGTAGAAAAAATTATATAACTGACGATCATGTTGACGTGCAAGTTTACCACGCCATTGAAAAAAGCTACGTATTTTGGGTTTACAATATTGATTCCACCATGCTCCTACCGTTGGATAATATTGTTGCATTTTACATCAGTACTCAAAACGAGCAGTAAACGCTTCTACCACTTCCTCTCGTGACATCACATCATTGTTGATCTCCCAAAACGAAGGGCCACGTGCGACAGGAAGAGAAAACGGTAACTTAAAGGCTACTTCGACCGCCGCATGATTAGACAGCGGGACAGGTATAGTTCAACGTGGAGCACTGCTTTACATAAAGGGTCCGTTACGTATGCTCTGTCGAGTCTACATTGGGTGGTAGAACAGATAATGTCATTGCGTGCTTAGAATTAGACGTAATCAGAGCATCTTGTAACTTGAGAGGGCGCACCAGCTCAACTAAAGCATGACAGAGGGGAAGGGGGGAGAGAGTCACGAGGATCAATAACCGCATTATAGTCACCCACCACAATACAGTGGGTAACGCCAGGAGGAATCAAAGACGGAATAGTTGTGGCAAAAAACTCTTCCCTTTCTCGTACCTTGAGATATCCAGAATAAGCATATAAACAGATTATACACATATCTTGAATGTAGCAGCGAATTGCTCTACCATTAGATGACAACATTATTCTATCGTAGGCTAAGCCTTTCCTCACTAAAATAGCTACATCAGTACAAGATTCACAATTAATAAGGGCATTATAATCACTAAGAAAAACAAATGAATGGCAAGTCAGTACTGTTAAACAACATACTTCTGGGCTTCGCCCCTCGATAAATTGTTTGAGGAATGCTATATTTTGCGCTGAACTAATCCGATTAATATTTAGCGTTAGAAGGGTGAAAGAGTTTATTATTGGCATACTCACAGTCAACAAGAAAAAATATACAAAAAAGTACTTACTTAAACCACCCGGAGTTAAGCCGTTGGAGAAATAACCCGAATATATAACAAGAAGCTTGCCCACTGATATACTACAGACAAGAAAAATAAACACAATACAATAGCAATACATAACGTGAAACCACTTTCCTCACTCAAAACTTTCGTTGTCGTAGGTTGAAAGACTAGCAGAGAAGAGAAAACAGGCAAAATTACGCTGGCTACAAAATCCGAATGAAATAGCTACAGAAAATTTCGAAAATATCAGGCGGGAAATTTCCACAACTTTTAGAACAAAGAAACGCGATGTTCTGAAAGCTAAAATTAAGGAACTTGAAGATAATAGTAAAAATAAAAACATCCGGGACATGTATAAGGGAATCAACGAATTTAAGAAAGGCTATCAACCTTGTGCTTATATATTAAAGAAATCTGACGGTACAGTTCTCACTGACACAGATAGCGTCTTAAATAGATGGAAAGATTTCTTTGACCGTTTGCTTAACAAGCAACCAAAAACTAGTGTGCGTGGAGAAAAGGAGATATACACCGCAGAACCGTATATTCCAGAATCCAACCGAATAGAAGTAGAAACCACTTTAAAGAAATTAAAGAAACACAAATCTCCGGGTGTAGATGAAATTCCGGCTGAGTTAATTTTAGCTGAAGGCGAAAAATTGTTCAAGATACACAAACTCATTCTATTTATCTGGAACAAGGAAGAATTGCCACAAGAGTGGAAAGATTCAATCATTGTTCAAATTCCCAAGAAAGGCGACCAATCTGACTGTAATAATTATCGAAGCATTTCTCTTCTGTCAAGATCCTATAAAATTCTTTCAAATATTCTATTAGCAAGACTGACCCAATACCCAGATGAAATTATTGGAGATTATCAGTGCAGATTTAGATGAAATCGATCAACTATCGACCATATATTTACCAATCTCGAAATAGTCGAAAAAAGTGAGAATACAATACCCCGGTGCATCAACTATTTATTGATTTTAGAAAGGCGTACCACTCGGTTAGGACAGAAACATTATACAACGTCCTTACAGAACTTGGAATACCGAGAAATGTAATTTGATTAATTAAGATATGTTTAAATGTATCCCAAAGTAAATTCCGGGTAGGAAAATTTTTGTCCACGAGCTTTCACTTCGAAAATGGCCTGAAACAAGGAGATGCGTTGTCGCCATTATTATTTAACTTTGTTCTGAAATCCGCTATAAGGAAAATCAAAGATAGCAACCAGGGCCTAGAGTTGAACAGTATTCACCAGGTTATGGCATATGCTGATGATGTAAATTTAATAGGTGATGATAGGAGAACAATAGAAGAAATGCAGAGATCTTATTAAACGCTTGTAGAGACATGGGTTTAGAAGTAAATGCAGAGAAAACTAAATACATGGAAGTGCGTCGGGACCGTAATACGGCAAATTATGGATGCGTTAAAATATTAAATAATACTTTTGATAAAGTGGATAGTTTCAAATATCAAGGATCTAAATTAACAGAGGAAAATCATATCCATGAAGAAATTAAATGTCGACTAAAAGCAGGGAATTCGTGTTACTATTCGGTTCAAAATCTCTTGTCGTGGCGAATTCTGTCGAGGAATTTGAAGCTTAAAATATACAAAACGATAATAATGCCTGTTGTTTTGTACTTCTGCGAAACATGGTCTGAGGGAATAACATAGACTGAAAGTATTTGAGAACAAGATCCTGAGAAGAATATTCGGACCCAAGAGGAACGGGAATGGCGAATGGAGGAAACTTCATAACGAGGAACTACATAATTTATACGGTTTACCCAACATTGTTAGGGTCGTCAGGTCTAGGAGGCTTAGGTGGGCGGGTCATGTAGCTAGAATGGAAGAAAGTACAAACACTTTCAAAGTCTTGACTGGGAGACCAATCGTAAAACGACCATTAGAAAGACCTAGGCGCAGATGGGAGAACAATATTAAGATGAATCTCGCAGAGATTGGAATACAGAGTAGAAACTGGATGCAGTTAGCTAAGGATAGAAGTCAGTGCAGAGCTTTTGTGAACACGGCTTTGAACCTGCGGGTTCCATAGGCCATAGAGTTAGTTAGTTAGTTTAGGTTGAAAGACAGACACTTTTTCACTCACTGCAACTCGGAGTCAGAAGTGGCCCGTTCTTGCGAACGCGTGTCACGTGATATTGGCTGTTTCGTCCCTTGAAAGGCACACAGAAAAACATTCGGCTCTTTTTCCTTCGTAACCGACCTTGACACTCTTCTTCGTTTTTGCTGTGAGGCAGGGTCTGGTTCAACAGAAACAACACTTCTTGGTAAAGGAGGGGGAACAAAGGTATCAGCACTAGATTATAAAGCCTCATTCGTAATCAAAGAAACTTCTTGGTTCGAAGAAATACCGACTGCACGTGGATCTTACAGTGTCGTATCGGGAGGGAGCAGCGAGGGCACTGTCATTTTTGGAGATTCCCGCTCTGGCTCCGATTTAGTTAGTAACACTGGAGCAACTGAAGTCGAGGTAACTCGGGAAACTCAGAAGTATCGGCTAGACTATTAACCCCCGCGGGGCCAGGGCCGGGGACCAGGGGGCTTCAGCCACATGTTCCAAAGATCCAGATGAATGCAGGGTACGCGGCGCCTTTCCTAATTCAGTCATATGCACAGAGCCCAGGGTGGGTTTCACACCCACAGAACTATACTTTTTCTTTAAAGGACAGCTAGAAATAGTATGAAATTCACTCTGGCAAAAAAACAAGTAATCGGTTTTCCGTCATACGAAACACTGACTTTGTAACCCTGCACTATTAAACGGGATGGGATATGTTTGTTTATTCCATATGTATAATACGTACACCGCTATCAATCCCAGTAGGAAATGAATCAGCCCAAAATTGCTGTTCTACACGTCATACTGTACCATATGCACGGAAATGGCCTTCTAATACTTCTAGAGGCGCTTCCAGGGGAAAGTCATAAAAACGCACCATTTTCACTGAGTCCTCGGCCGACAAGATTCTCACAATACTTGGATGTCCATCAGCGTGGTGAAACATCACAGACTCCGGAACTGTCGACGCAAACTGTTCATACTCAGTGACGCTCTTGAACTTAATATAAATGCTATAAGACTGTTCATGAAGCTGAAGAGCACAAATTTGCTCGAAGAGACGAGGAAAAGTCTCATTCAACCATTGGTAAACCTGGCTTGAATTTGGGCTTGAACCACGATATCGCTTATCAAACCTAAATTTATGTTGCAAATCTTTTTATATGACAATGTACAATAGCGGTAACAAGCATTAATTACACTGGAATCACTAGAATAGGCACTAACAGGCCAATATAGGCCAGAGAAAACGTCTTAGCACACAACACAAAAGGTGTGGGAAAGGAAAATTAGTATGTGACTCCCAGTAAGCTCTGCAATGTGCGTTGCTCGAATGCTCGAGCAAAACTCCACTATCATGCCATCTCAAATTACAATTCATATATTAATTACTTTAGCCCCGATCTTTGGAAAGAACCGGCATCTTCCTGTAACATTATTTGCTCCAAAGTGCACAACAAAATTGATTTATTCGACGGCCTAGAGAGAAATTAGTGTCCACTGATTAAGGGAAAACATACAATTGAGGAAAAATATAGAAATAAATTCCAGTAATTTTGCCATGCAAGTTCAAATGTACGCAAATAATAATAATAATAATAATAATAATAATAATAATAATAATAATAATAATTATTATTATTATTATTATTATTATTATTATTATTATTATTATTATTATTATAACATATATTATAATATTGAAAGTAACTATGTGACTAATAATCTCTTGAACCACCCGACCGATCTCGATGAAATTTTCAACATTGATAAGGTTCGGACCTCGGAAGCTTTTTCATCATTTCATTTTAACGGTAAAACTTAGGAGGAGGGGAGGCGGGTTGATATATAAAACTGAATAAAACGTAATAACTCTTGAACCACCACACCGATCTCTAACAAACTTTCAACATGGATAAGGTTTGGAATTGGGACGACTTTCATCATTTCAGTTTGACGGTGCAACGTAGGCCGGAGAGTAAAAAAAAATGAAAGTGACTGTCTTTGTGACTTCATTACTCTTGAACCACCCGACCGATCTCGATTAAATTTTCAACATGGATTAAGTTCGGGCTTGAGATGGTATTTACTTTGACGATATAACTTCTGGTTGAGGGGAGGGAGGAGTTAAAATGAATAAAGAAAACTTGATAACTCGTGAAACAAAGGATCAATCATGATCAAATTTTAACATAGGTGAGGTTCGAGTCTGAGATAATTTTTATAATTTCACTTTTACGGGAGAATTTGGGGAGGGTAATGGGAGAAGGAGATATATAAAACTAAATAATACTTAATGACTCTTGAACCCCCAAACGAATCTAGACCAAATTTCAACCTTCATGAAGTTCGAACCTGAGATGGTTTCTGTCATTTCACTTTGACGGTGTAACTTAAGAGATGGGAAGGGGGAGCGACATTTAAAAAAGAACGAAAAATTACCGGTATAAGTGGCGAATCTATAATTTTTTGAGTCGCTGAGATTAACAGTGACACATTTGATGCTGTTTAAATCCAAATTCAGCCCCTCAACTTCGACGAGAGGGAGACATATAAAAATGATCGAAATAACCAATATCAGTGACGAATTCATAGTCTTCCGGCTCCCTGAGATCAACAATGACACTGCAGATGCAGTGCCCCGCAACATAGGGTGGGGAGGGGATATATAAAATACAGCGAAAATGGCTGATACCAAAGAGCGCTTTAGTAATCCTAAACAGTGACTGAGTAACGGAACATATTACTATTTTTTCTCAATTTGACACAATGAAGCAGGTAATTGATGTTAATAATAATAATAATAATAATAATAATAATAATAATAATAATAATAATAATAATAATAATAATAATAATAATAATAATAACAGAATGCTATATTGTGAATGTGAAAATGTATTATTATTATTATTATTATTATTATTATTATTATTATTATTATTATTCAAGTACCTTTGAGCTTGCACAATGAAATTACTGAAAATATTCTTATTTCTGTATTTTTTCCTGGATTGTATGTTTTTCCTTTATCAGTGGAAACTAATTTCTCTGTAAGCGGTCCAACAAGTCAATTACGTTGTACACTTTGATTCGTTCCGAATATCAGGCTAAAGTAAGTAATATTTGGTTTATAATTTCAAGTGGCAAGATAGTGTAGGGGTAACGTAATAGTATTATAAATAACACAGCTATCAATCGTAGGTTTAAGTCCTATTCACGCCAACGTTTATTCTTTTACAAAGTGATGGTGAAGAATCGACTTATCATACTGGACAAGCAATACATAACAATGTGGAAGCAAACACCTGTATCATAATAGAGACGATTTAGGAATGCTGGTTGGGAAATGAAAAGGAATTACTAGGACATTTCAAAGACATCATTGATCTGCAGTATACATTTTTCGTGTTATCGTTCTCAAAAAAGAAATACTACACCATTTCTTAAACAAAGTTTGACTGAAAGAATCGGTGGTGCAGTGGAAACATGCCAGACTTTCAAATGGAAAATCTGGTTTGATTCCACATCAGGTAGTATGAATTTTTCGTATAAAAATGGCTGCAGAGATTTATCTTCTGATGGAGAACTTGAAAGGCATCACTTGCGATAATTCGAATAAACAGAGTGTGCGTTCTATATCATACACTGTAATGATAAGTATGTTTCATATTTATATTCGTCCCCTTTATCTCTTTCGTGAGTTTCCCTATCCTGTCTTTGCATCTTTCACTTCTTCCCTTCTCTCTCTCTCACACACACACGCACTTCATGTTCCAAAGTTAAAACGGAGCTAGGGCCAAAAATACCTGGTCTGGATAATCTAATTAACTGTTAACTTCGGTGTCGTGGTTTTCGTGCTCTGGGGATAACATCTCCAGTCCTGGTCAACTTTGACATAAATACTGTTTAAACGCAAGGGAATAAGTAAAATCTCTTTTTATCCTCGGGGTTACAAAGTCAAAGTCGGATTGCCGAGTCACTAGGGATTTGAATCCTCCAGTCAATGCTGGTCTATAACCTAACCAACATCATCCGACTGGCACGATGATCCGTTTGAGCTCCGTGTGTTCATTCTATCTGTGCAAATTACGTTATATCCGGAATTGATGAAATCAATGCTGGATGTTCGGAACAGATGTTCGGAAAAGACTAGGTGATAACCTCTTTGGTTATTAGAAAATAAAATTTTATTTATACTAGTTCGACACAAAATTTGTTCTCATCCTATGTTTTTTTATTCACGTTGAAATTTGAAACATGCTACATCTATCAAGAACATAAACTTTTATATTCCAACATTTGTAACTTTTCGTTACGATACAGTTTGGACTTTTAATATAGGGTATTTCTGATGCAAATTTAGCAGTAAAATAGAACTCTTTCTTTCTTTCGCTTTTCTATTTCTTTCGTTTCGTTTCCTTTTCTTTTGCTTTTTTGTTCAGTTTGCATTAGTAGTCTGAAATGGAGGATATGACCAACGCTATCTACTTGGTATATTAGAATGTATTTTGGAACAGTACTTCCAATGAACACTGCCGAATTTGCAATCAAACCACGCTCAAACAAAGGATGTGTGTTAAATTTTGACATTATCCCAGATATGTCTCAGAGATCTACAGTTATACTTGAAATTGAGTATGCTATCTATTATGAAAGTGACATAATGAATGTTTAAAGCATCCTCTATATATTCGAATAGTTCTGGGAAAATGTGTAAAAACAAACGTTATTTCTATATTACTGTTGGATTTCTGGAAACGGAACTTTATAATGTTAGATTCTTTTCTTAGTACCTTTGAATCCCATAGTTTTATCTGTTCTCCCTTTTCTTTTTCTTCTTCTCTACTCTTCTCTCTCTCTCTGCCTCATTTCTGAGTCTCTGTGTAATAGACATCCATTGGTTTTAATTCTTCATTGTTCGTGTTTCAGTTTCTCTCTACATCAACTTATGAATCTTCTTTCTTTTCGGTTTTCTTATTTCATTTTATCAAAACTAATACATGTGTAGATTGAAATAAGAATTCCGCTCAGGTTGTTAGCTATTTTTTTAGTCTAGGAGAGAAAAAAGGAGAGAGAGAGGGAGTCTCTTTTCGTGACACGATTATGGGAAAATAAGGTGTATATTGGGTGGCCTAACTGCACGACGTTAGCTGTCACAATTTTCTTGATGCGGAGTGTACATTATAAATTTTTACTCTCAGTGTATTGAAACGCACCAAAAGGGAACTCTTCTGAAGTGTTCACTGGTTTTCGCCATGACACCATGCCAATAGGGCCAACCTTGGACATATCCACAGCGGAAATATCACATTTTATATCGGTGATCCCGAAAACTATCCATTCGCCACAAATATAGTATATTTTCGACTATTTTTTCCTGTTACGTTCCCATTGTCAACTTCATGCCAACTAAGGTTTAATTTGGACTTACGCAGCATCTACAGTGTCACCATTCATCTTTGCACAATAATCCATACTAACACCGTTCACATTTGACTACTTTTACATTTCACCTTCACCTCTTGGTAGGGATGGTGTCAGTGGCTCGATCCCTCAATTATGGAGGAATTTCAACCAACCTAATTATAATTATAAATTACAATCCTAAAAACAACTGTACCTTTTTTAAAGGAATTCGTTGACTTCTTTTTCAATATTGCCAAAGGGCTATGAATATAGATTTTAGTGGTTTAGTTCACCAAATAAACGCCTAGATGTTGCTCTCGTCACAGGAAAAGTGAGATATAGTTATACAACAAAAATGAAATGAAATATTTAAGTTTTACGTCCCACTTTTATGTCGACTACGCTAATGGAGACAGTGGTGGTAAGAATTAAATGAAATCGTGGAATGAAGAAAGTGGGAGGAAACGGAAGGAACCCTAGAAAACTCATACACACGGTGTTTGTCCATAATAAAATTCATTCGGCACAAGTTGGAATCGAACCAAAAACTCCATGCACCATAGGTAAAGTTATAAAAGAATAGGCGTCTAAACAAATACGGAACACTACTATTAATGAGAGTTATATAAAATTAGATTTTTAGTTATATCATTCTAAGTTTGATTGAAATTTTAACTGATTGAAATCTTGTTCTTCATTACTGTTCGAAAACTTAAAGTTGTTGGTGCAAGGTCGTGATAAATCTTTTCAGTAGACTTCACAGTATATAGCTCCTTCACAATTTCTGTTTCATTTAATTCTAAAGTAGTTGCATTTTAGACATTGAGGAATAAGTGTGAAATTATATATAAACCTCCAAAGTGGAATTACGAAACTTCAATTTCCCCTTTTTTGCTGTGGGCCTCCCACCCCGCACTTCCGTTAGTTGCGGCACCGTTCAGGGTGCATGATACAGTTTCCCGCTTTTCGGAATATTTTGTAAGGCAGCACGAGTTTTTTTTCTAATGTGTGAATTGAGTAGTATTTGCTAGAAGTCTCGGTTAAAGAAGACAAAAGATCCTATACTCAAACACAAATCATCTCTTTCGAAGCTCTAATGGAAAACGAAACGAATGGTCGTAAACATGTTACGTTTTTGAAGAGAAAAAGAGCAAAACATTGGTTGCACAAACGTATAATTGTATCATTTGGATGCAAATTTATAAGTTATAAAAGGTGATGGTTTGTTAGATGAGGGGTTAGTGAAGGAGGTTCGTCTGCTGGTGGTCGTAGGTTCGAATCTCGTCCATTCTTGTTGTTTTCTCTTTTTTCTACACTGAGTTTGTGCATTCCAGATCTTCAAGCTTGAATTAAATGTAATACCAGTTAGTGAATTAAAAGTAGTTGACATTATTTTCAAATACGAGACGTTATTACATGCTTGTCATTAGCTCACAATACTCTTGCAGCCTTCACTTTACTCATTTCTTGACGTGTTTTGTTAAACAAAATTCATGAATCGTAGCGGACAAAATTGCTTTCCCAGTTAATGGTCACTGCATTGAAAACAAATGCAAAGTATGAAAAATAAATTTATCATATCTGTCGTTTGGTGTAGAGAAGAAACAAAATTCAACGAAAGGCTTAATAACAACCGAAGTAGTAAGGAGGTCACCCTATCGAAGTTTGGATTTTGATCCCGACATTTGTGACGTCATAGGTCAAAGGTCAATAACCTTGGCACGGGGTCAATGACCTAGGGGTATTTAGGAACATCCCTCTAAAATTTATCAGGGGTACCATGGCCCACACCCTAAAATTTGGCAGGGGTACATAGGACCAGCCTCCTTAAATTTTGGAAGTTGCCAAATCTAAAAACTGGGTATGGCAGCCTAGGACTATAGTACGTACCTCTATTAGTATTGGGGGTCTATGTCGTTCCCTTTCATGGTTAAAAATTGCTAACAATTCAAATTTCGGAGGTTTTTGACCTAATTTACCCCTCTGATGAGGTGTTATTACCCTATATGGTTATGAGGGCGTATACAGGTTTCTATTACATTTCATTAGACATGGGTATATTAATGCACCCCTTAAAAATTTTGGGAGGGGTACCTTAGCCCAACCTCTTCAGTTTTGGAAATTGCCTAATTTAAACATTTGGTATAATAGTATAGAACCCTAGTATGTAACACTAAATTTGGGTGGTCCACCTCGAACCTTTCATGGGTACAAAATTGCCAAATTTTAGTACAACCACGTGTTTGGTTCTTTGGCCAATTTATCCACTTGGATGAGGTCCTATTACCTTATGTGGTTATATGGTTATGTATAGGGGTGCATTTCCTATGATAAGAAATACTGTAGGTACACTTGTGCACCCCTTCAAAAATTTGGGAGGGGTACCTTGGCCCACCCCTTAAATTTTAGAAATTGCCCTATTATACATTTGGTATAATAGTAAAGGACCCTAATATATATTACTATAAATTTGGGTGGTCCACTTCGTTCACTTTTAGTGGTACAAAATTGCCAAAATATACACATAAGCAATACGTTGTACCACTTATTTCGTTTTTGACCTAATTTATTCCCTTGGATGAGGTCCTATTAGCTAATATGGTTATATAGTCATGAATAGGGGTCTATTCCCTATCATAAGACATAGGTACATTTGTGCACCCCTTTAAATTTTTGGGAGGAGTACCTTGGCCCACACCTTTAATTTTGGAAATTGCCCATTTTATATATTTGATATTACAGTATAGGAACCTAATAAAGATTACTATAAATTTGGGTGGTCCACCTCGTTCCCTTTTAGAGGTACAAAATTGCCAAATTTTAGTACAACCACGTGTTTGGTTTTTGGCCCAATTTATCCACTTGGATGAGGTCCTATTACCTTATATAATTATATGGTTATGTATAGGGGTGTATTCCCTATCATAAGAAATACTATAAGTACACTAGTGCACCCCTTCAAAAATTTGGGAGGGGTACCTTGGCCCACCCCTTAAATTTTAGAAATTGCCCGTATTATACGTTTGGTATAATAGTAAAGGACCCTAATATATATTACTATAAATTTGGGTGGTCCACTTCGTTCACTTTTAGTGGTACAAAATTGCCAAAATATAAACGTAAGCAATATGTTGTACCACTTGTTTCGTTTTTGACCTAATTTATTCCCTTGGATGAGGTCCTATTACCTTATATGGTTATATAGTCATGTATAGGGGTCTATTCCCTATCATAAGACATGGGTATATTTATGCACCCCTTTAAATTTTGGGGAGGGGTACTTTCGCCCACCCCTTTAGTTTTGGAAATTGTGCAATTTAAACATTTGGTATTATAGTATAGATCCCTAATATGTATCATGATAAATTTGGGTGATCCACCTCGTTCCCTTTTAGGGGTACAAAATTGCCAAATTTTAGTACAACCGTGTGTTTGGTTTTGGCCCAATTTATCCCCTTGGATGAGGTCCTATTACCTTATATGGTTATATGGTCATCTATATTGGTCCATCCCCTATCATAAGACATTGGTATGTTGATGTACCCTTTTAAATTTTTGGGAAGGGTACCGTGGCCAACACCTTAAATTTTGGAAATTTTCCAATTTAAGCATTCGGTATTAGAGTGCATAATCTCAACATGTATCATGATAAATTTGGGTAATCCACATTGTTCCCTTTCATGGGTAAAAAATTTGAAAAATATAAACATAAGCAATATGTTGTACCACGTGTTTGGTTTTTGTCCCAATTTATCCCGTTTGATGCGGTCTTATTACTTTATCTGGTTATACGGTCATGTATATAGGTTAATTTCCTATCATAAGACATGGGTACATTGATGCACCCTTTAAAATTTTGAGAGGGGGTATCTTAAAAATTTCAATCAAAAATTTGAAACAAAAATTTTCAAACAAAAATTTTGAAGCCAAAAATTTACAAACAAAAATTTAAAAAATTTACAAATAAAAATTTCAAACAAAAATTTCTAACGAAAAAATTTCAAAAATTTTCAAACAAAAATTTCAAAAAATTTTGAAGCAAAAGTTGTCAAAAAAATTTCAAGCAAAATTCTGAAAAAAATTCAAACAAAAATTTGAAGCAAGAATTTTCAAACAAAAAGTTTCAAACGAAAAAATTTTCAAACCAAAAATTTCAAATAAAATAATTTCTCGTTTCAGGGTTAACCGTCAAATATTATCCGGTTTTTAAATATTCAATTAACAAATAAAAGGTTTTGATCATATTTATCAGTGAGTGCAAAATGTTGAACGAAAATGTTCAAACAAAGATTTTTAAATGTTAAAGAAAACTTAAAACTGAATGCAGCAAAGATTTGAAAATAATCACCCAATCACATTACACGAAAGATAGTGATCAGCCAATCAGATTGCACGAAAGATAGTGAACAACGAATAAAATTGCATCAACAATAACTTTGCCAGTGTCAGATTACATCACCTTGTGACGGAATTTCAGTGTTGTAGCATGTATTCCCTTAAGACTATTTGTCAGAAGATTCAATAAGGTTAGCTATCAGATTTCTAAACCTGAAAATCAAATCAACCACCACCAATGATCTTAGACTATGAGCTGTAACTAAAGTTCAATGTATTATTTCACATTTCGCGCCTTATGTTAAAATTCTGTTTATCACAATTCCCAAATTTAAAGAACACTTCTTTCGATATACCTAAGTCTTAGAATTAATCATATAATTATATGTTCAATAAGGTCAATAATGTCCGTCAATTTTTTACATGAGTAGAACCAACTGTTTTCTAGAAGTGTGTACAAAAACTTAAGAAGTACCACAATAAAGGAAATGAATCCCTGTACACTACCTCATCAAGTTCAATCACATGGTACATCCTATTGCTTACGTTTATATTTGGTCCATAGGTTGGAATAATCAAAACCAATGACGTAATTTCATTTGACAATTCTCAAATTATCCTACAAAGTTTCAATGTACCAATGTCCTGGACTCCTAATCCTATCATAGGTCAATAAGTGATCACGTGATCATACTAATATTTGACAATGATTTACCCAATGAATGAGATACCATCCAATTTTAAGAACAATTACCAATTATTGATATGACAATAACAAATGTACCCCTCCCAAAATTTAAGATTGGTACACAAATACACCTGTGTCTTACGAAAAAAGTAATAAACTCTGTACTCATTCAATAATAAAGCCGTATCATAACAAATAAGACAATAACCTTTAAAATTTGAATATTTGGCCATAAGAGGAACATCAACATTTACAATGGGTCCTAGAAAAACGTTTACCGAATTTTGTTATTTGATAATTCCCAAATTTAAAAGGGAACATAAACATATAAAGGTAATAAACCACTGTACATACCAATATAACGTGCTAAATCCTTATCAAAGGGATCAATAACCTCCGAAATTTGATTTTTGGTAGTTCTTTACCCATGAAAGGGAAGGATGTGGACTATCCAAATTTATAGTGGTACATATTGAAGACTTGTACTATGATACCAAATGCTTATATTAAACAATTTCTAAAACTGAGTGAATGAGTTAAGATACCCCTCCCAAATTTTTAAAGGGTTCATCAATGTACCCATGTCTTATGATAGGAAATGAACCTATATACATGACCATATAACCATATAAGGTAATAACACCGCATCAAACGGGATAAATTGGGACAAAAACCAAACACGTGGCACAATATATTGCTTATGTTTATATTTTAGCATTTTTAACCCATGAAAGGGAACAAGGCGCACCACCCGAATTTATCATGATACATGTTGAGGTTATGTACTATGATACCGCATGCTTAAATTGGAAAATTTCCAAAATTTAAGGGGTTGGCCATGGTACTCCTCCCAGAAATTTAAAGGGGTGCATCAATATACCCATGTCTTATTATACGGAATATACCCATAGTCATGACCATATAACCATATAAGGTAATAGGACCTCATCCAAGGGGATAAATTGGGGGGCCGCGGTGGCTTAGTGGTAGAGCGTCCACCTCTGGTGCTAGGGGTCCCTGGTTCGATCCCAGCCCCCGCCAAGTGCACTTTGTGGTGGACAAACACCGTGTGCGTGGGTTTTCTCGGGGTTCTCCCGTTTTCTCCCACTTTCTTCATTCCACCATTTCATTTATTACTCATCATCACCGTCTCCTTTAGCCTAACCGGCATAACCGTGGGACGTAAAACTCAAAGATTTCATTTCATTTTTTTCCAAGGGGATAAATTGGGCCAAAACCAAACACACGATTGTACTAAAATTTGGCAATTTTGTACCCCTGAAAGGGAACGAGGTGGACCACCCAAATTTATAGTGATACATGCTATGGTTCTGTACTATTATACCAAATGTTTAAATTAGGCAATTTCCAAAACTGAAGAGGTTGGGCTAAGGTACCCTTCCCAAAATTTTCAAGGGGTGCATTAATATATCCATGTCTCATGAAATGTAATAGACCCCTGTATACGCCCATATAACCATATAGGGTAATAACACCTCATCAAAGGGAATAAATTAGGTCAAAAACCTCCGAAATTTGAATGTTTGGCAATATTATAATCATGAAAGGGAACGACATAGACCCCCAATACTAATAGAGGTACACCTTGTCTCAAAAAGGTTGAGCGCATTCTTTATTGGTGTTTTGAGGCAAAAATTTTCAAAGTCCAACTTCGGGTATCTTCGGGAAATAGTAAACCAGGTTCGAACCTCCAAGCCAGCCTTTGTAATCGGGAAAAAGTTTGCAGATGTGTTTTTCTTCTTTTAAATATAATAAGACTTGTTATCAGGTTTTGAAAAAAAGCAACATTGATTGAAATACTTAATGACACAATATTTCGAAACTTTGTATTAATGTCACTACATGCTTGTTTGTCATTTAGCTCTCCATACGTAATGGAACATTTAGATATGTAAACGAATCTTTCCATATGTAAACGAATGCTCAAAGTTAAGACATAGAACATAATTATCGCCTAAGTACTAAAATAATAGTCAAAGTAGAACAAAAACAGCGTTTCTAGTGGGTATGAATGTCATAATTTTCTTGAGAACCTTTATACATCGCTAAAAGTACTTTAGCAGAAGTCCTTGTGTTAGCTCACTGGTAAGCTGTTGGATTTCAAATCATAAGGATATAACATAATCATTGCAGAATGTAGTAATTATTATGTTTAAAATATAACATCTGAAATAGGTAGGTGTCCACAGTAGGTCTGTATTATATATATGAGAATGTTAAATACAAGTTAAGAAACTCGTTCACTAGCAATAAATAAATCATGTAGTGTATTTATTTGCAGCTATTTGTCATATAGAGGGTAATTCTCAACATTCATAATACAGCATGTCATTTATGTTCTTGAAAACTTATTCGATGCATAAACCGAAGGTTTAAACAGAGAATCCAAAGTCGCAACGCTCGCAAGAAATTCATGAACCCCAAAGGTCACGTGAGCAGACTGGAATTGTCCTTATGAAGCACGCCACAGCAGAAAGTCTTTACATAGATTTTCAATTCAATTCCTGATATATGCTTTTGCAATGTGGAAGTGGTGATGCCTTTAGTCGCTCTCTCTCGCTCGCTCACTCTCTATTTATACAGAATATAAAAGTGGATGTATGTGTGTGTTTCAACATAATTCTGATATATCTAGCGCAATTATAACTATATTTCTTACTGTCTGGAAAAGAGTACTGTCGGGATACATATCAAAAATCCTAGAAACTGGTCGATATTAGTATCGAATCCATAGCTTCGTGGTCGCTTAGGTGAATAGTTCTACTTTCAATTCAAGTCCAATTAAGTTCCCATTAGCACCCAGGGTGGTTACGTAGCGACATAAAAATATCGAAATCAACCGATATTAGAATCGAATCGTAAATTTTCAGCGCCGCTAACAGTGCCGCATTTCCCATTAGTCCACATTAGTCCGCATTTCACATTAGTCCTATTGCCTAGAGGGCAATATATTTGCAGAGTGCAAAGTTTAAAACTTGAATAATATTTTATTTTTTTCCGTATGAAAAAGTTAAAAATCAAGAGCAAATGAGGCGTATAGTTTCTAAATCCGCCATCTCCAATTTTCAAAAAAAATGAGCTAAGTAGATTTACTGGTATTCCTTTCCATGCCCTACATGATGGTGAAAAGAGTTGTTTGAAATGTCGCCACCTCCACCCTCAATTACTGCTTTAAAGTTCAGGGTATTCTTCAAAAGCCGCCATCTACACTCAGCAGTGTGTTTCTAAACCCCATCATCGCGATTCTATTCTATTCTATGCTATGAATTGAAGACCGATGTTAATGAAAAAATGTTGCAAGATGTTGTTCAACTCCTAACGAAACACTTCGGGGAGAATTGGCGTGCTAATTCAAACTTAGCCATTTATGTTGATGCTGAAAAGAGACTGACTGCTTCAACAGAAGAAACTGTAGATGAGGATTAGGCTGAATGCCAGTGTTTCGAACATGATTCTGATGAGAACTATATCTGAAAACAGTGTAAAGATCACTTTCAATCCTTTTCTTGTTGGTAAAGGTGGCATTTATTCCAAAGTTCCCATCCTGTTATGTCAGGCTATTTTAGGTTAGGTTAGGTTAGGTCCCAATGGGTTAGATTAGGTTAGTGAGGTGAGGTTAAGTAAGCTTATGTTAGGAGACGATATTTCTAAACGGGCTGGGAACTTCGGAACTTGACCCGTAAATAGCTAACGTACTATGATTATAGCTTCATTTTTTTTCCTTGTTTGTGCACATTATAATATCACCCAACAAGTTAATATCGTTGTTTAGATTCAGTTTATCTCCATCTACTGTTCTGTTCTGAAATAGTTATCAGAAATTATAATAGTAATGACTTGGAAGCAAATAAACCCCAAAAAAACTTAAGTACGTTTGTTTCAAAGTCCTCCATCTCCAAAAGTTGTTTTCAAAATCCGCCATCTCCAAACTGCTTTCTGCAATAACCGAGAAATGGGATGAGAGAGATTTTTGTCATTTGGTAGTTATAATGAATGTCCAGAAAGCAGTAAAGTATTTCTTAAAAGAAAATTTTATCTCACATAATCTCTGAGTTATCAGTTTTTCCTGTTTTTCTCGAAACCGTTTATGAAGGAGATGGCGGATTTAGAAACTATGAACAATCCTCTTTTACTGTTCTAATATTATAATAATAGCGTAAGAAATCTAAAAATAATTCAGAACACGTTTCACATTTGTTATTTTTTGTTACGTAGTTCTAGCTGTAGCATGTAGTGAGTGGTATTTAAATGTAATAAATTCACTAATTAGCATATTGGAATTAAGTTTTATTTTTAAGTTAGGGATGAAGGGGCGGAGAAATATGTAGTTATTGGGGCGCCGAGAGCAAAAGTGCGTAGAGGCGCCGAGCTTTTAAATGCAACACTGGTCGCTAAATTAATTGGTAGAAATTTTAATGTCATTTAAGACCAAATTTAGTCCTAACGGTGGCAGTATCCGTTTGCTCTCCTAGGAGAAATGAAAGGGGCTGACATCAAAATTATATATATATATATATATATATATATATATATATATATATATATATATATATATATATATAAAGACCGACATTAGTGTCGAATCCATAATTTTCAAGGTGTATTTAGATAAAGAGTGGCACTCCAGGTGCTTAATGATATAGAAAATTAGTTTTTCTTTCTTTTTTTACGTTGGTCTACTTTTCCTTGATTTGAGACTTTCAAATTTCATCCTATTTTCTACTGAAATGTGTGTGTAAGGCAACAAAGAAAGAATTATATATGATAAATTTAAATTCATTTTAATTCGGAAGTTGAGAAACACTTTGTCATTATATATCGTAAAGGTCAGATCCACCAGCATAGTAACAGAGAGGTGCTTGAGCCATTGACGGTAGAAATTCAAACTCCGGTAAGTGATAATTTCACAGTCTTGTTTTATTACAAGTGTAGCCTCTTTAGTCAACGGAGAAGAGGACGTGGATCATGTGTCAGAGATGATGTCGATGGGTCGGAGTTGGTCGCAATGGTTTAGAGTGGTTCATAGTTGGTGGTGGGTCAGAGTAGATCACGATGTATGATGGGTCAGAGTGGGCCAATGGGTCATTTGGGTGGTGGGTGATACTGGATCATGGTGGGTCGTGAATCAAATTTTCATTGACCCACACCAAACTCTGGTTAAAATTGTACTAAATATAAGAGTCACCGAAGATGCATGTCGGCTATTATGCTCAAATTTTGCACATAGATAGTACCCCACCAGAAAGCAATAAATCTGAAACGGTTCACGGTATCACATCCTAGAACTCGAGATGTAGGGGTTTGTCTGATTGGCTCAATTAAGACGTCAATGATTTATCCATCAACAAGCAAGCTTTTTATGATCGTTTCCGTAGGGAAATCAGAAGAACACGTGCCTAGTAATAGTAATATTGATAGTTCGCGTCCACCCCGGGGTATTTGTTTTGTGTTTTTATGACTCACCTAAATATAAACAAATCACACATATAGGCATTTTAACATATTTTGGGAGAGTAATTTTGTGGTTCGTTGTCGTTTCATCGCGTCTCTGGCGCTGGTAGTAAAGTTTTCAAAATGGAACTGGGGCCACCGCGGATTCTCGCTGCGGGGCCACCAATTTTTGGCGAGAGGTCAATAGTTGACCATCTGTAGTCCAGCGACGCTTACAGCTTAGGGTAATGAACGATGTCTTTGCCTTGTAGACGTCATGACTACCGACGTCGGCAGTCAACTAGCTTTTAGTATTCCTTTACTAACCATCTATCGTTCATGTTTATACACGGTGTTGTAATAATAATAATAATAATAATAATAATTATTATTATTATTATTATTATTATTATTATTATTATTATTATTATTATTATTATTATTATTATTATTATTATTATTATTATTTGTAGTAATAGTAGTATAACTGATAATAGAATAATTATATTGCCTATGTATTGTCTAGGTAGGACTACACACAGGATTTGGCTCGTTTTAGTTTGACTCGACTCTAATCCGAGTCGAGTTGGAGGATATTTTTCGCGCCGAGTCCTAGAGTAGACCTCAAAGATGTCTGTTTCGAGTCGAGTCGAGTTTCAAAGAAAAGTCGCTCGTGCCCATCCCTACTAATGAGAGCTTAATCGGAGTTAAGCGAAATCGAAAGTCACACTATTTATCTAAGCGACCCCGAAAACTATGAATTCGACACTAATACCGATCATTTTCTAGCAATCTTTTATATGTATCCCCCTCCCATTCACCATAGGTAACCCGACAGCACTCTTTTTCAGACTATAAGAAATTTGGTTAAAATTACTCTAGGCCAGTGGTTCTCAATCTAATTCCTATCACGATTCCCTTTTATCACATCCTCTTGCCAGCGACCCTTTTATAATTTGTGTTTTATAATAAGCTTGTGTGGGATTTTTAATATACCTATTTCTATAATAGTAGAATCCATTTCTTTTTTATAGTGAACAGTGCCGTGGCATGGAAAATCAGCGCTCGGGGCGAGAGTATACGACGATGTCTCCGTACATATGAGTGAGGTCGACAGACTAGCTGCGAAGCGCCACCATGGTTGGCACGAAGCTTAATAAAATTTTCAAAAGTAAACTCTGCGTTTCCTTGATTTTGAGCACATTTTATTACGTTTTTCCTTCTATTTTATACATGTGCACATGCACTTTCCTATAGGGATGCACGCGAGACGCGAGAAGTCTCGTCTCGTCTCGCATTTGCGATACGAGACACGAGACGAGAGTGAAAATTTTATGCGAGACGCGAGACGAGACTAAACCATGCGAGACGAGACGCTAGACGAGACTCGGTTAAGTCTCGCACGAGAAGTCTCGCGAGACTTCTCGCAGTCTCGCAACATTTATGAATTACATTTAATTGTATATATAGTAATTTTACATTTACTGAGTTTTCTAAGTTGAGCGTTAATGCCTCCAGGAACAAAAAAGTGATTGGGGCAATAGACATTTTATGAGATTTATTATTAATCAAGGTTAATTTTCAGAATTAAAGCCTTCTTTAGTTTCTGAAAAAGAAAAGCTTTGTAAATTGGAATAAATTTCAGCATCGATTTAGGACTTTATTTTGCGACACAAACATATACACGCGGGCGCGCACGAATACATGAACTTCTATTTTTGGTCTGAAAAGCGAATAAGACTCCCTATTGCTGCGAAATATGATATTTCTGTTGTTTCTGTCTTTTTCACATTACTACTAGCGATTAATGCTGGGGGATGGCGGGGAAATCCCCTCTCGTCAAAGTTTATCCCCGGCCCGGCTCGCAGAAATAACATGATATTTTTACATGGAATAAGTATTTTCTTTCTATATATTTATCAAAAACATCCCCCTCTAGTTCGGAAGTTTAATTCAAATACTGGTTTGGCAGGATGTTCCTATAGGTTTCGTGGGAGATGGTAGGAATGGCCCTATATCTGTCAGTAATTTTATTTTCTAGATCTGGCAGTATAAGTTGAAAGCGAAAGTTGAGAAAATGCGATAATCCAACATTGCTACAAGCCCGAACGAACCAAAAGAATTGGGTCGTATTGTGTTGTGAGGAGTTATTTTGTTGTGTACAAGCGCTTTTGGTGGTATAAAAACATCTTTATACTGGAAAATCACCCTTCAAGGAAACGATCAAAACGTGTAAATGTTGATAGTGGCGACGATATTTTAGAAGAGGCAAATATTGCTGGAGACCTCTAAGCTGGAAAACAATGTTGGATCCAGCAACAATTTATGCTGGTTTTGCTGTAAATTATGCTATTAATTTGACGAAAATTAATGGTCCAGCGATCAAATTCCAGCACAACTTTTCTTTTAATTTGGAGCGGAGGGGACACAAGTTCGGATACCATATTGAACTCTAGGTTCCGTCTCCTTAGGATGTTATGAACATTCATCCCATGGAAAGCAATGGCAGACCACCATTCACCTTGCCAAGGGACTTTTAGGTCAAATACCTGCCTTCGGACAGAATATCACATCATCATTCATTAACAGCAATAGAATAACACATTGCAAAATTTTGACCTAGAATATATGCGAGACCATGCAAGAAAGTCTCGCGCGAGACGCGAGATGAGACTCAAAATTTTATGCGAGACGCGAGACGAGACTTCACATTTGCGAGACGAGACCTTACGCGAGACGAGACCAACGCTTGAGGTTGCGAGACGAGACAAGACTTTTCCATTTCTCGTCTCGTCTTGTCTCGCGTGCATCCCTACTTTCCCAACATGAGTAACACACTTCCTACGAAATTTGTGCCCCCTTTTCTCGGCGCCCCGCATTGACAGTGGATACAGTAACTACTATCTATATTCCCAACGACGAAGGTGCTGGTTCAAGATGGATGTTAAACTCCTTCTTTGAAGAGGCCATTAACGTATCTGATCTAAGCCCACAACTTCTTAACCAAATAATAGAATGATCATGCGACAAGTCTTTGCAACTGGTTTTCTGTAACAAAGACTTGGACAAGTTCTGCCTGCTGAGGAGAGAAGAATATCCTGGTCTGGTATCTGCTGCTTTAAAGTAATAATTCCATTTGCTACATCGTACTTGTGCGAAAGTTTTTTTTTCATGGTAAACATTAAAACAAAGACAAGAAATCGCTTATCAGTTGAAAATGGCTTCATGATGTTCGTCACGAAGATTGAACCGGGCATTGCTGCACTAGTGAAATTACACCATGCTTAGGTATCTCATTAGGTTTCAATTTTAATTGTATTTTAATGTGCAGGTTTTGTTCCATGTGTATTTTTCTAGTATTTCTATATACAGTTCTCATTAGTATCATATCATACGTCTTTCATTTAAATTCATTTTTAAACAACTCTGCACCCTTTGACAATGTTCAGTAGACTTATTTTTTATTGTTCTGTACAGTATGTATAAAAAATAAAAGTATGGTTATCAGAACAAAATTCAAAATAATTTCCGGTATTAGATTCTAACTATATTTATCTCTTCCGCTTATCTTCGCGACCTCCTAGGGGCCACGACTCCCAGGTTGAGAAACCCTGCTCTAGGCATACATGAGTTATGTTGGAACATACACACATACACTTTTATATGTATAAATGCAGATAAGAGAGAGTTGAGAGAGAGCGATTAAGGTATTACCGCTCTTAATCTCTTCACTTTACTTTTGCGATTCGTGAATTTCTTACGTGACAGTTTGGGGCTAGCTAGTTTTTTGTCTTGAACCACGATCCGATTTTCGATATGCTCTACCTAAATGCTGTAATGCGAATATTGAGAAGTTACCTGCGTATGAAAATAGCTGCAAATAAATACATTACATAACTTATTTATTGCTATTACACGATTTTCTTAATTTGTATTTAATATTCACATATAACATACCGACGTTCTGTCAATACCTCAAATGTTATATTTTAAAGATAAGAATTGCTTATGTCCTGAAATATATGAATATATATATTCAACTGATATATACAACTGATGAATTGTAATGTAACTATTTTACATAATTTTCATGCATTGAGGAAGGTAGAATATCATAAAAGAATCTCACCTGAACGGGTATCGAACTCACGATTTAAACGCTCGGGGGTGTACCACTGAGCTAACATGACCGCTTTTCGGAAGCTGCTTCTGAAATATAACTGAGCTCATACGTAAATTATTTTTTTTCGTATGGAAATCACAATGACGAAACGAGATGTGAATATATAGTTTCGAAATATTGTATCATTAACTATTTCAATCAACTTTACTTTTTTTCTACACTTAATACCATTTCAACATGTCTTATTATATTTAACAGAAGGAAAAACATATCTGTACATTTTATCCCGATTGCTAAGGTTTGCTTGGAGGTTCGAACCAGCAGCTTTAGTTTACTGTTTTCAGAAGATACCCGAAGTTGGACTTCGAAAGTGTTCGTCTCAATACAGCTATCATCATATCGCTCAATCTGTTTGGTATATGGTATATGTTTTTATACGTGTAAAGTCAGTATAACAATTCATTCTTTAAACAGCTTTTCGTATGTATTAATACTCCTTTATAAAAACTGTTTTTAATATTATTATTACGGCGCACCATTTTCAGATTTCTTTCGCGAGTCGTTGACCAAGTCGTTCCCCACAATAGGCGTGTCGTGCAATTAACCAACCACGCGTCAGGTACTAGCTTTTACCTATTGCTTCCTGCTCACAGCTCAGAACATTGGTAACTATGGATAGACGTACAGCAGTAATTACTTTATGGGAGTTGGAAGGCTATTCTGCAACTGCAGCTAGCAGGCGAGTAGGTGTCCCGGCCTCTACAGGAAAGCGATGGATTCGGAAATATGGTCCTACACGTCAAACTGGTAATTTACGATCTTCTGGTTGTCCGCATGTGTCAACCGAAGCCGAAGATGCGAGATTAGTAAACGAAGCCCGGCTAGACCCACTAAGGACGTCTAGACAGCTAAGGGAAGCTTCTCTTTTTCCTGGTAGTAAGCATACAGCTCTGCGAAGGATTCGTCATTCCGGGTTACGTGGCTGTGTTGCTGCCGTGAAGGAAAAACTCTGAGACGACCACAAAATTTACCGTCTCGCGTTTGCACAAGCGAATGTGGGTCGCAATTGGGAAAACGTAGTTTTATCAGATGAATCCATATTCACAACATCAAATGAGGGACGCCGTTTTGTGTATCGCCCGAGAGGCACCCGATATGACCCTGGATGTGTTGCTGCTTGAAATCGCAGTGTCCATGTATCTATTTCATGTTGGGGTTGGATTTTCAGGCGCGGAGCAGAACAGCTTCACAGAATTGAAGGACACCTGGACAGTGCTCAGTACTTAGATATTATGAGTAATATCATGGTGCCATCTGTACGAGTATTTCAGCCTGATGGTGTAATTCAGTTCCAGCAAGACCAGTCGCCAATACATACTTCCCGTGTGGTTCAGGAATGGTTCGCAGGGCAGCCTGAGATTGATTTAATTGACTGGCCGCCTCGTGGAGCAGACCTCAATCTCATGGAAAATATGTGGGCAGAAGTGAAGAGTACTCTAAGGGATAGTTGGCCTGAGGCAGATCCACCAGAACCCAAGATGACCTGTGGCATCTTGTTTCCGAAACATAGCTGGAGGTAGGGGAAGGAGATAAATTTGTCACCCATTTAATAGATTCCATGCCCAGAAGAATAGGGCGTGTAATAAATTCAGAAGGGTGATTTTTTTTTATTCTAGTGTTTGTTTTAAATTGATAACATAGATGTAATATTTTATGTAAGACTCCTGTAATTGGGATTCTCCTGTTGGAGTCAGCGGATTTAAATAAATAAAATAAGTATTTGACACAATATTAATGTCCCCGCCTTAACTCCCGAAAACAGTCCTTTTCAGGGCTACCTAAACGCTTCTGAAAATATTTCTAGAAGTAAACCACTCCTTGAATCCGATTTCTGTGCAATTCTACTAACAAAAAATAAAAAAATTCTCTGCAGGCTTTGAACTCAAGACGACCTCATTAACAAGCCCGTACTCTACCAGTGAGCTAACATGAACACGCAAATCCAACCTGAAGAAACACGACTTTCAATTTCCGGTATTCCATTACACTGATGGTCATTTATTTTGCAAATGTTGTATTCAACTTGAGGTATTCCGCAACACATAAACAAAGCGAAAGAGAGAGAGAGAGAGAGAAATGAATATACAAAAGCATATTCAACGTATTCGAATGAGACTCTAAGTAACGATATTCCGTTCTAAAGAGAATTTGTGTTTCTTCCCGTGTCGTTAAGGGGATCGGGAAAAGTTATGTGTCTTGAAGCAGGATCCGACTTTGGATACTCTGTTTACACACTTTCTATATTCGTAGGAATATACTGTATTTCACGAATGTAAATGACATGCTGTATTGAGAATATTGAGAAGTTACATCTGTATAACAAATAGCTGCAAATAAATACACTACATAATTTATTTATTGCTATTAAACGATTTTCCTAACTTGCATTTAACATTCTCATATATAATACCGACCTACTGTGAAAATTATCTCAGATTTTATATTTTAAACATAATAATTACTACATTCTGCAATGATTATGTTATATATATACAACTGATATATTTTAATGTAATTATTTTATATAATTTTTCATGCATTGCGGAAAATATAATTTTTAAAAAAGGCATTGACCCAGATAAGATTCGAACTCATAACCTTATGATTTAAGGTCCGACAACTTACCAGTGCGCTAACACAAGGACTTCTGCTAAAGTACTTTTAGCGATGTATAAATATTCTCAAGACAATTATGACATTCATATCCACTACAAACGCTGTTTCTGTTCTACTTTGACTTTTATTTTAGTACTCAGGTGATAATTATATTCTATGTATTAACTTTGAGCATTCTTTTACATATGGAAAGATTCGTTTACGTATCTAAATGTTCCATCACGTATGGAGAGCTAAATGACAAACAAACATTTGCTGACATTAATACAAAGTTTCGAAATATTGTATCATTAAATATTTCAATCAATGTTGCTTTTTTTCTACACTTGGTAACAAGTCTTATTATATTTAAAAGAAGAAAAACACATCTGCAAACTTTTTCCCGATTGTAAAGGCTGGCTTGGAGGTTCGAATCTGGTTTACTATTTCCCGAAGATACCCGAAGTTGGACTTTGAAAATTTTTGCCTCAAAACACCAATAAAGAATGCGCTCAACCTTTTTGAGACAAGGTGTACATACTATGGTCCTGGGCTACCATACCCAGTTTTTAGATTTGGCAATTTCCAAAATTTAAGGAATTTGGCAATTTCCTATGTACCTCTGCCAAAATTTAGGGGGTGGGCCGTGGTACCCCTGCCAAATTTTAGAGGGGTGTTCCTAAGTACCGCTAGGTCATTGACTCCGGGCCAAGGTCATTGACCTTTGACCTATGACGTCACAAATGTCGGGGTCAAAGTCCAAACTTCGATAGGGTGACCCCCTTATTACTAACGACGTTATTGATATAAATTATGTCAAAGATTATTGACTTACATCATCATAAAGAATTACGAAAGAAATTTTGAAACAAAGAAAAATACTAACTTAGAAATTTGTAAGTGGAGGCAAGGAAATCTAGAGACACTAGAGACAAACCATTTAGCGTATTGAGATCATGGGTCTGTGGTCAAGGCGTTCGCTAGTAATCTGGAGGTTCTCATGTCGGAATCATACTGTGAACATTTTTTTTTAAATTTAGAATTTTTGTTGCCGATTGCTCGGCGATGACACAAGTTTGATTATCTTAAGGTGTTTGAATATTTGGATCTTTCAATATTTGAATGATCAAATCTTCAATAATAATAATAATAATAATAATAATAATAATAATAATAATAATAATAATAATAATAATAATAAAGTAGTTTTAATAACACGTTAATATCTTTAATTAAGAATTTCTCGATAATTACTCAAATTTAAGGCGTCCTCGAATCTAAGAAGCACCCCTATTTCGCTGGGCTAAATTAAAGAAAAATAGTAATATGTTCCGCTTTTACTATTACTAAAGCGCTCTTTGAAATTGGTCATTTTCGGTGATTTTTGAGTACCCGTTTCCCTTCTCCATGTTGGGGCGCATGGTATGATAAAAATTATCCAAGGCCCGAATGACATGTACACTCATATCCAAAATGATTGTCGCATATCTATAACTGTCTTCTTGTAATAATATAATTTGATAATGATTTTGCAGGGTACTTTTAATACTGATACTATGTGAATAATCGGGAAACGTATATTTGTGATAAATTTATGAAAAATTTATGGTATATGAAAAATAAAGTGAGTAAACCAAAATGTTGCTAAATCGACAAGAAAGTTTTATTTCCGTTTTATTGTTCTTATTTACTGCTCTTTTGACATGAAATTCGCCACATACATGTCTCTGCCGATTATACACATACTAACATTATAAGAAATAGTGGGCGATTTTGTTATCAAATTATATTTCTATAACAATATATTTATAGACATGCGACAATATCTTTGTACATGAGTGTACGTTGAAAATTTCATCGAGATTTGTTGGAGTTGTTTTATTTATTTTTATATATTAATCACCTCTTCCCCTCCCCTCCCCCTTGAGATTCACCATCAAAGTGAAAATATTAAAACAAACGTTTCTAAGCTCGAACCTTACCTCTGTTGAAATTTTAATCAAGATCGGTCAGGTGGTTCAAGAGTTATTACGTTCTTTCATTTTTATAGATATCTCCTCTCCCCTTCTCATACCCTAATTTCTACCGTCAAAGGAATATGATAAAAAAAACTGCCCCAGGTTCGAACCTCATCTATGTTGATAATTTGATCAGGATCGGTTCGGTGGTTTAAGAGTGATGAAGAAACAAAGACAGCACCTTTATTTCAATTTTTTTACATATATGTCCCTCCTTCCCCTCCCCTACATTGTGCCGTCAAAGTGAAAAATGAAAACATCCCAGGTCCGAACGTTATCTATGTTGAATGTTTGATCGAGATCGGTTAGGTGGATCAAGAGTTACTGTACTAACTTTTATTCGTTTTCACATATTTACCCTCCTCCCCTAATCTTCCCTAAGTTCTAATATCAAAATGTAATAACAAAAAGTTTCCCAGGTTCAAACTTCGTCTATGTTGAAAATTTGATTCAGATCTATCGGAGGAATCAAGAGTTATTCACTCACGAACATGGTCACTTTTATTTTTATATTATTGCTTTTTTGTATATCTCTCCCTCCTCCTCAAACCCTACGCTATTCCGTCAAAGTGAAATGGTAAAATCCATCCCTCGCGTTAATCGATACGGGAACATATAGCCTCGTTGCTGACGTCCACATTAATTCCCTTACTCATACTTCTAAAATCCTTCCCAGGCACGAACGTCATTTTTAATTCACTAACTGATATTAGATTTAATTCAAGCTTGAAGATATGGAATGCACAAACTCAGTGTAGCTAAAAGAAAAGAAAACAAGAATGGACGAGATTCGAACCTACGACCACCAGCAGAAGAATCCCCTTCACTAACCCCTCATCTAACAAACCATCACCTTCTATAAGTTATAAATTTGCATGCAAATGATACCATTATACGTTTGTGCAATCAATGTTTTCCTCTTTTTCTCTTCTTTTTCTCTTCAAAAACCTAACATGTTTAGGACCATTCGTTTCGTTTTCCATTAGAGCTTCGAAAGAGATGATTTGTGTTTGAGTATAGGATCTTTTGTCTCCTTTAACCAACACTTCTAACAAATACAGCTAAATTCAGTAAAAAAAAAAAAAAAAAAAGCTCGTGCTATCTTAGAAAATATTCCTAAAAGGGAGAAACTGCATTACGCACCCTGAACTGTGGCGTAACTAACTGGAGTGCGGGGAATGAGACCACAGAAAAAAGGGGCCATTGAAGTTTCGTAATTCCACTTTGGAGGGTTTTATAAAACTTACACTTATTCCTCAATGTCTAAAATGCAACTACTTTAGCCTTAAATGAAACAGAAGTTGTGAAGGAGCTATAGACTGTGAAGTCTACTGAAAAGATTTATCACGTCCTTGCACCAACAACTTTAAGTTTTCGAAAAGTAATGAAGAACAAGATTGATTGAAATTTTAACTTAGAATGAAATAACTAAAAATCTAATCTTATGTAACTCTCATTAATAGTAGTGTTCCGTACTTGTTTAGAAGCCTATTCTTTTATAACTTTACCTATGGTGTATGGAGTCCTTGGTTCGATCCCAGCTCGTGTCGAATGAACTTTATTATGGACAGACACCGTGTGTATGAGTTTTCTCGGGTTTCTCCAGTTTCCTCCCACTTTCTTCATTCCACGATTTCATTCATTTCTCACCATCACTGTCTCCATTAGCGTAGTCGGCATAAAAATGGGACGTAAAACTTAAATATTTCATTTCATTTTTGTTGTATAGTTGTATCTCACTTTTCCTGTGACAAGAGCAACATGAATTGGAGCGTGTGTTCAATGAATTCAACCACTAAAACCTATATTCATAGCACAATAGTGCAGATGAAGTTGAGCCCTTTTGCAATCTTCAGCATGGAAAGCAAAAAAGGTAATATATTGATATTGAAAAAGTTGTTATCGAATTCCTCTCCAAAAAAGAAATAAACGTACAGTTGTTTTTCAGATGGTGATTTAGAATTATAGTTACGTTGGTTGAAATTCCTCCATAGTTGTCGGATCGAGACACTGAAATCATCCCTACCAAGAGGTGAAGGTGAAATGTAAATATAATGAAATACAAACGATATTAGTGTGTAATTGCTGTGAAAAAATGAATAGTGGCAGTGTGGATGCTGGGGAAGTCCAAATCAATCCTTAGTTGGCATGAAGTTGAAAATGGGAGGGTGAGAGGAAAAAATAATCGAAAATATCCTATATTTGTGTCGAGTGGATAGTTTTCGGGATCACTGGCATAAAAGGTGATATTTCAGATGTGGATATATCCAATTTTGGCCCTATTGACATCGGGTCATAGGGAGAGTCAATGAAGACTTCAGAACAGTTCCTTTTTGGTGCGTTTCAATACACTGAGAGTGAAAAGTGATAGTGCACAAATACTGATATCACATTTGGAATTATCGGAGATATGACTTCCGGGGAAGTGTCGTTGCTCCAGGGAGGCATTATTAACTGATCACTCCCTAAAATAGTCACTCCTTTGCAGGGGCGTAGACAGGAATTTACTTCAGCGATCGAAAGCTTGACATGAATTTATTTCAGCGATTGAGGGCATATTTTTACTAAAATGTTTATCATCATATCTAAAATGAGGTATAATTTACAGGAAAGTAGTGATTTCGTGGTGGTAGGAGCTCTGGATTACCAACGCCTGCATCCTGTGTATGTCCCTGCTGCTCTGAATTGTCATAAGCTTCTCTTTAAATAACATATAAAATTTAAATAATAAACGTATAACGTAGAATGCAATATAAATAGAAAATATGTTATAATAACTAAGAAATAGAAAATAAGTGTAAATTAAATTTCATCGATAAGTTCCGTTTAAACAATCATAATTGAAAGTAAAATATACTTTTAAAACAATTTTGCATTTATGCAGGGCTATAAACAAGTGACGAGTGCCATGTAATAAGAAATATATTTGAAAATAATGTCGAATTAAACTAGCTGTGACTAAGTAACTTTAAAATTGAACTTGTGGAATGCACAGTATGAGCGTAGCTCAAAGAAAATAATCAATAAAAATGGTCTTGATTCGAAGCTCGGACCACCATGTAGGAGTAACTTACATTAACCATTCACCTAACAGACAATGGTGCACAGGGTTTGGCACTACTTTATCAGATTGTTCTATCAAATGTAACTTAATTAACAGAATAGTAACAAATTTTACTGCTTTGAAAAGTATCCTGAACAAGGGGAAGTTCATTATGCACATTGTAACTAAGTTGCAAGTGGTTTGCGTCCTATCTGAACGGCACATCCACCAAGTCAACTTTTGGAATATCCCATTAAGTTAGCTTTCAACTTAGCTAAATGAAACGTATGTGAACGAGTACATAGAGTTCTCTGTAACAGAGTGGATAAAGTCATGGTTCGATTAATACAAGGTTCGTGGTTCGAAACCCATCTCGGAAGTTGGAGATGTTTTAAAAATTCCTAATTCCTCAGTTCTCAAGATCTTCCTCTTTGTTCGTAATCATATAATGCTGTAAAAAGAGTTCTCCACCGTAATTCGACAAGTGCCTAGTGCGATCCTTGCAGTTCGAAATCTTCCGTTCTTCTATTTCACAAAATCACAATTTTTGTCATAATAGGAATGCTGTCTGATCATTTTTCCCCAATTCTAAATCTGTGTATATAAATCATCCCTCTCTGTCTCCATACTTGAATCTCTCTCTCTCTCTCTCTCTCTCTCTCTCTCTCTTCGCCCAGGAACTCATATGACTTGAGATCAAACCTTCGACTCTTGAAACCAAATGTAAGCTCTCTAGCAATGTGCTATCGTAACTCTATACGTTTATTGCTAAAAGCAGTGTCTTTTATATATTATTCGGGGGGGGGAGATTCTCCGCAGACAAAAGATTTTCACTTTTTATTAGTGTATTACTATACATTTGATGAAACAATACGTATTTATGAAGCTCAATGGAGGAGAATTACACCCTCCTCTCCTCCCCCTGGAACATTTGCTTGCAATTACTGAAAAGAAATGAAATGAATCATTGAATAACACTCATTTCTGTCAGTAGATATTTTAGAGCTCTGAGCATGCATTACAGACTTTAGGAAGCACAAAACCTACTGCAGTTATTGTCAATTTCCATAGATTTCTTAGGGAGCATCTTACTAGGTTGCGGTCTTTAAATTTAGGCTCTTAAAAATATTTCAGAACAAACGAAAAGACTGTTTTAAAGCTATAACGTTGTAAACTTGATTCCTGTTTCTTTGTCAGCTGAGTGGAAAGAGTGTACTACGTTACACACACTGCTTTAGAGAAGGAGAGGTGAAGGAGGGGGAGGAGTTGGATTGAATACTAGAAGCAACTAATCTATTGAAACATGTATTTCTGGATGCATAAGAAAACGGGGCAATAGTTTGTTATTAATTTTTACTTAGAATTTGTTTAACGATTTCTATGCCGCGAACTGTACCATGATTTGCTCATATGTGTACGTAAGCACTCTCCAAGTGCCCTTCAATTCTGTGAAGCTGCCCTGCACTGAAAATCCAAGAAGATTTTGCCAGTTTCGATCCACATGCTCATGGGCAAATGCCAGACGTTAGATTTTATGTACATTTGAGATTTTTTCCTCATAGCAGCAATAGACCACATAATCCAGTATGGTGAAGGCTCTGGAGTACTAACTGCGTACTACCAGGAAACTGAGAAGCTTCGATTAGCATTCTAGACGTACTTAGTGGCTCTAACCGGGCATTCGCATCTTCCAGTACTAATTTCGTATCTTTGAGCAAGGTAGACACATAAGTACGACCAGAAGAACGTAAATTACCATTTTGACCTGTAGTATCTTATTACTATCCATCGCTTAGCAGTAGTGCCGGGATACCCATTTAGCTGCCAGCTTCATTTGCAGTATAGTTCCCCAATTTCCATAAGGTAGTTATAGCTGGGTGTATGTGCTTGATGAGCAATGTTTGAGCTGTGTACAGCACGAAACAAATAACAGCTAGTAACTGGCATCTGATTAGTTACTTGCTGGACACGTCCTTTGTGGGGAAGATTTGGTCAGCATTCAAGAAAGGAATCTTAAAATGGCGCTAGGAATAATGTAGTAATTATTATAAAATTGTTTTCTTAAATGAAGCTGTTTTAACAAAGTGAACTATTATTATACTGCCTTTACATGTATACCCTCTACTTAAATCTAGAAAACGCATCAACGAAAATAACAGACTGAAATAAACATCATTCCTTAAGCAACCAGAAATTTGGTTTTATTGTTACCTTAAAAATCTAATCCTAATTCTAAAATCACTAATATATAATAAAGTGTAAATTAAGCGTGACTCAATCTGGTAGCGTTTTAAAGAGAGAAATCTTGGTCATATTTCTTTTCACGTAAAAACAGCCCATCGATCAATCTCTTGCTTTGTAAAGTAGTACCACAGGTATAAAGGACCTGGTGCGGTTAAGTATTTCCCTACTACTTAATAAGGAGGGGTGCCCACAAAGGGGGGCTATGACGCAAATTGCGTCATTGAAATATTTTGGGGGTTAAAAATCTATATAAATATGTTTGATGGGGTGTAAAAATTAATCGGAAAGATTTTTTTTAATGGAAGAACACCTACGGATAGAAAATTGAGCGGGGTGCGTCATGGATATGAGGGGGGTGGGCACCACTGTAATAAGACAATAGTAACTGCTGCTCATCAAATAACGAAAGTATATAACGTGCAAGCAAGTAACCAAGCTGTCTTTCATATGTCTTCAAACCGGGTATTACCTTGGAAAAGCTTCGAAAAAGCATAAAGTATTTCAGGTATTAGAACTATTGAATAAAACTTTCAGATACTCTTGGCTTGAAGTTTTTTTCTTCCGATTCTGACGAATATAACATGATATTTGTAGAGACAAAACTATGTCCGATAAAGTATAACGGTTAAAGTATTGGAAACTGAATCAGTAGATCGCTATTCGAGCTGTGCTAAGCTACGATTTTATTTTTGAAATTATACTTGTATCAACATCTTGCCTTGGCTACGAAATGCAAATCATTGGACAATCGAGATAATAATAAGTATGTATGTGAACGTAATACATCAATGGAATTGTTCCATGGAACAATATATTGATTTCACTTTCCTTCATATTCTTCCTTTCTTAGATCTTCTACTGATATCTTTTCCTTTCATTGTGTTTGTTTTTGTGTTTATATACTTCCTTTCTTAGATCTTCTACTGATATCTTTTCCTTTCATTGTGTTTGTTTTTGTGTTTATATACTTCCTTTCTTAGATCTTCTACTGATATCTTTTCCTTTCATTGTGTTTGTTTTTGTGTTTATATACTTCCTTTCTTAGATCTTCTACTGATATCTTTTCCTTTCATTGTGTTTGTTTTTGTGTTTATATACTTCCTTTCTTAGATCTTCTACTGATATCTTTTCCTTTCATTGTGTTTGTTTTTGTGTTTATATAAAATAGAGAATGTGTCTGGGTAAAACAGAGAGAAGAGAAAGGGAGAGAGAGGGATAACTGTAGGTGTTCCTAAGTGTAAAAATGAACCCTTTTATTCCCTCTCTCCTTCAATAAAAATACATGTGTATGATGGGTGAAGAAAGGACGTTTACAATGTGATGTAGGAGATGGATAATGTAATAACATTAGTCAACTGAAAAATAACTACGTATTCACAATGAAATTGCAATTTAAAGTTAAATTGTTAATGTATTTTGTTTAAATGACAACATTCGCGAATGTGACTTCTATTATTACGTAGTTTATGATATGCAACACCACATTTTATATAGAAAGAAAACACTTCACTTGTTTTTAATTTAATCTCAAAGCCTTGCTTTGTATTTGCTAAGTAAATGTGTTCGGTCTGCACATATGCAGAACTAGGTAAACAAATGAGTAAAATTTAAAATAAGTAACTGAGAATTAATCAAACAGTGAATAGTATAATAGAAACTATAATAATAAATGTAAGATAAAAGTGTGATTCTTTTTATAAATAGAGACCAAGTCGTCGCGACTATTTAATTTTAGAAGTCTCGATGGTGTGTGATGTCAGGAAGTTAAAAACAATAACTAAAAATATGTATATATGCATCAGCTATTATCTTACTATTAAGTCATGGCTAGCTAGACTTAAGGTCAAAGCATCCTAATCACAAATTTTAGCCTTACCAATGTGAAAAATTTATTCATTATAATTTACTCCAAATCAGGTCACATCACCGTCACGCGAGTAACAATGCATAATGAAACACGCTTATAGCGGCGGGTTTATCTAACTTCAGTTTCTGTTCGAAATCCCGTATTCAGATTTTTCAAACTTCAGTTTCTGTTCAAACGACAGTAATAAATTCTTAGCTTCTGAGAAAAAGAGAAACCAAAGTAGAAGAAAAAAGGAACAAAACGAAGTATGGTACAACTTCTTTCGACAATCGAGAGCGACACGCCAATATTTTGCTCATGGCAAAATTAATTAAAGGTAATAAATAAGTTCAAAATTATGTCAGTAACGATGGGATGTTAGTTCATGTATAGAGCCAAAAAAACTCAACAGAAGATCTCACATCATGTGCTACAGGTCGCCAGTTCGATTCCTTCTCACGACATGTGGACTTTGTGATAGTCAAACACCGTGTGTGTGAGTTTTATCTAAGTTATACCATTTTCTCATAATCTCTTCATTCCTCCAATTCATCTCTTCATCAGCTGCTCGACCTAAGCCGAAGTAGTCTTAAGGACTTAAAAATTGAATTCAAATGCAGTGATTGATTAGGTGAAAATGGCTCCGAAAACTTAAAATTGCATGGTTCTGTCACTGAGACAAATATTTAACAAACTTATAATCATCTCTGGAATACCGTCAAAGTTACCTAAATGATCAAACTTGAAGAAATCGTTTATACATTGAAATGTTAAATTGTACTATCCTGACCCTCTGGTCTAGTGGCTAACATCTTAGAATTGGTATGACTCAATTCCGTTATCTTAACTGAAGTTTTCCAAGTTGCTATCTTAACTATACATATAGCTCAGAATATTCCAGGAATATCTCGTTTAAATCCGTCGTTAAACTTCGAGATTTAGTGTGAAACCGATCAGTGTTTCAAAACCTTTTCCGCAGCATCCTAACGGTCTTACCTTTGTTTCCAAACTTAGAAACAATCCTGAGGAATAATCAAAACTTTTCAAAGAGAAGACAGTTTGAAAGCAATACCCTCAAAAGAGTACAATAATCAAGATATTTATGTTAATTTGTGCCAGTAATCTTCAGGACTGTCTCCATCGTAGAAGAACTAACTACAACACAACATTTCTCAACGTTGTAGTCATACCAGATCAGCAGATTGCTGATAGTTAATTTCTTTAGATTCGTGGCTCTGATGACTCATCCAAATTAATTAACCTGCCGCGGCACTCCCTTTGATAATTACTAAGATAAATGCATTTCTAGCGTGTAAAGGAAAGTAGCCAAATATTTAACACGGATGCTTGTAAATTTGCATTAGACAGCAAAACAATACAATGCTTAGCACATCAGTTTATTGTGCGAATAATGAGATGATGACAGATATTCTATCCAGATGATCTTTTAAGCTTCTGAATTTAGGACCATCAGTTTTAATATGGAAACACTTGTCTTCCTACCGAAAATCGAACCCGATACCCTTTGAAAATTTAATTATAAGGAACAATACAGCAGGTCTCTTCTGTGTATTTGTTTAGCCTAACACATATCTGTCTCACTAACTTAATTTAAGATTTTACTTTTAAAATCATATAACCGCCACCAGGTTATAGAAGTATTTTTTGTGGACAGTCTGTATATTTCGTAAAGACTGTGATCATTATTTTCGATTTATACTTTATTCTGCAACGCACATAAGTTCTTTCTTGGTGGGAATTGCTTCTTTCCCACACAATTGGACAAAGAAGTCTTTCATCGTTTTTCATATATATATTTAAAACATTGCTTTTGCTGAGAACATTTCAGTTAGTGACTAACCATTTCAGTGTTTCTCCCTGACTTATTATATGCACAGTATATATTCTGCAGCTATTTGGAACTGAATTAAGTGCTTTCGTTAATCGCTTATGGAAACATTATAATAGATTAGAGAAATATGGGCTGACCAGATGTCCCAGTAGCCGAAGTGGCACCAACTGCGTTGTATTCCAGCCCGTTATCTGTACTTTCTCACGCCAGTGTTATCGCCGTGTCTAGTGCATTATAGGCAGTTGACTAAAATTAACATAAATTGTTTTCTATATTCTGTTTGTATGTGCATACAGGTGAGTAACTGAGTGATTTTTGAAATGAACTACCAACACTTTTCTGTTGACCATTGCAACCCGTAGCTTGAGCTTGGATGCTCGAGGAGTTTGACTCCAGGTCTGGAAGATGCAACCACGCATCTCGCGTTGAACTTCAAACATAAGTTGTGTTAAGGGGCACAAGCTATTTAGCCGGTGAAGGACGATTTCTTACGGCTAGCCCCAATCAGTGAAATCCCAGGTCCTCAGACCTTGTGCGTTTAAAATGTTACATACGCGCCCTCCAATATCTGTATTCCATTGTGGAGATCTTCTTTTGTGTGTTTGCTGAAGATTCACCTTTACGCTGCAGGACTGTTCAGCGTAACAACTGGATTCATCGTGGGACGATCCAGACAACTTTTCCCCAGTGCGAATCCCCCAAGTGTGTTAATGGTGTGAGCAAAGTATTTATAGTGATACCTGAATTATAATCATATATATAGAAAGGGCTCTATTTTCCGAAAAGGGCAAAACGTAATTTATTAGTGTCCAGTGTTGTGTTCATTTCTCTTCGTTATTTTTTTTTCAGAATAGTGTTCTAATAAATAAGTATAGTGTCATTTAACCCAGTGTGTTTTCGTTGTATGTATGAATGGTGTTTGTGTGCGTTATGGTCTGGATGACCGTCTGATCGTCCGTGAGGTTTTCGAGACGAGACACCCGAACCTCTCGGCGCCTAATGCTCATCTCATTATTGAGACCGACGAGCTTTTTGGGAAACAGTTTGTAACCTTTCTTGGAGAGGTCTTCGTCGTCCTGTCCAGGTAAGTTAAAGTATCAGGAGTATACTTATTGGTAATACCACGAGCCGAGGACAGCGAACAGAACTACAGGCGGTTACAAATAAATGTTCGCCCGAACAGCGACACGCACTCCTGTTGGTTACAATCATTACTCCAAAACTAGCAAGTCTTTTTCCGTTTGGTTAACTTTCTACATTTCCTAGCACCTAATTGATAACAGAAAGAAACTAATTTCAGATTTAAGTTCAGTAACTTTGATTAACGATTACAATCTGTTGTCTCCAAAGCTGCTTAGAGTTCAGTTTATTCATTAAGGACTCACAATTACGTGGTCGCACCTCAATGAAACCAGTTAAAGAGAGACTATTTCAGATGTTGATTCAGGACTCCAGTTATTAAGAAACTTCAATTCTTGTGACTCAAAGGCTAACATAAACAAAGAAATAACGTTGAAACTGCGAAGAGAGGCTCTGTATTGCCGAAATTAATAGTTCTTGCAATATTTTACATTGAATGTGGGGCCGCGTTCAAACTTCTTAGGGACCTCGATTTTAATGCAGTGATTCGGAGCCAGGTTTACAAGTTTCTGTAGGAGTCGTCCTCAGAAACGCACAGATTCATTCAAGAGTGAATAATTTATGAAATTAATTAGACGGAGAGGAGATCGGTGGTACTATCTGATGACTATATACAATTCCCATATAAGTTCTAATAGAGCGTAATATAGAGTTAACATTGCAGCTCTAAAGAACTTAAATGTGGAAGAGGATAGAAAACAAAGGTATTTAAAGACATTTATCATCTGAGGAGATCGGAAATTTTCTTTTTCAATAAAAGATTGGATCGGGATCTCAGGATCTTGATTTTACATTTACAAATAGTTATTTTTCAATTGGAAAGTTATTTATGAATGTCATTTTTCTGAGATGTATTTGAACTGTTCATATAATTTAATGTTCATACTTAACCATATATAGTTTTATATACTCAACGTTTTTTACTACACACACATACACACTAATATAAATTTGAATGGTCTCTAACTTTTGATTTCCTTGGAATTTCTTTGGACAAACCCACTAAAATGGTTCTATATTGGACTAAATTCAGCCAGGAGAAAATTAGCTCCATTGAATAATAATGGTGCCTTAAGCGACATAAAGTTTTGAATCCGATTACAATACGTAGTATATGGGGAAAATCTGGAATAAGCTCTTGCAATTTAGAAACGGCTTAAGGGAACGCGAAAATACCCTGCATAATGGAACTAGAGGAAGATACGCACCTAATGTTGTATAGTATTGCCACAGTGGCCATCTTGAAGCCCGCCATCTTAAATTCAGGTCAAAATTTTCAAATAGGAAGAAGGTCATATAACATATCGTTTTCAGGTAGCCTTTCACCACAATCACGAATCTGTCACTATTTTAAAGGTAGCTTTAGTCCTGTATGAGTTATTACCTGTGAAAAGGATAAATCTTTTCAAAGGTAATAATTCTTACACGACTAAAAGTATATTTAAAATAGTGCAAGAGTTGTGCTTCTGGCACAATTATTCAATCATATATCAACTTTAGTAAATATTGTAACAATAATAATTGTATTGCATTTAATTATTGGGCTACCATATTTATTTGTCTTATATTCAACACATAGTTGTTTAAAGTGTAAATGCGTAAATATAGAAAATATTTTAATTATAATTTTGTAGGCAGAATTTTGTTTGCTTGCAATATTTTTGCTGCTTGACATTCGATTTTTAATATTAAATTGAAGCTCACCTAAACATTTTATATCTATTTTAGTATTCGCATGCTACAGAGGAAAGGGTTACCTTAGTTCAAATTTCAGGATTAACAGCTAAATATTTCAATTTTCTAGCGAGTTTCAATGTAAAAATCCAAGCTGCTGATATACCTGCGCGGAGGAAAGGATTTTATTTAATTGGTAATGTCAATGAACAGATTCTGGAATGTAAATTACGATGAAACATGCACGTGTTGAGTGGATTTTTTTACGAGTTGAGAACTGTAAATCTGACAGTGAGGGAAAGTCCACAATTAGCTGTTAAAGAAACTGAGGTATTGTGGCAAAAGACAAAGATCCCAGTAAAGAATACCAAACGCAGTGCTGACAAGCTGATTGTATTTTATGAGAAATGGCGAGCATTACAGAAGAACAATTAAATATACTATATAATAGTACTAATAGTATAGTATAATAATATACTAGTAGTACTAAAAATTTAATATATAATAGTATAATAATATACTATATATAATATAAGATACTATAGATAGATAGATACTTTATTGTAAACGCATTCAAAACTTTTGTTAGCTTGAGGCACCATTTAAAATTATTCAATGGATCTAACTTTTCTCCTGGCTTAATTTCGTCCCATATGGAACCATTTTAGGGGGTTCGTCCAAGTAAATCCCTAAATTTATTTTTCCCATATAAATAAGGACCACCGTAAGATATATATATATATATATATATATATATATATATATATATATATATATATATATATATATATATATATATATATATATATATATATATATATACGAAGAATGAGAGACAGAGCGACCAAAGCATCACCACTTTCATGTAAACTAGAATTTCAAGCATTGAACTGGAAACCAATGGAATAAAGTTCTACTTTCCTCACTAAAAAACAATTTAGTCTCTTAAAGTGACTTATCGGGATCCAAGGTATCGTGAACTTACTGTGGCTATGGTTTGGCAAAACCGCGAACCGATTATGGATTTTCTATGTTTATAACACTTTTTTTCTTTTTACGCCTCTGACTACATCTCAAGAACGTAAAAATCCCATGTTTTAATGCGAATTTTGAGAAGTAACCTTCGTATGACAATCTGTTACAGATAATTACACTACACACTATTGTTTACTGCTACTTCTTGATTTACTTAATTTGTATTTAACACTCACATATAATTTACCGACGTTCTATCAACACCCACCATATCTCAGATGTTAGGCGAGGGTTATTCAAAAGAAAATGTACCAAATGATACTGTGGATATAATCGAAATCTTTATTCAAAAGTAATCACCAGACTCCTTAGCACAACTATCCCACTGTTTCACAAGCAGAAAGATTCCCTATTCCCAGAATTTCTGTGGATGTCACACCATCTAGTCCTTCACTGTGTCCTTCAGTTCCTCATCCGAGTTAAAGCGCTTAACTTTGATATGTTCTTTTAGTGAATCAAACGGATGGAAGTCGCAGGGCGACAGGTCCGAGCTGTAGGGCAAATGCTCAAACTGCTTCCACGCTTCGTGTGACCTGGGAGACGTGTGGATGAGCGACATCATGAAGCAGAATCGCTCCCTCTATGAACAGTGCTGATCCCTTAGCTCGTGCGTAGGCTACGGAGTGTGACCAGTACACGTCACTGTTATTTATTTCTTGTTCGAAAAATTCAATAAGCATCGACCTCGGACGCCGAAAAAGACGGTGAGCATCACCTTGTCTGTTCAGGGCACATCTTTGAACTTTTTATGGGGAGGTAACTCGACTGAAATCTTTGGAACTCACTGCGTGCACACCTTCCGGTAACACAATCTGTAGTGCACAATTGTCACACTGTTCCAACGCTGGCTCTGACCATCAGTACCAACGTTCGCATTGTGACACACTTATAACTTCTCACCAGGTCGTTTACTTTGTAAATGAATTAGTCGTTATTACTGTGTGTGCGTGCCCTGACCTTGGGTCATCACTCAAACTGTCCCGGCTTTCCCGAAAACGGGGGCTACACTTTCTCACTGACTTGTCGGACACACAGTCTCGCCCATATATGGCACAATTCAGCGAAGAATATTGGTCGGTTTAACTCTTTCCGCAGTCAGAAATGTGATACACCTCGCTGCTCCTCAAGCGTCGAACTTTATAATGTGAACGCCATGATTTTCTCGCCTGCACTACCGCGTCAATCGGAAGGAACATACAACTGCCTGGTACTCTCCTGTGTGATGTGAGATTCGCCTGGGCATGTGCATTTGCACGCTGTACGCAACATTCTCTTCCCTTGATGTTGCACTACGTTATCACGAAGCAGCACATTTATATTTCAACCAGTTTGGTTTGTACGACGTTTCGCATCTTTTCATTTGAACACATCTTACGTATTAAACACAATAATGACTTATTTCCTAAAATGATTATGTGAATATATATACAACTGATTTATTTTAATGAAATTATTTGATATAATTGTTTATGCGTTGAGGAGTATGACATTACATACCAAAACGTTTTATCCAAAACAGAATCGAACATCGTACCTTAAGATTAGAAGTCCCGTGCTTTACAAGTGAGCTAACTTGAACACCCCTGTCGAGTTCCCCGAAGAAATGTATCTTAATTTTGAAGACAAAGACATTCATATCCGTTGGAAATCCACTTTTCTCTCCTTTGTCTTTTTATTCTACTATGAATGCGAGAACTATGTTCGTTGTTTTTCCTTTCATTGGAAATGTTCTTTTACGTATTGAAGCACAGGTGACAAAACCAGCACTTGCTCAACGTATGTATATTTTCAAAATATTGTATCATTAATTTTTTTCAAAGAATATTCCTTTTTTCTAAACTTAATAACGTTTCAACATGTCTTATTGCATTTAAAAGAATAAAACCCTTCGGCCCAAAGATTTTCCAATTAAAAATGTTCACTTGACCCTTAAACATGACACTTTACTGTTTACTAGTTCCAATGGTAGTAAAAGTAGGAGAATTTCTAGCTCAAAACACCCTAATCAATGCACTCAACTTTCTTGGAAAAAGCTGTATATATGTCGATTATATACTATGTAAACAAATTATCAATTGACTTGACTACTGCTCGGTCAACTAGCATAAGAAATGAACATCTCTCACCTACTGCCTTGAATTTTCATTTATTATTTTGGTCCTTCTCAATGCTGACATTCAGCTAAACCCTGGTCCATTAAATAGCAGTGTTGATTTTTCTGTTTATTATCAAAACATTAGGAGTATAAAGAATAAGTTAACGGACTGTGGAATTCACAGAACTAAATTAGTACAGTACGACTGCCTAATTTTCATCAAAACGTGATTGAACGCATTGTACAAGATGAAGAACTTTCATTTTCATCTCATTTTACCATATATAGAAACGATCTTGAATCCTCCCGAAGTGGTGGTATTATGGTTTATGTGAATAATAAATGGACCAGTAAAGTACGCCAGGTCCTAACTAGAAATTGTGAAATTATATAGGTTGAAGTTAATGTTACTAAAGGTTTAAAAAAAGTGTTCCTTGGTTGTTACTATAGGTCAAACAAAATCTCACCTTAACAAATTTAGAAACTTGCAGAGATTCTGTATCAGCAGCCCTCTCTTTAGGTGATGTGGTTTTAATTTGTTCATTGATTGGATATCGCCTGATATGGGGCTTGGTAAGTGTACAAATGATGACTGGTTTTTAGATTCATTTATTCATGGTCTGTCCTTACGTTAATATAATATGTTCAATACGCGCGGGGATACTAACCTAGATTATGTTGTCTCCTCTTTAAATGATATTGACATAATCCCACGTATGAACCTTTTTCCTGCTGACCATGATTCATTGGATATTACATTTTGTTCTAATATACAAACTTCTAACAGAAATTCTAGTCCTGCGAAACATGTTAATAGACTGTGGAAGAGGTCACCATGGAATGATGTCTGCAGCGCCTTAGATCTTTTTCCATGGTGTTTGTTGGAAAATGGTACCATCGATGATGCTACAGTGATTCTTACTGATATCTTCGCAGCTGCTGTCGAAGAGTTTGTTCCTCAAAAACAACAGAAGTCATCTAAGTTCCCTTCTTGGTTTGTTCTGAGATTCGGTCTACTCTGTAAAACAAGAAGCTTGCTTACAAGTTTACTTACAATAGTTACTCTCAAAGTCGTCGATATGCCAAGTTCTTACTTAGGAAAAAACACAATAGTTAAATTTCCAACATTGCAACTTCGTTTGGTTCGAGACCTAACAGCTTCTGGCCTCTCATTAACTCAAGGAGAAATAAAAGTAGTATACCTATGAACGTCAACTATGCTGGGAGCACAGTTACTAGAGAATACATGGCTAAATCCTTCAATGACTATTTTTACAGAAATGTCTCCACCCAAAGGGTACCGAATCCTCTTCCTGTTCTTGAAGCTGTATGTTCGCATTCCCTATCCTCGATTTCTACTACGCCCGATGAAGTCAAGTCACTCTTGTGAGCTCTACCTGACCATCGTACTCTTGGACTCTACAATATTTATACAATCTTCCTTCGCAATACAGCCGCGTCAATTGCTTATCCCGTGACCTTTTTATTTTATAGATGTTTCACAGAAGGCTTTTTCCACCAACTTGGAAAGCAGGCTATCATCATCCCAGTCTATAAATCTGGCACTAAAACTGATGTATGTTCCTATAGACCCATTTCTCCTCTCTCTCTCTCCGTTGTCTATTCTTTACGAGAAAATCATTAAGGACAGGCTTTACAAGTTTACGACCCCTTATTTGAGCGTTGCACAGCATGACTTCCTGCAACAAAAATCATGCCTCACCAACCTATCAGAATTTCTTATTTATGCTATAAACTGTATTTCAGAAACCTCACAACTGGATGTAATTTACTTATATTTCTCCAAATCTTTCGACAAATTGACGCCCATATGCTTCTTTACAAGCTATCCAACATATCTAATCTTCACGACAAATTCCTTTCTTTATTAAACGACTATTTCACTGATTGCATGCAACGTGTTGTAATACCAGATGTTTCTTCCAAATTGGTCCCAGTTCTTTCTGAAGTTCCCCAGGGTAGTGTTCTAGAACCACTGCTATTTCTTCTTTACATTTATGACCTCCCTTCATCTAAGAACATTCTTTTCTTTGCTGATGATTATAATATTTTCCATAAAACTTCTACCATGGATGATACCCTACTACTTCAACAAATTCATACTAACTTACGGACTGGTGTACGACTTGGAATTTAAAACTAAACATTCAAAAAATGTTGCACTCTTAATATTTCTTTGAAGAAAAAATATTTATTTATGTATTTATTTATTTATTTATTTATTTATTTATTTATTTATTTATTTATTTATTTATTTATTTATTTTATACAAGTAACAATACAGACATTGTGGACACACACACTGCACACACAAATAGTATATCTTATTCTTAGGCCGGAAATTCTCCGGAACTCTAGAGACTTATTATCAGGCCTATACAAAAAAAACTTAGTTTAGAAACCAGCCTATATGGCCGGATGGCCTCCGGTATTCCACGAGGCCCAAAAAAAAATTTAAAAACCATTAAAACACATACTATACAATACATAAAGACAGACAGACACAAATATTGTCACAAATATTGTATTGATAACAGTCCTATAGAAAGAGTCGCTACACATAAGGCTCTCGGAGTATTGTTCCATGAGAAATATTTACTCATCACATCATCTTTACTATTAAGAGTGCTATGAGAATACTGGGTATTCTTTACAGATTTACTGAAATTCGCGATCTCAAATCACTCAGTATTTTCTTCAAAGCTTTTGTATCTCCTAAAATCGAATGTTGCTCACCGATATTGGATGTGTCCTGTGCTTCAATTTATCCCGTTTTGATTCTGACTTAACTTTTTTCTTGCCATTGTCTAACAAAGAGTTCCTTCAGTGCATAGTCTCAATAAAACTGAGCTCCCAAACAAACTCAACATTTAGACTCCACTTACTCGACGTATGGTGGCGGACTTGCTGTTTCTCCATAAAATTATCAATGGAAAATTAACTCAGAATTATTGGTCTCCGTTCTCAATTTTCGCGTACCTTCTCGCCTTACTCGCAATCACATGTTATTTATATATGTAACACCCAGATTATCAATTATGCAACATTCTTTATACTTTAGGCTGACATCATTATATAATAGTTTATTGGCAGATGTTAATATTTTTGACACTGAAAGTCATTTTAAAAACAAGTTAAAGTCTGTAACTATAGTACATTTTCTATGTACATATAACTATATTTTTTATAATTTTTTAATTTTTTCTTTCTTTTTAGTTATTTCTTATATACGTTATTACATTGTTTCAGTGTAATATGGACATTCATCTGTATCTGAAACATTTGTAAATAAATAAATAAATAAATAAATACTCCAGGCAATTTGTAAAATTAAAGGAGCTTTGTCGCAAGTACCCCTTTTAGTATTTTGGAATTGACTAATGTACCCATTGCCAACATTTAGAGGGGTTTGTCTTTTGCAACCTTACGTCATTGTCTCTGGGCCAGGGACCATAGGTGCTGAGGCAGAGGCCACCAAATATTTTCGCTGACGAGGCGTCCAAAAGAGGCCCACACTACTTCCATATTGCTTAGAAATCAAGTGTTTTCTTTAAATGAAAATTTTTGTGGAATATACATTTAAATTCGAGTACAAGTAAATAGGGTGACACAATATATGATCCACTGGCAAACTTGTGCCATGTTGCTATACGTTTTTGGGATCACTAGTCTTATTAATTTCGTTTACAAAAAAGGATGTTCTGCTTATTCCACCAAAATAATTTTTATTTAAAATATTTTTTGTAATTTATAGTACTTTCTTGATATACTACTCTAAATATAAGTGTCATGAAGTGGATTATTTAATAATATTACGTAAAGAAGTTATTTGATTGACTTTCTTGTATCGTTGTATTTAAAGAATTTGTTCTAACATTCTTTCAATTCACATTTCCCTTATTTTAAGAGAATGAAAATGAAATGAAATCTTAAGTTTTATGTCCCAAGGTTATGCCGGTTAAGCTAAAGGAGATGGTGATGATGAGAGATGAGTAAATGATGCAATGAAGAAAGTGGGAGGAAATGGGAGAACCCCGAGAAAATCCATGAGCACGATGTTTGTCCACCACAAAGTTCCCACGGCGCGAGCTGGGATCGAACCAGAACTCCAAGCATCGGAGTTGAACGCTCTACCACTGAGCCACCGCGTCCCCCTTTAAGAGAATGAAACTATTGTTTTATGAATCAATCGAATTTCTCTAACTGGCTGAATACCGTACCCCACACGATAAGTATAAGATTTATTAAAAATAACGGAATGTAGGAGATGAGTAAAATAAATTACCAGAAGTAATACCTGTATTGCTGGGTAAGTCCATGTAAATATAAAATGTTGGTTGCAATAGGTAATACGTTCTTTAGAAGCACCAGAAAAGTATAATTTTTGACGCGCAAAGCTCATTACGAGCGCAAACTAGAAGGAATGCTTTGTAAGCGATTAGACGTGTTCAAGATTTATCGGTGGGCAAAATTACTTTGCTCTAAAGTACTCCGTTTTATGTGATAATATGATGGCTGAATACAGAGACAAACATACGCGTTATTTATTACTATAGACTTTAATTCCCTTTTCCCTCGTCTTCCAAGTTGTCCAAGTGCTGCTTTGTTAACATGTTTATTGTACTATAATAGAAACACAGCTAAAACCTTTAGATGCAATTAATGATATAATGATGAGGAATTAGATAAGGTAAAAAAATGATGATATGAAATACAGTTACTATAGTAAATATCTGCACGATGGTCAATGATAATAAAAACAATAAAAAGATTTATAAATTCTATCTGACTCAAGGTTTATAAATTCTGACTGATAATAAAATTGTTGTCAGTTCGCAAACACCTCATCGTGCCTGTTTTAAAACAATTTTAACTCTTATCACTACAGAAGTGATAACGCTTTTTTTTTTAGATTCAACGAGGATGATTAATAACTCTTCACTTTGATCGACAACTTTCGTCAATAAGATTCTGATTGATAACTTTGATCAGTAAGTAAAGTAGTTTCAATTGTCTATGTATCATTTCTGGATGTTTATACACGCAAAACTGGCGTGTCTGCGCAAAACAATTTCAAGATTTTCAGAATTATCTATATCGTTAGTGCATTGTTTTTTTACGTGTGTGGGTCCAAATGTTTTGTTTCTGCACGAGGAGGTCACAGAAACAACATACAGGCCTACATTTTAATGCAAACTTATGTGTTTAACTTTTATGCAGTGGCGGCTAATGTTACTGTTGCAGCGTTATGCAAAGACCAAAGTATTTCAAGAAAAAATATTATTAGCAATAGTAGTAAAGAACAGAGAAAATACTTTCTAACAGTGGCGGCTAATGTTAGTGTTGCAGCGTTGCGCAACGACCAAAGTATTTCAAGAAAAAAATATTATTAGCAATAGTACTAAAGAACAGAAAAAATACTTTCTAATACTCTCATATATACTTTAAATAACATATTTTTTTTTTACTTCTGTAACTGTCCGTTTCGTTAATCCGTTTTAAAAAGCGAAAAATAATGCGTCACAGAGTCTCTAATTTATATTGTGTTGCAGCGAGCATACAACGACCAGATTCCTTCAGCGCGGGAATTGGAGCAAATGTTAAGTTTCCTTTCCCCTATCTCAGAAGTTAAAGGGTCTGGTCGTTGCAGTGCTTCTGCAACACAGCACGGTTTCCAGTGGATGAGAAGGTTTTTCGCGCTAAATAAACTTTCTGAATTTTATTTCACTAGCAATTAACAAATGGAATTTGTTTTTATGCATTCATATTTTTATATTATGGTACTTATATTGAATCAAATCAATATAATGACAATTTTTAAAAAAAAAGTGACAGCAGAATTACAAAATAAGAAAGAAAATATCTAGTAGAGCAGAAATCAAATGAAAGTAGATCCGCATTTACAAGTTAATTCTTAGCTTATATAGATAATGAAGGTTTCTTTTACAGTAATTTGTGAACCAAATATTAATAAGTCAATATGCAGAATCCCCCCTCTGTGGATAGTATTTTAGTATATACATATTTCTTTTATAAAATAAGTATATTTTATACTCTTGATAAAACTGTAAGGTGGGGAACGCCACATTGAATTTGGGACTAGTTAGCAATGCTCAGAGGTGTAGCCACAAGGGGGTCCACCGGCTCCGGACCTCCTCAAAATTTCGAAACTCGACTAGCATTTGTAGACTTTCTTAACGAACTATACTTGTTTAACACAGAAATGATTGATGTAAGCTAAATATTTTATTTTACGCCTCATCATGTACTCTTTCTTTTCTTATAGAAATAATCGTTCTATATTTTTTTCTAAAAAATATAGGTGACAGTAATTAAGAATTACTTACCTTTTCGGGTACAGTAAAAGACAGGTTCGTTATTACGTAGACGTATTAGACCTTTCTCAAATACTTTGGACCCCTCCCAGCTAACATGTTGTTCCTATATCTGGCGGGTTTCAAGGTTGCTTTCCAGAACGTTGATAAACATTTTTTCGCATCATGTGGAAGTATATTGTGTTCATCGTGCATTGCGTAACAACCAAGACGGATGATTTGGAATGTAGTTTTTATCTTTTACGCACATGTGTGTGTGTGTGTGTGTGTGTGTGTGTGTTGATATATGGATAGGGTTGCCAACAATGTAAAATTAAAAAACGGCACTTCCTCAAAATTCTCTATGATATAGGTCTCAGCGTGAAGTATCTCTGTTTGGACCTATGCATGGAAAGGAAATGTACTATCGTGAACGAAAGTGCATTAACACATATATTCCGTTTGTCCTTAGAACATTCACTAGTAAGCTTAATAGATACATTGTGCTATAAATGAGAAACTGAAATTGATCAATTGGCATTCATCAATTTATTGTATTTACCAGTAACTACCATTTCTTTAAAATTATCGAAACAGATGAACAAAAGTATAATAATCTTTACGTGACAATTTTGGATTTGGAAAATGAAATTCACTCTTTAAACATATAGTCTCTACATCAACTATAGGAAATTGCTTTTAAAAAATCCTTTTCCACTCTTAATAAATGTATAAAATTCCTTGAAAGTAAATTTCAAATTTTCCCTGATACAGTCCCTGTCATATCTCTAAAATTTTCTAAACAGGTGAACAAAATATATTAATCGTTGATAGATGGTGAAAGGTAACAGTTTTGAGTTTACAGAATGACAGCTACTTTTCAATATCTATACTTCGAACTAGATACAAATTTGAAAAAAAACTGTTATAAAGTGGCTGGTGAGAAGTTTGTACCCGTCACCGGCTTTAATCAAAATAACAACAATTTTTCCGGCCAGGAAGATGAAAAACCGGCCAGTTGGCAGCCCTGTGTATGAATATGTGACATTCGCAATTCATATACCAGTATCTCTTTTGTATCAGCTGTTTTGTTTATTATTTATTAGATTTAATTTTATTGTGTGTGCTTTAATTCTGTACATAACCTACAAATTCTGAATGAATTGCATATCGTGACTTCTGTAAATAACTTACAAAAAATATCGCCCAGCTTTCAACTGAGGAAAAACTTACAATTAAGGCTTAGACAAAACAAGCAAAGTGCAATTCAGGAGAGTGTTAGAAAAAAAACGGTTTAAGTTTCAGTACATCTTCTGGCAGTAATGTTGTATGTACTAGGTACATTTCCACAATTTATTTTAAATTTTCCTAGATAAATTGTGAATAAAGCGTGTTCAATGTACATTTTTTTTACATTAATCTCTGCTACGAACTCTCTTCAGTCTACACTGAAGAGAAATTCGGATCACTGTCAGGGACTGAGTTTGCTAGAATGAATTGTTCACAAAAATCTAGAAAAATATTTAGTGAATCTACATATCTTCTGCAATTAATATTAACTGTACCTATGGCGTCAGTAAAGGAAGAATTTTTTTTTCACATCAAAAAGAAATTGAATGTCCCAAGAAAGGTTATCCCCATTGGTTATGCTTTCCATCGAAAAAGATCTGACAATATGAATACTAGAGCTTAACCAGCATGTATTAGGCAGATTTGCTCCAATCAAAGAGAGAAGAATGAACTTACTAATTCAATAAGGTGATTAATCGGATTAAATGTTCTGCATTTTTTATTTTTTAAAAACAGATTTTTATTTAATTTAACATGTCACATAGCATTTGCATCTAAATTTATGCTGATTAGTCAATGAGTCCACTTTATATCTTCTGTCTCCGATCGTTCGTACTGCAACACCCGAAACGACAAACCACCGGCCGCCACTGCTTTTATGATGCATGGGTGTCTTTTATTTGCGTTTTTCACGAAATATTCTGACCAAATTGCTGAAAGTTGCTTTCGTGACTCATGGTTCATTATACACAGTCTTCATTTGTCGAAACACCTCAGCGTGTAGAGAGCCTTCGGGATCGAGAAATTCTATGACTGCACTTAATCCTGTTTGGAGGTATTTCGAATAGTAAAACACATCTTTCACTCCTTGTTTTTCGAAAGATACAAACCATACTTTCATTGTTATTTTCTATTGTTCAAAGAAAATTTTCACCCATGGTTAATATTCGTGGGCAAGTAAGGGAGATTACATAATCAATAATAACTCTTTAATAAGTACGAGTGTTTCCTGTGCAAGTAATGGAACTCTCAAAGAGAAAACAAAATTTTAATATATGGAATACTTTGTGACAGATTTTCGTAAAATTCTCATTAATAATTAATGATAAAATTAATTTGTGAATTATAAACGACGGCAATTTTTTTTTTCAAAATCCCATGGAGCTTAACACCAAAAAAATGTGAATCAAAAAATCATTTTATTACCAAAAGTCCAGCAGAATTACAGTTATTTCTCCACATAGTCACCATAAAGATTAAGACATTTCTCGATGAACGAGCTTTCCAATGCCCTCTTCATAAACGGTTGCCGCCAGCATATCGAGATAGGACTTCACAACATTTTGAAGCTTTCCATTAGTGCGAAAGTACTGTCCTCCCAGATCTTGTTTCAGCAACCGAAAAACATAAAAGTCACTAGGTGCTAGATAGGGGCTGTATGCCGGGTGCTTGAACACTTCCCACTGAAACTGAGCAGGCAGCTGCCTGGTTACGGCTGCAGTAAGCGGTTTCGAGTTGTCATGGATCAAAACAATTCCAGATGACAGCTTGCCCCTTCTTTGGTTTTGTATGTCTCGCTGCAGGTTACGTAATGTCTGGCAGTACACATTTGCATTGATCGCAATCCCTGGCTCCATAAACTCCACAAGCAACACGCTTGGAGGAAGAATCAATTATGGCATCCACGGATACTCGTCTCTAGCTCAACTCCTACTAACGTGCTGAATCTTGCCGTGGCAGTTGTTATGGTCGGGTAGTTGCGCAGTAACACAGTACACAGATCCGTATCCTTTGGTTGTCTGGTCACGTATAAAAGCAACCGGAGGTTGAAAAATATCCCTTGTATTTACATTATAAATAATTCCAATATATGCATATCGCACAATTAATATGGCATATATGGATATAGAAGAATAGCATCAATGTGATTATTACAGTTTATATATTTCATATATTTTTTTAAGAAAGTAAAATATCCCTAAATTCTATGTATTCTTCGAAGTGAAGTAACAAATTATCCAATATATTTTCCAATATCTAACCTACAACGTAGGGAATATATGGAAGTATATATTGCAATTTTGAAAGATAATAGTTTTAGAATCATAAACTCTATAAAACCAGAATTGATTATCCCATAAATACAAAGCCCCTGTAAATGTCACTCTAAATTTCACAATGTTAGTGAAATTGAATTATTAATAAGATTCTAAAAATTAAGGAATTAAATACAGAGGAATAGTTGTAAAATACATATTCTTGATAGACAAAAGCGAGGCAAAAGTCTGGATATACCTATAAAAGTCGAACGATGTGAGGAATCATAATGTTGTTTGCTATGGGATGTATATAGGTGGGGACACAACTTATATTAGCTATGGCTATAACAGCCGCCATTATGAAATTCGCCATCTTCGATTTGGGTTACGCTTTTAAAACGAGAAGGGGATTCATGTTGCATATAATTTTACACGCTCTTTTTCTGAGGAATACACCGTTACAATTCGTTTTGCCATATCTTTATTTGTTTAGGAGTTATGAAATGTTGAAATTTAAAATTACAAGGAGGTGATCAATCCTGAGAGATATGGCATTTCACATATGACATTCAAGAACAGCCACCAACGTGAAGACTGTAACTGGAATTGTGACATCGGTTCTGAAAAGTGCACAATGTAGTACGCGCCAGTCATCAGCAATATCCGGTGTCAGTCAGCGTTCAATCCTGCGTGCGTTGCGCACTCTCCAATGGCACCCGTACAAGTTAAAGTTGCATCATCTCCCGGAGGATGATCCTGATTGGCGATTACAGTTTGCAGAATGGGCTCTGGATCACTGAGACAATAATCCAAACTTCATACGACAGGTGTTATTCAGTGACGAAGCTAAGTTTTATGTGCAAGGTGAGGTAAACAAACAGAATCGCCGTTATGGTCAGATGCAAACCCCTCGTAGGTGGTTCCCCGTAAATGTACTGGTGGTGGAAAAGTGATGGTTTAGTGTGGGATTTGGAACAAACGAATTATGGAACCGGTATTTATTGATGGAGGTTCGGTATACGAGCGGGCCATGCAACAGTACTCTCTCTCCCGATCACTGCAAATTTCTCTGGATGGTTCCATTCAATTGTTGCGTAAAGGTTTTCGGCGGCACATACGTGAACATTACGACTATTAAACACACTATCTCTAGTAAAATAGGCTTCGCTGGACGTTATTTTGGAGATATTGGTTTTCGAAAAATTCAATATATTATTTGGAATGTTATTTTTTGCTTGTAATAAACTTTACTTTCTATTTTCTGTACATTCATCAACCTGCTATTTACTATATGATATATAAGAAAATTTTAAAGTATACATTGTATTGATCCAACACGGTTGTTTGTTTTCTCATCAGGAGTTATGTTATTAATGCTTCATTAGTAATCTTAAAAACTGTGTAAACCGGACATACGTCAGCGAGACAATTAAATATAATTATACTTGTGAAAGTGGTTTTACCTTACTTTTACCTTTTTTACCTTACTCCTTATCAACTCCGTTATTTCACATTTTAATTTGTTGGATTATATTTATGCATTCCTAAGCATAAATGTATAACTAATGTTGCATGGTAGAGTCATTAGTTTCATCCTTTTCCCATCACCTTTATTTTTAGAGTTTTCTAATGAGTTACAGACTAGATACCTGTCTGAAAAAACAAGAAGGGGAGAGCACAGCTAAGCACGTCGTTTCGTCGATTGATATGTTGGACAAAACGCCTTAATCATACATCATCACATGTACTACCATGAGCAAAATAAAAGACGCGTCTCTTTCTTCTGAAGTTTTTTGAAAATATCCCCGTTTTCTTTATATGTTCGAAATTTCGGAAGGTTTCCCCAGCAGGACAGGTTAATAACAAACCTGTTTTTAATATTTGTTTTAGATATTAGCTTAAAATAAATAAATTAGAAGCAAAAAACATTAAATCGACAGAAATCTTGAGAATTACCAACTCTGCTAAAGTGGGAAATTTTCAAGAACGCGAGGGAATTCTGCAGTTCAACACGAAGCAGCGACATCTATGTCATTGAGAGAAATGTGGATAAAATCTACAAACGAAACTTTTAACGTATATTTCTTATGTGTCTTATTACGTGCATTATCTGCAAACTCCAAATATATGAATATATGCCAAGTATTAACGTAAAGATAGAGCAAAAAGTGGAAATTATCTATGGAAAAGGACGAATTGGTAGCGCGACCGTAATGAAAAATTGTCTTTACCAGAACAGTTCTCGTGAGAAAACAAATAGCTTAGTTAGTTAAAGCAAGTAGTCTGTATGCCGAGAGTAGTGGGCTCGAATCTCGATGGAACTGTCGTTGTGATTTTTATTATTATGCTTGTTTTATTTATTTTTTTATGTAGGAAAGAATCAAATTGTAACATATGTGTAAAACTCATGACGATACCAAAAAAAGAAAAAGGAAAGAAAAAGAAAAGAAAAATTTCGTTGTCGCACTTGCATTAGCATCCCTAATTTTGTTTGCAAACAGTTTCGTAATTATTTCCCCTGTGCTCACTGCTCACTATACGTTATGCTCGCTGGCGCATAACGAATGTTTCCCAATGAATGTTAATTCTAATTTGGAGAATTTTATAAAGTTTCACAATATTTCTCACTAGACAGTCTTCTATCTACTTGTTTGGATATTTTGATAACAGATTTCCCTATTAAATGTTTAATTTTCCCTAGATGTTTAATTACGGAAACGTTTTACAATGTATTTGTATTAAATTGAAATTGTTTTGAATTTACCACACGAGATAAGTAGCTCGAAGAAGGAAAACTCAAATAATTGATATTCTACGTAAAAGCAACCTATTGTAGAATGATGATACTTCTTACCCTCAGCACATAATCTTTACGTTAGAGAGTCAGACAGAAAAAATCCTGGATTTCCTCCCTATAACCACCCATCTTAAACCTCTACATTCCATTGTTCGTCTCACAAAATTTCGGTGCTCCAAAAGCATTCTATAATAATAATAATAATAATAATAATAATAATAATAATAATAATAATAATAATAATAATAATAATAATAATAATAATAATAATCCTGAATATGCCATCCTTACATAATGTAAGGATATCTTAGTTTCTTAGTTTAAATTTTAGATATCTTAGTTTAAAATGCTTTCTTTAGTAATTATTTGAGCAACCTTGTAGGAGGGGGTACGACGTTTTATTTTACCCCTCTCATTTCAGTACCCTTCCAACAGAAAGTAATTTCTGATAAGCAGGGTAGACAAAATGAATAAGAAATATATTTACAGCATCCTCTCCCGTTTCATGATTGGAATATCATGTAGCATTTTTTTATTCTACCAAAGATGGCCCTGTGCGGTTAGGGGTAGGTAACTAAAGAAATACCTAATATATAGCGCCCCTTGATTGTAATATTACCGCTTCTTTATTTGTACGAAGGAGCCAATACAAGGGTGACAAAAAGAATAGGAAATGTGTCTATTGATTCCAGTAGCGGATCCAGCACAAACTTCTGGGGGGGGTAGTGAAAGATTCTTTTAATGATGTGAAACTGTCACAAATTACCACTTAACTAAACTAAACATAATAGTGGGGTGAACTGGATCCCAGTCAGTTTAAATTGATGTAAAAGTTTAATTTTTGGCTTCATATTAAAGTTTTGGTTTCAAATGAGAATTTCAGTCCAAGTGGTCAATGGTCAAATCTCGTGAAGCTCTTCAGTGTAGGCTAATACGGGCCCCTTATGAGAAAGGGTAAAAATATTAAAATGTTTATAACGTTCGAATTTTTCGTCTATTTTAAAGAAATGTTGGGCTTCGTTTTAAAGTGTTGGTTCCAAATGGCAATTTCAGTCCGATGGAGAATGATCAAATCCTGGAGTCGAGGGGGGGGGGCTCATCAGTATAGTGTGCAAAGGCTCCCTTATGGGAAAAGGCAAAAATATGAAAATGCTTATAACTTTCGAATTTTTTGTCTATTTTAAAGAAATTATTGGCTTCATATTAAATTCTTGGCTTCAAATGACAATTTCAGTCCGTGTGGACAATGATCAAATCTCGGAGGGTTCTTCGGTGTAGGGGTTTCGGCTTCTTTATGGGACAAGATTCACGTAGTTGATGTTGCAAAATTGTGTTGTATACATTAGTGGAAACTTGCACCATTTGGATAATTTTACCTCTTATATTTTGCAGATTTCAAATTCCAAGCAATAGTTACTTCTCAAAGCTTAAAAGAAGGCACTTATTAGTTTCATTAAAATGAAATGTCTTTTATGAGAAATTGTCATGGAGTAGACGAACGAACAGGCACCCAAACATTGGTTGAGTCGGACGGTTGAAACTCATTAAGCTCACTTCAATTATTATTATTATTATTATTATTATTATTATTATTATTATTATTATTAATGATAATAATAATAATAATAATAATAATAATAATAATAATAATAATAATAATAATAATAATAATAATAATAATAATAATAATAGAGCATTCATGGGGTCCGTGGCTCGATTCCACTTAGCGGCAAGTAAAATTTGAGGTGGACAAATACCGTGTGCGTGGGTATGGGTTTTCTTGGGATTTTCCATTTTTCTCACACTTTCTTCATTTCACCATTTCATTCATCATCATTCTCCATTAGCGTAGGTGCATAATCATGCAACGTTAAACTAGATATTCCATTTAATTTTAATTTCAATAATAATAATAATAAACAATTAATCCAACTGAAAGGACTGTAATTTATGTTGACGGCAATTATCATAAATATGCAACCATTATAAAAACAATGCTTTGAGTAGAAAGATAATCCTTTCCAAGTGTTAATGAATGCGTACGAGATAAGATATGTCTCGAGAAAGAGACGAGACGCGCTTTGTGACATCCAAAAGAAGACGTAACAAATGTTTTGGACACGAGATAGTTTTAAAATGTCTCGTCTTGTCTGGAATGTCTCAAAAACAAAAGTCTAAGTTTTAAAATTATTTTTCAAAATTTATTTTCTCAAAAGTAGCTCTCTGCCTTAAAATTAATAACGGCATTTGCGATTTAAAAAAGATAAACAATGTCTAAAGTTAATAGTTAACTTTTCGACAAGAAGCTTCATTAAGGGTGAACCTGAAAGATGTCCACAAACTTCGGGTGATGATTCGTGACATCAAAAGGAGACAAATGGTCCTCTTGCAGTTTTCGAGTTCAGCTTCGTTGTAGAGATACAGGGTTGCCCACTGGTCGTGTTTGGGAAACTCACTGGAAATAAATTCAACTCCAAGAATAAACTACTACTCATACATTTTTTAGGTCAATTGACTTATACCATGTTGCAAGGTTAAATATTTTTCCATGAAGTGTGTACAAAATTTGCCAGTGTCTTTTCTGAGAAAATCGTCGAGAAAAAGTCACCTCCAAGAATAAACTACCCCTCGTAAATTTTTCTAAGAGAAATATTTGATACTGGAATATAGGGTTGTTAATCAAATATTGATTAATGAAAAATAAACAAAATTGTTAAAACCATTTTGGAGAAAATAGCTTTTTCCGATTTTCGGCTGTTAGTAAACCACACTTATTTTAGGCGGTAGGAAAAAAATGGGAAAATCTCCTGTAGGAATACTATGTAAACCCTAAGTTTAAAATTTGGTGTAGATACGTTGAACGATATGGCCTCTAGGCGGGTGCACAGAAAAGTGTACCGAACGGACGGACCGGAAGGACGAGTATCGAAAAACCACATTTTCGGTATGTAGACGCCATGAAGTATGTAAATCCGTTGAAATCTGAATTTGATATACTATTTTTACAATCACCATATTTTCTTCTCTCTTTTGCCGCCTGAGTTTACCACAAAAAGCTAGGGTGTTTACCAAAAAATATCCAATTACAGGGCCACCACACTAAACTTTTTCAATTCAATTTCTTAACTGTGTTAGGCCGCAGATGTTACTGAAGTGTGTATTTGGATAATAGGGGAAAATATCATATTTTTCAAATACATCGAATATCAGATTATCGAATAAAAAACTTCGATTGAAGAAAATCCACACTACAAAACTAACTCACACTTTGAGCACATTTTCAATAGACATATAATAGAGCAATTAATGCAATAATTGTTTATGAAGTATGAAAAAATCAAATGAGTCATTTTTGAGAAAGTCGTTCAAAAAGAACACGTCAGGAGTAACCTACCTCTTGTGAATTGTTTCGAACAATGAGTGAAGATATACTTTTGGTTATTAATGAAATATTTATTTGGGAAATTTGAACAAAATCGCCTGTCGTTCGAGAAAATTGTCAGGAAAAACCTTGACCCCCAAAATAAACTATCCGTCGTATTTGTTTTCATAGAAATGACTTATACTAAAATATAGGGTTATTAATGAAATACTTATTTATGAATTATCAATAAAATTGTCCGAGTAATTTTTCAGAAAATCGTGACGGAAAAATAACTCCCCGAATAAACTATCCCTTGAGGATTCTTTTAGGTTAAGCGAGTTATTCCATATTATTAGGTTTTTAATGAAATATTTATTTCTGAGTACGAACAAGATTGCTTGATCCATTTTTGAGAAAATCGTGGAGGAAAAACACGCCGAAGAGTAAACTACCCCTCGTATATTTTTTTCAGGACAAACGAGTTTTGCCATATTGTTCGGTTATTAACGAAATAGGTATTTTCGAAATACGAATAATCTCTTTTGAGTCATTTTTGAGAAAATCGCCCAGACAACACACTCCACCAAGACTAAACTACCCCTCGCATTTTTTTAGGACAAACAAGCTATTTATGCCATATTGTTAAGTTATTAATGAAATATTTATTTATAAAATATGAACGAAAACACTTGAGTCCATTTTGAGAAAATCACTGAGAAAAAACTCACCCCTAAGTATAAACTACCCCTTGTAGATTTTTCTCAGATAAATGCCTTATACCACAAAATAGGGTTGCTAATTAAATATTTATTTATAAAAAAGAAACAAAACTAGATCGTTAGAGCCAGTTATGAGAAAATATCTTTTTTCTATTTTCATCGTACAGGAAACTACCCTTGTTTTGGGAGTAGAAGGGAAATAAAAAGAACTATAGGAAATACTATGAAAATCAAACTAAAATTTGATGCAGATAAATTGAACGGTTGGCCTCTAGGCTAACGCACAGAAAAGTGTAGCGAACAGACGGACGAACAGATGGACATGTATCGAAAAATAACTTTTTCGGTATTAGGGGCTATAATACGTGTAAATTCGTTGAAATCTCAAATTTGATTTTTTTTCGATCACCATACTTTCTTCTCTCATTTGTCATTTCAAAGTAAAAGGAACTCAGAACTACAGATAAGAGACACCTACTTTTACACATAGATATTTATTGATTTAAAACTGTTTTAGTTTGTGTCATTTCACCGTCATTTTACTTCCAATTGAAATGTTTTACCATGACTAACGGCATACCAATGACGAGACGGAAGTTTTGATGAAGTAAATGCATTCAGAAGTCTAGACTGCATTACGCCTATCAGCCTGTTTTTACGTCTGCAATTGTTGACAGCTGTAATTTCGTCCAAACGCTACATAAAATAATTCTTGGTTGACGTCATTGTGTTACTATTTTATTATTGTTCTCTTCAGACTTGGTTGAAGTTTTGTCTTAACGGTTATACATTTTTTCTTTCTTATTTCATCGTTACACATACGAATAAAATGTTGTGGTGAGTGGATAGATTCGAACCTACGAACATTGAGTTTTCATTCTTCCAACACTTTACCAATGGACCAAGCTTTGTCATCACGTTAAGCACGGTTCCAGAGCTTATCGATTTTAATAAAATGGCTGGTTTTAGAGTTTCCTGCCCACATATCTTGATAAAAAAATTTCATTGCTTCGAGATACGTAGAGCAATGTTTAGATACACATTTTAGGAGAGTGCATTTTGGCGTATATAATAATTTCATGCCGGATAAAAGCTAGATAAGTTTTGATAAAATGTTTCATATGTAGTAGTCTCAATAATAGGCTTGCTGTTCGGGGTGAAGTTCCAAGGTTCAGCATTGACTAGCAGTTTTTGCTATTAATATTCCTTGTAACAATATTGGCAGTGGACAAAAGTTAGCCCATGTTGAAGCTTTTTGCTCCCAATTTAATTATTTTACTTTATTATTTAACGAATATATTGAAAATTGTCAGCAGGCACGTATGCAATAATTTATTTCGGAAGGGGTCCCACTTCAATATTAAGATAAATTATAATAAAATTTTAAAAGATAATCCCAAAAATTAGGCTAAATTTACAGAAAAGTTGGGATTTCAGAGGGGGTCCGGACCCCCTGGACCCACCCCTAAATGCGTCCTTATTTGTCAGTAACGTTTCCTCATTTTGAAACTGTCAAAAACTTCGGATATATAAAGGAAAAAGAGTTATATTCGAAAAAATATCACTTCAAGGAGACGCGACAGTTTTATTGCACATGGTGGTATCCAACGTTCACAAGGGTAAGAATTCCCTCCCTTTGATTGTCTGTCATTGTGCTCTATCGAAAGGTTAGGTTTGTAAAATATTACTCCTACGAACAAGCGTGATTGGCAGATAGGAATACTGAACAGAACTCCACAGAAATGCATGCTGAACTTACGTTTATAGCTACCCTTTGGTGATTTGCCCTCAAGGTCAATCGAGTGGTAATTCAGTTCCGCCTCTGTTCTTAAGCCATGTTAGTATTACTTCGAACAGTTTTGCTAATGAAAAGCATGCCTCGTAATATAACAGACTTCTTTCGCGTAAGAAATTGAAACTCAGTTGGTCAGAGCAACTAGTCTGTACGAATTAGATTGTTAGTTCGAGCCTAGTACGAGTAAGGGTTTTTATTACTATTGATTGTTTTTATCTTTTTTATATTAGGAAAAATCAAATTGTGACATCGCGATATCAAATGTATTTGGTTAGGTAACTTTGTCTCAGCTAAACTTTAAACATCAGTAACCGTCGAAATTATTTCACTAACCGATCAGTCACTGAACATTTCAAACACGTCAAACCAGTGGCATAATATGAAGGTTAACCTCTCCTCCGCAATCCTTAGTTACGCATCCGTACTTTCAGGGGCATAAAAAGGGCCGGGCGACTGCCTGGGGCGTCAGAGAAAAAGGGGCGCCAAAACGAGCCTCAAAAAGTAAATTTTATAACGTGTTTTCTACTGACGTTTTTGGTTTATATTCTTGTAAAGTAGTGGCAATTACATAACCGTGGAAGAGGAGAGTTTCATAGGAATAAGGGGGCTGTATCGAAAAATGGAGAGATGTCATGTAGAATAAAGAGTGGCGGGGTGTAAGTATTGTTTGTTTGTTTACTTGAGTTTAGCGTTCCACGGCTATGCCTTAATGGCCAAAGGAGATGTGGATACTAATTATAGTGGAAACCGAACCACTTTTATCGTTCAACAGTAATCCACCGGGAATCGGACCCGGTACCACAGAAGGCAGGCGTGCTAGCCACAAGACGAAGCGGGGGGGTTCGTATTGTTTATAGCGGGCCATATTCTTTGTGAAGTTTTTCTAGGTAATGAATGTGTTTTTGAAAAATGGGTTTAAAATATTAAAAACACTATGATAAAATGTAAAATATCGGCTAGTACTAGGGGGAGGGCGCCAAAAAGTCACTGGTCCGCCCCTGCGTACTTTCTGTATATTTTTAGCCTTGCAACTTGTGCGGTCCCCACGCCACTGGGTTGCGGGGGCGCTATTTACGCCTAATTATGCTTCGAACGTAATTAAATAACTGCTTAAGAAATTCTACAATCAGCGTGGAAACGGGAATATCTATTTTTCTAATAGTCCCATAGAACTTTCACTCAGAACGCCAGATGCAATTAAGTAGAAGGAGAATCTGATGTTTCCTAAGTAAGTTCCTTTCAGAAAGTTTGCTATTTCTTTAACGGTGATGTAAATAAATATACTCATCGTTATTAGCCCGACACCAAACCATCCTGGACAAATTCCTCTAGAACAATGATCGGCAAAACTTTATTCTGCCTAATTTTATAAGCGACTCAACGGTGAAACACTTGTTAACGAAAGCAATGCTGTGTATACACTGCCTTGTTTCTGACAAAATATAAAGTGCTTTGTAATATTTAGACACTTTTCCTATTCTTTTTGTCACCCTTGGTTATGTAGGGTGGCCTCAAACAAATAAAGAAGAGGTAATATTACAGTCAAGGGGCGCAATAAATATATTAGGTATTTCTTCTCTTACCTAACCATAACGGCCTAGGGTCGTCTTCAGTAGAATAAAAAATGTTACGTGATATTCTATTCACGAAGGAGGAAAGGATACTTTAAATATATTTCTTATTCATTTTGTCTACCCTGTTTGTCAGAAATTATATACTTTCTATTGGGACGGTGCTGAAAAGAGAGGGGAAAAATAAAACGTCGTATCCCCTCATACATTTTAAATTTTGTTACATGGTTGCTCAAATTATTACTAAAAAAGCACTTTAAACCAAGCTATCTAAAGTTACTGCATTATGTAAGGGTGGCATATTCAGGAATAATAATAATAATAATAATAATAATAATAATAATAATAATAATAATAATAATAATAATAATAATAATAAATGTCTTTGAAGAGCCGAAATTATGTGACACGACTCATTACATGTAGAGCTTTAAGATGAGTGGTCATAGGAGAGGAAAAAACAGGTTTTTCTCTCTGTCTGACTAACGTAAAGATTATGTGCTGAAGGTAAGAAGGATAATCATTCTACAATAGGTTGCTTTTACGTAGAATATCAGTTACTTCAGTTCTCCTCCTTCGGGCTATTTACCTATGTGGTAAATTCAAAACAATTTCAATTTAAGTCAAATACATTGTAAAACTTTCTGTAATTAAATATATATAGGGAAAATTAAACATTTAATAGGGAAATCTGTTATCAAAGTATCCAAAAAAGTAGATAGAAGACTATCAAGTGAGAAACATTGTGAAACTTTATAAAATTCTCCAAATTAGAAATAACATTTACTGGAAAACATTCGTTATGCACCAGTGAGCGTGTAGTGAGTAGTGAGCACAGGGGAAATAATTACGAAATTCTTTCCAAACAAAAATTAGAGACACTAATGCAAGTAGGACAACGATATTTTCTCTCTTTTGGTATCGTCATGAGTTCTACACATATGTTACAATTTGATTTTTTCCCACATAAAAAAATAAATAAAATCACCATAATAATAAAAATTACAACGACAGTTCCATCGAGATTCGAGCCCACTACCCTCGGCATATAGACTACTTGCTTTAACTAACCGAGCTATTTGTTTTCTTTCGTAAGCGGAACCTGTTCTACGGTAAAGACGATTTTTCATTACGATTGTGCTAAGAATTCGTCTTTTTCCATAGGTAATTTCCACTATTTGCTCTATCTATACGTTAATACTTAGCATAGATTCATATATTTGGAGTTCGCTGATAATGCATGTAATAAGACACATTAGAAATGTTTCTTTAAAAGTTTCGTTTGTAGATCTAATCCACGTCTCTCTCAATGACATAGATGTCGCTGCTTCGTGTTGAACTGCAGAATTCCCTCGCGTTCTTGAAAATTTCCCACTTTAGCAGAGTTGGTAATTCTCAAGATTTCTGTCGATTTAATGTTTTTTGCTTTTAATTTATTTATTTTAAGCTAATATCTAACACAAATATTAAAAACGGGTTTGTTATTAACCTGTCCTGCTGGGGAAACCTTCCGAAATTTCGAACATATAAAGAAAACGGGGATATTTTCAAAAAACTTCAGAAGAAAGAGACGCGTCATTTATTTTGCTCATGGTAGTACATGTGATGATGTATGATTAAGGCGTTTTGTCCAACATATCAATCGACGAAACGACGTGCTTAGCTGTGCTCTTCCCTTTTTGTTTTTTCAGACAGGTATCTAGTCTGTAACTCATTAGAAAACTCTAAAAATAAAGGTGATGGAAAAAGGATGGAACTAATGACTCTACCATGCAACATTAGTTATACATTTCTGCTTAGGAATGCATAAATATAATCCAACAAATTAAAATGTGAAATAACGGAGTTGATAAGGAGTAAGGTAAAAAAAAAGGAAGAGTAAGGAGGAAGTAATTTAACTTAGAATAGGATGGACACAAAGTATTTTTCATCTCCGTTAATTGTCTCCATTTCTTTGGTGTTGTGAAAATGGCGATCGGAACTTCAGCTGGTGATCTGATTTCTAAGCGCAAGCAATAAAGTGACAAATCCAAACTATGTATCCTGTCTACTACCAGAGATGTCGACAAAGCAATTTATTCAAAATTTTTAATGGTGAAAACAGGATGACGGTTTGATACACATCCGGGATTATTTATCAAATTCGATGAACTATATCTAAGTCCAGGATGGTTGGGATAGTTCTTTAGTCTGGAAACAACCTCTTGCCTCCAAAGGGTGCAACGTGGAGCTCTTCACTTCACGGAGAAATTGATCACAATCAGCCACTACTGCTCTGATGGATCAGTTTTCTGTACGAAGCATCGGTGACGCTTACGTTCGGTTATCTATAGAGGTCTATGCCCAAGATGAAGTGACGTGTGATTCAAGGGAATGCACTAGCGATAGTGCAAGAAATCTTTGTAGTTCTACTTCCTCTTTTCTACAAACTGTTGGAATGTATTAAATAGTTTGCCCCCTTGCTTGTATAGTATATGCAAGGATAACGCTATGCTTTTTTCTAAATTTAAAATTGTAAGTTGAACGAATTTTAATGAATGCTTTAAAATATTCTTGAAATCTAGAACAAAAGAAGGGGTTGATTGCTGATGCAATCAGGTACATCAAATAAGTAATTTACTTGTAGGCATTGTTTAAAATTTCAAATCCGAACTTGACAAGATTTAAAGATGCAAACGCATCATTCCAGCAAGTGACCTCTGGCACACACCGACTGGAAGCACTTCAATACTTGTGTTTCTACCGGACAGATAAAACCTCACTATTAGTTCATCCATTGTCTTTCAAGAAGAGCATAGCTTTATAACTTGTATAAGATACTCATCCGTTTATTCCATAGTTATGAACAACATCCTCAACCGGTAACTCAACAAAGTTCTTTAGGTATGATGGACTTCTGGCTTACTTAAAGCGTTGATTTTTAATATCAATCTTACTTGTATCCTATGCTTCGTTACATGAGCTGCTGGAAGTGTAACATATAAGTCATTCTCTACCGTATTTACAGTAGTGGGAATAGAAATGAACCTAGTGACTTTTCAGGTTTCCATTCGTATAACTATTTCTTGAATACCTAGTACAGATACTGTCATCCAAGGGTACAAGGCCAGTATTTGCCCTTATGAGGACCATTCTACAGAATCCCAGAGGAGGTGCATGTTTCGGATGATCTATCAACAGAAGTCTCCCTCATCTATCGTTAGTTGGTTCAGAATTCGGTGATTATATTTTAATCCATTTTAATAGGACTTTGAGAAAATATAATCAACAGGTCCTGAAAATGTACTGAATGCAACAATGTCTTTGATATAATTCTTAGTCAATACTGTTGTTAGAATTTTTAAAATACATTTTTGCAGAAGTAATTTGTTCGTTGCTAAAGACCAGAATCAGCTCATTAGAATTGGCAACTTCATACCTAAGGTGATTCTGGACACTTCCATAACTGAAATACTATGTTTCAATTAATGTTCAGTGTTCTTATGGGAAAATTAGCTTGAGATCAGCACATTAAAATTCTGAATCATTTACATCAAAGTTAAACAGTGTCTAGCAGAACTTAACAGAAAATGGGAGGAATGGAGTATTATCAGGCCGGTAGCCAGCCCATAAATGTAGGGGGGCAGGTAGATATCTTGCAAGCTATAATCCAAGACGTGATCTCATTATCGAAACAAATGTCGCATCCTGAAATAGAGTCACTACTTCCAACTACTTCAGTAAATTTTCAGTAGACATAAAAGAGGAGAAACGACATCTCGGACTTATTGTAGTCTGCAAGTTTAGAAAATGCTATTCTGAAACGAAAATGATAATGAAGTACCAATTTCACATCTACGTTATTGACTTTAGCATCGCTTAGGTCATTCATATTAAGTTTGTCTCCAATGTAACTAAACGCGAATTGTCATCTTCCGATTAACTTTTTCCTATACCGAAAATAATTGAATCAGAAGATTTTTTCCATGATTTCATAGTTGGTGACTGATTTCTTTCTTGCATCTCGCGATCATAACGTAGAAGATAGGACATACAGTATCGTCAGCGAAGATGCTTAATGCATCTTTCAGGTCACAAATGCGAAAGTATACTCCATCGTTAAAGAAGTCTGTGGGGAGAAGAAAGTTAGTTCCACATTCACATTCAGTTTCACTAACACGATACTTAATTTGTACACTCATCTATCCCAATTGTTGCTTTGCGGACTCCTAGAGGTATGTGGAACTAATTTTAGTGTTATGTGCATTATTCTCATTTCATAATTTATAAAAGATATACACAATTTCATGGACCCCTGCACTCTTTACTCTCTGCTTATAACAAATAAAGGTTTGGAATTTAAGTTGTTATTAAGATTGCTACCTACCTACAACCACTACTGTTATGCAGATATCAAAATTTAATTAAGGGCATGGGGTCCCTACATGGTTTCAAAATAAAAAGCGTGTCAAACTCTGAAGTAATTATGAATCACTGATACTGAGACTTTCCTTTGCATATTATACGTAATTGGTTTTAGTTTTGATTTTGTTCATATAATACATGTATGGGCGGTGCAGAAAAAGGTGAAATAAAGAAAAGTGCATCGAGGTTCGGAAAAGCCCAATTGTGCGAAAATTCAGAATTAACTTCCCCTGTTACGTTATAGTTCTATAAGAAAAGTGCTATTTGAAAGCCTTGTCAATTCTAAGAAAAGAAAGTATAAACAATAAGCCTAACCGAATTAGGTATAGAGCAGCATGACTTTCAGTAGAAATCTACCTGTGCACCTAAAGTCGAGTCTTCAAACGGTTAATATTGTTACTGTGCCCAAACATGGGGGCAAAGAGATAACATCAGTCATTTGAATTATTACTGGACCATAGATATGAAAACATTTGCAACTTCCTTCCTGTGCCGATTTGCATAGTACTTCTATAGTCAACCACAGGAGTAACAAAAATGACCACACTTAGTACTATGTAAATGTGTGAATGTGCTTGTGCTATAAATTGGGGATATGGTTGTAGTTTTAAAACTAATACAAGCAAGTTACATACATTTGAATGTTATGCACTTTTCTCGTGTGCCAAGCGACTAGGAGGCTTACCTTCAACGACTGTGAACTATATGTAACTACATGGTTGACGCAGAAGACATGGGATCGATTTCTGGTGGGAACTCAGCCTCAGTACTATAAGCAATGCTATATTTAAAATCAATCCAGTGCGGGTGAGCTTGATTCAAGTCCCAAAATTGACACGTTCATATATTTCTAGGATACGTCAGCATATTTATTTCTGTCTCTTCATAATATTTCCACTTTGTTTTTATTATTATGATTTCTATTATGCACATTTAGCTTACAAGGAAACTTTTTCTGGTGTTTAACGAAATGCGGAACGAGACTATGGTTAATCAATTTGTGTTAGTGAAGAAGAAAATCTATAGGCGGGGAAAACCCTCGAAAACCGTTCCGTACTTATGCGGGGAAGAATATGGGCACTGCCAACAAAACACGTTGTGGATAATGAGAGGAAATATGGAGCGAGTTCGATTAAAATATGCATTGAAGCGCAGTTAAACATACACTACAATGTGACATTACTTTCGACCAATACTCAGGCAAGTGAGGGCAGAGACGTAGCACGTAACGACAGAGGAGGGCGGGTAGCGTAGAGTATAGCGTAGGGGAAAAGTTCCGTAGAAGGTATGAACACATATGAGCCGAACTTGAGGGGAATAACATACTGTAGTAATAGATCATGAACATGGTCAAGTACATGTGTGGAGAGTACAAAGGCAAGGGGACAACGGCGCATATTGTTGTCTTACTTTTATGTCAACATCATCAGAAACATATCAAAATGAAAGCCTACATGTATACAACAGTCTATACACATCGGACGTTACGAGAGGAGCAGGTCCTGACGCTACGTACAATCTCTCCATACATGAGCGCCCGCAGGCGAGGGCAGGGTGAGGCCCGAGCCCCCTGGCTCACGAAAATGTATTAAATTAATTTTCTTAATACAAATAAAAAATACCAAATGTAATATGGCAATCAGGGATTTGAGTCCCCCCACACCTACAAAATTTTCTTCGGGCGCCATGCCTCCATAGCTCTTTTCTTCCATTTCTGCTTCACGGTGTCGTCTACAGGCTGTCTATAGTTTGTGATTGATTACTTGACCATGTATTATTAGTGTATAATTCCCCCGACGTCTTGCTTCTTCGTTTTCCTCAATTATATGACCATTTTTACTTTCGTTTATCCGGCCGTCTTATGTGATACACCTCTGCCCTCACTGGTCAGAGTATTGTCGAATGAAATGTCACACTGTAGTATATGTTTAGCTGTACTTCTACGCATATACTTATCGAACTCGTGCCATATCTCCTCTCATTATTATGAACAACTTGTTGTGTTGCCAGTGATCCTACTCCCCCCAATAAGTACGGAACAGTTGCATTCGAGGGTTTTTCCGGCCTATGGATTTTCGTGTTCACTAACACAAATCGATTGACCATAGTGTCGTTCCACATTTCGTGTGACACCAGAAAAAGTTTCCTTGTTAGAATAATGACTTATACAAAAATGTGCTAGGTATACGTGGTAAGATTTAGATATGAATTAACTGCTAGTCACTCACACAAGTCATTCTTTTTCCACGTCAATCAGTGATCACTTTTCTCTTTTAGGCAATTATCTCGTAAAGTACAGTGCGGTGTTCAAATTGTCTTATTTTTATCGGACTTCCGCTGAAACAACGAAAACAACTCTACTAAGTTCCAGTTATTTGGTCATTTTCTTTTATTGTTATTAACCGACATGCATGCATTTCGTCATTCACTGGGAGGAAATATATTTTATATAAAATACGGAATAAATGATTTGTAGCTTTTCAGCTTCTCACAACTGAAATTATGAAATGGAGTGAAAATAAGTTGTACGACTTGAAGAAAAATAAATAGTACAGACTATTTACAGACTAACGCACTCTGATCTTTCTTGCTCCCATTCCTTAAATTAAATCATGTTATGTTGCAGTTATTAATGAAATATTTTCTTGTGAAATACGAACTAAATTATAAGACATATTCCGAAAACTTTGAAAAAAAATCACACTTAAAAGTAAACTACCCTTTGTAGGTTTTTAACAAGAAATTACTTGTGTCATTTGTTAGACATATTAATAAAATATTTCTTCATAAAACATCAAAACTGTCAAAGAAAAAGACACTCATCCCAAGAGTAAACTACAAATTGTCAACATTTAAGAAGAAAATAAATTACGGAGCATTATATTTATTGATGAAATGTTTATTTGTGGAATTTGAAGAAAATCCGTTTTGGTGAGGTGTATCTGTGAAAATCTTCCGAATTAACTGAAACTCACTTCAAGACTGAACTACTAACTCGTAGACATTTTCAATACCAATAATTTATGCCTTATTATCAGGTTATTAATGACAGATTTATGTGTGAAATGTGAATAAAATTAACTGAGTCGATTTTGAAACAATAAAAATATTCTTCCTAGACAACCTCACTCCAATAGCAATTATACTTCGTAGATTTTTTCAGAACAAATGTTATACCGTTTTATCGGATTATTTATACAATATTTATTTACGAAAGATAAACAAAATTTACAACGATACGTTGTATATACTTATATTTTTGGGGCAATGAGTATTTCTTTATACGTACTAACCCAGGTTATTATGAAGAAGAAGTTAGTTAAAAATAATATAATTGTCAAATATACAGAAAAGGATATTCATATGTTAAATAATGAGATTGTCAATATCCGGTTGGCAGGCAACCAGATAAATAATATATATATAAATAAAAAAATGGAATCAAATAGAAACGAAGCGTGAGTATTATTTAATGTGGCTCAGTAATAAAGAACCAGTGTCCTGATTCATCGTTGTAAATGGTACAAGAAACCCGGGAATTGAGAAGGAGCGTTTTTGAAGTTTAGTAAAAAAACGACCAAAATTGAGTCAGACATCAATTATATTTGTTTAAGAAGCGGCCGAGTTATATATCGGAGCAGAATGAGTGACATAGATGGTGAAACGATGGACAGCCAAACAATAGATTCATCCAATATGTTGGAAATTTTGAAGGAAATGTCCCGACATCAAGCAGAACAATTTGCTCAATTGAATCAGCAACAAGCAGAACAATTTGCTAAATTGAATCAGCAGTTAGAAAAGCTAGATCAAAAGACGAATCACCAAGCCCAACATGTTGATGAGCGTCTGGAGCAATTGCAACAACGGAATGACGGTTTGCAACAGCAGTTGCAACAAATTAACCAACAGATCAAAGCTAAATTTGAACATCGTGAGGATGAAATGAGCAAAATAGTTCAAAGGTGTACTGACATTCAAGATTCTGTGAATGTTGTCGAGACGGTCGTAGAAGAACATGACAACCGAATTAAACAACTGCAGGAGGAATTGAATTTTATAAAAGAAAATCGTATGTCAGAAGGCGCAGTGCAAGATGGTGGGCACATGAATCCTGCACATCCCACTTCCAATGATTGGGTATCTGCACACCATCACCGAACAACGCTTGAAGATAACCAATCTTCGGGTAATGAAGATAGTACAGAAGGAGAAAGAAGAGTGAGGCGATCATCTCAGCAGAAGCGGGCCCATCACAGGTATTTACGGGTAAAAACAAATAAATCTTTGGGTGTTAGTGAAGTGAAGTCAATCACAAAATTTAGTGGTGTACCAGAAGATATAACTGCGAGGGGATTTCTCGAAAAGTTTGAAGATGAGTGTGAATTGATGGACATAGATGAATCTCAATATTTGAAATTACTGCCTCATGTATTGTTGCCACCATGTCTAACGTGGTTTAAGGCCATTAGGAATAATCTCCATACGTATGCTGACTTTAAAAATGCATTGCTTTCTAATTATGAAAACGACTTCATAATAGCAAATAGAGACGCTTTGTTAAGATCGAAACCCTTCAATCCAAAGCTGCATAGGAATATTACAGAATTTGTAATTTCTACATTTAATGAGTTGAGAGCGTTAAATCCGGGTCATCCAGAATCAAGAATTATCGCCTCTATCAGGATACTATTACCCTTTAGATTACAACAGCTTTTAATGTCCGCGCAATGTGTTAACTTTAGTCATTTAATAATGCTTGTTCAGGATTATGAAAGTCAATTTGTAGCACAAAACTGTAATAGAGGACAGGACAAAGGTCAAAGCAATTCTAGTCGGGGTCATGTACAATATGCCCCAGTGCGCAATTTAAGTATACAATCCGAAAACACATTTGATGGCAGAACAAACAATGCTACCGGTAACCAGGTGCAAACAAACCGTGGAAACGTAAACAGGGATTATAGAAATAACCACCGTAACAACCGTAATTTTAGCAGTAACAACAACTGTCACTCTTTTGTGCAAAATAGAAGTTCAAATGGTAGAAATTACTTTGATAGAAGATATACAGATGGCTGTAATTACACACGTAGAAATCCGAGTGCTGTAACAATGCATAATCGCCAAGGAAGTACCCAAGAATGTGTGGAATACAGTGTAATTTAACCGAAGTTATGAATCAAAGTAATTTAAACTAGATTGTGCTGATGTGGAAGGGGTTGTACCCACGTCAGCGTTAGATACTTCCAATCAACTTTCTGATTGTGAGACTGATTTAAAAAACCCTAGATACAAACGTCGTTTATCAATACTTACCAATTGTTAATTGTTTTTGGAGATTTGATGATGATATGGAAGTAAATATAGATACCACTGAAAAGGATTTTGTTTTTTAAAAAACCTTTTGTACGGCGAGAGTGAATATAAAAGTTAATGATATTCCCATTCATGATTTAATTGATACAGGAGCTACCGCATCCCTTTTGTCATATGCTTTTTGGCGTGAAATTACCAAAAATTATTCAAATCCTACATTACAAAAGGTAGACAGTTTGATATTGGTTGATTACACAGGCAAGCATAAAAAAAGAGTACTAGGCAAAGCAAAAATAGAAATTGAAATACAAAATTATAAAGTCACGATCCGTATTCTAGTTATTAGTGAATTGAACGAAAAGATACTAATTGGATTAGACTTTTTAACGCAATTACGTACCGTTTTAGATTTTGAAAACAAGACGTTTACTATACGTACATTAGATGACGTAGTAATTCAGAAATTAATCCCCGCTAAAGATAACATCGCATCTCAATGTCAACCATTCATAAATAATGTTTTGGATATTAAAGCTAATGAGTTGGAGAAAGCTAATGCTAGTAAAAGGATGATAGAAAATGGGGATCTTTCTTTCCGTAAATGTGTAGATGATATTCTAAATTCATTGGGTTCTGTTGATAACCGAATTATTTCATCGTTTAAAGATATAATCTATAAACATAAGAGAGTGTTTTCACGTAACCCTGGTTGTTGTAAGGATTTTGTATATACTATTGAAGTAGATACTAAAGATCCCATTGTGACGAAACCTTATATTATCCCATATCGATTTAGAGAAAATGTGCGTAAACAGATATCAGAGATGTTAGAGCAAGAAATAATAAGACCTTCTCAAAGTATACATTTAAACCCGTTGCACGTAGTACCAAAGAAAGACGGAAAACTGAGAATAGTGATGGATCTCAGAAAATTAAACTTACATGTCGAGTTACAACAAGTAAAATATCCTCCTGTAGATGAAATCCTCAGTTCATTACAGGGTAATACCGTATTTGGGAATTTAGATTTGGTCATGGCGTATAACCAAATTATGTTGGATGAAAGTTCGAAACCCTTCACTGCCTTTTTCTTTGAAGGTCAGTTATATGAATATAATCGAGTGGTGTTTGGATTGATAAATGGTAGTGCAGCATTGGCATCTTGTTTGAATCAAGTGCTAAGGCAAGATTTACGTAGTAATGTCGTATATTATGCCGATGACATTTTGATTATGGGAAAAGCACCCGAGGATTATTTGAAGAATTTAGACTTAGTTCTTCAGCGATTAGAAAATTTCGGCTTAACTGTAAATATTGAAAAATCTAAATTCTTTCAAAGGTCTATTGAATTTTTGGGGTACTCAATCGATGCAAGTGTAATGTGTTACAGTGATTCCAAAGTGCAAGCAATTAGGGATCTACCAGTCCCCACTAATTTGAAAGAAACTCGACAAATATTAGGTCTTTTCAATTGGTTCAGGAGATCAATCCCAAACTTCGCTGAAATCGCCGAACCTTTATACTCAATAACCAAGAAAGGAATACCATGGCGATGGGGAGATGCCCAAGAACAAAGCTTTCAACGTTTGAAAACATGCATTATGAAAAATATTCGTTTGAATCATCCTGACTATAATCGTCCTTTCCATGTTCAATGTGATGGTGCACTTACAGGAATTTCTGGGATACTTTGGCAACCTGGTGTTTCTACAAATGAACCTTCTGTAATACATTGTGTCAGTCGAACTTTGAAAAACGCTGAAAAATGGTATACTATTACGGAAATTGAACTTTTGGCGGTACGTTTTTCGTTACAAAAATTCGCTCCCTATCTCAGTGGATGTCATTTTACGGTCATCACGGACCACAGTTCGTTATGTCACTTGAAGAAAATACAAGGGTATAATAGCCGTTTATTAAGATGGTCATTAGAGTTACAATCTTTTGATTTTGAAGTTAAACACATAAAAGGGGTGGAGAATGTTCCAGTAGATACGTTATCCAGATTGTTCCCTAGTGAAAGTCACCATGTGTTATCGATAAATGTTTTCAAAATTTTACAGGAAGAAATTTCCAATATTTCCGTCTATGAATTGCTATATTCCCAAAGAGAATATGAACCTTATGCAAAAATTATTCAACATTTGACGTCATGTGCAGATAAATGTGACTGTCCTCGTTCCTGGAACACCCTGTATCAAATGTCGAATAATATTTTGGGAATTAAAGACTTCAGATATGAACATAGGATCAAGATTTGTGTTCCACCAAAATTGGTTCCGTGTATATTGAAAGCGTATCATGATGATTTTGGACACTTTGGATATTTAAAAGTGTATTCCCTAATTAACAAATCCTTTTACTGGAAATCGCTTAGATCCCAAACCAATAATTATATTAATGATTGTGAAGAATGTATGAAGATCAAGCATAATTATCGATCCATATATAACCTATGTTGTCCATAATACCTGAACGTCCACATTCGTTCATTTCCATAGATTTGTATGGACCGCTTCCTAGAGCTCCTACTGGCGAAACATTTCTGCTTACCGTAATGGACATTTTTACGAGATATATAGTCGCTTATTCTCTGCGTAGAGCTACCTCATCAGCGATAGTTAACCGTATACTGAACGTTTGCATCCCACATTGTGGTCCGGTTCAACATATACTATGTGATAATGGAGGACAATTCCGTAGTGATATATTTATGCGTGCCATGAATACTGCTGGCATTAAAATACACTTCGTAACGCCGTATCATCCCAGCAGTTCAGTTATTGAGAATATACATCGAAACCTTGGAATGTTATTCCGACATTACTGTCGTGGTAAACATAGTGATTGGGTCAAACGTGTGACTGAAATTACATATTTTCTAAATTATTCGGTGTCCGATACTTTAGGAGTTGCACCTACCAATATTCATAATGGGACCGACTATGTCGCACCAATTGAACAACATTTTGGGATTCAAACTGATGGAAATAATGAAATTGATTATTCACATCTTGTGAGTATGATACATTTTCGTAGAATGCAAAAATTCAAGTCTCGAAACTTGAAAGTTGAAGAACAGCAATTGGGTAAAATTAAAATTAAGCCTAATGATTTGGTATTCGTAAGATTACATCCCCAGAGCGATGCTTCATTAAAAAAAATATACAAATTTTGTGATTTGTTTGCTGGACCTTACTTATGTACGAAACAAATTAATCCTAAAGTATTTGAACTTATGGATATAAGGACTAGGAAAATTTTAGGATTACGAAATATTGATGAAATTAAGTTATGGCAGCCTACTGAAAACACTAGAAAACGATGGATGGATTTAGTCAAAACTTTAGTTCCTCCTGAAGTCATAACGAAAGCTAATGTAAAGAACACTTAACAGAATGGAAATATGTGAGTTGATTTAATGTATTTTTACTTTATGCTATTTAATCTTGAGTTCATATGCCTTGATGTTATGTGTATTACTTAATATTTGTGTTTCATACTATTTATGTTTTTTATATATATATTTTGTATTATCAATCTCATTATTCGTGTTCCATTCATGTAACTTAGACTGGAATTCCGATGTTCGAAAAGACCGTACTCAATTGATTTTGCTTCAACTATCATTATGATTTCTCGGTTTTACTATATGTTATTTAATTTTGAGTTTCTCAAATGCTCCTTACTATTTATGTGTTTTTCTTATGATTGCCAACGTATAACATCAATTTCATTATTCATGTCATGATGTTAATAAGACGTTAATTAATATGCTATGTCCTCATTATTGAGCTCCTCCGTGGCTAAGCGGTTAGCGTACGCGCCTTTGGCGAGAGAGACCGGGTTCGATTCCCGGCGGAAGTTCATGTGGTTCGGATTCCACGTTAATCAGTAGGTCCACGTCTCATATAGCCTCGCTGCTGAACGGGACGTTAAACTCAAAATCAATCAGTCCTGATTATTATCGATAATTCAATCTCAATTTATATTTTGTTTAATTATATGTTATATTTGATCATTTTGGTGTTCAAAGAACAACTATATGAATATCGCATACATCTTTTTCAAAACCTTCTTCATGATACCCAAGTAAATAATTATTAGATTGTAACAAATGGCCCCGAAAAGGAATCAAACAACTCGTAAAAGCATTTAATGGACCCGAAAAAGGACTTAAATAATTTCTTAATTTAATTTCGAATGCGCCTCATCGTCGATGAAACGTATAAATATATGAAGATGATAATAAAGTTTAAAATAAATATGATAAATAAATATGATAATGATATTGTTATAGAATTAAATATGATATATTTATGTATAATTATATGAATTGTATTTTTTTAATATACGAGGTGCATTTGAAAACTCGAATGATTTACATGTATATAAACGGTCCAGAATTCTTTCCCTTTTTATGAAAGTTAATGAATAAAAAGGAAATTCCGTTCGGGCGTCATTATATACAACGATACGTTGTATATACTTATATTTTTGGGGCAATGAGTATTTCTTTATACGTACTAACCCAGGTTATTATGAAGAAGAAGTTAGTTAAAAATAATATAATTGTCAAATATACAGAAAAGGATATTCATATGTTAAATAATGAGATTGTCAATATCCGGTTGGCAGGCAACCAGATAAATAATATATATATAAATAAAAAATGGAATCAAATAGAAACGAAGTGTGAGTATTATTTAATGTGGCTCAGTAATAAAGAACCAGTGTCCTGATTCATCGTTGTAAATTACCTGAGTCGACTTTTGTTAAAATTGTCATAAAGAAATTCATTGCCATGAATAAATTATCCCATCTAGAGTTCTCTAGGGAAATAATTTATAGTACAATATGTTGATGTATGAAACATAAAGAACACCGTAAGAGCCATGTCCGAGAAAATCGCATTCTTCTTTGTTCTCACTCTTCAATAAGCTACCGTTTGTTGACAGGAGGAAGATACGTTTAGAAACCTTCTTGAGAATATTATGACAATTTTAAGTTCAAAATTTCGTGCTGACTTGTTGAACGGTATGGTCAACAGGCGCCAATTAGAATCTGACTTTTTCACATTTTTCCTCTTAAGATAGATAGAAGATCTAATCTACATGGATAACAAAGAATGATGTCATTTAAAATAGTCACAAAGTGAAACATTATCAGATAGATCTCGATTACGACAATTGCTGTTATTGTTCGTTTAAAATATAGAAATATAAGTAATTAATTGTTGTAAGTGATAAACAATAAGTGGTACGAGATATGCACGTTGTTAAAAAGTTGTTTGTGGCAGCAGCTAGGAGGTATTCTATGAAGACATTGCCAGTGATTATTTATTTTGTAACTAATTACTAATTATAGATTGCTTCAGTAGTAGGTAAGTTAAGCTTCGATAAATCATAGTCTATTTCTTATATACCAAGAAAAAGTCAAGTAAGAGTAAAAATAAATGTTTCCTTACAAGTAAGTGTCAATTTACCCATATGTGCGTAAAAAAAAAACTGTTTGAAGAAGTGACTTTCGTTTCACAGTGTGAATCTACGACAGAGTTCCAAATTAATACGCAAATTTGAAGTAGAACATCTATAGCTACTAGTTGTAATAGATTAATAAGGTCAAAAAAGAACCTGTTCCTCGAATGCTGAATGTATTAAAAGGCCCTTACTTGCCATGCTTTATTGTTTATGTTCTACGGCGATAAAAATTGAAACCGAAACTCGTTCATTTGAACCAACTCTGGATTGAATAGAAGGTTAAGGAAGCAGATATAATCTAATATTGGGAAGCTGAGTCGATTTCAAAAACTGGATCTCCATATCTCTTACAGTTTTTCCTCTGCAGAAATCACTACTGAAACCGGACGTTCTAAAAAATTTCAATCATTTCCGATTTTGTAGAATGTTACATTTTCTAATCTTATGTATTCTTGAATCCCTGTATCGATTCCAGGAAACCGCTTGTTTCTATTTATAACCATACTTTGTTCTATGAAGATAAATGTTAAAACAAAAACGGTTAAGTTTAACCACTTCCGGATTCAATAGAGAGTTAAGGGAAGAGATGGAACCTAATTTTGCGAAGCTGAATCAACTGCAAGAATCTTCATCTCGATTCCTCTGACCGTTTCTGCTCTGTGGAAGTCAGTGTTTAAATAAGAACATGATATTTAAACCACTTCCGGTTTTGGTAGAGTGTTCGGGATAATCATGGTAAGTTGCATTCAGACTCTGAGTTGTTTGCGAAAAGTCGTTTCTCGCTACTTATTACCGTTTCCGTTCTATGATGATAAACGTTGTAACCAGAAATGGATAATTTTAATCACTTCCGGTTTGAATAGACGGTAAATGGAGAAGATAGAACCTAATTCTGAGAAACTGAATCGATTGCAGAAGCCTCATCTCGATAACATTTACTGTTTCCCGCTCTACGGAAATCAATATTAAAACCGGAAGTAATAGTAAATGTGAACCACTTCCAGTGTTGGTAGAGTGTTGTGGAAAATTAAGATACGTTGTCTTGGGACGCTAATTCGTTTGCAGAAAACCAATTCTCGCTATCTATTCCCATTTTCGTTCTATGGAGATAAACGTTGAAACCGGAAATGAGTAACTTGAACCACTTCCGGTTTGAATAGACAGTAAACGGAGGAGATTAAATATATTTCTGAATCGCTGAATCGGTTGCTAAAAAATAATCTCTATTTCTCTTGCCGTTTTTTCACTGATATCCGCTGACGAACGGACGGTCGTACAAAGCAGTTCTATAAGATTTCTGACACTTATGCGTAGCATTGTTTGGAAGTCTAAAAAATGGAATTTTTCATTTTCCATTGCAATCATACACCATGTACTAGTTAAAATACTTTGTGTTGAGCATTTCTCTCAAAGTAGGTACACAAAAAGACAATTGTAGATTTTGGTTACTTCAACGTGGTATTTTTCAACTGGAGATCTCGAAACTGTAATATATGGTTTGAATTATCTATGTAGACTGCTCACCACATTACCACGTGCATACACGCAAGCGAGCACACAAAGAACTGTTTGAAAATGAAATGTAATTACTAGATCCACGTCCCGTGCCTATGCCTTCTTTTAGACCAGTGTTGGGCAAATTTCAATTGAATTAACAATTAATCTGTAAATTTAATTGTTAATTGCAGTTGGGCATTAATAATGTAAAATGAATTCCAATTAATTAATTGATTGAAAGTAATTGCAATTGAATTCAGTCATTCAATTGCAATTGATTTCCACAACAATTACTTTAATTGATTGATCAATTGCAATTGATTTTCACTGATTAATTTTGAACACTGTAGTTCAGAGAGGGCGTGAGGCAATGAAAACTTTAGCCACGACCAATTGACTCACCACCCATCGTACCCACGATCTACCGTGACCTACTCTGACCCACTATCCATCATGAACCACTCTCACTCACTGTGACCCACATACCCACCAAATCCTATTTTCATCAACTCTGACCCATGATTCAAGTCCTCTTCTTTACTGACTAAAGAGTTTAAACTTGTAACAAAAAAAGCCTATGAAATTATCACTCGAGTTTGAATTTCTACGATCAATCGCTCAAGCACCGCTCTATTATTAATACTATAACGGTGGATTTGACCTTTCTAATGTATCTAAATAAAATAAAGAGTTTGTTTGTGTCTGTCTGTCTATCTTTGGGCGGCTTATGGACCAGACGAGTGGACCCAAAGTTTTCAAAATTTGGTCACGGGTAGCTTGGTCTAAATAGAATTTTAAAAAATTTACTAGGTACAGGGTGAGTAAAAAAAAGTTTCCATTATTCTCAACTGTAATGGTACATGAACGATATTAGTGTCAAATCCGTAATTTTCGCTGTCGCTGAGATCAATGGTGATACTTTCATTAGCGATGATTTTCAAATTTAGCCACCATCGGCTGCGGGTCAGAGGTGTTGTTTTTCAAAATTGGAACCAGAGGATTATAGGGGCTTTTACCGGGATATGTAAAAAAATGGCAGATGTTAGTGTCACATTCTTAGTTTTCGCGGTATCGGCTGGGGACCAGAGGAGATTTTTTTTTACAATTCGTACCAAGGGGGTCTCAGGGGGCTTTTACCGGGACATGTAAAAGTAGTAGATGACCAATATTTGTGTCGAATCCATATTTATCGGGGTTGCTCAGATGTATAGTGACACGTGTCCCGATAGTTTTTTACGTTCAAATTCAGCCCCCATCGGCCTTCACAATGAAAACACATATACGTTGTTGGATATATATTCACACAAAATATATCCAATTTTAGAAATGTTTCTTAATTGTTCTCCCGTTGTTCAGTTTGTTTACATTGATATTTTATCTGATTTGTGCGAAGAACGGACATAACAGCTAGTACGAAATGGTAAATTTGGCATGGACCAAATTACAATGAATTCAATTATATAGATAATTATCATAATTATCATTGATAATAATTTCCTTTTTGAATTATATATACTTTTCAGTAGAAAAAAGACTAAAATTTGAGTCGCAAATCTAGTTAAAGTAGACCAACGTAAAGGAAAAAAGTATAAAATTTTCCATATAATTAAGCGTACTGTACAAACTTAAAATAAGTACACCAACGTAAAGGAAAAAAGTATGAAATTTTCCATATAATTTAGCGTACTATACAAACTTAAAATCTCAATGTAATTAAGCTTACAGTACAAATTTTATGTATCATCTTCTCACAACTTGATTTCCTTGACCTCTGAACGCTAACCACACGTCTCGTCTCGATAGCGAAACTACTATAGATTTTTATAACGAGACAGCGTCAAATGCGTGAGCACCGGCGTCATTAACTTGTTCCGCCACTAACGAATTTCGAGATCGTTTTGTGCTATTTTGTACGCCTATTCTCACTTTTTGTGCGTCATCGCAAGGTCAAAATGGGCCTACAAATATGGCGGAACAAGTTATTGCTGTTCCGCCACCAACGAATTTCGAGGTCGTTTCCTTCACATCGTTTTGTGCCGTTTTGTGGGCCTACTTCCAAGTTTTGTGCGTCATGGGAAGTGGGTTAAAATGGAACTCCAAGGTGGGACGAGAATGACTCACTGTTCCGCTCATAACGAATTTTGAGGTCGCTTCTTTCGCATCGTTTAGTGCCAGTTTCTTGCCGTTTTGAGCGCGTGTTTTCATGTTTTCTGCGTCACTGGAAGTGGGTCAAAATGAGCCTCGAAGGTGGGACGAAAATGACCCACTGCTCCGCCACTACCGAATTTCGAGGTTGTTCCTTTCGCATCGACTAATGCCTGTTTTGTACCGTTTCGTGCCCCTATTTCGACGTTTTGTGCGTTACCGTAAGTGTATCAAAATGGGCCTCCAAAGTGAGAGGAAAATAACCCGCTGTTCCGCCACTATCAAACTTCTATTTTATTTATTTTTCATCGTCTAGTGCCAATTTTTTTAAGAGTTTTCTGCGCCTATTTCCTCGTCTTGTGAGCAACCGAAAGTGAGTAACCGGACCTTCAAAGTGGGAGTTAAATGACTCACTGTTCCGCAACTATCGAATTTCGAGGTCGTTTTCTGCTATTTTGTACGCCTATTCTCACTTTTTGTGCGTCACCGGAAGTTGTTCAAAATGAGCCTACGAATATAACGAAAGAAGTTAATGCTGTTCCGCCACCAACGAATTTCGATATCATTTCCTTCACATCTTTTTGTGCGTGTTTTGTGCGCCTATTTCCATGTTTTGTGTGTCATTGCTAGGGGATCAAAATGGTCCACCATGGTAGAACAATAATGACCCACTATTCCGCCACCAACGAATTTCGAGATACATTCTTTCGCATCGTTTCGTGCGTGCTTTCTGCCGTTTTATGCGTCACCGGAAATGAGTCAAAATGAGACTACAAATATTTCATAACAAGTTAATGCTCTTCCGCCACCAACGAATTTCGAGGTCGTTTCCTTCAAATCGCCTAGTGGCTGTTTTGTGCGGTTTTGTGTGGCTATTTCCACGTTTTGTTCGTCGCCGGAAGTGGATCAAAATGTGGTTTCAAAATGGGACGAAAATGACCAAGAGTTCCGCCACTTTCGAATTTCGAGTTCGATAATTTCACATTCTTTCATGCTTGTTTTCTGCCGTTTTGTGCACCTATTTCAACGTTTTGTGAGTCACTCGAAAAGGGTCAAAATGGACCTCCATGGTGGGACGAAACTGACCCACTGTTGCGCCACTATCGAATTTCGAGGACGTTTCTTTCGTATTGTTTAGTGCATATTTTGTACCGTTTCTGCGCATATTTTCACGTTTTGTGCGCTACCGAAAGTGGGTCAAAGAGGACCTACAAATATGTCAGAAAAAGGCATATTCATCCCACTTTCAAGGCCCATATTGACCCATTTCCACTGATGTACAAAGCGACACAAATCACGCACAAAGAATGTGATGGAAACGACCTCGACATTCGATGGTGACGGAACAACATTAAGTTATTCCGCTATACTTGTAGGCCATTTTGACTCATTTTCGTTGTCGTACTAAATTGGAAATACACACACAAAACGGTACAAAACAGACACTATACGATGCGAAAGAAACGACTCCTAATTCGATAGTGGCGGAACAATGGCTCTTTTTCCTCATACCTTGATAGACCATTTTGACCCATTTCTGGTGATGCTCAAAATGTGGAAGTAGGCGAAAAGAACGATACAAAATATACATTAAACGATGTGAAGGAAACGTCTTCCAAACTCGTTGGTGGCGAAACAGCATTAACTTGTTTCGTTATATTCGTAGGTTCATTTTGACCCACTTCCGGTGACGCACAAAACGTACAAAATAAGCACTAAACGATGTGAAACAAAACGAACTCGAAATTCGATAGTGGCTGAACAGTGAGCTATTTAACTTCCTCTTTAAAGGTCCGTTTAACTCACCTCGAGAAACAGGTGCAGAAAACTTTTTTTTAAAAGAAAGGCATTAAACAATGCGAAAGAAACGACCTAAAAATTAGATAGTGTCGGAACAGTGGGTCATTTCGTCACACCTTTGAGGCCCATCTTGACACACTTCTGGTGACGCACAAAACGTGGAAATACGGGCACAAAATGGCACAAAACAGATACTAGTCAATGCAATAGGTAGGTCCTCAAAATTCGGTAATAGGAGTCATTTAACTCCCCCTTTGAAGGCCCTTTCAACTCACTTCCGATGACGCACAATACGATAAAGTAGGCGTAGAAAACTTTTTAAAAATAGGCACTAAACGATGCGGAAAAAACTACCTAGAAATTCGATAGTCTCGGAACAGTGGGTCATTTTCGTCATACTTTGGAGGAATATTTTGACACACTTCTGATGACGCACAAAACGTGAAAATAGGGGCACGAAAAGGTACGAAACACTCACTAGTCGATGCGAAAGGAAGGACCTCGAAATTCGGTAGTGACGGAGCAGTGGGTAATTTTCGTCCCACCTTCGAGGCCCATTTTGACCCTCTTCCAGTGACGCACAAAACGTCGAAATAGGCACACAAAAGGGTACACGATGTGAAATTAACTAACTCGAAATTCGATAGTGGCGGAACTCTTGGTCATTTTCGTCCCATCTTGGAACCCCATTTTGACCCACTTCCAATGACACACAAAACGTGTAAATGGGGGCACAAAATGGCACAAAACAGATACTGGTCAATGCAATAGGAAGGACCTCGAAATTCGGTAGTAGGAGTCATTTAACTCCCCCTTTGAAGGCCCATTTAACTCAATTCCGGTGACGCACAATATGAGAAAGTAGGCACAGAAAACTTTTTTAAAAAATAGGCACTAAACGATGCGAAAAAAGGACCTAGAAATTCGATAGTCTCGGAACAGTGGGTCATTTTCGTCATACTTTGGAGGAATATTTTGACACACTTCTGATGACGCACTAAACGTGAAAATAGGGGCACGAAACGGCACGAAACATTCACTAGTCGATGCGAAAGGAAGGACCTCGAAATTCGGTAGTGACGGAGCAGTGGGTCCTTTTCGTCCCACCTTCGAGGCCCATTTTGACCCTCTTCCAGTGACGCACAAAACGTCGAAATAGGCACACAAAAGGGTACGCGATGTGAAATTAACGACCTCGAAATTCGATAGTGTCGGAACTCTTGGTCATTTTCATCCCTCTTGGAACCCCATTTTGACCCACTTCCGATGACACACAAAACGTGAACATACATGCTCAAAACGGCAAGACACTGGCATTAAACAATGCGAAAGAAGCGACCTCGAAATTCCTTGGAGGCGGAACAGTGGGTCATTTTCGTCCCACTTTGGGGACTCATTTTAACCCACTTCCCATGGTGCAAAAAACGTGGAAGTAGACGATGTAGAGGAAACGACCTCGGAATTCATTTTTGGCAGAACAGCAATAACTTGTTCCGCCATATTTGTAGGACCATTTTGACCCACTTCCGGTGACGCACAAAATGTGGGAATAGGCGCACAAAGCGACACAAAGCACGCAAGAAAGATACAAAACAAATTACCTCAAAATTATTTAGTGGCAGAACAAGTTAATGGCCCGTGAGCACCAATATAAGTATATACTGTAGTTCTTACCATCAAGGCTGAGAACTGCACAATCCAATTTTTTAGCCAAAGCAGAAACCCAACCGGGATAGTGGTGTCAACGGCTCGGCTTGGTTCAACTGAGCGAACAGCTTAAGCTGGCTTGGTTGGAATGACCCATCGACTGAGATCAATTGAGCTGATGGCTTGAGCCGCCTCGGTAGGTACGAGTCATCGACTCGGCTCGATTGGAGCCAATGGCTCGAACCAGTTCCGTTGAAACGAGTCCAATGGCTGGGTTCGAGTCAGCTCAACTGAGCCGATGGCTCGAACCGGTTCCGTTGGGGTAAGCAATCATCTCGGTTCGGTTCGGCACGTGTGAGCCATCGGCTCAAGCTGGCTCGGTTCGATGAGCTGTTGGCTCGGGTCACTTCTCGCTTCGGCTCGATAAGTGAATGAGCTGTGAGCGAGCAGATTGAGTCGTTGACAACCCTAAACCCGGGTCGAACAGTCTTGAACATGTTTGGCTGGAGTCTTATAACTTTTAACAATTTTTGGCTCGAGCCCGAATACTTGCTCCTCCTGAACTCAAACCTAGAACCTCGTGACCGATGTTCTTGCCTCCTGAAGATTTCTTGACGACCGAGATCGACAGTTAACTAATTTTTAGTGTTCAGATACAAACATTCCATGTTACTACATTCCATGTTTATACACGGTGTTATAATAACAATTAGTTATAGTAGTAGTAGTAGTAGTAATAGTAGTATCATTGATAATTATATTGTCTATGTAGGATACTTGAAGAGAGTAGTACTTGGAACTACACAAAAGATTTAGCTCGAATGGCTCGACTCGACTCGAAACTCGATCCGAATTCGAGTCGAGTTTGGGGAAATTTTTCGAGCCGAGTTCGCGAGTCGAGCTTAAAGATGTCTGCTTCGAGTCGAGTCCGAGTTTTAAGGAAAACTCGCTTGAATTCGCTCCTGCCCATCCCTATTGTATGCATATAGAGTTCTTTCGAGGGGGATAGAACCATAAGCATAATATATTTAAAAAAATACTTAGTTTCACGACTTTCTTCCCAGGGGGGGCGAAGGGATGGTAATTATCCAGCGTTTCTTATAAGTACCTTATTTGAAATATGTAAAACAGTAATAAGTGGACAACACACTATACGCACATCTTCTTATCTTCAGTTTTAATTGCTGATTTCAATTGCAACTAACAATAACTAGTTTCAGTTGTCAATTGCAATTAACAATTAAATGTTTCAATTACACCCTTTGCGATTGACAATTAGCAATTAAATGTTTCAATTGCCTGCTGACCAATTAACAATTGACGAAAATTTAATTGCAAAATTTATGATTGAATTCAATTGCAATTGAAATTAATTGTCAATTACAAATTGTAATCAATTGCAATTAATTTTCAGAGCAATTACTTTCATTTGATTGATCAATTGCAATTGATTTCAATTGATTTTGCCCAACACTGTTTTAGACTAAATAAGACAGATGAACGAGAGTGAACGCGTATGAAATAATTGATAGAACAAGAATGTGACAGGAAACAGTAGAATTCCAGAAAAAATGCAGGACGTGATGTTATTTACCATAAACTCGCGTGGGTAGGGTGGAACGTGGGACCGTAACTACATTGGAATACCGAACACCCATATATGCTCCCATCCGATATCGCAGTCAAGCCATCGGGCCGAAGATTAGTAACCTTATCTAATAGCCACAATGGAACGTAGTTCCACCTACAATGATCGAATGCTAAGTACTGGTGCACTGATATGAGGATCAATTTTGATTATAAAGTGGTCAGCATCATTTCAGTTAGCTTGTCCGAATGGTCATTCTACTCTGGAACTTACAAGTTTGTCGCAAAGGTATGTTTGGTGTGGCATCGTTCTCCTAATCGTGTACCCCTAAACCACTGACACGATCCCGACCAGACCTTCGAGGCCGGCATTTCTGTTAAATTACCTCCAAATTCCCAAAAGTACTTAACTTAGAGCTGTTGGAATTCACTATATTTACACGAAACATTCTTCAGGGTATCCTGGCGTTGCAGACTGTTCCATTCAATACATATTTTATCATACAACTGCAACTGATAACCTACGACCTTCAAACTACTGAACCAGCAGAGTTTTCTATACAGAACACACATTCTGTAGTGCACATTTCGTTCGAATCGAACGATGTACCTCACATATTTATAAGTGAGTTTCTATTAGTGTATAAAATCCTTGTGTGCTGAATAATTTGTGAGCATAAGCTTGATTCAACTGTCAGATATCGGTTCTTCAATTTACGAAACTTATATAATCCAGTCATTTTACGACAAAAAATGGCTTAACCCGGAACAAATGGCAATAGAATTTCTGTTTACATTTTCTGGAAGATAATTCCGTCCTAAACGATGTATCAAAAGTTTACGAAAATCTACCGTGCCGTTTTCCGCTATTTTGAGTCGCCATATTGGATTTCTTTGTCAGCACTTTCCAGAGAAATACCGGTAATAACTTCTCAATGAATTTACCTAGGGCCTTCGTTCTTGCGCCAAATTGAAGGTAGTTAATGTTAAATGTAACAGAGTTCGGTGTGCTTGTTATGTGGTGTCGTCATCTTTAAAAATGGCGGCTATTATCCACAAAAATATATTTTGTTCGTTTTGCTATAATACTTTCATAACAAATAACTATGAAACCGTAGGAGAAACTGGAAAAATATGTCAATAGAAACGTTATAGAGTGGAATCTGTTCTTTCTAAAGATGCTAATACCATTGATGTATCTTGTAAACGAAGGAAACTACTTAGTTTTAAGTATCGCAGAGTGTTATGTTTTTGGGACATGCAATTCGAAAAACTAAGCAGAATGCCTGTAACTTTCAATAGGAATAATTACTATTTAAAGTAGGTTAAATTACATCTTTTGGCCGAAAATACTTCAGTACATCATAAAAACGCTAGAGGTCTGCGTTGCCGCTAGGCCATGAGCTTTGAAGTTTGGGGGTGGCGCTTAAAGGGTGAAAATAAATACTTAAGTAATCTTTTTAAATGTCTAGAATATATAGCTTTTCCTTCTAAGATCAGAAAGGTTTCTTATAAGACTGATGGTGTTTCACTGCCTTGAACAAAATGTCTAACAACCACTTCCACAGACAATACAAGCATAAACGAACATGCTACATGTTATAGCGGAGGGGAGACGAAACATTAGTTGCAATGGAGAGTAGTTCTTTGACTGCATTGTTCAAGTATTAATAATAACATATGAATTAAACTGCTACCAATTTTGAAGAGGTGGTTGCCCCCTCCCTCTTTCCTCTGAACTTCAAACACAGGAGACTTCTAACGTAACAGCCCAAATTTGCCTGATTTTCTGTTGGAAATTTTCACAATTCTTAGGAACTGTTAGGGCTGGGTGGTCAGGTTTCATGCAGATGGTGCAAAAGGGCGATCATTCTGGAAACTCGTCGGTCATCTTCCTAACATTGACAAATATGAATCCAACAGACCTGACATGCATTTATTCTACTTTGACATTCCTGTGTAATCAAGCAACTGAAAGCAATGTTACTCCTGTTATCACTTTCGACCAACCATTGTGGTGGAAGGCACATCAAATACAGGCGAGTGAACCACCAGATAGTGATTTGAAGAACGTGGTGTTGTTAATCGGTGGACTATATACCGAAATGAGTTTCTTAGGATGCATTGGCCATCTAATGGATAGTTCTGGGCTTCAGGAAACCTTAGAGGTTATTTTTGCGAAGAACTCAGTTCTACAAATGTTCTGTGGTAAAGTGCTGACGCGAGCAAGAAGAGGACATATTCTTATAGATGGGGTTTTGTATATTCTCTTAATAGCCGAGGCCCTTCACATGCCTATACCTTACCGAAGAAGTGAAGACAAGGAAATGCCTCTATCAACAAGCGATATTCATCAGTCTACTGGCCACCCTCTTGTTGATCCTTGTAACCTTGATGATTTACCAGACGATCCATGAACATTATACTATTGGATAACATGACAAAAGTGTACAGTGATTTACTTGCTGGCTTGAATGCAGAGTGCACTTCAAATTTAGAAGTACTTAATGCGATTAAGCAAGTGGAATGTACAAAAGACAATAAGGCATAATCGAGCAGAACTTCACGTTTGTGGATACAGTATATGAAAATGGTAGATATTCTTAAAATGTTTATCACTGCTAAGAGGACAGGAAACTGAGATCTTTATCTCCAGTCTTTGCGATTGATGTTGCCATATTTTGCAGCAACAGGTCATAACCTCTATACTAAGACAATCTATGTTCATTTACAAGAAATGGAAATCCTCGAGACTACGCATTCTTATGTTCACAGTAAGTACCAACAGAGATTTCATGTAGTTCGACGAAGTGACAAGTTTTGGGGAGGCTTACCCACAGATCTCTCCATCGAACAGGTGCTCATGAGAAACCTTAAAACAACAGGTGGCCTCATAAGAGGGCGAGGAATGGCTGAACTCAGCAACACATTTGGATACAATCTATGATTCCATGCACCGAGGTTCACAACGCTATGCAAGAATTCACTGGAGTGTTCTACCGAACAAGTGAGCAGCATAAGGAAACAACTTATGCCCGGAAAGAGGGAGATAAACAAGACACAGATAAATTGCTCGCATTTCTTGTCGATAGAAATCCATTTCAATCGAATTCTTCGTTGCACAGTATCACAACATGCATGAAACGTAGTGAATGTGGACAACGCAGAAGAAACTGGTGAATGTATGATTCAGTGCATGAAGGAGAAAGTATTAGAAGAATACACATTTTAGCGAAGTGCACAGGTCATGACAATGGGAGTAAAGAAGAAGCTGAAAGGACATGAAGATTCCCCCAAAATTGATTCTGACTTGTTATTTTAAGACTGGCCATTCTGGCAAATTCTCAGAAGCTAGTAATAGATGATCTTTTCAAATATGAGTTGTGCAACTATCCAGCATCGCTGTTTGACTCATCTCTTCTTCCACAACAGGAAAACAAGTCAACCCTTGCCGAGGACATTCGACATGCCATTAAAACATCATCAGCAGTTGAACCATCAAATCCGCTATACATTCTTGACGGTGGTCCATTGTTACATACACTTCCATGGAATATAGGGGAATCATTCTCACTTGTCAGATATTTGTAACAGTTACTCCAAGTATTTGCATGACCATTATGAAAAGTGTGTAATTGTATTTGACGGATATTGTGGAGGACCTTCCATCAAAGATGCAGCTTACAACCGCCATTATAATTAAACATGCCGGATGTCCTGATGCTATACTACGTGAAAACACTTCACTTATCGTGAAAAGAGCGACTTTTTAGCAAACAAAATAAACAAACAACGTTTCATTCGTATGCTAGGTGACCATTTCGAGGCATGTGGAAATCAATGTATATACGCAAAAGACGATGCTGACGTGTTAATTGTTCAGACAGCAGTGAAAGCCGCTCATGATCAGGATATAATTATTGTAGCTGGTGACACTGACATCCTTATTCTCTTGTGTCATCATGTCACTAGAGAATGCAGAAATGATTTTTTCTCTCTCTTTCAAAACGGGATGCAAAGGAATCTCAGCTGTTACATATTCAGCATCTACAAGCCACCTTAGGTACTACGGTAGTCCAGAACCTCCTCTTTGTACATGCGCTTCTAGGATGTGACTCAACATCCCAGTTGTTTGGTGTGGGGTAAGGTAGAGGACTAAACATGCTTATGCAAAAGACAGCCCTACCAACGTATGCGGATGTATTTAATAATCATTTATCAAGTCAAGGTGATGTCATTACAGAAGGTGAAAAAGCTATTGTTGAAGTTTATGGAGGATCAACAAATGATGGTCTCGATGTACTCCGTGCTAAAAAGATCGGCCACAATGTTGCAAGGAACACTTGCTCTATCCAGCCAGAATCCTTATCACCCACATTAGCGGCGGCAAAATATCACAGTCTTAGAGTGTTTTATCAGGTTTAGATACGGAAAGCAAACGAGAGTTTGGATCCAAATCAGTGGAGGTGGCATACAGTGAAGAACCAGTTAAAGCCCCTCCTGACAGATTTGCCACCAGCACCTACAACTGTTCTTGAGATGATACGATGCAACTGCAAAACAGTCTATACATCAGCCCGTTGTTCTTGCCGGCGTCATGGCCTTAATTGTTCAAGAGTTTGTGGACAATGTCGCGGCACAGCCTGTTTAAATGTCAATCATGAGGATCAAGGCGCTCAAAGTGATGATGATGATGATGATGATGATGATTGCTGATAATATATATATATATATATATATATATATAGAGAGAGAGAGAGAGAGAGACATGCCGGTACATCGAATTAAAGAGGAACACAAAAATCCATTATATTTTATTTTCATAATGGTGCAGTTCAAGGTTTAATCATTTTCATTAAATAAATTATAAATTAGAATAATTAAATTTATTTTCTGAGATGTTTGTCTGGAAACATATTAAATCTAAAGGTATAATATTCATATGAAAATGTGGTAATCTAAACCTGAGCGCTAAAATGTTGAGACGCTCTGATTAAACTTTCCTTTGGCATAATCTAATGACAAAAAGGAGTACACTATCCGGCACTTGAAATTGAACAGTTTTATTCATATGTTATTATTAATACTTGAAAAATGCAGTCAAAGAACTACTCTCCATTCCAACTAATGTTTTGTCTCCCCTCCTCCATAACATGTGGTCTATTCGTTTATGCTTGTATTGTCAGTGGAAGTGGTTGTAAGACATTTTGTTGGAGGCAGTGAAAAACCATCAGTCTTATAAGAAGCCTTTCTGATCTTAGAGGGAAAATCTATATATTCTAGATATTTAAAAATATTATTTTGAGTATTTAATTTCACCCTTTATGCGCCACCCCCTCCATCAAAGCTCATTGTCTAGCGGCAACACGGACCTCTAGCGTTTCTATGATGTACTGAAGTATTTTCGGCCAAATGATGTAATTTAACCTACTTCAAATAGTAATTATTCCTATTGAAAGTTACAGGCATTCTGCTTAGTTTTCCGAATTGCATGAACGAAAACATAACACCCTGCGGAGAACAGATTCCACTCTATAACTTTTGTATAGACGTATTTTTCCGTTTCTTCTACGGTTTCAAAGTTATATTTCATGAAAGTATTATAAAAACACGAATAAAATATTTTTCTGGATAATAGCCGCCATATTTAAACATGGCGACAGCACATAGCAAGCACACCAACATCTATTACATGAACATTAATTACCTTCAATTTGGCACAAGAATGAAGGTTGTAGGTAAATTTATTGAGAAGTTATTACCGGTACTATCTCGAAAGTGCAGACAAAGAAATCCAATATGGCGACTTCCAGAATACCTTTTTTTAAGATATAGAGCACTGTAAATAGAGTAAACATATTCTTCTATCGATCTTTTGTTTTATTATTTGACACATACGTACCATTTTGTCGAAACTGGTCTCTGTTTCATTAGTACTAATAAAGAATACCTGAATTAGTTGTTGACAATTCACTTTCTACGTTGGCGTGTTGCTCGCGCATACATCAGTTGTGTAATATTTTAAACATGCAATCTGTTTGCATAAGTAGCATTAATTGTAAGCTACTAAATTTTACAATGCACTGCATTCTGAAATCGAGAATACATATCGCCTGTTTATTTCAAGAATGATATAACTCAAAATTTTTAACTTTTCAGAAGAAGAGTTTGAATGTTTCGAACCCCAATGAAAACAAATTGGCGCAAGAACGACATAAAGTGCTCTCTGGCGCCCAGTTTTGGAAGCACATCTGTGCTATTTTTACCAGAGATAGATATCAATATTACGACCCGCTCGGGAGAGTAATACTCACGGAAATACGTTTTTCCGCGCGCTACTCTAGCCAGCTGTTTTACGCGCTATCCTAGCCAGTTGTTTTAAGTTGGTCACAAAATTTATATCATGAAGTACAAGGGGAACAAAACGACCCCTATATCATGGAGTACAAGGGCATAAGAACTACAACTACTTATCTGCACAAAAGTAAATAAATCACTTTTTAAAGTATTATTTTCATATTATTTTAATTTAATAAGTTTTATAAAAATGTATAAAAATGTAAAAAAAAAAAGAACTTTCCTCGGGACGGGTTTGAACTCACGCCAAAAAAGACTTTGATTATTATTTATAGCGCTAGCCCACTCGGCCACGAATACCGACAGCAGCAAGCGTTTGATTTCTGCTATTTTAATGCAACGTGACAAGAAGTGGATAACGCCAACCAATCAGAACTGAGTTTCTCGTTTCTACTTCCGGGAGCATTACTCTCCCGAGCTAGTCCTTCAATATTAGATTTCACTTTGTGCCAATAAGTCAATAAATGCGATTTTTGAGTTCTGTCACTCTTGAAATAAACAGGTGATATATAAAGGAAGTTGGCTAAAACAAAGTCATTAAAAATATTTGTAAAGTATAATCTGCAGTTTTGTGTGCAGAAGTAAGTGAAATGATCTTCTTCAAACGTCTCTTCTCAGAAGAATAAGGTAATATGTGCGTTTTAATTTACACTATATAACAATCACTGGATATACAACGTCCGTGTGTCAATGTGACAGTCCGTCCGGGAGACAAAATAATCAAAAACTGCTCGACGGATCACTTAGATAGGACGTAAAAGGTCAAAACCCAGGAACCGAATTCGTTCACCGAGATAATACAAACCAAAAGTGGTAGAAATCTAAAATCTCGGATTTTACCTTGGTCATTACAGAGAAAAACGGTAATGGATAGTTAAAAACCGGTTTTCTGTCATCTATTAAGGGCTTCAAGAATACGTTTTGCCTTCATCTTTAGTAATATACTGAAGTCAGAAGTCATAGAAATCCACTGGAACTTCCGGTTTCAATATTGGTGACAAAGCAAAATCTATAACAGATAGCGAGAAGCGTTTCCATAGAATCGGTTGAACGTTTTAAGAATATGCCATATATTGTCTCTTAACTCTCTACTCAAACTTAAAGAGATATACATCAACGACTTCTGGTTTTAACATTCATCGCCGTATAGTAAAAATTATAATGGATATCAAAGAATGGGTCCTGCAATCAATTATTCGTCCATAAATATATCCCTCCAAATAAAGGAGGAAGAATTCTAATTTCTCTCCTAAAACCGGAAGTAGTAGAAATATAATACAAGTTTCGGTTTCAATATTAAAAGAAAATATCATGGCATAAAAACTAAACTCCTTCACACGAAGTATACATGAAACTCTTTGTTGTTTTATTAGCAAGTAAATAAATAACTTTGAGCCGTTGTAGCATGGATAGTAAGTTTTTACTAACCAATAAAGTGGTACCCCCTTATTCTACCCCGCTGCAAACGATACGCCCAAGTTACATGATTTCTCAAGATAAATTTGTACGTTCTAATTTAATATGCGTCTTGTTTCAGCACTCTGTGTACTGTACAACTGAAGTTAAATCTCATTATGAATAAACTGTCTTATCCTATACCTATCTCTCTATTTATGGATTGATATTAGACTCTCAAAGACCCAGTTTTAACCATTCTCACACCAAGTCATTTAAAATACACAGCAAGAGATATCATTTATTTTTTAAAAATCGAAGTTATGAAACAAACAATTATTACGCAGATATTATAATTGAAACTTGCAACTCTGGAATAAGACCAGAGTACTATAAAGATAACCAAGAAAGTTCTGTCGCCTTTCCTCAAGGTCAATGTTCCATTGGCCTTCATAGCGTGAAGTGAATGCGAATAGAGAAAGACGAAGTTCAATTCAATTGTATATCCAACATAATATCTGATTGTGGCATTTCAGATACACCGTGAACTTTCGTAAGGAGAGAGTGAACATGAGACCTCCACAGAACGTCATAAGGGCGTGTAAGCTTTACGAGTTCAAACTAGGGTCAAACGCCTCTGCAGCGGGGCAGAAGATATGCACCGCCTTTGGTGAGGGTGTCGCGATTTTGTGCGGCGGTGGTTTAACAAATTTAAGGAGGGTGACAAAACACTCGAAGATGCACCACGTACCGGAAGACTAACACATGTACAAAATGAAGATCATCACGCAGCAATTGAGGCGAAAAGTAGCCAGGCATGTGAGGAATTGGTACTACAATTCATTGTGAGTGAAGAAACCATTGGGCAGCACCTCTATCAATTTGGGAAGCACTACAAGTTGGGTCGATGGGTCCCACATAATTTGATTCCGGGCCAGAAGCAACGCGAGCAGACACATGTATTTCTTTGCTGTCTTGTCTGAGAAAGGAGCCATTTCTGGACAGAGTGTTGACATGTGATGAGAAGTGAGTATTGTACGAAGCTCCACGGTTCCATCATCACTGATTAGTATCCCATGAACCGGTTCCAAAACAGCCGAAAAGAGCACCAGAAGGTTCTTCTGTGTGTTTGGTGGACTGCTCGCGGCATCATGCATTGGAAACTGCTACCAACTGATCAGTGCATCAATGCAACTGTGTACTCTCAGCAGTTAACCATTGTTCAATAAAAACTTAAAACTCTCGAGCCACCATTTCAGAATCGCAAAGGGGTATACCTGTTACAGGACAAAGCTAAGCTCCACGTGGCTAGGATATCCCTGTACACCGTACTACGCCTTGGATAGGAAACACTATTGCATATACCATACTCCCCGGACATCATTGCACCGTCCGATTATCACCTGTTCCATTCCTTGGACAATCACCTTAGAGAACGTCAGTTCAGATCCCTAGTAGAGGTGCAAAATGCAATTGATACTTTCTTCGCTTCATGACCCACCAAGCTCTACCACTATGGAATTCATAGCCTTCAAGAAAGTTGGTAGAAGGTTGTCGATGCTGATGTGGACTACTTTTGATCTTCCATTTACTTCTTAGGTGATATATCGGTGTTCGGAGGTAGTGGGTGAAAAACCGACAGAACTTTCTTGCTTGCCTTTATATATATAAAAAATTCAGTAGCAAAATTGAAATACAGCAAAAGAAATAAATTTGCAATTATCTTGCTATAATTTGTTAAAACCAACAAGATACTTGCCATGTAGTCCTTCTTTGTGAAAGAACTTCAAGGGCATGTGTGTGTGAAATATCTGAACCAATACAAATTTCTATATCTTGCAAAACAGGTTATGTATGTTTATAAGGTCGTTATTCTATGAAGTAACCACAGAATGGTAAGATATAAAATTCATACGTGAAACCAACTGAAAACAAGAAATCTTGGATGACCTTAATCCTTTATCTGAGCAAATTAGAAATAATATATCACGATTATGAATATGTAGAAATCTATTTTCCAAAAGGTGAACGTAGAGAATTATAAAAAGAGATTTCAAAAGTTTTTTGTTCATTTTCCATATATTATGGTGTGTTAGTTCAAAGATAGACGTGGTTGTACATTGTTGTCCACACTTATAACAGATATACTAGAAAAGGATTAATGTATGTTTATAATTTTAATGGTCCATTTATGCATATTCGTTTGTAACAACTACATAATTAAAATAATTAGAAAACAGCGGCTTAATCAGGCGGAGCTAATTCTGACCCAAACACCTAAAATTTTAGAATTATGTAAATAATTTCAAGTAAATAATCGTATATGCCCTTTATATGAGATGGCGTCAAAAGTATCAAGATGGCGTCTAGTGGTGTGTCCGCTCTAATATATTTAAGTTTTTGTCTAGTTTACCGTGTGTTAGAGTGTTTTGGTTGGCTGTAACTGAACGGTGGTGTGATATTGATAAATACTATGTTTCTCAGTGCTATGTTTGTGATCTGTCTTGCTCTGAAAGAATGTTTTCTTTTCCGGTATCATCCTTATCTGAGACTCTTTGGACTGCCATTACGAAACCTTCTTCTCCTGAGCAGGTTGACTCAGATAAGAAATCTGTCAATAGATGGCACCACCTACTGCTGATCGTTCTGCTCAGTGGCGATATCCACCTCAATCCGGGACCCAGTGAGGGACATGCCCTTTCTATATATTATCAAAACGTTTGCTCTGTCAAAAACAAAGTAAGTGACTGCGAAATACATTTACTTGAAGTTTTAGAATGTGACTGTTTAGATTTTTCTGAAACTTGGATTACTGATTATTTTCTTGATTGTGAACTGGCATTCTCCGACAGCTTTACTGTATACAGATGGGACAGAGATTCACATGGTGATGGTGTAATGATATGCGTGAACTTAAAAGTAAAAAGTAAAGAACGTAAAGACTTATAAGCTTATGGGTTGAATAAACATTTCAAACGGTCCAAAACAACTCATAGGCTGGTTTTATCAACCACACAAAAACTCTCCGTTGTACACATTGCAAGCATGTCGTGATTCCATGATTGCCGCCGTAGCAGACTGCAATGCAAATTTCTTGGAGATTTCAATCTCTCAATTGACTGGATTTCCCCACTTGTGGTGTCCCAGATTCTAAAATCTGTAATAATGACTCTTGATTTTGGGCAATTTTATACATGGTCTTGGATTAGCGCAGCATAATATGCACCCTACTAGAGGCGATAGTAGCCTGTACTATATTATGTCAACTCACAAATCAATGGTTGTAGTCCCGAAGTTAAACTTTCTCCCATCAGATCACGACTCTCTCAGTGTGCTTTTCCCTCACATCAAACATATTCTTCTATTTGCTCATGATTGCAAACTCTACAGACAAGTTAAATCAGAGTACCGTGCTCTTGCTCTTTACCATGATGCTTCAATTCTTCTCAACTGGTATAACTCTTGGAAACTTAGTTTAAAAATCGAAAAATGTGCTTCTCTTACGATTTCTATAAAACAAAAAGGAACCTATAAACCACATTTACAAAATTGGTCATCAGAACATAAATCCTGTCACCTCTTTCAAAGATCTTGGTGTTATCATTTACAGTAAGCTTATTTTTACGGATCATATAACAACTATATCTTTTACTGCTCTGAGAAAACTGGGACTCCTTTATTTTTCACTGACGTAAAAAATCCTAATTCCTTAAACTTGTTTTATAAGTCATATGTTGCTCCCACTATTGAGTACTGTTCCCCTATCTGGTCTATGGCCTGCCCTACTCATCTGAAAAAAATAAATTCTGTGATTAATTTCTTTTTAGCCAGTGTATCCTACCGAGTACCTCATCTCCGAACACTTCCAAAAAATGACGTTTCAACATCCCTCAATATCAAACTTCCCCTAGTGAGAAAAAATTTCTGACCTAATATTTTTTGCATAAAATTGTAAATGGCCATAATTATATTATGTGAACAGTTATTAAGTCAGATCAATTTTCGCGTACCCGCTAGAACAACACGGTCTAGTGATCTCTTTTATACTTGATCTGCGAGAGTTAATATTGTCCAAAGGTCCCTTCTAAACCGAATTGTTAGTTCGTATAATCAGTTACCAGAAACTGTAGACGTTTTCTCAAATGAGCATACGTTCAGATCATCTATAAATAAACTAGCTTTGTAATGTTGCGATTGTACTGTATCATCTTGAGTTCAAATTTTAATTCTATTGTTATGTTACATAATTGTTAAAATGTTTCAGTGTAAAATGGCCTAATGTTATATCTGAAACCTATTATAAATAAATAAATATTTAATGCATAAATGAGATTGATCCAGTCTTTGTCCCCCGTAAATTCTGCTAACACCGTGATTAGAATGATTACAAGTATGAAAATATTAATTTATTAAAACACATTGACATTTAATTTTTTAAATATGAGTATTCAATATTTCCTTAAATGAATAACCGTATCAGTTGGAAAGTAAGCGAAGGCTATTTATTGATATCAACACCGTATATTGCTACTTGGTGAAGTATATAGTAAAGCTTTGGCAATAAAAAGGTTGATAGGGAAATAAAAAGTTTGGTACTGCTACTTTACCGATTTTCTGGCAATATCATATATTTCTCCAATTTGGTCGAATCAGTCCTCCTGAGATTTCTGATGGAACCGGTATACATACTCGTGCATTGACATATTCCTATTTAATTATTAGGAATTTGCTCCCATCGTCAGCACCTTGATAATATACATACACACACACACACACACACACACATATATATATATATATATATATATATATATATATATATATATATACAGGGTGGGCCATTTTAATTAATCCACGGAAATATCTGAAAAATGATAAAACACAAAAGACATTTTTGAAGTACACGTTATATATTGCTAAGGGGGAAAACCAATTCCGCCAAAAGTACCCCTCCCCCCCCTAAATGGGGGTAACGGGGGTAACTTTGAAATGTCAAATGGGAACAAAGGTCGAGTAATACCTCGTTCGAAAGGTCTTGGAAAACTAAGTAACGCTGTACCAAAAGATGTCTCATATTGTGCACCAGTTTCAAAATGGCCGCCATGATATGGTTCGGAAACTCCAGTACCCGTAGTATGAAAACCATGGAAGGTAAATGAATGGAACAAAATTGAAATAATTAAATATCATAAGGCATATCGAATGATGTAATCCCTGTGATCCCAGTGGCCTCCCTGAAGAGGTCTTGTGGGCTAACTTCAAAATTTCAATGTCCGACCGGACAACGGTTCGGGCGTACGCTTGACCTACCCAATGCTGTTTGGAAGGCAGGCTTCATGCATAGAGAATTGGTGCACTAAGTTAACGCGGATGGCCACAGTTACATTTTGATTAATTATTAGCATTCATGTCATATTGTGAGCTTGAGGGACGAAACGGTGTGTACGTATATCGCCGAAATGCTTTCTGAATAACCAGCACGCATTGCATAAAAGTTTCTCTTTTTTTAGTCACTACAGCGTCATCCTTACAAACAAATGTTTCAACCACACCATACCTATTTGTAAGGTTAGCCATAATTTGCGAATTAAAGTAGAGTTCTCGTTTGAACTTTCACTTTACTTTCCACCCCACTCACATACAGAGCGCAGGGAGAGATTGTTTTGCAGGACTTGGATTTCTCTCTATACATTATGGCAATTTTACTCTAATATTTTTATCTCTGTTGTATTATTCTCGGGCCTTGGAACACCTCCGTGGTTTTCCTATTTAATTTTCGTTATTTTCATTTATGTCTAACCGTATTCATACTATGGGCACTAGACGTTTTCTTAGACACAGTCAACATGTCTTTGCGATCATTTTGAAACGGTGTCTCATGTCGAAAATTTTCTTACAGAAGCTGTTTGATATTAATTTGTCTATGTAACGTGATGTTACTCGCTTCAAGCTGCTATTTGAAATTTTCAAGTTGGCCCCGGATACCTTTCAGTTGGCCCTTGGAGTCACCCCGACCACACCTCTCGATGTGCCTTACGTCAGTTAGCTACTCCAGTTTTTCTTTTGTTGATTTATCTCCAATTGCTTTCATACTACGGGTACTAAACCTTTTCTCTGACATGGATACTATGTTTCGGCGGCCTTTTGAGAACACTGCCATTTCACATCAATCGTTTTTTCCTGCAATATGCTAGATTTTGCAAGATTTATCGAACGAGGTACCACTCGACTCATGTTACTATTTGAAATTTTGAAGTTAGCCCCCAAGACCCCTTTAGGGAGGCCACTAGGATCACAGGGACCACACCGTTCGATATGCCCTATGATATTTACGTATTTCAATTTTGTTCCATTCATTTACCTTCCATGGTTTTCACACTACGGGTACTGGAGTTTCCGAACCATATTATGGCGGCCATTTTGAAACCGGTGCACAATATGGAACACCTTTTGGTACAGCGTTACTTAGTTTTCCAAGACCTTTCGAACGAGGTATTACTCGACCCATGTTCCCATTTGACATTTCAAAGTTACCCCCGTTACCCCCATTTATGGGGGTGGGGAGGGGTACTTTTGGCGGAATTGGTTTTCCCCCTTAGCAATATATAACGTGTACTTCAAAAATTTCTTCTATGTTTTATCATTTTTCAGATATTTCCGTGGATTAATTAAAATGGCCCACCCTGTATATATATATATATATATATATATATATATATATATATATATATATATATATATATCGAGAAGTCACATGACAGAATTCTAAAACAGCTATATAACTTAAATATTCGTGTCCACATGGCAAAACTCCGGAACAACTTTTCTAGATGAATGTTATTTTAAGATGTGTGTGGGTGCTAGTCACTCAGAGCGATTTCTGCAAAAAAAAAAAAAAAATTGTGTTCCACAAGGCAGTGCTATCAGCATCACACTCTTCACTTTCTGACTCTCTTAGATCCAGACTCCTGTATGTGGTCTGCTTCACGTTGATTAACTTGTTATATATTACTGCTCAAAGTACCTTCACAGAATTATTCGACAGCTTCAACTAACGTTAAATCGTTTTGATTCCCTGGTCAAAAGAGACAGGGCAGCGTTTTCTTCCCGAAAACATAAGATGTGCACTTATGCCGTCAATGAACTTGCCTTCTTGATCCGGACTTTTACCCCAGTTGCACTCTCTAAAATTTCTTAACATCATTTGATTTTACGATTTCACTTTAAATTTTCCCTTAGCGTAGGCACACAAATTTCTAATCTTAAGTACTCCTGCCTCCGAGCTCCGACTTCATTTTATGCATTCTCCCACAGCACTTAGGGTGGTGATTGTATTGTTACAGTCTAATTCAGTCAAATTTAGACTATGGTTGTATTGCTTATTCATCTGCTTGCTCCTTCTTACTGAAACAACTTGATACTGTTCATCACCTGGGAATTTGAAGCTACTGATACATTTAGATTTTACTATTTACTTCTTGCTATTTATTTAACGTTTCGAAAACTGTGTCATGTATAAAATTATTACCACTTCTGATAGTATATAATACTACTCTGCTTCTCAAGAAAACAATTAAACATCTTGTAAATTGAACAGAATTGAATATGTTTCGAGAACGTCTCGTAAATGTGTCGAATTTCTTATACTGTTTGGAATTTTATCACTGAAGATCTACAAGTACATTGCAAAACAATGTGTATATAATATTACTGTCAATGTTAATAATGTATATATATATATATATATTACTTTGTCAAGTAACAACAGATTCACACAAACACACAATTAAGCCTAATTTTTCGTAAAGCGGTTTATTTATTTGGTTTTGGTGAAAATTAGTCTAAATATCACTAAAAATATTAATATTTAACTACTCACTACATGTTACGTAGTTGTTGATAATGTAGTAAGAAAATGTTTCTTCTATAATTCAAAGAACGTTGTCATATCTCACAGTTCGTCAATCAATTTAGATCTATTGAAATCGTGTAAGCATATATATGAAGTGCAAAGGTATCAAAAGATATGGAGAAGTTTCAATATACTGGAAAACGTACAGAGATAAATACGTATGTGAAACTGTATCAGGTTTGGCACATGGTATCACACATAGGAACCATTGCGGTCCAAATATGCATTCTAACATACCACCGATTCGTGCTTTCCCTTTGCAAAGAAACGTTGCTCCATTTTCCCTAATCAGGTAACCGAAGCCTACTATGCCTCGTCCAGTGTATGGAGATATTTCTTTACGGGGCCACAAATGGTATGATGGGTATGATGCGATGAAGGAATGAGTTTCGTGTAAGGTAGGTCAGGGAAATGCCTATTTTAGTTTTTTTTTTTTTTTTTTTTTTGCCCCCACTCAGATGTGTTGGTATCCAATACGCAGACACTATCCTCAAGCCAAGTTGGTCGCGGACCATATTCCTCACTGAACCATATGAGGTTTGCAGTACATCTGCAGTATTATGCAACCTCACTCTCGTGTCTTCACGAATCATTCCATCGACGTTACGCACACGATCCTGTAGGTGATGGACTTGGTGCTTTGCAATTTCTGTCATTATCTGTCATAATAGTCCTCCTATCACTTGCGAATGCATTGTACCACACACACATTTATTTCTGACATAACACACTGTTCATAGTCCTCTACCAATTTTCAATGAATGTTAGATAATGTCTGTCTCTAGGCCCATAAAAAACGATTAACACTTCGCACCTCCTGGGGTAATGTTCAAGTTGATGCGCCATCTTTAAATTTTAAATTTCTCTAGGTGCCAGGCGGGCTGACGTAGAAGGCTGTAATTGCGGATAGAACTTCCTTCGCCTTGTTATCTGTAATATAAGAAATAATTATCTATGTTTAAGAGACAATTTCATCTTATTTTTGACATATGTTTGTATATCACATTAAACTATAAAACAGGAAAGGAATTGACCATTTCCTTTTCTTTAAATGTTATTACTTAAATGTTTCGTATTAATTAGAGAGGTATTGGAATCAAAACAAGCATCACGTATTTGAGCAAACACAAAAATTATGGGAAATAATATGATAGGATACCCTGCTTAGTATTCTTCAGGTAAAATTGGTCAATGGGATAATATTAAAAATAAACAATTCTGGACCTCTGTAGAGATATAAGATTTAGTTTGGTGTTCCATGAAGTTGATGAGCAAATGTACAGAAGATCTTTAAGTGAAAATCCTAGCCCACGGAAATATTTCCAACTCAGAAGCACAACTGGGAAATTAAACAATGGCACAATAAAATTCTAGTCTCAAAACGGATCAAATTTGCAAACAACTGATATGCGTAATGAGGTCCCATTTGTCACTACATAATATTAGTAGGAAAAGTACAAAGATGTTAACAAACATTACATGCTCACAAAACAGCTTTTAAAATATTCAGATAGGGGCACAATGAGATAAAACGTTATATTATAGTTTATTTATAAGCCATCAAGTGACTGTATTGGAATACATATGAAGGACGTAAAAGATTTACCTAATTTAAATTTTACGAGTCTACTCGCAACATACGTATTCAGAATGCTTAATTCAAGTTACTCATTAAATTTCGTGATCCCTACTGGTTACTGGAGAGAAGCCAGAAAATTTATGTGACGCTCTGTGGATTGATGTCAAAACTAAAATGATAACATTCTGCTAATATGCTTGTAAAATTGCGTACCACTGGCGACTTGGCAGCTATAAAATCCTCACATCATATGGCGCGTTCAGTTCAAACGGGAATCAAGTCAGCTTTTAATCATAATGAACATATTTCTTCTTTAAGGTGTCTGTTTGAAACTAATTTCAGGACTTTAGAGATTCACGATTTGATATTATAAATAGATCTCATAATGTGAAAGTCAATGTTTCTGCGTATGTAAACGAAACGTTCAAACTTTGTTTTATTTTCTCCCAACTTTCATAACTGGTCTTGAATTACTTGTGCTCTGAATGACTTATGTGTTCTCTTTGTCAGTTTATAACCCGAACATTGTATATTTGTAATATCCAACATTGTATATTTATACTCCAAACCTACGCATCATTGTGTATTTATCAAAATTAAACTCAATACCTATATAAATATGAAGAATGATAAGAACGATGTAACACCTTGTCTTATAAACTGAAACTAGTATGTTTTGACTTTTCTCACTAACTACATTACTTCCTTTTAGTATACGTTGCTCTAGTTCTTCCCTGGACATACAGTAACAATCAATCTTAGAACTAAATAAAAGACAACAAAACATTGTTTGTGCTCAGAAAAATATAGAGCTAATGTGAAAGAAGCCATATAAGGATTAGGTCCCTGAATCTACACTTGTATCTACATCTGAAATAACTTTACATCAAAGTAACGATCCTTGGTTCTGACTACAGTCTGACAGATTCTGGGCATTTCCGCTAGAATTACTCAAGGGTTGTAGGTGAAATGTGTTCCCAAACTTTGTATAGTTCCTTCCGTATCCATGCTTGGTTATTATTTGCTGTATGCGCACTCCTTCATCGAGTTCATCCCATAGACACTCAATTGGAGTTAAGTCTAGAGACTGTAAATGTTATCATATGATTTTGAGGTTATAGAATCCGTTTTCTGCAAGAAGTACGTACACGGCAAACACACAAAGAACACAGTGACGTCTGTTTTGGGTCATTATAGTAGTTAAATGTGAAGTCACAACGCAAAATTTGTGTTTCATATAGTATTTCATGCTTGTCAAGGTCCTCGTGATACATCCTCTTATTGATTATTCCATCTACATTGACACGATTGCCTGCCTTGCCTTCCAAAACAGTCCCAGATCCTAATGTGACCTCCATGGTTAATCGTGGGGATGCAGTAGATATCCCGCATTATAGCAGATTTTGACATTTGACCCTTAGGCCCGGCCTAAACCGGCCGAAACAAGTATGTTGCTATGATGTAATAATGTATTATGCTTATGTCCATACTCTTGTACGGCTACCGGATGTATAAACAAAATTAAACATGATTTTTTTCTTCTTATCGCCGTGTATTGGGTAGTTATTTTGGACCCCGCCCCTCCGGCGAAGAGCGTAAGTGTCAATGGGAACAGGATTTGTTAGCAGACTGTCCTTTGATCAAATTAGTCTTAGTTGTTAAGGTAAATATCGTATTTCATGACTTTTTAAAAACGTAGGATGAGAATTCGTATATTCAAGTGCCCTATAGACATTGAGGTGGTGCTGGGTTCCACGAAGCACTGCAGCAGCATTGAAATTTAGTCTTGGTTCTATCCCCCTTAGACGGTTGTATAAACAAGATGAAACATGACTTTCCCAGGTCTTGAGTGAATAGTCCGTTATTTTCGAATCCTTTCAGCGTTGGCTATGAACTGAATCTGTGATATTGAATGATCGAAGTTGTCCATAGCATTTCATAATGTTTTGACGACGTAGGATGAAAATTCGTATATTCAAGCACCCAGTGGCCTTGTGTTCTACATCATAGAAAACTATAATATAGGATGATGCCAGTATTGAAACCGTGATGAAATATTTCTCGCAACACGTCCCCCATAGAAAACGTTGATGTTGCTATGACTAGTATTCAAAGTCACTTTTGCAGGTAGCCCAAGGATCAAATTATATCAACGAATAGTTTGAATACGTAATTGGAAGTTAGTATGGTCCTGACGTCACACGAAAAGTTGGTTTTGATTAATGCGGCCCTGAATATTGAACACGTGTTTGAAAATTGAAAGATTTTTTGACTAATATTTCAAAGCCACTTTTTTTTTACTTGAATGACATTACAAAATACCCGCATCTGTTTAAACACCTTCACAAATGGTACCGGAAATTTTGTTGAGACGATTTCTAGGTCCCAACTAAGAAAACAGCTCTGAAATCCTTATTTTGAATCGTTTGCTTTCGAAACCAAACTTGCTGCTACTTATCTTTTATAAGGACAACAGAAAAATTATTAGAAGTTGTAATCTCTTTCACTTGGTCTTCTATTTATTTTTCTCTCAGGTCCCAATAAGGAAGCAATCATTAAAATGCATGTGTAAATGGTGTGTAAAAAATTCGATTGCGATTACCTCTGGTGGTTCCACACACGAACTAAAAAGTGTGTAAACTTAAAATGTTAATTGCACGTATTGCACGAATCACTTCCTACCAACTACTTCCGGTACACGTTAGGCCTACATAATAAAGTTTATGGGAAGTGAGAGGATTCTAGTAATTGTACCCATGCAACATATATATATCAATCAACTAGTAATGGCGGAAGAACGAACAGTACTGGAATTAGTCACTTCCGGTCAACTACTTAAGGTACACCATATGTTTCCAGGGATTGGAAATTTTTTGAGGGAACTTAGTGATATAATATAGCCAAAAATATGACTGGAAATCTTACAATATATAACAAATTATGATGCTATAGAGGTTCAAAATTAAAGCGAAATAGATTATCTCACGATGCAATCAAGTTAGGAAACTGAAACTCCTCATTTAAAATAAACGGACTCCGGACACAGAGCATTTTACAAATTTCCAGTTTTAAGAACAATTTTTGTATTTTTTCCTACATCGGAATCTATAACGTTGTCTCTTGTTAGTCACTGCATCACGAAAAACGGCTTACCCTTTTAAATGTATTTTGAAGCAATGTTCTATAGGATTTTGTCATGTCATTTTGATTAACTTTGATACACCGGGCAGGGATTTGAATGAAATCGTAGACTCTTACGTTGGAAGCCCTGGTGACCTCCCTAATTACCACAGAGTAATGATTCATACATCATTGGAAATCTTACAAATCATAATTCCAAGGGGGTAACAGGCTTGTAGACCAATTCAGCGGAAACGTCTTATATGGAACCATCCTGAAAATAAATGTAATTTATGTAAAAAAAAAAAAGACAAAAAATTGGTGAACTTTACACCTTCCCTACTCGCAACATACAAACAACAAATACTTTTGCAGCGCATTACCCTAGTGGACTACTTCATTGCTTCATATACTAATTTTTATAACTGTACCCCCAATGACGAAATGCCCACTCGAAAAACTGATGCAAAAAAAAAAAAGAATAACTTTACCCTCCAGGTCTCCGCTGTGGTACCCACACATACATAACATGCATATCGGTGGCAAGCATCATCTTTCAGGAACACATTGATACCGAACTTATCTTTCCAGTTTAATTAGGGACTGAGCTATTAAATTGAAATTCTTGACACAGCAGTTGTATCCTTCCGCGTTTAAAGGTTAACATGCGTATCTTGAGGGAGTAGGGAAGTTCAAAATTTATGACAAAAAATAGAATATGTCATGGGTTTTTATATTTATGTTTAACCCTTTGTTTCCCAAAGAATGAATTTATGAAGAGAAAGAAAACAAACTTTCCATGTCAATTGGCTATACAGTTTCAGCGCGAATGAAAATCCTGGAAATAATTTAAACTCCTGTCCTTAGATGGCTTGCAAAGTTCATATTAAAAGATGGCTTCCTTCTAAATCCACTATGTTGCACGGAGGAAAGAGTTGAAACTGTGATTTCACACTGAAACCATTGGGCAGGAAAGGGTTCATAATTATCCTAAAGTGGAAGGAGATCAAAATAGTTTCAATAGGGCACTTCTTCGAGTTATAAATGCAGGATTCGATTTCTGTTTAATAATAATAATAATAATAATAATAATAATAATAATAATAATAATAATAATAATAATAATAATATGTTAGTGTCACGTAATATGTTTTGCAGCAGAATGGCAATTTTAGTGAGCCGTGTCGAGTCATGAACAATTCATGCTGTGCTATTAGTAGAAAAAGGTTGCTGAACACTGTTCTATAGATCTCCGAATGCATTTTCACCTGCATATGTAATTTACTCGCTGAAATGTCTCGTCTTCGCACGAAAAAAAAAATAGGTTTGTGGAAAATGATTTAACCCTCCTGCCTCTCGCCCTTAGCATACGCATTGTAATGAAAGTTTAACGATAAAATTTCACCAAATGTTTTATATTTAGCATAAATTCTGACCCCCATTCCAGTTCACTTTCTTAGGATACGCTCTGCAATCAAGTGATATCATTGAAACCCATTTCGAAATACATGAAAACTATATTCCAAAATTCATTTCAAACGATTCATCCGATTCTAGTGATTCGAGACGTTTTTACATAATATATTTCGTAAAATAATGTCCCTTTTTCACTTCACTACACAGCTAACGGTCAATGTTCCTCATGAAACGAATTCTTCAAGTTTGCTCCTGTATTTGAAAATGTTTCCTCTAAATAAGTAAAATAAACCATAAAATTGAAATTTAGAGATGAAGTATCACCAAGCATTACACTGGTAAAATTGAACTTGTTTACTCTAGTCCCTCTCATTCGAAAAATGTCGTAAGGTTCATTATCGTTCGTTCCTACGCGATATATATTAAACAAACTACCTAGGTAATAACTCTTTGACGGAATTATGTAAAGAGTAGGTCTACTAATCGAAATTCTTCAGTAGAATCCAAGTGATGCATTAAAGGTAAAATTACGTCTTCACGAGTGGAAATAATTAACAACAAAATTAAGTTACACAAAGCTATTACAATATAGCAAATAATATTATTCAAATATCATTTATTATTATACAGCAAGTATCATGCATAAGCACTTGTATTCTGCGTTTATTAAGCTTTCCTTCATTAATTTACTACAATATAATCAGAGAGGACACATGGTCCTCATTGCATATCAGTAGGGGAGAAATGCAACCCTGAAACTTCAGGAAGCTTTTGGTCAGTCCAGTAACTTTTAAGCGCAAATGACACAACAGTTGATGGTGTCATAAAAAGATAGTGCCATCTTAAAAGTCACAAAAAGATCTTGCCGCCTTAAATTTGAATATTACCAGTGATGTAGGGAAGGAAAATTTGGCCAATCGAGACTCGAAAATGTATAATCGCCATTCGACACTATCGAAGAAGAGTGCGCCACAAACAAAATAATATAGGTTTAAGATCTACAGGAAGAGTTTGATTTCAGTAGTGGAAGAAATAACATATTTTATGGTGGTGTGCAAGTAAATTGTATAATTATAAAATGTTTATATCTCGCAATCTATTTAGGTTAAATACATGAAGGTTAGTGTTTTGACTCACCATTTAAACTAATTCGATACTTGTTTAATCGTTTTTATTCGTATTTGATCTAAAAGAAAAGGAAAGGAGATGGGTAGAAAAGAGGTGGGAATTACAATTATTATAATAAAGGTATATTAATAGGAATTTCTTAAGATTTGAAAAATAAAATTTTGTATTTCAATTTCTCATTTAAAATAATAAGACACGTGTTCCAGCGTCTGTTATGTTTGACCTAGGAGAGAAAAAATGAGAAGGGCGGGAAAAAAGTGTGAGAATACAGTTATTATAATAAGATGACCATACCTTATAACGCCGCTGTTCCCCTGGGCAAAAACCGAAATGGAATTAAGATAAAAAATAAGTTAATAAATAAAGCTGACTTCAAGTCAGTAAACACAGGAAGACGGAACTAGTTTCGTAACAACCTCAACCGTCCTCCAGTGGTGTGACAATTAACTAAATTAATTAATAATCCAATACTCCTCTTCAAAATGAACACAGGATATAGAATATAATAATATAGAAAATAATAACACAGAAAAAATTGAATTTTCAATAACAATTTTATTAACAACAAATAGAGGGTTCTGTATATGCACCAATACGTTAGATTGATGTATATACACAATCTTAAACAACCAACAATTAATCATATAAAATTAAAAAATATAATGAATGATATATATATATATATATATATATATATATATATATATATATATATATATATATATACAGTAGAGCGTCGATTATCCGAACGTCGGTGAACCGAACGACCGCTTAACCGAACTGTGTACTCGCTCGCAAATGTTACTCTCCCACCCTACCGTCCATCATCCCCCTCGCTCCCAAACCAAGTTTCCCACAGTAGTCGCCTCACTGAGCCACCGCTGGCGGAACATTGCTTCTAATGGGGCCTTCAAAAAGCGCTGCTGACCGGCCAAGCCGCCAGTCGCTGTGTTTCAACAATCAGCACACTTCTTTTTATGAATAAATTTACTGTACAGTACTTCTTTTTGGCAAATAAACATGTACAGTTCGATTATCCGAACAAACCAGTTTTCCGAACACCCATGTCCCCCAATTACTTCGGACAATAGACGCTCTACTGTATATATATATATATATATATATATATATATATATATATATATATATATATATATATATATATATATATATATATATATATATATATATATATATCATCTGCCTTTATTGGCAGGTCACTTGCAGCAGCTGAGAAGCTTCCATGCTCCACGGTCCTCCGCTAACCTTTTCGTTTTCGCGTTTTCGCGATCTTTCTGTTTTAATACCATCAATTAATTGTAGTCTCCTTCGCCCCCTCGCTCTTTTTCCCGCCACCATACCCTCTAGGACGTCCCTCATGATACAATCTCTTCTTAGGCAATGTCCCAACCAGTTTTTCTTTCTCTTCCTAATAATATCTAAAAGTGTTCTTTTCTCACCCACCATTTCTAACACTCTCTCATTCGTTTTCCACTCGACCCAACTAATTCTTTCCATTCTTCTCCACACCCACATTTCGAAGGCTTCCAGTCGATTTTCATCACTTTTACGTAATGTCCACGTTTTCGCCCCATACAGTACAACACCCCACACGAAGCATTTTATGAGTCTTTTTCTCAACTCTTTATTGAAGGTTCCACAAAACAGATTTTTCTTCCACCTAAAGGCTTCTTTCGCCATTCCTATCCTTGCTTTTATTTCACGTTCGCACTTCATGTTATTGCTAAGAATACTGCCAGATATTGAATACTATTCACTTGTTCTATTTTCTCCCCTCCTACTTTTATATTTGATACAGACCCCTTCGTTCGAATCACCATGGCCTTTGTCTTTCTAACATTTATCTTCATCCCATATTCTTCAAAGCCCTTTCTCATTTTTTCTAACATTTTATTGATTTTCTTTTCAGATTCTGCAAGAAGCGCCATATCGTCTGCAAATCTTATGCATCTAATCATTCTACCTACTACCGAAATGCCATCATCATCATGTAGGCTCTTTTTCACTATTTCTTCTAGATAGACATTAAATAGTGTTGTAGAGACGCAACATCCTTGTCGAACTCTCCTTCCAATTGCACTCTCTTCCGTCAGTTCTTCCCCTATCCTAACACTTACTTGTTGGATATATATATATATTTCGTAGTGTTTCCTTTTTGTGTTTCTTCGTTTCTTTCTTTTTTCCCCTAAGTTTTGTTTTAGGAAGGAGATACGCGGTAAGTCTGAGAATTACATAATTTGCCAGTAGGAAACGAAAGAAGAATTGAGCTATTGATTAATATAAACGCATAAACCCAATAATGTACAGATGTTAAAAGACAGTTGACGTAAAACAACAATTTAGAAAATTTAACCAAAAATTCACCCTTAAAAAGGTTCTCCATTCTATTTCCAATTGATTCAGATACTTCTCCAAACTTGGGAGCAGATCTCGCAAGTTAACGACACTGATTGAGGAAAGAGAACTGTAACCCCCTGGTCTCCATCTCACCTTTTTGTGTGTTTTCTGAAGGGAATGAAGTTTTATATATATATTGTTGGTATTGAAAGCTTTTACACTCTGCAGGTGTTGTTTGTTCCAGAACCCAACGAACATAGTGAAACACTACATGGGATATCTTGGAAACTACTTAGTATAAGCTTCAGATGTCTCCACAATCGTCAACAAAGTATAATGACAAATATGCCCATATAAGTCCAACCTCTCTAACAGCATTATTTCTGGTCGAAGAATTGATCCCAACGAGGTCGGTTTTACAGCATGTGGCTGACAAGTTAAGAGTTACGTGTACGTGTGTGTGATGAAAGCTTGTATAGGATTGGAAAAGACTGATTGTGAGTTATGTTGGATAGAGTGCGGATGTGTGCAGTAATCCGTCTTCCGGTGAATTCAATATCTGCGTCCACTTGTTGTTGTTAATAGAATAGGTAAGTAAAAAAAAGAACTTAGAAATATTAATAGTAAATAAACAATAATATTATTTAAATTTCACATTCATGAATATGCCCGAACCACTAAAACTGTGTGTTATATCTTCGTGTAACTACAAATAGCTCGAGAGACAACAAGGTATAAAATGTATTACTTATTAGTTTTTCGCACTTGGTAATGACAATGAATTCTAACGTTAAAAAAAAAGACACACACACAGGGGTGGATAGGCATCGTTAAGAAGGCGCGGGGGCTTTTTCCCACAAGGGGCATCTCACTTCACAAATCAAGATGCACAGTTTTCTTTCTACAGTAAGTCAATAGTATTAATCATTAACAATTAAAACCTTATATTCTTTCATCAGTATATTATTCCGAACTGTTCAAAGTATTATACGAAGTTCAAGGAGTACGTATACTATATTACAAAATTAGCAAATGTTTTAGTGTACTACTTTTTGATGCTGGAAGGTCTATCACCTTTTCAGTCGAAACATTCCTTAACAAATCTTTTTCAATAGACATCAACATAAATGTTTCCAAATGTTCCTGAGACATGGTGCCCCTTAACCTATTTTTAATGTATTTCAGTTTTGAAAAACTTCGTCCACATGTTAACTGAATTACGGGTAAAGTCAATAGAAATGTGTATGCAAGTAACAAAAATTAATAAACATTACTGTACAAATTACACCTCTCAAAAATTAAATATCGTATCGAATTCCTTGGAAACATCTTTACTGATCGTTTTTCAGAAGGTGAGTAAGTTTATCAAAAGCCGTGTCTGGAAATTCTCTTGGTTGAAGTTTCTAAAATCCAAACAATCCATAAAGTATCTTGCTTCTTGAATCTTGAAGAAATATTCAAAATTACCGTACTCAATATTGAGCTGAATGCTTCGATATAGTACCTGGTCATCGGATCAGAAACAGCTTCATCTTCACATTCATAGAGAAACATTCTTTTCCATCGCCAAAGGCGAGTTGTCGACAGGTCAGTAGAAGCAAAGAAATCACGTTCTAATTGGCCCATTCTGCAAATCTTAACTCTGCATTCTTAAAAGATTCAAAATCAGCTCTCTGCTCTTTCAGTTGGGACAGAGTAGTCTGATCATTCGATACGACTAAAATACACCAGCCAGTGGCGGATCCAGGGGGCGATCGGAGCGATCGTCCCCCCCTTCACACCAAAGAGGAAAGTTTTTTTTTATTTTATATATAAATAAAACCCATCGCAGAGTTTGGAGCTCTTAAAAGTAGCTCTAAGTAGCAGTATTACAACCCACCGCCTCCCCCAGAAGTCCGTCCTCGATCCGCCCCTGACACCAGCACCCTGTGTTTGGAGATAGTTTGACAGAGGGATCGCCATTTCAAATATTCTCAGGAAAATTTGTGCTATCAGAATTATTTTGAACTTGAAAAGATCTTATATAAATCCTATCGGTTTACATCCCAGCTGGTGGTTTGATATATTCTGTAGAAGCAATTTGCTTCATTGTTATAGTCTATGTACAAAGAACTTTCTAGGTTCGAAAAATTGCCAAACTTTTTCTCCAAAGTAGAGTGTTTTCTACCGTCTTGTTTCCGCAATAATTGTAAGACGGCTTTGTTGACATTTGATGTTCCAAATGTCCATTCGCAGATGATATTCACGCATAAATATCGCACAGTTATTCAGCAGAACAAACAACTACACAGAATCAATACAACTTGTTGTTACGTCACATATGACAAGATTTAGTATATGAGCGTAACGCGACATGTGTAACTGATCAATAGTTGTTTTGAGAAATCCGAATATTGTCCATGCATGTTAGTTGCACCATCGCTTGAATTTCCAATACACTTCTTAATATTAAGGTTCAACTTCTGCAGAATTTCCAGCATAAACCGCAAACATACTGACCTGTGTTGGATATGCATTTTACAATGGCAACATTTTTTTTAACAACTTTTTTAACAACATACCGTAAAACAACAGAGCACTGGCTTGTTGAGTAGTATCCAATAGAACAGAAAACATTCCAGCTGAGAGACTTCTTTCGAAATATCTTCTAAGCATGTTGATAACATCCAAAACATATTCACCGTATTCTTTGAAAGTTGTGTGAGCACCATCCTGCTTACTTTCTCGTACATGACTCAATTTACTCTTCTCGATGACCTTCTCTAAATTACTTCTAAGCAGAAGGTCAAATTTGCTCAGCAAAAGAATAATATCCAAAAAGTTTCCATGATCTGTAGCTGTGTCTTCCATTCTATAGGCTGCTTCATTTTCTTTTGCTCTATAAGTGAGCCCTCTTTTACCAACGAGTTTCAGCACTTCAACAACTCGATGTATTATTACCTGTCTGTTCTTTTCAACCTAATACTGCCGCTGGTTTATCTATCCATGAGAAAATACTTTCTTAACAGTACACTCTGTGGGGGGGGCACGGTGGGGGTAGAGCGTTCACCTCCGGTGCTTGGGGTCCCTGGTTCGATACCAGCTCGCGCTGTGTGGACTTTGTGGTGGACAAACACCGTGCTCGTGGGTTTTCTCGGGGTTCTCCCGTTTCCTCCCACTTTCTTCCGTCCACCATTTCAATCATTTCTCATTATCACCGTCTCCTTTAGCCTAACCGGCATAACCGTGGGACATTAAAGATTTCATTTCATTTCTCTCTCTCTCTCTTTCTCTCTCTCTCTCTCTCTCTCTCTCTCTCTCTCTCTCTCTCTTGTTAGAACGTAAGCATTCACGCTGGTCTGATATATTTTGGAAGACGCATGTCCTCTTACTAGCTGACGTACAGAATCTTTAAGAAACGTTTTTGTTCAATCTGGAGAATAAGCTCTGCACACGTTGAAAAAAAACGCATTTTGAGTAGGACAATATGGGAGCCAAGACATGTTGGTGACATCTGCTCGTTTATAAGCACACTCACGATTAAAGAATGTGTTCTTTTTTGGTTGAAGTAGATCAGTTATGTGCAACAGCCGGCCCGCGGGCCACACCCGGCCCGCCTAACCCTGTCTTGTGGCCCGCTAGTCAATTATCGATTATTATTATTATTATTATTATTATTATTATTATTATTATTATTATTATTATTATTATTATTATTATTTTTACAAAATCTGTTAAGAGTGAACTAGAAATTTTCCGTCAATCACGCAGTGCAAAACGTGGCAACACCATGAAGACAAGCACTTGACATTCGCAGGTAGTTGGAGGAAAATTTCCGTCGATATGAAGATTGCTAAATGCAGCCACATAGTTGTAGATTGACAACACCGACCTCGAGTTCGGCTCACTAGAAAGATAACGGTTCATAGCCAATGTAATTGGATTTTTTTGAGTGGGGTATGTATGTATGTTCTAGGACAATTTTCTCCCTCCATCCCTAACTGCCAAAAAAATATGAATCCACCACTGACCATAGTACTTTAACAAAGAAGAATAGCACAAAGTAGATTGAGTAATTGCACTGCACATAGGTATTTATGACATTTAAAATCATAAGAAAAACTTACATCTAAAACTTATCACTTATAGCATGCTGTCTTTGATTGAAAAAAATAGTTTTTGTTTGGTGCAAATCGCTTCAGAAATAACTGAATTATAAAAGCTTAAAGTTTAGTATATTGCCTACAGCTGTTACAGGTATATATGTATATACACTCTAGCTCTCATTGCACACACGCACACATATGCATTCAGTTGAGAGAAAAGCAATAACATACATGTACATGAGATTTATGATCATTCTCTTTCTTTCTTTTTTGAAGCGTGATTAACAATCCAGCTTCTTTTTCCTTCTCCTCACACCAACAGACATATATACATTAGCCTCTTTTTTCAATATGTAGCTGTATTCAGTTTTTCATAGTTGGTCTTATGTATATGTATGCAGCTTAAAGCAAAAACAAAGAACAAAAAAGGTTGCACATTCATTCGCTACATATATAGATATATCAATGTTTCTTTTATATGCACGACTCACATAACGCCTAGAGTCTTACAGCAGTTGCAATATGTTACTCTCTTTTTAGCAGCTTTTGGACTTCTGCCAAATGTATTTCACGCTTTTCTTCCTGGTGAGTTTTAAGAAACTTATCTCCTCCACTTCTCTCTGCCGGAGCATCTGTCTGCTTAAAATAGAATCACGACCGTCAGCGCAGAAAATTTTTGAGCGGACAACTTTGACTGCGAATGCTAGGTTTAGCTGCGTGAAAGAGAAGTTGATTATAGAAACATCCACCAGATGTCAGCTAAAGTCAATCATCTTATATCTTAAGTAGAAACAGGGTTGGAAACTAATTCCTTTTGACATGTTTTTCCAGAATTATTAAAATTACGAATTAAGCTTTGAAATTATTACCAATGAATTACCACCAAATAAGGTAAACATGATAATTTTTTGAACACGATAACCAACCCTGTCATCAGTGGCGTATTGAAGGGATGCTATTTTTAAAATCGTTATAGCTCCGTTCTTTATTAACCGATTTTCAAACTTTAAACGGTAATCAATAAAGAAATACATTTACTATCTTTTGAATGTATTGCAGGTTGCATAATTCTAAGAATACCATTTTGAATTTGCTGTAACTTCGTCAAATATTAACCGATTTTCAAAATTCAAAAGACAATCAGTAGAGAAAAACATCCGCTATCTTTTGAATGACCTCACGGTTGCATAACTCTAAAGATATTATTACAAAAATAACTCTCTTATTTATATATGAATCTTTAAAATTCAAATAACATTGCATTCTGTATGTCTAAATGTCTTAGTTTTATAGCTTTGTAACCATAAAACTCTTAAAATCAATTAACTATAACTTAAAGCATACTTAAAATTACAAGTTTGGATACTGATAATGGAATCTTCTGCTAACTTCGTCCTCTATGGGAAACAATGATTTCTTAAACTCTGTCCATTGGCCATAATTCAAGCTGAATAGACAACCGTTAATATCAAAAACAACTTGAACTTCGGTTTGCACATTTTTCACAATTACATTGAAATTATTAGTAAGAATGAACTTCTTTTGGGGATCCATACTAACCACTCCATTTTTTTTTACTTTAGAAAAATTTTTTAAATAATTTTTGTTACTTCTTAGAATCATGTTTAAAGAACAGTTGATGTATTTTGTAACCATTAGAAAGATCCTTCATTCCATCATATCTCATAAACAGTTTCTTAGTTTTCATATCTTTTAAAACTTGATCAGTATCTTCATTATATCTCTGTGGCAATAAGGTTTTGTATTTCTCATTTAGATGTACTAATACCCTTTCCCAGTATATTTTGTTTGTATCAATTTCCATGATGTTATTACGTATCATTTTCCTTCTTCCAGATCTTGCAATTTAACAAGATTTAAAATGTTAATATTGTTTTTCTTGTTTAATTGTGAGGTCATTTCTCATTTATTGTATAAAACTTTTAAAAACTTGTTCATTTTTGTAGTGATCTTATCTCGTTATATACCATATAGCTAATTGTATTAACAATGTCTTTTATATGTTTGTCTGTTAATTCTCCATTCATTACTTTATTACATTAAGCTCATCCTTAAACATAGCAATTTGAATAACCATATTTTTATAATACTCTTTCTTCGAAGCTATATTAAATCGTGTTGATAAACCAGTGATAACGGCAGAAGCAGATGCAAATGCTGTTGTAATAATTGAATAGACTGTAACAGGAATAAATATATTGATAAACCCCGTTGAAGCAGAAAGTAGTATCGAAAATGCAATAAGAATAACATAAATACATTTTAATCTCTTAAATTTTCTCTTATTTTTTGCTAGTAAGTTTTGGAGTGTTAATATAGTATCCTCAATTAACGCAATTAGATTCTCTCGTGGAATGTTATGTGGTATATTCATTTTATTAAATAAGTTTTTACGATCATTTTTAAATTATCGGCTTCATTAAATAAACAAACTGGAACAATTCGTTCCTATTAACCAAATTATTCTAGTCATCTAGCTTAAACACAAGTGGAACAATTCGTTCCTATTAAACAAATTATTCTAGTCACTAGCTTAAACACAAGTAGAACAATTCGTTCCTATTAAACAAATTATTCTAGTCATCTAGCTTAAACACAAGTGGAACAATTCGTTCCTATTAAACAAATTATTCTAGTCATCTACCTGAAACACAAGTGGAACAATTCGTTCCTATTAAACAAATTATTCTAGTCGTCTAGCTTAAACACAAGTGGAAAAATTCGTTCCGTTTATACGGTTTAAATCACAATCTGTTTATCTTGGTCTATATATAAGTTTTTATGATAATTACCATAAAAACACTTTACAAACTAAAAAACATCTAATCGAATTTAAATTTTCTCAATCACCTTTTCTTTCTGTACATCGTATTCAAAGTTTTTCTTACCAATCATAACCACATAATAAATGGTTTTATCAGGAACATCACTTTCAAAATTCACAGTCAATTTCAAGTTAGTTCTATCACTTACGGTTACTGATTTATGCTTGCTTGTATTAATAACAAACATTAGTCTATTTTCTAAGAATTCTCTTGGGTAGTAATACATCTCCGTGTTTCCAATTGTAACTTTCTTATATACCGTATACATTTCGTAAGCTTTGAGATATTTGTGTTTTTCGAAATCTAAGTTCAAAGACTCTAAGGGGAAACATTCATTTCTTCCATTCTTGAAGTGAATATTTTGAACCTTACAGTGATCGAATTTCCTTGAGTCTTTTTCTTGATTATCATTTCTATCAGTTTGGAAAGAGGCAATCACGAAATCAGGCATATCGAATTCGTTAGAGTTAAATTGTGTGGTTAAATCAAATTCTAAATATTTACCTGTAACTGACTTTTGTAAACATTGATATGTGTTGAAGGAAATAGGAATCTTACCTTCTTTTAACATGTTAGTTCTTAACAAGGTACCATAGCTAGATTCATAATGAACAACAGGCATTCTTAACTCCATATTTGTAATCTTAACTTTACCTGGATGTGGTTGATCATCTTCAAATGTCCCATCTTGTTTCTTAGTTTTCCAAATGAAAAATGCGCTATCATCAGATCCACTTCATTTAAATATATATTTCAATCCTCCTTTCCACATAATGTCTTTATAATCAGAACAAAACCCAGGTAAAACTCTTAATAGAAATAATATTTCCTCATCTGTTCTCCACCATTTGATTCCTTCCCATCCACTTTCATCATAATGATTTGCTTCTGGTTTTGAAATCGTACATGTATTTACAGCTGTTGAAGTTAACCCTTGATGGTCTATAATATCTAATATTTGTCCATGCTTGCTAATTTGTATTTGAGAAAACAGATGTGGAAAGAAATTATTAATGAGTTTAATATTTGCTTTACCAGTGTACTCACCGTCTGCATCTCTTCCTCTAATTTCAAAACTTACATACATATAAGCATAATAAGGATGAATATACCCGTCACCAATGTCGATATCAAACTCAATTGATCTGTTTGTTTTGTTTAGGTTTTCAATTGTTCTTTGATTAGGTTTAAAGGTTTGTAACCCATATGACTCTATCTTATCCATATTTATTATAAAGAAAAAAGTGTTCTTATCGTTTTTATGAATTAAATCCATAGAACAACTTAAATGTAACTTCTCCAAATATCCTTATTTCTATTCACCTGACTAATGATTTCTGAAAAAATATATCCATCTGTAAACATTTTTAATACTACAATACATAAATGCCCACATATTACTTCGTTAAATGTTGTATTCGATTGCTATTGTAATCTATATTATGACCAAGATATTCTACGAGTGTTTTAGTGGATTACCTCCGAATGAATCAAACACATACTTTCTCTTTCCTTCTTTCCAGTAACAAATCCAATGTCTTCCTATATTTTTAGATGCATCAAAGTTAACAATACCACAATACCACACTCATTCTTCCATGGCTGTTTAGGCAATTCATCACTCATAAACACACCTCTAAAGTTTCTTATCTTAAGTCGCTTAACAAGTTGTATTAGGTCTAAATTACTTAAAGGTTTAATTTCTTCTTTTTCTTTACTTTTTGGGCTTTTCGATTTTTGTAAGCGTACCACCTTCTTTTTCTTCCATTGCTAAATTATGTCTCTTTTGTTCTTCTAATTCCTGTTTATTCTTTTTTACTTCATCTTCAGCTTTTACAATAGTAACTACACTTTCAGCAGCTGAACCAAGAGCACCTATTAAAGCTAGAATGGTTGGAATTGTAAATATAAAACCTCCATAATGAACTTTATTTCTTTGTTTACTTACTTAACTTGTGATATAGAAAGAGTTAAAGACATACATTGTCCTTTACTTAGTTTCGCTTCTTTTTGTTTGATTTGCTTCTTAGTTAAAATATGATCAATATTAAATTGTACAAGTTCGTCGTTAGGAATTTTAAATGTAAAACTAGTCAACTTCATACTAATATATTTCTTATAAAACTTTTATAAAAAACATAAAAACTAAACACAAATACTTATAAACCTAAACCAAATCTTACTTTCTTATTCATAGCCAAAGCAGTTCCTAAAGCAGGTAATCGTTCTGTTAAGAAGTTTGCATCTTTAGCAAAAGCTCTTTCCCATTGTTTATTTTCTAACTCTTTGTCTGCAATATGTCTAGAAGCAGTATCTTTATTATCTCTGTAGTAAATATCATGTTCTCTACAACCTTCGTCTAGTGGGTTAATATCTTTATCTCCTCTTTCTAACCTTTCTTGTAGCTTCGTTCCCGGACCACAGTACGAAAATCCTGGAATATGCATCTCGAATGGAAGTTTATTAATAAAATCATTTAGTAGTCCTTTTCCATACTTCTCACTATTCCAAACTTTTGGTGGTAACGTATTCAATATCTTTATCAAATAACCCATACCCTTTGGATCATTAGGAATAAATTGTGCGAGTTTAGAATTAATCATATCCATTATACCTACTTTCTCATTGTAAAAGTTATCGTTTCCAGCTTTTTCTTCTCCATCTATAACTATCAATCTATCAATTAATTTTCTCATATCATCCATCCATACATATTCTTTAGGTAATTCGTTGTATATTTTTATTCCCTCTTCTGACTTCGGTGTTTTCTTTCTTGCTGGTGTTGGTCCTAGTGTTGGTTTTATATATTCATCCCAAATAGGTTTAATGATTTCAAGATATTTTTTACCTCTGTTAGATCTTTGTTTTCTTCTACTTGGGTCGCTATCTTGAAATGCTACATTAGAAGCAATAACTATCTGGGTATATTTTTGTAAATCATCCTCATCATAATTTGTTGGATTGTTTCTTGTCAATAGTTCCCATAAGCCTTCTGTTCCTGTATAATGTCGATTGTTTATTATTAAATGATCACCTTTTATTTTAACTTCTTTATCTCCAACCATATTTATTATTTTCCCATCCTCATTATATGCTTGTATTCCAAAAACCTTATCATCTCTTGTTCTATAATACCTTGTAGCAACTTTCCCAAACCATGTTCCTTTTTCAATTGGTTCTATACCTTCTACTTTATCCTTAATTTGTTTTCTCATATACTTAATTTCTTTAGTCACAGGCGAATCATCATCACCTATTGAACTATCATAACCTGTTCTTGGAGGTGTTTCACATAAATCAGAATGTAGTCTTGCATTTTTATTTACAACTGGAACTAACTTTCGAATAAAATTTTTATTTTCCTCTGTTACTTTTGCAACATTTTGTTCTAAGCCTTCAATTGCATCTATAACTTTGTTCCTTATATTTCTCATATCTACCTCGATTAGCTTGTTTAATTTCCTTAAATCTTTTCACAAGTTCCTCTTTTAACTTTATATGTTTCCTAGCTTCAGCAGCATCTAACTCACTCATTTATTAAATAAACAAAAAATAAAAAACGTACACGTTCAAGTACGTTCATTCACGTTCATTATACTTTTAAAAAGTTTTTAATTTTATTTCTATATTTCCCATTATTCGTTTTCCTAGTCATATCTATTGTTAAGAAACCATGCTCTTCTTCCCAACACTTATTGCAGTGTGATTGTAATTTTTCAAACGACATATCAGATCCAACAAATTCATCATATATGTGTTTTAAATTCACATTGTCCTGCCTAAAGATACAAAGAGAATTTAAGTTGTCTCTTATTAGTTGTTTTGGTACTTTAAAATATGTTTGTCCAAGATAGAAAGAGTTTAAACCTTTATGTCTACCTCGAGTAAAATATTCTCTAACATGGTTTTGTTGTTCTAAAATCAAATCATCAAACACTACCACAGAATCGTTCTCACACTCATCTAATGGAATAATCTCTTCGTTGTTTCCTTTTACTATTGTAATTGTCTTATTAATATCTCGTTCTATGTCTTGGAAAAGTTGTATTAGCTGTTGGTATTTAGATTGATGTAAACTTTTAGAATAGATATAAACATTTGTATACTTAAGCCAATCCGGTGCTAGTAAAAAGTTATCACGCGTTAGTATTGTTTTACCACAACAACTAGGTCTACAATTAAACATCTTATATCATCAGGTAGCAATATACCATTCTTCTTCTTTTTTACAGTTTGGTCTGATAACCTTACTCTGATATCCCATTTATTCATTTCAACTTTATTATATAATAAATGAAAGAATTTAATTTAAACGGTTATTCATCTGTACTAAGCACGTACTTGCATTATCCATTTGAAAACGATTTAGAAGTAGCTGTTCCGGGATTTTACACAACATACTTAACTCCAAACATTACAGAAAGAAATAATAAATTAACATTCTGTAGTAACATTCCTGACTATCCTAATCTTATAAAACAACTTATAGTTCAACCCGGTCAATATAATTTAAAAGAATTAGAAGAATATATTAAATCAAATCTTCCATACTCCACCGATGCTTTTAAAAATATTAAATTTACTGAAGACAGAGAAAAAATAGAGTTAAAATATTTAGCGAACATTGTGATATAACCTTAGATACAATTAACACTGTATTAGGTTTTAGTCAGAAGAAGTTAGCTAAAGGTTCAGAACATGTTGGAGATAAGATACCAAAGTTTCACCCATCCGATACTATAAATATTTACTGTGATTTACCAGAAGGCGTGATTTTAAAACATAATGATACAACACATAACGAAACAGATTTAATTGCAACGTTTAGAACAAACGAAGAATTTCGAGAGCCAATCATATACGAGCCGAGAGAAAATATATTTTTCCCAATACATCAAAACAAATTTAATAATTTCAAAGTTTCAATTCGAGATGAGAATGGTGATTTGATTGACTTTGGTGGAGCTCGTATAGCTGTTCTTGTCGCTGTTAAATAGATATAAATTTTATATATAATAAATATGGATATCTTTGGTAATGTTAAAATTAGGATGAATGATACTATTAGTGAAGAGCTAAAAACCCTAATGATCTAGATAAAGTTTTTACATCAAATAATAGAACATGGGTTGATTTTAAAAAGAAAAGACTTGTTAATGTAGCTAATGCTATTGACCAACAAGATGTAGTAAATTTTCATCAGCTTGAGCCAATAAATAGTCAATTAGAAAGTGATAGAAAGAAATTTGAGGATGTATTAAAATCATTACAAAACACACACATAACGGTAGATAATATTAATGCTTTTCGGAAAGAATATAAGGAAGAAATCCAAAAGACTAATAATAATGTAGTTCTTTTGTTTAGTGCAAAGGTTTCTATATCAGAGTTCAATAAATACAAAGCAGAAATGTCATCACAGTTAGAGAATGTTGTTACAAAGAATAATATATATAAATTTGTTACAAAAGATTTCCAAAAATCAAACAAAGAAGCAAATATGTTCATTATGAAGAAAGAAACTATAAATCTATTATGTCGATTGAGAACTGAGAATGTTAAAGACCCAATCTTTAGAATATTTAATCTATCGAATGGTTATAAGTTTCTCTATAATGGGAAAATAATGCATATGGAATTAAGTTTGGATAAATACTATCTACATATATTTTTGAACGATACTTTAGTTGAAACTTTTCCTTTAGACGTTAAAAATGGTGATATAATTACGTTTCAAGCAGATAAAAATTCAGCTTTCGAAGAAGGACAATTACTATCTGTTATTATATACGTAGAAAGAGAACTTAAATGATTTTCTATTTAATAAACAGGATGTATTGTGTTAAGTGCAAGAAATCTACAGATACGAAGAAAGGTACCATTAGAATAGAACAAACAAAGAATGGAAAATATACTAAGAAAGGTATTTGTTCTGTATGCGGTGTTACTAAATCTCAATTCGTTAAAAGGAAAGATTGACTAGAGGAAGGTAAAGGTATTAAAGAAGACATTATAGAAGAAATTCACAAACCTTCCAGAAAGAATTATCCTAGGTTAAGTGTTATTGTTAAAGGTATAGATGATTTATGGCAAGCAGATCTTGTAGAAATGGATAGCGGAGTATTAAAAGGTGTTTCCAAATTAAATAAAGGCTATAAGTATCTGCTAACGATTATGGATGTGTTTTCGAAATATGCGTTTGCTGTTCCTGTTAAAGATAAGAGCGGTAAGAATATTACAGAAGCATTTGAATCCATATTAAGAACGAGAAACCTAGTAACTTACAAACTGATCAAGGCAAAGAGTTTTACAATAAAGAATTTAAGAAGTTGATGGAGGAAAACAAGATTAATCATTAGTCAACCTATAGTGGTAAGAAAGCTTCTGTTGTTGAGAGATTTAATAGAACACTTCAACGAAACATGTGGAAGAAATTTACAACGCAAGGAAGTTATAAATGGATAGAGATATTACCAACACTAGTTAGTGAGTATAATAATCAGCTGCATAGAACAATTGGTTTAAAGCCTATAGAAGTTAGGAAGAAGAATGAGCGAACAATATTGGAGAAAGTGTATAAGAAAGAATATAAGCGTGTTGAACCCAAATACCATTTAGGTGATCATGTTCGTATAAGTAAATCGAAAGTGTTATTTGAGAAAGGATATACACCTAATTGTTCAACAGAAGTATTTGGTATTAATGAAGTTATCCCATCTAATCCACCTACGTATAGATTTAGAAAAAGAAAATGTGCAAGGTAGATTTTACGAGCCAGAACTATTAAAGATGAACCATAAAGATGAATACTTGGTGGAAAAGGCGTTGAGAAAGAAAGGTAACAAAGTATACGTTAAATGGTTAGGATTTGATGATTCACATAATAGCTGGATAGATAAAAGTAATGTTGTAATGTAAATATAAATGTCTTTTATAGTTATTATTCCATAAAAGGCTAGTATATTACAATAACAAACTAAGTGGACTGAATTCGGACTACTTTGAAAACTCATCTTACACAGCAACGAAAAACTTTACTAAAGGAACTTACGAAATAAAACTTGCAGATAGCGAGGAAAAATAAGTTAAAAAATTATTTTCTAAACAATAAATATGGATACTATGGATAGTTCTCTTAGTTTAAACGATATTTGTTACAAATAGATTAAAGACAATTATTGGTATGGTATTTTTGGTGATTTCAACTTGATTATAGATAAGAGTACAGGATATTTTAATGCTACTAAGTTGTGTCAAAATGGGGGGAAAGAATTTAAACATTGGACAAGGTTAGACAAATCAAAAGATCTCCTACGATATTATAACAAGAAATTAGGTGGGCCAGATCTGCACCACCAAAACTCATTTTACATAGTTGAGTCAAATGGAACAAATAAACAAGATCCGTTAGTATCAGGAAAATATGTAAGAAAAGAATTAATATTGAGTATCTCGTTTTGGATTTCAAACGAGTTTTATGATAAGTGTTACAATATAATCGAAGATTACTTCACACAAGACTTTAAACAGATTCAAGAAAACCAAAAAGAGTTGCAAATAAGAGAAGGGAAAATAGAACAAACAATGGAGAGATTGAGAATTCAAAACGAGGGCTTAAAAGAAATTGCAACACCATATACAGACGATAATTCAAAAGATAATTGCCTAATCATATACAGAAAGAAGAAACTTAATGATTCTTTCCCTCATTATGCAATCAGAAGTCAAAAGAGAAGCCTATATAAGCCTCTTAATGAAGCAGAAGAAAAATATCCGAATCATGAGATAATATACGAAAAGTTTAGAGATCCTAACAGTATTGAGTTATTCAACCTAATGCAGCAAGAACTAGATATTCGTAAAGTAAGGTTAATGAGTTTTGGACACCCCTATCAGAAGATTTGGTTACAGAAATAGATTGTTTATATGATCGGTTAATATCTAATCCTATGTAGAAACTTAATTCGTAGCAATCAAAAATTTTCTATATAATAAAAATGGAGAAACATTTTGATTTATTACATGATAGACTTAAACTAATTCACAAATATCTTAAACTCTTAGCAGCACTATTAGAAAAACAAATATTATTAAAAGAAAAGGAGATGATATTAAAAGAAAAAGAGAATGCAGAACACTCACAGGAATCAAATTGGGATAGTGGAAGTCAAAATGATAGTGATAGTTACGAAGATTATGATGAAGTAGATTCTTCTTAAGTCGTAGCGGTGTTTTATGAATTATTTACATAAAAGCCATGTAAAGAGTGAAAATGAATTAGTAGCTTTAATGGGGTTATTTCCATTAAAGTCCTGTTTTAATAGAATATGCTAATAGATATCGAGATTTTCAGTATTAGCTGTTGTATTAGATATGAAAATGATTAATTTTTATCCTATTTTCTATAATACGAGGATGGTGTCGATACTTGCTGCTAAGCCTATATTCGACAACGTATGTAATTATTTAAATATCAAAGACAAATTCAACTTTAGTAAATCATTAAACATGCTAGATCATTTATTTAAAAGATCATAAACAGAAAACAATAAAGAACTAGAGCGCTTTATATTAAAATCTAATGCTATGGATCTTCCTTCTAATATACTAGAAACGTTATCTGAAGAACAGTGGAATACAATTTGTATAGGTAATTTGTCTGAAGATTGGATGAGAAGATACGATGATAAAATTAACTTTGATCTAATAGGAGAGCATCAATGTGTTTCAGATGATTTTATAAGAGATTATGATGATAGATTTGACTTTTATGCTTTATCATATCATCAAGAGTTATCAGAGGCTATTATGAGGGAATATGCTGACAAGATAGATTGGGGGATAATAGCAGAATATTGTAATAGTAGAACTAATAAACTATCTGAATCATTCATGAGAGAATCTAAAAACAAAGCTTATTGGGAAGTATACACAAATGTAGAAATACCAAGAAATTTATATTATTAAACCAAAAAAATGAATTAGTTTTCATTAGATCAATATTAGTTTTGATTGGTTGTTACCATGAAAGGCATGTTCTAATATAATATGCTAATAGACATTGAGATTTCCTAGGTCGCATGAATATTAGTTGTTGTATTAGAAAACGAAAATGATTAAAATTATTTTATAGAATAAAAAACAATAAAGTAATTATGAGTAATTTAATTAAACATACAGTAATTGAATTAAAAAACTTATGTAAAGGAAAGGGGATAAAAGGTTATTCCCGATTAAGAAAAGCAGAATTTATTGACCGTATTAAAGAACATGAAGATGAGCAAAACAGATTAAACTTTAACTGAACATTTCCATTTCAAGAAGACATTTTTGAAAAACCAAAATCTAAGAGATTAGGTAGGAAGAAAGCTTTAAAACTGTTCCCATTTTAAAAAGATGTATTTGAAGAAACTAAACCAGCACGTATACCCAACAAAGTAGAAACACAGGTGGTTATAAAGACCCAATAATATTTTTAGATACAAGTGGAAGAGTTGCTATTACCAAAATCAAAGAGGAATTAAAATTTCACCCTGTTAAAGTTAACCTTGTTTTCATTTGTGATTATATAAAAGATAAAGAAATAGAAGAGCGCAATTTCAAAACATCAAACGAGAGAATATTAGAATCAACTGACTTAAATGAATATATATATATATCCCATGCCAAACAAAAGCTTCCTAGAGAAATGGAAGAATTTGAAGGTAGAGGATCAGGATGGACTTTACATCAAATTAAATACTTACAAATCAGATTAAACAAATATGTACCATTAAGAGCTTCTTCCTATATAGAACTTCCTAAACCAATTAAAGTTAAGAAAGCAGTGATTAATATTAAAAATGAAGACAATAAATGTTTCTTATACACTATTGCAAGTTACTTAAAACCTGTTGAAATACATCCTGAAAGACCTTCACACTATAAACGACTTGTTGCTAAATTAGAAAAGAAGTATTGTGATAACATTGAATTTCCAGTGCAATTAAAAATATTCCAAAATTTGAAAGAAGAAGTAATATTTCTAGCAATGTTTACAGCTATGACAAGAACTATAATGTATATGCACTTCAAATCACAAAAACAAAGCAAGAAAAACATGTTAATTTATTATATGTAAAAGATGATCAAAATAATCATTTTTGTTGGATAAAAGACCTATCATGATTAATAAGAAGTCAAGTGACAAAACATACCGAGAAGTTATACTTTTGTGATAGATGTTTAACAAGACACTTTCGAAATGAGAAGCAGTTGACAAACCATGAGATATATTGTAAAGAGCATGAGGCTGTTAGAATAGAACTTCCTAAACCATATGACAATCAAATAGAGTTTCAACACTATAATCGATCATTAAGAGTTCCATTTGTGAAAATTGCTGACTTTGAATGTATCTTATGTAAGTTAAAAATAGAACATAATTGTACTAAAACAGTAAAATATCAAACGCATGAACCAATGAGTTTTTGTTACTATGTCAAATATTCAATTGGAGATTATAAAAGTCCTGTTAGTTATATAGGTCCAGATGCTGCAAAAGTATTTATTGAAATGTTACAAAAACAAGCAATAGAAATTATGGAAATATATAAAAGGATAGTTAATATGAACCCGCTTACCTAGGAAGAAATAGAAGCTTATAACAGTTCGGATACTTGTCATATATGTGAGAAAAACTTGAATGGCTTACCACTAGCCGTTGAGAAAAAAATAAATATATTAGAGAAGAAAATACAATTCTATAGGGATAAAGATGATATGAGTAAAAAAAATAAAAGAATGGAAATATAAATTAAGAAAATGTTTGTATAAGATAAATAAAAACAAAGCAAAAGTAAGAGATCATGATCATTTAACTGGAAAGTTTAGAGGTGCAGCTCACAGTGATTGCAATTCAAACTATAAAAATCCTAACTTTGTTCCAGTATTTCTTCACAACTTAACTGGCTATGATACGCATTTGTTCATTAAGGAGTTAGCTTATGATACACAGAAAATTAAACTGATCGCAAATAATGAAGAAAGGTAAATAACATATGAAAAATATATAAAAGCAGGACCAAAAGATGGAATACATTTAAGATTTGTTGATTCATTTAGATTTATGTCAAAGAGTTTAGCAGAGTTAACTAGTAATTTAAAACCAGTACAATTTCGAGAAACATTAAAGTTTTTCCCGATTGATAAACTTGATCTAGTTATTACTAAAGGTGATTATCCATATGATGATGTTGATTCATTTGAAAAATTAGAAGAACCTGTTTCATTATCTATAGACAAATTTACCAACAGATTAACAGGAGAAAAAATGAGTTCTGAAAGCTGTAAGCTTCATGTACGAGTTTGTAAAGAATTCGATCTGAAGTTAGTGAGGGACTTAACTGAACATTATAACAAAACAGATGTCCTTCAATTAACAGATATATTTGAAAACTTTAGAGATGTGTGTTTAAAGGCATATGAATTAGATCCTGCATGGTATTATACAGCACATGGCTTATCGTGGGATGCAATGTTAAAGATGACTAAAATTAACTTAGAAATGTTAACTGATTATGATAAAATACTAATGCTAGAAAAGGGTATACGAGAAGGAATCTCACAATGTAGTAAAAGATACGACGTAAAAGCAAATAACAAATACATGGTAAATTATTATAAAGATGAGTGATCAACATACCTAGCATATCTAGACGCAAATAACTTATATGGATGGGCGATGAGTCAATATATTCCTTATAAAGATTTTAAGTGGGTTAAACCTTACATACATATAATGAACATTCCAGATGACTCAGAAACTGGTTACATATTAGAAGTAGATTTAGAATATCCAAAGTATTTACACAACAAATATTCTGATTTACCATTAGCACCAGAAAACATGTGTCCACCAGAAACTAAACAATCAAAATTATTAACAACACTTTACAATAAAGAAAGATATGTTATTCACCATAGAAACTTAAAACTATATATGTCACTTGGAATGAAATTAAAAAAAGTGCATAGAGTATTAGAATTCAAACAATCAGACTGGTTAAAGAACTACATTGATTTAAATACAAATATGAGAACGCAAGCTAAAAATGAGTTTGAAAAAAATTTATAAGCTCATGAATAACTCAGTATTCGGAAAAACAATGGAAAATATTCGAAAGAGACAGCCCATACAATTAGAATGTCATCCTGAAAGAGTAGAAAAATTAATTGCAAAACCAAATTTTGATTGCAGAACAATATTTACAGAGAATTTGTGTGCTATACATATGAAAAAAGAGCGATTGACATTTAATAAGCCAATATATGTTGGTATGAGCGTATTAGAACTATCAAAACTATTAATGTATGATGTTCACTATAACACTATGAAGCCTAAATATGGAAAGAATATAGATTTATTTTACATGGATACTGATAGCTTTATATATGAAATTGAAACTGATGACTTTTACAAAGATATGGTAGAAATAATCGACCAATTTGATACGCGTGAATATAAGGAAAATAATATATATGGAATACCACTGATAAATAAGAAAGTAATAGGTAAGGTGAAAGATGAGAATAAGGGCAAAATAATGACAGAGTTTATTGGATTGAGATCAAAGATGTATGCCTTTAAAGTAGAAAATGAGGACAAGAAAAAGCTAAAGGAGTAACTAAATGTGTGGTTACCAAGGAGTTGAGATTTAATGATTATAAAGAAAGTTTATTTAAAAATGCAAAAACATATAAAGATATAAACCTCATTAGAAGTTATAAGCATGATATATATAGTATAACCGTTCATAAGCTAGCATTAGATTCTTCAGATGATAAGATATATATTACGAGATGGTGTAAATACATTAGCTTGGGGTCATTATAAAATAGAAGAGGAGTAGTTGTAGTTTTAGTTATAAGTTTTAGATGTAAGTTAGTTATAAGTTATAGATGTAAGTTTTTATGATTTTAAATGTCATAAAAGCCTATGTGCAGTGCAATTACTCAATCTACTTTGTGCTATTCTTCTTTGTTAAAGTACTATGGCCAGTGATGGATTCATAATTATTTTGGCAGTTAGGGGGTGGAGGGGGAAAAGTGTCCTAGAATATACATACATACCCTACTTTCATGTTCTCGCCTGCGTATGTTTGCACACTCATAACGACTTCCTTGTCTGTGAGGCAGTGTTAGACGACTGAAGAGGGCTGTAAAAAAATAGAATTACAGAAAGGAATAATTAGTTGGAAGAAAAATTGGTATCAGTACCCTACTTTAATGTTCTCGCCTGCGTATGTTTGCACACTCATAACGACTTCCTTGTCTGTGAGGCAGTGTTAGACGACTGAAGAGGGCTGTAAAAAAAATTGAATTACAGAAAGGAATAATTGGTATCAGTAACATGTGTTCCTTCTATTGAATTTTACACCAGGAGAATCTTTGTGCCAAAACGTTGAAATTTGCCCATGTTATGAATACAGTTACTTTTTGTGTGAATTAAAAGTGGAAAGGCATCAATCACCGCCATTTTAAAGCCTTTCTAGACGAACTGAAAACGGAGCACGAAGATCTGATCTACTGTTCTGAAATACGTTGGTTGAACAAAGAAAAGATGCTGCAGCATTTTTATAATCGGATAAAAGCAATGGCACTTTTCTTGGACATGAAAAGAAAACCCATGTCCCAGTTAAGCGACAGAAAGTAGTTGTGTGATCGTGCATTTCTTATGGATATTACATGTCACTTGGCTCTTAAACTTTAAGGACATGTCAAATACTTTCAAGCGAAGCTAAATCTGTGGAAAAATCAAATGAAGAATTTAAGTCCTTCCGACTTTCCAACCCTGTTGCAGGGAGAGAAATCATTCTGTAACTTTCCTTTCTACGCAAACTTATTGGCAGTTTTGTTTGAAGAATTAATGTCTGATTAAGATACTTCAGTAGGGAGAAAGTGAAATTCAGTATTTTTTTATTAGCATTAAGCGATGGTGATAGTAGCACTCCTAACAATTTGCAGATAGAACATTAAATTTCAGGAGGATGTTTCTTTGAAAAGGAAATTTGAGAACACCTGCTTGTAAAAATTTTGAAAAATACTTTCCATGCAACAAGTACTCCAACATAACTCTTTTCAACCTGAGGACCATGGCATTGTTTGGTAGCACGTATCTATATAAGCAACTCTTCTCGAACATGAAGCAGGTCAAATTCAAGGAGAGGTCAAGGATAACAGATGTCCACCTTGAAAACTACCTCCACATTGAAACATCTAGTGTACCCCTGAACGCTAAGAGACTGGTTTAGGATATAAAGGGTCAGGTTTCCTCACTAATATTGTTGTAAGTAAACATACTATTTTGCTCCTCTTTAGTGAATGAATATTTTAGCTACAATTATAACAGTTTTGCGTTTTTGTAGTGTAAATTACGATGAACTTTCTCCATCATTGAATGCAATACTGTTAAATTGTCTTAAAAATGATATATATACTAACATCATGGCCCGCGACGCCAATTAGTACTCTATGATTGGCCCACCCACTGTCCCAAGTTGCACACTCTGATATAGACGGAACTCAAAAACTTGAGGATATCCTCCTGCGGATATAGGAAAGAGTTCGCTGCTCTTTCCGTGCAATTCCGTGCTGCATCACGCTTTTCAATGTTTTCACTGACTTCGGAATCGGCATCACTGGAATTGAAGCTTTTCTGTCATTTTTTTTACTTTGATAGCAACAATCGTAGCTGATGTTGGAAGTCTCTAGAAAGACTCTAACTTCAAGTCTCATAAAAATGAAATCTTCTTTTTCATTTTCCACTTTGACAGTAACATTCGTAGCTGATGTGGGAGAACTAACTTCAACATTTATGAAAATAGTTTTCCTGTTCATTTTCCACTCTTGTCAATAGCATTCGTAGCAGATGATGTAGGATCGCTAACTTCAGTACTATATTCACTCTGTTGGCAGTTAGTAGTTGATAGTTTTCCAGGTTTGGAGGCACTAAGTAGGTATATGATCATTTTGCAGGCATCATTATCTCCATCTAAATAACATTGCCTTCTTTGCACGACGCCGCATCGATTTTCACGATTTAAAGCTTGGTCCATGCGGTCCGAAATTTTCTTTTATGTGTTGCATCTTGGGGGCGATTCGTTAAGAGGGCGCACTGGGCGCCGGCCGGTATCCCGGTGGCCCTATCCGCCCCTGCACACACATACATAAAAGCAAATACAAGCTTAGCATCTGAATGAACTGTAAAAAAAAAAACCTTCTCTTTGCTGTACATTGAATTCAGCGTTAAAAAAAAGACATGTACTCCCATGCGCAAAAAAAAATTGCGCGTATTCTGTAACTCACGATTTTCCGTATTTATTCCTTTTTCCTTACGTTTATGGGTAAAATTGAGTTATTAGTATGTGGAGATAATAGAGAGCAATCCATCTAAGGAGATATTTCCAAAAAATATAATAAAATAATAAAAATATAAACAAAAAACAAAATTATGCTCGGTTTTGTGTATAGTGGCAACGATGATTTCTAGGGATTTTTTCAGTAGTACAGCACGATTGCGGAGGGAATTCAGTAGGGAAGTCGAGGAGATGGATCAAGGAACTGGATACTGAACTAAAATGTTGCATTTATTGATTAAAACCTAGTGTGTAGATTGCCTGCAAAATATAAATTAGCTTCTGTAACTAAGATGTCGTACAAAAATATAGAATTAAACAGAAAAACTCTTATGTTAAAGTTCGAAGCGATACGCACCATGGTTATGAAGATTATTTCTTAAGAAAAAAGAACAAACACAACGTAGCGTCTGTGGTTAGGTGGATAGAGTGGCGGACTCGTAGTTATTTTATTACTTTGACACCACATCGAATCCCATCCTATCCCACTTTTTTTTTTTTTTTTTTTTTTTACAAAACATTATAATTTTCATGTTAATAAGAACCGAAGCAATATACTAAGGACAACTTATTGATATCCAGGATTACAGTATTGGTAATAGCTATTGTTTTCAGTTCATGTTGTTGTATAGCTTCTCTTACCCTGTTTTCTTGGGAAAATAACAATTTTGTCTCCAACAAAATGTAAAGGATATATACGGACAGAAAAAGACATCTTAATATCAAACGTGATTTATCGTGATGAAATGGACTAGTTTGCCATTATTTAAAAAAAAAACTGAAGTAAATTACTGAAGTTGACTTCCCTTTAGCTTTTAGCTAAGAAAATATTTTTTTCTTTATAAGACTATAGTTTATGAGGCAAGGTGTGTGATCATACCCACAAATTTAGGTAGGGAGTGAAAGATAATCATTTATACAAACATTTTGCAGGTTTAGGTGCGTGAAACACCAATACACCATGGTCTCGCTTATCCGACCATCCTTTGTTACACATACCGTATGATCCGATATATCATTTCAGAAAGCACCAATCGGCAAGAAGAACTGCAAGTTGTGGTCTTAATCTATTTTTCATGCTCTGGAGTATATCGCCTAGCGCGCCCGTCTACACGTTGACTCATACATCTATCATTCAGTGCAGACACGTATCCAGGTTTTCTATTCGGAGGGGGCCCAACACGAATCCTCGTAAGCACGTAATTCTAATGTTTTAAAAATATCAATATCAATAATAATAATAATAATAATAATAATAATAATAATAATAATAATAATAATAATAATAATAATAATAATAATAATAATAATAATGCAACAGTTCTGTATTTCTCTTAAACTTTTTCCTACTATTCATTTATAAACCGGTTTACTTTGGAAACTGCATTATAGCACAAACAAAATGAAACATATTTTCGAGAGAAATGTAACTAAAGAAAACTGTCTGCTACGTATATCACATAACAAAAATAGCAAGAAGACATTGAGTGTATCGTTCTAATATATTAAAGTTAAAAACAGAACGGAAACAAAATGTTAATCCTATTTAATTCCTGTTCTTTAATTCCAAATGGTATAATGGCATTAATGTATGTTCTTAGAATTATAACAAGACAACAGCACATTACCCAAAGTTTGGACACTGACTATTAGTAAACTGATATAAAAGAATCTCAAAAGGGTAAAAGGATGTTTATTAAAAAGTGCTTGAGTTTCGGACGGGGACAGCCCTCAGGCCCTCACGCTGGATACGTCCCTGATTCAGTGCAGTGCAGTCATTTGTTATAAAACATTATTATTAGATGTGTAATATGTAAAATTATATCATAAGTTTTACTTTTAACAGGTCTTTGCTTAACACATCCATATTATCCAGCGTTCTGCCTGCCTGTTTATGTCGGATAAGCGAAATTCTACTGTATTTCCAAAGCTAGCATATACATGAACTAGAATTGTATTGTCCTAGAACAGACAATAGTGTGAAATGCTTATATTAAAAGGCTGGAATAAAAAAAATACTGTTTTGGTAGCGTGAAAACAAATTAAAAACAATTCAATATATTTCCTAGGTATTAGATTATCATCTTATTGTGTCGATATGTATTCTTTTTTTAAACATAGTTTTAAAAGTCATACCATTCTCAATATTCCTAAGGAAATCGAAAGAAAAACTCCTATGTGCCTCTTGTGGCAAAGCGGCTTAAGTGCGTGGTCTGAAACGTTAAGGTATAGATAGAGTACCCGTACTTCAAAAATGCAAATCCGGGACGCTACTAAATTACGAGAATCTTTGACATGCTTAAAATTGAAAGAAGTGTTGAATACTAAGTTACTTTTCTCCATTAGATAGAGTTGTTCAAGCATTACGTTATCACATTTTTATTCCTTTCACTAGACCTTCTTCCAAGGGCGCCGATTTCTCTGTAAATTTTTTTCTGGGGGGGCATTCAAATGCAGACGATATATATTAGGATTTTAAGGCAAATTGCATTCAAATTATGCCAAATATTGTATATTAATAAATACAAAGGGGGCCTACATGAGCTTTGGGGGGCCCGGCCCCCTAGGATCGGCGCCCTTGCCTTCTTCCTAGTTAAGCAAACGTAAGCAGATGATTTATTCCCTTCCCCTGGTAAGCAAAATGTTTTTTGTTTCTCAAGATTTGTTGTGTTTCGTGAAATAACAGCAGGAATTTCCAGATTACTTAACCATCTAAATGAATGTTTTCACTTAGAGCCATCCCGTCGATTCGCTTTGCCTAGGACTAAAATAAATTAAGGGTCAATAATGAAAGAGATATGTGGATCGAAGATCTTTGTTTGTTCGAACTTTGATTTTTTCAAATCCATGATGGGAAATTATATTATGTGTACAATTTTCGAAATTAATAGTATACAATCGTAAAAATATCTTACAAAACGATGGTTTATTGCAAAATACTTTGACTCAAAGAATAAATTACAAGTAATAAACTTGTTACTTTTCCTGAAGAGTCTAAGTCTTGAATGAGACAGAGGCTCTTCAGCGTAGTGCTTGGAAAGATTGCCTCACTTGTTCTACCTTCCCGTGACTCAGCCTTGATTCGACTTGATCCTAAACGGATTATTCAGAAGTCGAAGTCGGAAGATGTTTCCCATTTTTCCCAAATAGTCTTGGTCGATTACAATCTGCCTCACTTGTGAGGGGACAACCTCATGCCGTAAGCATCGGTGGACTACCGATAGGCAACTAGCGACATGTCCCCAAAAATTGGTGCTCCCGCAGCCAAAAATTGGTCCCACTTCCGCTTTGAAAACTATACCACTACTGGCAGAGAAGCGACGGAACGCCAACGAACCACAAAATTGTTCCCCTAAAATACGTTAAATCGCCTTTGAATTAAGGTCAGTCTACAAACATTTAAAAAAAAGTAAAAATAAAGTGCCCTGAGCTGGGCGTGAACCACCAACCTTAGGGTTATTAGGTGCGTGTTCTTCCGAATTCGCCACGGAGACGATTGTGAAGACACAGCTTGTAGAGTGATAAATCGTTGAAGTATTTTTAATATTTCTAATCAGAGTGCTCCATTAACCGTGTATATTTGACGATAACTGTTTGGAATCAGATCAAATGCACTCGTCATGTAATTTTATAACAAAATGGCAAGCATCTATTTACTTTTTTCATAGTTCTCCCATATTCACTTGCTAGTGATCGGCGACAGTTGCCAACTAAATTCATACAATTATACGCACCCATCTCAAGATTTTTCACTTCATGTTGTAAAGGAAGGAGTTACTCTTGACCCCCGGAGCTCAAGTATTGTCCTCATAATAACAATTCGTCAGGGAAAAGTAATATATAATAATAACCGCATGCACATGACTGGGATAGTTCGTGTTGGTCCCTTTGCGATTCTCCGTGACAAATCAAAGGAGCGGGAATCAAAATGAAGTCCTCGCTGTTACGTGGTGGTAACTTCAATATCCCCGATTCTAGATATCTGCTTCGACTCGACGAATCCCTGCCACTAGTGGCACACTAGCGGCAATCCTTCGACGCGTCGCTATATTCACGATCGCCATTTACCAGCAAGTGGGCCACTAGGTGTTGGCGACGTTTACGGCATGGAGAAGCTAATAAACAAACCAACCAATAAATAAATCTAAAACCTTATAAAAATGTTTTCCCAAAATTTACATCTAGCAAAATCATTTGTTGGTATTCCAGAACTGCAAATTCACCTGTATTTATAATTTACTTCTATCGTAGTTTTGATATGAGAATGATGTGTCTGAAACTGTAACACAGGTCATTAAGACTTTTTTTTTTTTTTTTTTGCTTTAGTCAGATTTAGCAGTTTTACTTAGCATTTAGTCAATTTGGATCTGTGATTTTAGAGTTTTAGAGATTTCCTTAAATTTTTCATTTCTACAACAGTTGGCAACTAACACCATTAACGTATCTCTTTCGATATTTCCATAGGCAATGGCTTGGTCACTCCCAGTATATTTCATACAATGAACTACGGTGTCTTACTCCATTAATCCGAACTACATTTAATATCCAACAACTCTGTACATTTTCTCTTAAATCTGCAAACTTTCTACTAGGTTAAAACTGAGTATTTTCTATTTTCTTCCTTTCTTGCTAAAACGAAAGTCTTCTTTAGACAACCTGAAATGATGACTCTATATTACATTATGTTGCATAGGGCATTTTATGTAGCATATCATTTGACAGTTGGACACTTTCTTCGTATATTGAAAGCAACAGGGATTAAGTCCTTCTACACTTACATGGGAAGTAAACAAACTCTTTTTAATTCGTGGAATTGTGCCAATGCACTAGGTCCAGAGAGTTTTTAATTTAAGATTATTATTATTATTATTATTATTATTATTATTATTATTATTATTATTATTATTATTATTATTATTATTATTTTATTGACTTAGGTTTTCCTGAATATTAAGCAATATTTCACAAAAAGTTGGTATTTTTAAACAAATGTGTTCGATATCAAGTTTTCATAAAGTAGTCACTCTCTCCTATAAATAATTTCAGAGGGGCCGCGGTGGCTCAGTGATAAAGCGTTCACCTTTGGTGCATGGGATCCTTGGTTCGACCCCAGCTCGCACCAAGTGAATTTTGTGGTGGACAAACACTATGTGCATGGGTTTTCTCGGGGTTCTCCCTTTTCTCCCACTTTCTTCATTCCACCATTTCATTCATTTCTCATCATCACCGTGTCCTTTTGCCTAGTCGGTATAACCATGGGGCGTCAAACTTAAAGATTTGATCTCAAATAATTCCAACCCAAACAGTTGCAGGAAGTATGTCATTTCGAATAAAACAAACTACTCTATAAAATTCTGAGTACAGTATTATTATTTTTTAAATATACAATTCTAGCGGACCTTATTTCTAAATCGAAGGGTAAGAAGACTAAATTCACTTTTATTATTATAGATTAATTTCAATTGAAGCAGTTAAAATAGGTGGGGAAAAATTAGAAAGCCATACCCTATATTCCAGTGTGCCACAACCGGATAACAGGCACACTGGCGTGCCCAGCAAATTACAAGAATATTTGTCGAGTTTATTTTATTTATTATTATCAACGATTCTCCCATGGATCAGCTGTCTGTATACAGTTAAACAAACAAGTATCACGTTGAGGGAATGAGTGTAATTATTTACTTTAATAGTAATAGAAAGGTATATTTTCTTGTATTTTCTACCGGGAATAACTGCATCCGGTCTAGAAAGCTGGAAAGCTAACAACGAAGGAACCCGATGTGCCAAACACACACCACTCTATAGTCATGAGTGCCACAAGTCCTTTTCTACGTCTTGGCACCCTAAAGGTTGTTGCCTTCAAAGAGAGAGAGAGAGAGAAATAACTTAAGTCTATTGCACTTCCATGCTTAAATAAATACATTATGTAAATAACTGTTTCGTTTTCTGTTTTTATTATTATTATTATTATTATAAATTTCTTAGGAAGTTGACTGCCATATGTATGCACACTGCTCTCCCGTGCAGCGCCTCGTGTATGATTTTCCATACATAAACTATATATTCCAAGTTTGTTGTGTTCGTTCTATAGGTGTGTTTGTAATTAGATGCATATGGCGTATAAGTCAAAATTTAATGTCCACGCTACGTATATGCAAAACCATAGACAAAGAAATTTATGAACAAAGACATTTATGGCGCTAAAACAAAGGGCAAAAATAAAGAATTACTGGCGGATTGTTGCCCGTTGTGCACAGGTATTAACGGTTAACAGTGTTAAATTTGAACACATAGTTTTAATTAAGCACGAATTTAACTTATAGAGTACAGTGCGGAAAGGCTGAGGAGTTTGCTAGGATCGTTACAATATCGAACCCCGTAAAATGAACTGCAAACCTGTCCGCAAGCCCCCCGTAATGTTCAACAGATGTTGTGCATTAATGCACATTTCAATGCAAACCTATATAGACCTACGCACTTCAATACTAAACGAAGGTGCAGAGACTATTCATGAGTTCCAGTATTAAACTCTCTCACCCAATGTATTTTCCTAACATGTCTCCCAGCGATTACAATATTTTTTGGTATCTCAATCACTTCCTAGTAGGATAGCTTTAACTAGAGACCACTGATTAACCTGGTATTGGATGTTTCACTTTCTTACCTTTGGAGTTGACAGTCATGAGTTGGACTTTTACACGCAAATATCTAATATTAACAACGTTTCTTCTAGAATTTCGTAATATTGTATTATTTCTTTGTATTATTCATTAGCTTGGTTAGACTTGTTTAAACACTTTTCTCTTTGCACCTATTCCTTAACGTTGGATAAAAATACACTAGCTCTCACCGGGAATCAAATCCAGAACCAATGCACTTGAACCATTTGGCCACAGCAAGGCACATTTAAAAAGAAGTTTCAATTTTCTTAGGAAAATTGCGATTGGGTGTAACATTTAAAAATATATTTAAGAATGGGTACGGATGAAACGCACTGAATTTTCTCGCTCGAATTTCTTAAACTGACTCGTGTTAGGCTGCAGCTATTACTGAAACATTTATTTGGGAAATGCGAATAAAATAATGTGTTTTAGAAAACTTTGTTCGAAGCAACTTACGTCCAAAAGTAAAGTACCCATTCGTCATATTTCTGTTAGAAATAACTTATGCCATACATTAGAATTATTAAGCAGATAATTGTATGTGAACTATGAGCAAAAGCGTCTAAGTACTTTCTGAGAAAATCGTTAAAAAAGTCATCCCCAAGAATAAAATATCCCTTGTATATCTTTTCAGGACAAACGAGTTATGCTATTTATGAAATACGAACAAAATTGCCAGAGTAATTATCTACAAAATCGTAGGGTAAAACTTGCTCCGAAAAGTAATATACCACTTCTAGCTTTTTAGGATGATGGAATTATACCATATCGTTAGGTTATTTAAGTAACATTTATTTATGAAATATGAACAAAATTGGGTCAGGCGTTAATGGGAAAATCGTCGAAGAGTAGGCTAAACTACCTCTTCTGAATATTTACAGGACGATCGAGTTGTGTCATATTGTCAGGTTATTAATGATACATTTATTTATAAAATGTGATTGAGAAAATTGTTCAAAAAAATGCATCCCATACAGTAAATTACACCTTACGTATTTTTTCAGAGCAATGATTAATACTATATTTGTAAAAATACAAACAAAATCTTTACAGCCGTTTTTGAGACAATTTAATGATTTTAAAGTTTCATCCTTCAGTAAACTACCCTTATTTTTAGGTGTCGGAGGATATAGAATTCGAAACGATAGTGTTATGAACACAAATCTCCGGGTGTAGATGAAATTCCGGCTGAGTTAATTTTAGCTGGGGGCGAAAAATTGTGGAACAAGATACACAAACTCATTCTCCTTATATGGAACAAGGAAGAATTGCCACAAGAGTGGAAAGAATCAATCATTGTTCCAATTTACTAGAAAGGTGACAAAACTATAATAATTATCGAGGCATTTCTCTTCTATCAACATCCTATAAAATCCTTTCAAATATTCTGTTAGCAAGACTGACCCCATACGCAGATGAAATTATTGGAGATTATCAGTGCGGATTTAGACGAAATCGATCAACTATCGACCAAATATTTACCATTCGCCAAATACTCGAAAAAAAAGTGGGAATACAATATCCCGGTACATCGACTATTTATTGATTTTAGAAAGGCGTACGACTCGGTTAGGAGAGGAACATTATACAACGTCCTTACAGAACTTGGAATTCCGAGAAAGCTAATTAGATTAATTAAGATATGTTTAAATGAATCCCAAAGTAAAGTCCGGGTAGGAAAATTTTTGTCCACGAGCTTTCACGTCGAAAATGGCCTGAAACAAGGAGATGCGTTGTCGCCATTATTATTTAACTTCGTTCTGGAATACGCTATAAGGAAAATCAAAGATAGCAACCAGGGCCTACAGTTGAACGGTATTGACCAGGTTATGGCATATGCTGATGATGTAAATTTAATAGGGGATGATAGGAGAACAATAGAAAGAAATACAGAGATCTTATTAAACGCTTGCAGGGACATGGGTTTAGAAGTAAATGCAGAGAAAACTAAATACATGGAAGTGTGTCGGGACCGGAATACAGCAAATTATGGATGCGTTAAAATATTAAATAATACTTTTGGTAAAGTGGATAGTTTCAAATATCTAGGATCAATATTAAGATAGGGAAATCATATTCACGAAGAAATTAAATGTCGACTCAAAGCAGGGAATTCGTGTTACTATTTGGTTCAAAATCACTTGTTGTCGCGAATTCTGTCGAGGAATTTGAAGCTTAAAATATACAAAACGATTATTATGCCTGTTGTTCTGTATGGCTGCGAAACATGGTCACTTACTCTGAGGGAAGAACATAGACTGAAAGTATTTGAGAACAAGATCCTGAGACGAATATTCGGACCCAAGAGGAACGGGAATGGGGAATGGCGGAAACTTCATAACGAGGAACTACACAATTTATATGATCTACCAAACATTGTTAGGGTCGTCAAGTCTAGGAGGCTTAGGTGGGCTGGTCATGTAGCTAGAATGGAAGAAAGTAGAAATGCTTTCAAAGTCTTGACTGGAAGACCAATCGGAAAACGACCATTAGGAAGACCTAGGCGCAGATGGGAGGACAATATTAAGATGGATCTCGCAGAGATTGGAATACAAAGTAGAAACTGGATGCAGTTAGCTAAGAATAGAAGTCAGTGGAGAGCTTTTCTGAACGCGGCATTGAACCTCCGGGTTCCATAGGCCATATAGTTAGTTTTTTTAAAGTGTTGTAAAAACTTCATGTCTAGAATTCGGTCCAGATACGTCGAACAGTATGGCCTCTATTTGAATACATGAAAAAGCGTGACGAACCGACAGACGAACAGATGGACAGACATCAAAATTACTTTTTCGATATGTGGAGGCGTGAAACTTGAATTCATTGAAATCTCGAATTCGATTTTTATCACTATTACTACAATTTCTTCTTTCGTCGCTCGAACGTGAAAACGAATAGGAATACAACGACACGTAAGGTGATAATTTGTAATTCCCAAAATTTAATGAGTTAAGTTTAATGTGTTGCCGTGCTAGAAAAAAAGCTTATGCCTGTTTGTTATATCATTTTAATATCAGTTTTTCACGCTACTATATAATGTAGAAATATGCTATGATTATCGTTCATATTCATGCTATCTTTTGGAAATATTCGTGTTCCGCATACATAGATCTGTATAATTTAGCTTCGTTCAACGAAAACATTCGTCACACAGACTTATGATTGCATTTTGAAATCGTGTTTTTGTCGTCGTTAGAATTTAGTAAATATAAGCATAACACTCAAATTAGTTTTTGACTTTTACAGAAAACCAAATTTCTGTAAAAAAAAAAACAAAAAAACCCAAAAGAAAAAAACTGCTGCTGACTTAATCCCCACCCTCCTTGTGCAGTGCATTATAAAACGCAAGTGTTATATAAATTATCCCCTACTCTCATTCGTTGCCGCTAGCGCAAATTATAAATAAAATTTAAAAAAAATCATTCCTATAAATCAAAAAGGCCATCTAATCAAAGTAAATAATTTTAAAAAAATAAAAATTAAAAATTAAGTAATTGTTTTTAAGCACTCAGGTTGTTAAATATATAATTTGCTTGTAGTTTACTTATTGTATATTATTTGTTTAATCATAATACATAATACTCGTAATTTTAATCTTCCATTAAATTCTTAGCCATAATCGCTCCTAACTTTACAGTGTATTATAAAGATTTATAAATTATTTGTTTTAATTTGTTTTTTTTTATTCATTATCTTTACAGCAAGCACTTTTCTCTTCCCCAATATCTTTTCAGCAGCCGGTGAAAACTGGGACTGCTTATATAGTTTATAATGACCTTTCGTGGGTGCTAAGAGCCACCAAGCCAAAGTTTAAAGCAAATGGTTAAAAAATGTCGTCTGTTAGCAATCCAAAATAAATCGTCCTATTCCCAATAAACCCACAAAGGTCGGTCATAATTTCTTGCAATTGTGGATATGAAGAAAAGAGAGAGAGGGAGAAAGTCAATACTCTAAAAAAAAAAAAAACAAGCACACACACACACACACAGACAAACGATAATTTGACATCAGCTTTTTCCTTTCTTCCTTTTTTTCACGACAACAACCATCATTCGATGTAACGTCATGTCGATATAACAAGGGGTAAACTTGGGAAGACTGTCAAGGTCGCGTATGTTATTTTTCCTGTTCTTGACACACAAATCCGAAGTGAGTTGTCTGCTGTTCAAGAACGGGCAGGTAACATACAAGACCACAAACTGAAAACAATAACTGTTTGTAATAGTACACGTATTCTAATACTGAATAAATACGTCGATTAAAGGATACTATCAATAAGTTATTTCCTTATTATACTGTTTCGGTTCTTATTAACATCAAAGTTATACACTTCCAATAATGTTTTGTTTAAAAAAAATGGAATGGTATAGGATGGGATTCGATGTGGTGTCAAAATAATAAAATATCCACGAGTCCGCCACTCTATCCACCTAACCACAGAGGCTACGTTGTGCTTGTTCTTTTTTCTTAAGAAATAATTTTCATAACCATGGTGCGTATCGCTTCGAACCTTAACATAAAAGTTTTTCTGTTTAATTCTATATTTTCGTACGACATCTTAGTTACAGAAGCTAATTTATATTTGGCAGGCAATCTACACACTAGGTTTTAATCAATAAATGCAACATTTTAGTTCAGTATCCAGTTCCTTGATCCATCTCCTCGACTTCCCTACTGAATTCCCTCCGCAATCGTGCTGTACTACTGAAAAAATCCCTAGAAATCATCGTTGCCACTATACACAAAACCGAGCATAATTTTGTTTTTTGTTTATATTTTTATTATTTTATTATATTTTTTGGAAATATCTCCTTAGATGGATTGCTCTCTATTATCTCCACATACTAATAACTCAATTTTACCCATAAACGTAAGGAAAAAGGAATAAATACGGAAAATCGTGAGTTACAGTATACGCGCAATTTTTTTTTGCGCATGGGAGTACATACACACATACATACGTTGTGTAGTTTCATGAACAAAGATAAGATGACAGAGTATCTAGCTGTGTATGTGTGTATGTGTTGATGTTTCGTATTTCATTTTTACGTTCCCAGCTGTTGTGGGAAGAACGTCTGAGACGAAAAGACACATCACTTGTCGTTGTATGTTAAAATAATAGCATGAATGAAGATATGTGTGTATGTGTTTTACCCAAGTAGTTATGATAATATCAAATGATAGGTTTAAAATAAAATAAAAATGTCTATCAGTCTGTCCGTATGTGCTCTGAGGCCATCCGAATGAATCGAAAAGTTATCAAAATTTGGCCATGGTCTCAGATCAGGACGAGACGTTTTTTTTGGGGGGGTAAACTCGAGTTCCCGTAACTTTCAAAGTTATCCTCCCCATGAGTTAAGGAACATTCGCAATATAGTGGGGGGTATTGTGTAATCCGGTTTGCATTTCTTGCTAAAATTTAACTAACACTTGATTTTTATTCTTTTGGTGATGCTTTGAAATTCTGACACGGTTGCCATTTTTTCATTCATCCAAATTCAATATGGCGGCTATTAAAGATTGCCGCCTTCGGGAATGTACAGCGCTGTCTTGAAAAGCCTATATGTCCCAAACTAATTGACCAATCTTTATGCTACAAATACCAAACGGCGCAGAAAATAATAAAGTTTTAAAAATTGGCAAGAATTGTTACTTATGAATCCAATTAATAACGTGAGAAATAATTCTATTTCAAATTTTGCACATTTTATGATGTGTTCTTTATATTTTTTAAATAACAAGTAAACGGCAAATAATTGAGAACAACGTTGTGTACGTTTCAAAATAGTAATTAATTGTCTTTAAATTATCAGGTATATCATTCAGTTTGGTTAAGAAACAAAGAAATTATAACAAATTAATATTTCGTTTTTTGGGGGGGGCGGGGGGACTTGAATTTTCTACATGAATAGAGGGGCCTAAAAGTACTAAAATAGCCAAAGAGTCACTTTGCTCAAATCTTTCCAGTTGTGTGTGTTGTTATTGTGATACGATGAAAGAGGAGTTGAACAATAGTCCCAGTCTGACAGGTTGGCCGAATCCAATATGGCGGCAATCAAAATGGCTGCCATAGCGAAAACATTGTTCTCGCTTACACCCGGTAAGCACCTCTTATATTGATCCGTGGGTGATATTTCTGATGAGCAAAAATTGGAACTCTAGTTAATGCTTTTACCTCTAACAACCGATTCAGAGCACATGTAAATAAATTATCCTTTATTCCTACGTCCTACTCATGTTTTCTTTTGGTATTCATTCAAATCATATTAAATATTATAAAACAATTTTATTTGCTTTAACAGACTTCATAATAATAATTCAACATCCTTAATAAAACTTAAGTAGAATAATAAAACGTAAGCCTTTTATCAGCCAACGCATGAATTGTTGGAGCATTGGCGGAGAGCTATACCCCTCAAAAGATCCATCAAATTTCCAGTGTTCACTGGCAAGGATTTCGTCACGAATTATTTGTGATGCTTTGAGTACTGCAGTTGCGTCAGCATGAGAAATGTTTTCGAAGCTGTGAACGGCCTTTTCAATCGTCTTGGAAGCGCAGAGATTCTCAGGAGCGTTCATTTGTGGTGGACGGACAAAGTTCACATTTGGTAACTTCTTCTGTATTTGTGATTTCAGATGTCGCTTATAGTTGCCATCAATTATCTTTCCACTTTCCTCAGGGAGAAAATTAAGATAAGTTGTGTTGACATTCCGCATACTTATTATAGCATCTCTATCCCGATAAAATGTGCATTACAAGATATTTTGTAATTCGATGTCAGCCAAAACATCTGCCGAAGATGTTAACAATCCAGTTTCATGTGGTTCTGATAAAGATTTTCTTCTTTCAGCGTAAACCAAGACTTTTTAAGTGGTATTTCATGTCATATGCAATTCGGGTTCGTTCAACAAGGCGGGAAGGCGGCACTTCAATTCATCATAACTATTTTCAACAACGTTCTTAATTTTTTTGCTCCATGGACAACGTCTACACTAAATGAAGTTCACCCTCAGCCTCTTGACAAAATATTCATTCGTTTTTGTCAAATGGAAAGGTAGAAGACCTTGTTGAACTTGAAGCATCCGCTGTTGTCTCCGAACTTGCACTATTCACTGTTAATTTTGATGGACGTCCTCTTTTTGCAGCCGTAGACACTATGGACCCATGTTTTAAAGTCTCTTCATATCTCCACTTCGATTTATCATAGTGTCCTTTGTGAACTAAACTAGAGTAACAGACTTTCTGGAAGAATGCTGCCTTTTCCTGGAGATGCTCAGGAGATAACGATTTAAGAAGAGATGCGACCGCTTAATACTGAAGATCACCAAATTTGCTTCTGTCCACTTCAATTGTTATTAGTTTTTCTAATGATTCAAGAGATGGATTTCGAGTTACATCTCCTCTTTTCTGATCCTGGCATACGATACAGAGATTATAATCAAGTTCTTTCGGATTTGGTGACTCCATCTTGTAAGTTAATTACACAGTTTCATTTCCGAAAATACAAGAAAGAATTGGGGAAACACTTTAGAAACGAAGAGTAAATCACAAGAGTACTAAAAGTAACATAAAGCAAGTGATAAGATACAATACATACGTTGCAATTGAAATTCGGCAAGTAATCGCACAATTTCTCCTGCTAACTGTGAGCAAGCCACTTCCGCCGCACATATATACTTTGTCCGAGTACTAGAAAGTTCCAGAAACTTCCATTGAACTCTAATGGAACGTTCTTAAACCCCACTGAATTCTAATGGAAAGTTCTAGAATGTTCGTGAAAGTTCTAGTACATTCTATAATTTTCAAGAAAGTTCTAAAATGTTCTTGAATTTTCGGGTAAGTTCTAGAATGTTCGGGTAAGTTCTAGAAAATTCTATGATGTTAGAAAAAGTACACAAAGTTCTAGAAGGTTTTAATAAAATGCCATGGAAGCCTCTAGAGTCACCTAGAACTTTCTATTAGAATTTTATGGCTATTTCGGGAACTTTCTAGAAGTTCTGTATAAATGGTGATATACTTGAAGTGCCCTAATAGGAGTGTGTGTCAGGGTATAGTATGTGACATATCAAACTAATTGTCTTGGAGAGTAGATCACGGATTCATGATTGGTTTTCCTATAAGTCTCGGTCTCCTTCTACTCATGTGGGAGCAAAAAAGGAAATATTAATTTGTTATAATTTCGTTGTTTCTTAACCAAACTGAATGATATACATGACAATTTAAAGACAATTTATTAATATTTTAAAAGGTACACAACGTTGTTCTCAATTATTTTCCGTTTACTTGTTATTTTTTTTAAAAAAAATTAAAGAAAACACATCATAAAATGTGCAAAATTTGAAATAAAATTATTTCTTACGTTATTATTTGCATTGAGAAAAAATAATTCTTGCCTATTTTTAAAACTTTATTATCTCCTGCGTCGTTTGGTGTTTGTTGCATGAAGATTGGTCGTTTAGTTTAGGAGATATAGGCTTTTAAAGACAAGCGCTGTGCATTTGCGAAGGCGGCCATCTTTGGTAGCTGCCATATTGGATTTGGATAAACGAAAAAGTGGCAACCGTGTCAGAATTTTAAAGCATCACCGAAAGGACAAAAATCAAGTATTAGTTCAATTTTAACAAGAAATGCACACGGATGTGTAATTTCAGACATTGCGCATCCCACTAATACAGGGTGGGTTAGCGAAACGTAAAAAAAATAATAATAATAATAATAATAATAATAATAATAATAATAATAATAATAATAATAATAATAATAATAATCTTCTAAACAGTCGATATTAGTGTCAAATCCATAATTTTCGGGTCGGTTAGCTCAAATTCAAGTTCACGTTATATAAATAAAAATAATTAGTATGTCTATCTGTCTTTCTGTCCGTGTGACGCCAGGGAGCGAACGAATGAACCGAGAGTTATCAATGTAGATATTATATGAACAGAAACACATTATGATACGTATGTATGTTGCCTTCACTACAGCTATTTCCGGAGAGAAGCCACGGCGGTCCCCGGGGCTGAAGTAACAAGACATGTAAAAATATTTCAAAGTGAGTGATATTAGTGTCAAAACCATGTTATCGGGGTCGCTGAGCTCAAGTCTAAATTCAAGTTCACGTCATATAAATAAAAATAAACAGTATATGTCTATCCGTCCGTCTGACCGTGTGACGCTTGTAGTTGGGCACAAGAATGGACCAGTAGTTATCAATGTAGACATTATATTTGATCAGAAATTGTGATACTACCAATTAGAATAAATTTGTCTGTTGCCTTCATTACAGTTGGTCACGGGGCCCGGGTGATCCCTCCAGGGGTTGTGGAAATGAAGACGTAAAAAATAATAATTCAAAATGATTGATATTAGTGTGAAATCCATAGTTTTCGTGATCTCTGAGATTAATGGTGAAACTCCGATCGCATTCAGTAAATTTGGTTGTGGACCAGGATGGTCACTACGGGTGGGAATACTAAGACATGTAGCGATCGAAAATGATTGATATTAGTGTCAAATCCATAGTTTTCGGGGTCGCTGTGATCAATGACGAAACACTGAAAACATCATATCATCATCTATGGGACTGCAAGTGGGGGTCATTATGGGGGTGATATCGGAACATGTAAAATAATTCAAAACGGTCGATATTAGTGTCAAATCCATAGTTTTCGGGGTCGCTGAGCTCAATGGTGAGACTCATATTCACGTTTACTTTCAAATTTACCCCACATGAGTTAAGGAACATTCTCTAGCAGAGGGGTTATCGAAACATGAAAAATAATCCAAAATGAATTTATTAGTGTCAAATCCACAGTTTTTGTGGTTACTGAGATGGATTATGATACTCCTACAAGCATTGACTTCCAAAGACAGCCCCACTTGATGTTTATCATTTGGCTACTGTTTAAAAATTGTCTAATAATTATGCTTCAAAACTAAGGAAGACATTAATAATATTGACGAACTACCTAGGTAGAAGGTAAAATGTAGAATCCCATACATATAGTGTATGCTCAAATCCGTTTGATACGTGCTGGAATTGAACCAGGAAACTCACGCATCAAAGGTTAATATTCTGAGTCACTGCTTCCCTAGAATAATTAATATAGCTATATTAACTAATTTAGGGATCATGTAGTATCACCATGAGCGGAAGGAAGAAGAAGACGATGAAAGGAAGAAGAAAGGAACACATAAGGAAGAAGTAGGAATACCAACAATGTAATTGCCCAAGAAGAAGAAGGAGGAGATGCAGGTTATGAAATTCAAATAGCAGAAAAAGAAGAGATTATGAACATTGCTGAAGAAGAAGAGATACCGTTAATGAAATTCAAATAGCAGAAGAAGAAGAAATGATGAACGAAGCTGTAGAAGATGAAGAAGAAAAGAGAAATATAAAGAACTATTAGAAATATTAGAAAATGAAGGTAATAGAATGATAACACAAGAAGAAGAAGAAGAAGAAGAAGAAAAAGAAACATCCGCTTGTATTGAAAAATTAAAAAATGGTTACAAGAAGAAGAAGCAGAAGAAGAAGACGTCGAAGAAAGGACAAATGAGGAAGAGCTGCTAAATCTTACGTTTTCACAGATAATACAAGAGGATTTTAATGAGGGAGAAAAGAATACAGAAGAAGAAAAAGAAGAGTTTTACGAAAATGAACTACAAAATTAGCTTAACAATTTATTTCCCAATCCTGGAAAAAAGGAGGAAGAAGAAATATATCCATCTTTTATGGAAATATTAGGAGAGGCTAATACTAAACATGTGTGAAGAGACTAATATTTATTATTTATTGATTTACGTTGATCTCCCGCAAAATCATTTATTGTTTGTATAAGAAACATGATTTTCTTTAAGACTTATCATCGGTGTTGTGTGACTATTTCTTTTTTTCCTAATTACATAAAACTATTTCTTATGTGTCAAAGAACGCTAGTCATTCGAAGTCTTAGTTAATGAAATTCATTTATGTCTGAGAATTTAGTCAATGTTTTTCTTCCGTAATTTTGTGTTTTCGTAACTAAATCGTGGAAGTGTTTATTTGTGTTATATAATGTATTATGTCAAATTGTATTTTATGTAGTAAAGCTGAGAAAGCTCCTTTCTCAACTATCTATCCATCTCTGATGTCATGAGTACCTGTTAAGACTAAAACATCACATCTACACGTGCCTGGAGTTAGCAGGAATACCACCAGTTCCAGGACCCGTTCTACCCTTGAGAAACATCCCAAAAAACTCACTTTGACAACACAGCTTTCTTTGAAAATTCTTTTCAAATTAAGCACCCGTAAAACATGCAGAAATATAAGTTGATTTACACGAAATAGATAAGTGAATGGATGAATTTCAAGCAGATTGAAACACAAATGTACAAGTGGGATTTGAAAATAAAAATCGTAATCATGATAAGAATAGATTTCATATAATAGAACGTAGAAGACAGTATACAATACACAATTTGGAAGGTACAATGCTAAGACTCCGTTTAGCCGCCGTGCGTGAAGATGAAAATCCTTTTACAGCAATTGAAACAAGTCTACGAGCTCTAATAGATTATTTGTTACGTAATGTGGACCAAAATGATTACATAGGAATAACAAACACAAATGAAAGAGGAGGACATCGCCCTTTTTTGTTATCGTTCAGGGAAGCTAGAAATCTCATAGCAGAAGTGCTATGGATGAGTTATGAAAAAGTACTGCAAAATAATGCGGCTTTTATTATAAACGAAGATTGAATCGTGAACTTTCGTCATGTACGTATGCCAAGAGGACAAGATCGTTTGAAGCAACATGTTATGAATACCGATGAATATGTAAAGGCAAAACGTGGTATTATCACAATTAAGAACAAAGGTACAAGATGCTTAGCACATGCCATCGTCGTTGCCATAGGATTAAAAAAGACGAGGGAAGAAATCAAACCGAATACGGTAAATATAAAAGTCAAAATAAATATATAATAGGAAAAGGAAAAGACCTGTGTGAAGCTGCCGATGCAGACCTTAGTCATGGTGGTGCAACTAGTGAAATTCGTAAATTTTAAGAACATTTAAAGGATTATAAAATCACAGTGTATAAGGGGGTTTCACGACATGATGTCATGCTCGAAGCACCACCAAGTGATAACGAGACAACATCTTTAAATTTACTTTTCATAGATAATCATTACAACGTTATTGAAAGCTTGACATAATGTTTTAGCTGCAATTATTATTGCGAAAGTTGTCATACGAAATATGAAAAACCATGAACAATTGAAACATTGTACACCTGTATGTTACCGTTGTGATCAGAACCCACCATGTGATTTTAGAAAGGCCGTATTACATGCAATGATTGTAATTGAGCATTTTATGGTCAGTCATGCTATGAATATAACAAGTCAGCTCCTCATCAAAATGGAAAGCCTTTATGTTCAATTGTAAAATGTTGTACTCAGTGTTTGAGAATGTATGTAGTGAAAGAAAAAGGATCTCACGTATGTATGAGGAGAAAATTATTGCAATATTTGCTACACTATAGTAAAACCTAATCACGTAACCGGAGATTGTTTAACACAACTCAAAGAATGGAGAAAATTGGAAGTAATGCACCAATTTCAGAATCATCTAATTCTGAATTCCAGCAATTTGTTCAACATATGAAAGAACTGACTGAAAGCAAGCTGGAATCTCAGAGTGATCAAATAACAAGTAAATTGGAATCTCATAATAGTAAAAAGAATCAAATGTCAAGTAAACTGGAACAATTAAAACAAAATCATAGGGCCAAATTTGAACAACTATCACATCTAAGGAATAAGTTTAGTGAAAAAAGAGCGAATTGATAATAACATTGCTCCAATTTGGAATACCTCTGCTCAAATTCGTGATGAACAACATGAATTAGAGTTCGAAAACAGTCAACATAATTATACGGTAACCTACCGGAATCTTCATATTCGAGAAACTTTCCCGGAAGTATCCCAAATTGCTAATTCACCAGACAGAAATCCGCAAGATGTAACAATAATGAAAATGTCCCGCACAGAACCAGAAAGTGAGATAGAAGAGGACAGAATATAAGAACCGTCAGGAAAATATGAGTATACTGAACCTAACCAAACTAAATCTAAGCACTCAGTTACTGGTAAAGTTGAGTGAAATTCGAGCATTAATAAAGTTCAGTGGTAGGGCAGATATTCCCGCTAGTACTTTTGTTGACAAATTTGAGGAAGAATGTAATTTAATTGGTATAGATAATTCTAACTATCTTACTAACTAACCTTGCCTCATGTGTTATTTCCATCATACATAGCAATTAGGTCCGGGTTACGTACCTATGAAGATTTCCAAACCATTTTGTTAGCAAATTTTGAGAATGATTTTATTCTAGCTAATCGAGACTCCCAAATTCGTAACAAACATTCTGACAATCATGTAGATCATAGTATCATGGGTTTTGTCATAGATATCTACAAGGAATTAAAAAAATCAACTCATTTCAGCCAAATTTCCAAATTATAGCATCAATTAGGATGTTACTGGCATATAAGCTTCAAAAAGTATTATTTTCTTACAAGTGTATGAACTTTAACCACTTATTCTTGATCGTTCAAAATTACGAAAATCAGATGTCTGTTCAGTGTTGTACAAATAAGAATATACGTAGTAATTTTAACCCTCGAGTAGTCAAGCACCGCAGTGAAATTATTTTTGATCCTGTGCCCATACTGTTTGCCCGACAGACTCCTCCGTCTAGCTAATCTTCCCCCTCACCTTCCCGACCATTCCTGCTTAATCACTCCGTTTTCCGTTGTTTAGTTTAACTAGTAGTGATTGTTTAGTGATTCTGCGGTGCTTTCCACCGCGCGCGACTAACCGTGTAATGTTTTTTCTCAGTGTTTCGGTCTGCACGTGACCTTTGCTTTGGAGATGTTTCAAGCTTTATAAACATAAATATTATTTTAATAGACGGAAGAGAGGTCGACACAGTTAACAAACTGATACCAAGTGTGAAAAAAGAGGAAATTAGAAATGAAGAGCTTAAAAGAACGGAGGGAAATGTTAGGAATGGACTATTTGGATAAATCAGCCGAGCTGATCTACTGGAAGCTTTGTCTGAGGAAGATCACAAAGAAAATGTAGAAGTGAGTGAACACGAAAGATGAAGTGAGGAGTCAGCGAGCAGCAAGTCTGAAGATCTTAAACCCAGAAATGACCAGCGATTCCCTGAATGTAGTCAGAGCAGGAGAGGACGAAATAAGCTACGGCGAGTGTAGAAAAGTGTAAATTGAAAATAACCTAAAATAATTCAATGTAGTGCTGTATAGTTGAAGTTTCAAAATAACAGGACCGTAAAATAATTCAATGCAAATTTGATTTGATTTCAATTTAGCGCCCCTTTCAGCATCAAGGCTATGTAAGACGTAGACCTATTTCTTAACGTGGGATCCGAACCACATGAACTCCCACCGGGAATCGAACAAGGAAGTCCAACGCCAAAGGCGTGTATTCTAACCGCTTAGCTACGAATGAGTTCTAATTGAATGTAAAGTGCTCTGTGAAGCTTTGTTTTAGTGTTATGTTTATATAGTATTTATTTTACTAATTTGCTATTGCATTTCTAATTTTAGACGAACCAAAGAGTTGACAAAAACCAAAGATCGTCATCAGATTTAGAATTTAATAAAACCAGTGCGTAGCTATCTATCTAAAGAAATATGTAACGAAAAAAAACAATTTATTCCAAGTAAGAAATAAAAAAAACAGTACATGTCTAATTGTAGGTTCCTCTTATAGTTATTACTGTATATATTATACTGTAACTTATTATAATAATAAAAATGTTACTCCCTCTTAATCAGAAAATCTACAAAATTGCGTTTCTAATACAAGAAAATGTTTAAAACGATATTTGCAACACATTATGTTCGTACGGTCCTTTTGACCGCGCGCGACTACTCGCGTTTCTTTTTCAGCGCGACTTCTCGAGGGTTAATAATTTACTGCCTATACTTAACATTAGGATTAAACCCAGTACAAATACTGAAAATTGCAATTCCAGACACAACAGCGATGTAACTAGAAACAATGCAAATAGTAACTTTGCTTTCAGAAACAATCGGCACAGGAATTATAAGTACCGTCAATATAATACAGTTAAACATAATAGGTTAAGTAGTAATCGAAGTAGGATAGATGGCAGAATATTTTAGGGGAAGACAAATAAACAATGAATCAAGTTCTCTACGTAATAATGCAGAAGATTTCGTTGTGCAGTGTGACGTAATTGACACAGCGTAAAGGACTAGTTTAACCTAACGGTTGTTGGTGTTGGATGGATTGAAAATTATGCTGACAAATAAAGCTCAGCGTTGTCAACTGAATCCAGGAATCGAAAGAAGAAAGATATCCTTTTCAATGAACAAGATATTCTTTTCTGTTACCTTTTCTTCTTGTGCGTATGATTTCATCTATGTAGAACATCTTTCATAACGCCACAGGTTGTAAATCTTCTATTTCATAAACAGGTGTATCTCTAGATATTCTTCACTTTAAGTCCAGTTTTGTATGTATTCTTTATCAAATGTACGTTTAGTTGTACTAATTCATACTGTATCACCAATCTTAAGATGTTTTGAAAAATCCGGACTCTTCTCTTCTTCATTTTATTATCATACTGATTATGACATACTTGTAATAGGTTATTTTTGAGAAACGTTTGCAGGTACCATCTTAATGCTTCAGCCATAACCCTTCACTATATGATTTCAAAAGAAGAGGTAACACATTTACAAAGTTATACTTTTGATACTTTGTGAAATACTTCCACATGCTTTCTTTTAGAGTCCTGTTAAAACGCCCTACAATACTAGCCTTTATATCAAGATTTTTAGTTGTAATAGGTTTTATTTTGTTTTCCTTCAAGTACGTCTGTATTGTTTTATTAGTAAACTCACTTCCTTTACTTGTTCGGAATGTAATTGGTTTTCGTAGAAAACAATTTTTAATGCTTTTCAGACTTCATTTGTACTTTTAGATTTTAATGCCAGAGCCCAGGCATATCGACTGAACACATATATCAGTGTAAGAATATAACGATGTAAGTCATTAAATTAAAGAGACTGAAGATCATTAATATCACTTTCCCACTCATCGTCAATGTTATTCACTACATAGAAATCACTTTTAAAACTACGACGTACTGGTTTGTGTAACGTATATGTTGATTGTTTCAGTAACTACTTTCTTATTCAGTATACGGGGAATTTTCTTCTTTGTAGCTACCCACAATATTTTAGCAGTTGAAAACGAAGCAGGATGTGAAGGGTTGAAATAAATTTTGTTTAACTGTTTGTTTAGATTTCCATCTTGACCATACTGGACGCTTACACGCACGATTCATTTTCCTAATAGGAGATACTACTTTTTCCTTTTCTTCTGCTTCTTCTGGTCCTTCTTCATATTCTAGAAACAATTTCAGAAATTTTTTCCTTGACGATGATGCTACTGGTGATGCTTTGGTTCGTCGTAAAATATATGACAAACGTTTTCGATTTCCAACAACTTCTTGTGGTTAAATAATTACAAAATTGTTCCCATCCATGTGAATTTGTGTGTTTCCGTGGTCGCGACACATCAAAAATTAAATCTACAATACGAGATCCTTTTAGTTTATCATTGATGTAAACAGTTCCTTTATTATCCCACGTGACATTATCATGTTTCATTCTATGCAGTAGTAATCAGCTCTTCTACGAAACATTTTGGGTATAGATAGCAATATATCTCCTACTTCAGACTTCTCTGATTTAGTTGACGTAATCTAAAGTGTCAAAGGTTCTTCTTGTTTTCGTATCAAATGTAAATATTTTTGAAGAACATTATTATATTGATTCCATTTTTCTTCATACTATGAGAGGACTAATGTAAAATGTTTTGGATTTCCTGATCCAAACTAGATTCACGTTTCTCCAAAGTTAATGATGATGATGCTGGTGTTTGTATAGATTAACAACTTCAGGTAGAACGAAAATAATCTTCTCTGTGTGTTCCATTGCACTAACGGAATAGTAAACATGATAACGCACCACTTAAAATAGGAGCTAATAATGCCGGTAAGAATACACCCTGTTGCACTAATAAATGCTTCTTCTTTTCGATGGAGTTTCCTTTGTTCACAACATATCGAAGCGTCCTCTTGTATCGCTTTAATCTTGCTTTCTGTGTCTTGTAAGAGGTACATTCCTTTTTAATACATTATAACACATTCGCAAATTCTACGAATCACTGAAGAGTCTGCATTTACCACTATAACTTTACGTAATTTAGGATTTCCTTTGCTCAGCGTACGAAGAAGATCTCCGTGTTATACTCTTGGAGACATATTACCAGAATGAAGAAGCACAGTTTAAAACTAGCATTACAAACACAACTTTGTCATCAACTTCTTCTACTTCGTTGGAACAAAAACATAATGATAAATATTGTCAGGAAATATATTTGTTTCGAAACGAATTTCATCTGGCGTATTCTGTTTTAAATCAATAAATAAATATTCATATGGTAACTTTGATGCGTCGTTAAAACTTTCTTGAAGAAATTTTGGATTCTCGGGAGATAGCTGATAACTCATGTTTAATTTGTGATTTATCTCTTGGATTTTTAAATAATACAAGATAAGAACAATTCAAGCTCACATCTCTGCTTCCTTTTCCCTGATGAAATATGTTTCGTGTAATAAATATTACATTAAGATTTCTATGATGAGAACCCTTTGTAAAGATAACAACTATATTACGGTTCACTTCACACATATGATCATCAATAATAATATGAAGTTCAGTTTGAGGTAAAAAAATCTTTTGTTCGAGGTAACCCTTCAATGAATTGTGCTTTCATCGAAATTTCTCTGTATGCATTTTGCCATTCTCCATAGTACCCTTAAATATTACGAAACGGTGTATTAAACATGCGTCATAAATTAGGCGGGAATCGTATTAGAAAGAAAGTTTTTCCACATCCACTTGGTCCTGCAATAACGTCGTATCCATGTTAAGGAGTATAATAATTCTCTCTTTATCCGTATATTTATAAGGACCGTATTACATTTCTCTTCTTCTTCTTTTGTTGGAAGGTGTGTATCCATATGAAAGAGTATTATATGAATTTAAAATTCTGCGTCGTTTTATGTAATTCACCTTATAGACTTTTGTTTCAGGCATACTAACGATAGTATGATCTTCCCTGTTGAATTGTTTTTCTCGTTTGTAATTATGACTTCGGTGGGACAATATTATTATTATTCTACCTCATCTTCATTATCTACTATCATCTTCTTCATTACATCCAAATTTAGGTGTTTGGAAGATTTATAATTTAATTAGCAACATTCCAGTACAACAAAGGAATAATTATTGTATATGTCTGACATCTCCAAGATGAGTCCCTGGTGTTTGTGAACAACGTGTACCACTATATACTCTGACTTCTAATGATACTTTGCTCCATATCAAGTATCATATCCTTGATACATTCACATTTTAATATAGCAAGAGGAAATAACTTCAGTATAAATGGGTATTTTGTTAGGCACTGATTGAAAGTAATAGAAAATTAACCTCTTCACGGATATGGCATCAAATAATGCAACATATTTATCTGGAAAATAATCCGAATTTTTTTTTCACGAAGAGGAGTGCGAACTGAATGTCAGTAAAAATAATATTCTGAAGCACTTGTTTTACTTACCTTTAGTTCGCATTCTTCTTGATGTAAAAAATTCGGATTATTTTCCCGATAAATACGTGGTTTCATTTGATGCCATATCCGTGAAGAGTTTAATGTTCATTTTGTTACAAAGAAACTCAAGGTTTCATATCCGAACTTTACACGATGGTTTTCTCTTTCTTACAGAGAATAACTATGGACTTTTGAAGTGGATAATAGGAATGTGACCCTTTCGATGTATCTAATGATGAGAACGAGCAACTTTCCGGAAGTCTTCACAGCAGCATCTATTTGGGAAGCAACTCCTAATAATTTCCAAGCATTCGAAAAATATGAATACATGGATCGTGGATATTAGAACATGGGTCTTCTTTGATTTCCTTTTGACGCATTTTCTGGTGGCAACGAGCAGCGTTCACAAGTGTCCTCAAACGTGCTCATGTTCATCTATTAGCGAAGCAAGCTGCATTCTAGTTCCAGGAATTTGGGCAAAATTCGACTCGTACTTGGGAACCTTAGAAATACTAAATTCTACCTTGCAAAGAATTGAAGAAGACACATTTCAAGCAGAAAGACTTAGCAAATTACAATCTCTGACAATAACAAATTGTCAAGTCCAAGAAATTGACACGCACACATTTGGACAATTACCTTTTTTGGCAGAATTAGATTTATCAAATAACAATATTAGTTATTTGTACCCTGAAACATTCCAAGAAAACATTTATCTTACATTTTTAATTTTGGACTCAAATCCAATAAAAATTGAAAACCCAGTTTTCCTATTCTCTGAGGCCATAATTTCTTTGAGTTTAGTTAATTGTAATCTTACGAGTTCCTCTTCGTTAAATTTCAATGGATTGCCAAATTTGGAGTATTTATATTTAAATGGAAATAGGATTGAAGACATTAGCAACAGTAGTCTTCCATGGAAGAACAACCTCAGGGTTATTGAATTGACAGGAAACAAGTTGAGTTGTAACGATAAACAAAAACCATTGATTTGCTGGTATTGGAGAACTTTAAGAAAATTTGTTGCAAGCTGCGTGAAACACAGCATCATTAATTCTTGTTATCTTGCTGATCCACAACAAGAGGAAGATATTGACACTTCTTTACCTTCAGCTTCATTTCAACGTCTAGGTTCAACACCTTCTACAACAGAAGTAACTGACGGAAATAATAATAGAGTTGTAATAGGTAATCTTCTAGATACAACAGACATATTCTTAATACTCCTCCTTTGTTTAACTGTGCTTTTTATTATACCTCCTATAACATATTTTATCATTTTTACAAGGAAGCAAAAGAAGATATTAAAGTCAATAGTTGTGAATAATAATACGATCAATAGTCCATTCATTAGAGTTGACGGAGAAGAGATCATTACAAGTTTATCAACAGAAGAATCAAGTGGATATCTTACTCCACTTTTCCAAAGCCACGTATATGAAGAGATATCATAAATATAAATCACGTAAGTTAACAATTGATCAAACATTAATAATTTATAATACTTCCTGTATAATAAGAATTCAGAATATAATTCCAAAATCTCATTTTTTAAATTTTCTTCTAATAAAACTGATAAATATGTTTTTTATCAAACTTTTAGGCACATATACATATTTCTTCACAGGAAATAACTATAATAAACGAAATTTTGGTTGTGTTTGATAGTTTCAATAGACACTAGCTTCACATTAAACTATAATCATAAAATAAGCCTTAGTATTTCCTATGCTTGTCATTGATGCTTGAAGTAAATTTCTAAAATAAAAAAATAACTCCTTTAACACCGCTTTTCGGAAAGGGAAAGGTTGCCAGTTTTTTTAATGAGAAAAGTGTCATTATTCTTTGCATATCAGGGAATAATAGAACTATTACAGAGCTCGCATATTGAAAAAGAAACTTACTAATATCATATTTCTAATGGGTGTATTTATTATTATTTGAATTTAATGGTGTGGAATCAAATATGCGCCAGTTCATTACATGATGTTCTGTCATTCTTTCGGCAATACCATAATTTCGTCACTTTAGAAGTTCTGTGGTTTCTAGTAAAAATAACAAATGTGACACCTGAGGTCGTTTTCGCAGCCATCATCTTAAAACAAACTTAACACCATTCAGAGAGTTCTTCAAAGACCAAACCAATAACAAATATCTGTGTTATACGGTGGATGCATTTAAAACTCCAAACCAAATTGCTGCAATTTCTGATGTGTCGTTGAAAATATATGTGGTTAGGCGTTGTCAGCGTGGTGGACGACACCCTTTTCATTGACCACTTTCGGCTATTTCTTTTGAATTGCTACGTGCCCTGACGTTAATTGTCGATAGTACAGGATAGAGTATATTATTCTCCTCGGCAGCAGTAGCTAGTGATGCGCTATGCCCTTCTAACCACACCAAACATAGCGTAACTTTCCTGAGCGTCAATGTAGGCTTTGGTTCACGCTATGGAGTTTCTCACTTCAATCACGATCCTTTTCACACACTGTAGTCGAATGTTATTCACTTTTCATAACTCGTGATAACCCGCTTCAGGGATGGTTTGAGTTGGTTACGTTTACGATGAGATTCGCACATAGTAGTTCAATCGGCCAAATATTATTGAGTCAAATCATATGGAACTCAAATTTCGATTCTTTTGTAGCCAGTTTTTCTTTGAAGGGTTCAACACTGTTTAGTAAAGGAAATTCAGGTCCTTGACAATATAGTAACTGCTTACACGCTGGTCTTATTCGGCTTTGCCAGACCATCCACTTTTCTGTGGTTGATCACCCACTACTGGAAACATCTTGGGCATTGAACCTTCTAAGACGAAGGCGACTGAAGCATTTTTTGGGTGTTCTTTTCCATAACGTATCTTGCTAATTAACGCGCACAAATGTCTTCACGAGCCTGCTCATCATTCGCGCCTTTATTGAAATAAAATTGTAAAATCAGTAGCCTTTTGCGTAAAGTTTACTCATTTTCACGAAGCAATATCTTCCTCCTGCTTATAAGAATTCATACTAGCTTCAACTGTGAGCTGTGAAATAAAATTAGTCTGGACTCGCTGCGACTAATATATCTTCCAATTTGGAACACAATCACCATCTTGTGCACAAATGGTTAATTACTTTTAAACTACCTAATATTTTATTATATACTACTAGGTGAAAATTTCTTAATATTTAGCACTATAAAACAGTATTTTTTAGATATTCTTTATAGGTCTTTGGTTTAACCATGTAAATAAACTCACTGGTTTAACTAGTTTAACCATGTAAATAAACTCACATTTGATGAATGTAGGCTCTGTTTTATCCGCAACATCGTAGTGCAATAGTTGCAGTAATATGATTATATCCATTCATGTTTCTTTTGTGTGGTGGCCTGTGTTTTCAAGTTTTAAAAATAGTCAATAATATGCTATCTGAAATCAAACTAATTAGTATTGTTTTTGTTTGGAAATTAATTAAGTAATTAAGGTTTTGCTTAGTATTTGTTAAAAATAATTGTTCTTTCTTAGACAGTGTGGAAGAACCATAAACTCTACCTATGTATGCATGTTTTAGGCAATCGTGTAGTGTTTTATATGTTACCTAGGTATATTACAAAGATCATTTTTGAAAATTTTTCTTCAGAAGAATAAATAATATGGGTTAGGAAACGTATGCACTAAATAATGTTTTATTAGTAATTAAAAACTTATAACCGAGTTACTACAGGTGATATTCAGCATATGAATGAAAAAATTCTCCTTACCACCATTTACGAAAATCCATAGCACCAAATGCGGAAGTGTTCAATGTGAATCTCCCGGTTCCGAACGATGGACCAACAACGTAGATTCCAATGCAGATGGCTCCATTGGAGAACTACGGGGCGAGTCTTGTTCCAATCCTATTCACAGTTTTCCAGACTATATTCATAGCTATCACGTGTCTCATACCCAAAGTTGTTTTATGCAGTCCAAATCTAACAACATACATTGGAGTTTGCTATTGATATATCAAAGTAGTCTCGGCAAAGCGTTTTCGTATTCACAGACCAACTTCGTGAAATGCTTCCTCACTTTCTACATGATGTATCTTGGATTACCGCAGTCCAAAATGGTACACCCTTGCCTTACCTAATGTAACCTCTTTTTGTTTGTCAGATCTAGCTTCACAGCTTCCGAGTGATAAACTAGATTTTATTTAACTTTGCTCTACTTAAAGTAATATTAAAATAAATTTAAATTTAAGACTAATCAGATTCAAAGACAAATTTCCAATATTGAATCAGCTTATGAGTAAAAGATAGAAGTTACATTTTATTCAGAAATCAAGTAATAGTTACTTTATTTCATGGTTATAGTGATTGATATTGTCAATCAAAATATAAATTAGTTAGTATTAGTACTGGTATTTGCAAATGTGCACCCCTTTTGTCTTTTAATGCAGGAAATCAAACGTTCATTGGTTTTTAGGATTTTAAGAAGTTTTCAACTCATCTTTTGTGCCTAACTTATACCTAGGGATATTATTTGATTTTGTGTCAATAGGCCAGAGTTTCCAAGCTAAGATATGTGATTGACTTCTCATTTCATACAATCTTGTATACCAACAGGTCAGATATTTTCATAACATTTAGTGTTTATTCTAAGTAAGTACAACTATTAAGATGTATTTTGTACATTTTGATTGTAATCAGGCCAGCCGTGCTGTAGCACAATCTATATAATAGTAAAAGAAGAAAATAATGTAAGTAACACGAGAAGATATATATTTGCGTTGTTATGGTGATGTTACATGTTCTCAAGGAACTGTTCATACAATATAATTGGGAGCGTCACCATACTTATTAGATGCATAATTTTGAATAATGCAGTAAAATACGTTAATATCATAAAATATACAGTTTTTGCGTTTTCTAAAAAAAATTGGTGTATGCTCCTTCAAGCTATCTTTAATTTGCGTAACAACTAAAATATATATACGAAGTGTATGCAATATATAAGGTAATTTTACATATATTTATGGTGGTTTCCACTCCGCGACCTTGGTGCAATCTGAAGGATAGTAGGATTATCCAAAAGTAATTTTCATGTTATTACGTAATCAGAGTGTAATTGATACTAATCAAAGAAGTTTAAACAGAATGGAAAATATACGAAGAAGTGAAATTATTTCAGAAACATCAAATTCTGAATTTCAATATTTCATGCAACAAATGAAAGAACTAATCTAAAGGAAGTTGAAATCCCAAAGTAGTCAATTGTCGAGTCAGTTGGAACAGTTGAGCAAACCCAAACAGCTAGTTGTAATCTCATACTCAAAATTTGATCAAATAGCAAGTAAATTAGAACAAATAGAACAAAGTCATAGTGCTAGTTTTGAACGATTAGATCAGCGCCACAGTGTTTGTTTTGGAGGATCAGAACAAAATCACAATGCTAAATTTGAACAATTGTCCCAACATCTAAGAAACAAGTTTAATGAAATAGAACAACGAATTGACAATTACTTTGCTCAAATTCGTGAGTTGCAGCGAGAAATCTTGAGCTTCAAGAATAGTTACCAGAATGATAGGATTACTGACCGGAATCTTCACAATAGCGAAGCTGTCTCAGAATCATCACAAGAAGATAACACACCTCTATGTCAACCGAATGTAATTGTGCCTGAGTAGCACATGGAATACCGCTAGATGGAACAACAAGGATTTTACTAGTATGGATCCCGAAAGTGAGCTAGAAGAGGACAGAGCACATATTCCGTACAGAAAACTTGAGTATTCGAAACCTAGTCTAATTAAAGTTAAGCATGCAAAGCTTACCGGTAAAGCTTAGTGAGATTAAAGCATTGACAAAATTTAGCGGTACAGTACATGACATTTCCACTAGTACATTTATTGAAAAATTCGAAGAATGTGATTTAGTAGGTACCGATAAATCTTATTTTCTTAAAATACTACTTGATGTGTTACTTCCACCGTGTTCAACGTAGTACTTAGCAATTTGGGCTAAATTACATACCTATGAAGATTTGAAAAGCATTCTGTTGGCAAATTTTGAAAATGATTGTATTCTAGCTAATCATGACGCCCAAATTCGCAACAGAAAATATCATAATTGTGTGGATTATAGTATTATGGACTTTGTTATCAATACGTACAATAAATTAAAACAACTCAACCAATTCCAACCAGATTCTAAAATTATTTCATCTGTCAGAACTTTATTACAATATAATTACTGCAAACATTGCTTTCTTCATCATGTATGAATTTTAATCATCTACCATGTATTAATTGTTCAAAATTTCGTTCGAAAATCATATGTTTATACAGTATAGTGAAAGTAAAACTATACGTCGTAATCCTATACGTAATATCAGCATAAAACCAAGTACAAACACTGGAAATCATAATTCCACATCAAATGGTAATGTAACTCAAAATAATGTAAATAGTATTATTGATTTTAGAAATAACAGGTACATAAACAATAGGTACAGTCGGTTTAAATCAGCTAACGGTAATAAGTTTGGTAATAATCAAACTAGGATAGATGGTAGGACTTTTTATAGTATAAGACAAGCAAATAATAAACCGAATTTTTCACGTAATACTGCACAAAATTGTGCTGGACAGTGTGATGTAATGACAACGCGCACAGGTCTACTTTGAACTAACATTGGCTGTCTGTGGAAAGGGATGAAACCATGTCAGCAAACGAATCTGGATCCGGGTTAATCAATTTGAAGTGATCCAAAGACGATGAAACCGGTTGCTCGACCGTCTCCGAAAATTATAAAAATTTGAATCTAACGAACCTTGTTTATGAGAAGGTCAATAACATCATTCACATTGTCGTATGTACAAGTGTTCCTGAATGGCGTCATCTTTGTTGTCGGTGGAGTGCCATATTTTGCATTTGCAAGCGTTTACGGTAGCCACGGTTGCTCAGGACGTAGGAATCAGACGAACACCAAACAAAAATGAATGCCTACAGGAGATACTGAGATACCCGAAGAATATATACTCTTGCTTCTAAATAAATATGAAGAATTGCAATCCAACATATGAAATCACCACAAAAAGTACAGGAAATTACACTTTTAATAAAATAGCACAAAGTGCGTGGTTCATAACTTTTGTACTGAACACTATTGCATATAAAGAGTCTGCGGAAATATCCACAGCTATGATACTACTAACACCGTATATTTATGGGGGTCTGAAAGTTGAAGTTTGAGATTTTGATGTCATTTTCGTGGCATAATATCTGAGGAGGACAAAGTGCTAAAAAATTGTTGCTTAGGCCACAAATTAATTCTGTATGAGAATAAACTATTGCAAAAATATCATGACTTATACTACATGGAGAAAAAAGAGAGGACATGATAGAAACACGAAGAAAGTACGTGCCTGACATTGGTTGTAGCCCGGAAAATTTTAAATGTTTGGATGTGTTTCATGTTTGGTCTCAAAAACTAAGCAAGGTGCAGCAATTAGGCCCGCTTTTGTTTGTGTTATGTTGTGCAAAAGCTTGCGAGTGGCGTTTGTACCGTTTTCCTAGCTCCATAGTCATTGCTACGTCTATATGGTAAGGGGTTTAGCTCACCGTTGCACCCACGACAGCCATAGTCGAACTCACTTTACCTAGGTAGAATCAATTCATCTGAAAAACATAATATATAAATAAACACCGCATGAGCATGACTGGCGATAGTTCGTGTTGATAATTTCGGTATTCTTCTTGATGAATCGAAGCAGTGCGACCAAAATGAAGTCCTTGCTAAAAGGGCGGAGTGGCCCGAGCGGGAAGGCGCGGATACCCTCCTGGGCCTCTTGAGTCGATTATTATTATTATTATTATTATTATTATTATTATTATTATTATTATTATTATTTTCACATACTATCGCTGAAGTAGAACTAATTCTATGTGAACACACATATGAGAGGGCTCCCTTGGGTACGGCCACGGCCACATGGACCCTTATAATTTGTTTTATAGAATGCCTGATGGCTACGCTATTCTAAAAAATGAGTCTAGGTCAAAACTCCCACAGCCAAAACACCCACACTCAAGAAATGTCAAAACGCCCACACGATCGGTCATAACCCCCACACAAATGGACAAATCTCCCAAACGCACGAACGGTCATAACCCCCACAGCCAAAACCCCCACACTCAAGAAATGTCAAAACGCCCACATGATTGGTCATAACTCCCACACAAATGGACAAATCTCCCAAACGCACGAACGGTCAAAACCCCCACAGCCAAAACCCCCACACTCAAGAAATGTCAAAACGCCCACAAAATCGGTCAAAACTCCAACACAAATGGACAAAACAGCCACACATAGCAACGGTCATAATCCCCACATAAATGGACAAAACCCCCACACAATGGTCAAAACTCCCACATGCAGAAATTGTCACAACTGCCACACAAATGGACAAAACCCCCACACAATCGGACAAATCCCCCACACTCTGAAATGATCGTAATTGCACGTCTTTGTTGCGGCTCTTTATGACTCCCACTTGAGTGTTTCTGTCATTAAAAAACAGTGCAAGAAGAATAGTTGCAACATCAGTTTAAGTAGAATAAAAAATGTTATTAAAAAGTACAAGGGCAAGACATGCAACCAGGATCATTTCAGAGTGTGGGAAATTTGTCCGATTGTGTGAGGGTTTTGTCCATTTGTGTGGCAGTAGTGACAATTTCTGCATGTGGGAGTTTTGTCCATTTGTGTGGGTGTTTTTTTCCATTTATGTGGGGATTGTGACCGTTGCTATGTGTGGCTGTTTTGTTCATTTGTGTGGGAGTTATGACCGTTGGAGGTTATGACCGATTACCAGTGTGGAGGTTTTGGCTGTGGGGGTTATGACCGTTCGTGTATTTGGGAGATTTGTCCATTTGTGTGGGGGTTATGACCGATAGTGTGGGCTTTTTGACATTTCTTGAGTGTGGGGGTTTTGGCTGTGGGGGTTATGACCGTTCGTGTATTTGGGAGATTTGTCCGTTTGTGTGGGGGTTATGACCGTTTGTGTGGGCGTTTTGACATTTCTTGAGTGTGGGTGTTTTGGCTGTGGGGGTTTTGACCGGTTCCCTAAAAAATAATAACAGGAATTCATTTTGGCAGGCGAAATTTAATGGCCTATTTTAAAAAGCATGAATCAAAAAGGGCAGAACTAACATAACGTCTTGTTTAATAAATATATACTAAGGCACTAATTGTGGAAATAATTCGAGTTTGTTGTTTACTAAATTCGGTTACTACACCTATTTTCGCAACACCCCTATGTAACATAGCACCGCTCATAAAAGGGTATGGCTTATTTTACAACCCGTATGTAACATAGCAAAACTGACATAAGACTATGAAAACAGATTACAACCCCTACTTAACAAAGCAGAGAATACATAAGACTATGAAACAATAGTAGGTGTGTACTCGTTCCTTTTTATCAACCCATATGTAACATAGTAGAAATTAAACAAGCATTCATGAAGTACTACAAGTCACAAAAGTGCTGACCATCGATGTCAGAGGTAAAATATTTAACCCTAAATAAATCGTAAGCGATGCGACGTATTGAGGTGGTGTTTTCACATTTAATAATAATTCATCAAATACTACATGTCCGAAAAGTGTTGACTATCGAGGTCAAATGTCAAATATTTAAGCTTACATAACTTATAAACGGAACCAGGTATTGAGGCGCAGTTTTCACAATTAACAATAGGTCATCATTTGCTACATGCCCCAAAAGTACTGATTATCTTGGTCAAAGATTAAATATTTAACCGTAAATAACTTCTAAACGGAGCGACGTATTGAGATGCTGTTTTCACATTTAACAATATATCATCAAGTGCTACATGTCCCAAAAGTATTGACTATCGAGGTCAAAGATCAAGTATTTAACCTTAAATAACTCGTAAACGGAACAAGGTATTGAGGCGCAGGTTTCATAATTAACAATAGGTCATCATTTGCTACATGTCCCAAAAGTACTGATTATCTTGGTCAAAGGTTAAATATTTAACCCTAAATAACTTCTAAACGGAGCGACGCGTATTCAGATGCTGTTTTCACATTTAACAATATATCATCAAGTGCTACATGTCCGAAAAGTATTGACCATCGAGGTCAAAGGTCAAATATTTAACCTTATATAACTTGTAAATGTGCAACGTATTGAGATGCAGTTTTCACATTTTACAATAGTTCATTAAGTATATGTACTACATGTCCTAAAATACTGACCATTGAGGTCAAATGTCAAATATGTAACTAAATAATTAGTAGACGGTACAACGTATTGAGATGCTGTTTTCACATTAAGCAATAGGTCATCAAGTACTTTATGCCCCAAAAGTGTTGGTCATCGAGGTCAAAAGTCAAATATTTAAACAATTTATTGCAGTTTTGAAATAATAAATAGAATACACATATGAAAAAATGGTAACATTTTAATATTTTTTTTTAATTTTTGATAAATTTTCAGATTCTTCGAAAACGTTAAATGTTAATCATAATAATATAGTATAGAAAAGGGTACTTCAGATTCTATAGTTTCATAAGAATGGAAACAGTTACCATAAGATCTGAATTGCATCACAATTATAAACAGTTTAAGGATAATGGCACTTTAACCACGATCGAAATAAATCCTCCTCCATATGGGGAAAACTCTCTTGATAAGATCGAAAACTCGATGAGAGAATTGAAAGAGTATTTAATGAGAAATATGCTACCACACCATCGGATGGGTGTTACCTTTATCAATCAGAACCACCTTGATAAACCTTTTTATTTATCATTTAGAGAAGGCAAAAATATGAATGCCGATAATGTAGGGAGTTCCCTAGAGATGGCTCAATCCAATACACCTTTATTATACCAGGACCGTTTGTGTATACTTTCATCATGTTGAACTACCTAATGGTTAGGGCCGAGTGAAGCAGAATTTCACTAGCACGTCGGCATACATTAGACAAAATAGGGGCCTTGTTATGATAAAAAACTAACCGTTTCGCTCATGCACTGGTTGTTGCGGTAGGTTTGCTCGAAAATATAGAAAAAAGAAAGATATATATACAAGATATATACAGGGTGCGGCACGTAAAACCGGCCCGTAAAGTGAACACATAAAATGAAATGTAATGTATTGAATATGATTAACTACAACACATAAATGAAATGTAATGTATTGAATATGACTACTCACCTTCACAGCAGGTGCTGAAAGTGTCCTCCGCCCACTTCAACACACATGTGAGCACGATTGAGGAGATTCATATGTACCCTTGTCAGTTCTTGTGTTGTAATGCTATTGGTGACATCCTGGATCCTGGTCTTGAGTTCTTCAATTGTGTGTGGATTTGTTTCGTATACTCTTCCCTTTAACAGTCCCCATAAGTAAAAGTCACACGTGGACAAGTCTGGTGACCGAGGAGGCCACAAGCCTTTGCTGATTGTCCTCTTTGGTGTAAACATCTCATGCACAAGGGACAATGATGCAGCTGATGTGTGGCATGTTGCACCGTCCTGCTGAAAGTAACATAACTGACGCTCCTCTTCGGTCAAGTGTGTATAAAACTCCTCCAGGATTCCCATATACACGTCACTGTTCACTGTCGTCTCAAAGAATATGGGCCCAATAACGCGTGTGGCGGAAATGGCACACCAAACACCAATCTTCTCATCATGCAAGGGTACCTGGTGGTATTTTCTGTCGACCAATATCGGTTGTTTTGGGAATTTACGTACCCAGACAGCTAGAACCACGCCTCGTCACTCATGGTGAGCATTAGTGGATCCAAGAAACCACTGGCAACATTGCTCAACAGCCATGAACAGAAATGCACCCTCTTCTGCAGGTCAGGCTCCTTCAGTTCTTGCACAACACTTATCCGGTACGGTTTTAACTTCAGTCCCCTTAAAACACGTCTGCAACTTCTCTCACTCGCATGAACCTGTTGACTCAATCTCCTGATTGACTTTCGAGGACTTTTTGTCATTATCTCCTCCACCTGCATCTTTAATTCAGGTGTGCAGACAGATGGTCGTCTGTTCCTGGGAGCATTTTGAACCGATCCTGTACGCCGCCATTTTTCAATCAATTCCTGAATGGTGCTTTTTGCTGGCACAGAACGTCCTGGAAATTACTCCCGAAACAAATTCTTTGTTTTCACAAAAGATCCAGTGAGAATGAACCCTTCAACAATGGCAACACGCTCGGGTATCGAATACGGCATTATCACACACTGACATTCACCCGGCTTAACACAACGAGGCCTTTTTCTCAACTGGTTTCGACAAGTTTCACTCGCTGCGGCTGCACGTGACTGCTGCAGGTCACGTAAGTCGACCCGACCTACGTGCCGCACCCTGTATATATATTTGTTTGCACCAGAGAACAAGAATTACACTAGTTAACAAATTTAAACTTTTTGTTTGTTACATGAGAAAAATCACATGATCTTAAAGGAACTTTTTGCGCTGAATTCGAATATGCACTCGGTTTCTCTCCATCACGTACAGTTTTCCCGTAACAGAGGGATTTTCGGGAAATTCCCTCAAAAATTTCCCTTTTTCAGATATTTTATTCCCCTAGCTCCTGTCCCCTTACATATAGTAACATAGAAATTATACCTAAGTATACCTTGATTTATATTTAATAAACCCTAAGAGTTTCGTAAAAATCGCTTTGTTCTTTCTAGAGAAATAAATATATTTGTATGTATACTGTGTGCACTGTTTATTGCACTTGATAGTAATGCTTTCAGATCTCCTGAGTTGGGGTAAAAACGATTTGCTTTATTACTACAAACACAGACATAAAAATGAATATTTACAATAGTCAACAACACACTTGTATTGCTCTCTGTAAATTAGAAACGTGTATAAAAATAGAATGTACTTCCAACGTATATTTTTTTAAACGTACAGTATATGTATATCTTAATACATATATATACAATTCTCCAAGTTTTTTCGTTTTGTTCATGAAATGGTTATCAATATTTGTTATCAAATGTAACAGAATGCAAAAGAAAGAAAGAATGGAATACAGACTCATGAAACAATGAACTAATGCAGTCTGAATTTTCCACTACGGTATCGTTTTCCCCCTCCCCCCGCGCATTTCTTTCTTTCTTGTGTTCTGGTGAGGGAGTTTTGTACATTTTTATATTGACGTGTGGTTTAACACTACTTCACTTTCAAAGTTGTCTTTGCTGCTAAGAGTGCTTTCATGTTTGATCTTAACGGCATTATACCCAACTAAGACCAGAAGTTTAGTTTGTGATCAGTACAATGGCGTCAAGAGGACGGCGTTCGTGTGTTAACTCACCAAATAGTTTTTGTTATGTGTGTGGCCAGTTTGTAGTTAAAGGACAGTGTAGATCCATTACGCCATCGGTGAAACTAGCATATTATATATATTTCGGATGTCGTGTGGGAGATCAGGACAAAACTTGGGCACCCAACATAATTTGTGCGTCGTGCTACGTCACTTTACTTGCATGGGCCCAAGGGAAAGGAGGTTTATGAAATTTGCTGTACCAATGGTGTGGAGAGAACCCACCAACCATCTGGATGACTGTTATTTTTGTCTCACAGTAGTTAAGGGACATTCTAAAAAAAGCAAATACACAATAAGTTATCCCAACGTTAAATCCGCAATTAGACCTATTCCGCACGGGGATGAACTTACACTTCCCGAGCCCCCTACCAACTGGGAAGAGATATGGCCAAAAGACTCTGATGATGATCATGACCTTGATGAACCATCGACATCAACATGTACATCCAAGGATCCAACGTTCATCCCTGACTGTGTTCGCGAGCCACATTTCATCCGGCAATGTGAACTTAATGACCTAGTCCGTGATTTGCACCTGACAATACAAGAGGCGGAACTTCTGGGATCAAGGCTCCAGCAGTGGAACTTATTGGATACAGAAACGAACATATCAGTGTACAGGAAAAGGCATGTTCTAATTTTCAAGCTATTTCTCAATGCAAGATAATGTGTGCGTATGTACGGATATAAATGGGTTGATGGCGGAGCTAGGAATTCCTTACGTTCCAGAAGAATGGAGGTTATTTATCGACGCGTCAAAGGTCAGCCTTAAAGCTGTCCTTTTACATAATGGAAATAAAAAAACCTTCTATACCACTTGCGCACTTAGTGAAGATTAAGGAATCCTATGACACCATGTCAACTTTGCTAAATCTTATAAATTACAAGGACCATTGTTGGCAAATATGTTGTGATCTCAAGGTAGTTGGTATTTTATTAGGACTGCAGTGCGGTTACACGAAGTACCAATGTTTTTTATGTTTATGGGATAGCCGAGCTGATGACAAACATTATGAAGTGAAGGAATGGGAACCTAGAGTGAATTACGTACCTGGAGAATGCAACGTCAAATACGCTCCTTTGGTAGATCCTAATAAGATATTACTACCGCCACTTCATATCAAGTTAGGACTTATGAAAAACTTTGTCAAAGCCATGGACACATCTGGTGAAGGTTTCAAGTATTTGCGAGATAAGTTCCCTAACCTGAGTGATGCTAAGATTTCAGCGGGAGTGTTTATTGGTCCCCAAATTAGGAAATTAATGCTTGATGATAGCTTTGACAGCAAGTTAAACAGTGCTGAGCTAGCTGCCTGGACAGCATTTAAGTGTGTTGTGCGCAACTTTCTGGGCAATAACAAAGCTGAGAGTTACACAGAAATCGTACAGGACATGATACAGAAATACAAAGAGTTGGGTTGTAGGATGTCTTTAAAAATCCACTTTTTGCACTCCCACCTCAGCTTCTTTCCTGCTAACCTAGGTGCTCTCAGCGACGAACAGGGGGAAAGATTCCACGAAGATATAATGGCAATGGAGAAAAGGTACCAGGGACGATGGGATCCTTCAACAATGGGGGACTATTGTTGGGGTCTTGTTAGAGAATGCAACATTTCTTACAAAAGAAGGAAGTAGTGTACGTTTTTGTAACCCAATGGAAGTTTCATATATTGTGATAGTTTTGATTGTCTTTTCATGACCTTTTGCTACATTTGTATTATTGTTTATTGTAAATTGTCACACTTGTAAATTATATTGTATTATATTTTATATATGTGTTTGTGGTAATAAAGCAAAACGTTTTACCTCAACTTAAGGTGCAATAAACAGTACACACAGTATACATACAAACATATTTATTTCTCTAGAAAGAATAAAGCGATTATTACGAAACTTGGAGGGTTTGTTAAATATGAATCAAAGTATACTTAGGTATAATTTCTATGTTAGTATATGCAAGGGGACAAGATCTTGGGGTGTAAAATAAACGAAAAGGGAAATTTCTGTGGGATTTTCCCGAAAATCCCTTTGTTACGGGAAAATCGTACGTGATGGAGAAAAACCGAGTGCATATTCGAATTCAGCGCAAAAAGTTCCTTTAAGAACAGGTATTTCCTTTTATGTAACAAAACCTTTGTTAACTAGTGTTATGTTTAAAATGGCTGATGACTTATGCCGAGCTACTAAAGTAAATCTAGTTAACGGTGGTGCAATACCGAAAATGAAAAAAAATTCATTATCATTTAACAGGTTATAAATTAACAAACGGTATATGATGGTCTGTCTGGCGAGAAAATATTTTACGAAGGTCATGGAAAAGGTAAACGTATCAATCTGTTATGTATTGAGAATCACTTCCATGTTATTACCAACCTAACAGCAGCATTCTCTTGTGGTTATTATTGTGAAGAGTGTCATAAGAAATATAATACAAAAGACAGGCATGTGGGTAAATGTAAGGCCCTGTGTACTAAATGCCAGAACAATCCACCGTGCACCACAACAAAAAATTGTAATTTACTGTAAAGAATGTAATCGATGTTTTTATGGTGCTCAGTATTATGCTAATCACAAATGAAGGGTAAGCGAAAAAAGGAGGAATGTAACAAAACTGCATTTTCGAGAAAACGGCGATTTTATATTTTAAACCGCGTAAAAAAGAATACAGTAGTCAAATCTCTCGCCCATTTTTGCATGGACATCTACGCATGCATGGCGACACATATGAACATACCTTGTTTTTCCCCTTACCCTTCAAATCATCTTTAAAATGCAACACTTTAAAATAATGTAATTCATGTTTACACGCATATGTGGTTAAAAAAAGGGCGCAACCCCAATATCTGTTGTGAGTCGTTTGGTGTTATTTGCTGCTACATGATGCCACCAAAACATCTGTGTTATATACAGCCTAGCCGTATATCTATTCCTAAAAATTTGTTATTAATATTCTATGATTTAGAGTGTCGTCAGGATAAGGATATAACAGCGGGTATATCAGAGCATCAGCTTAATTTGGTTGTGTGTCAGCAGATATGTTATAATTGCTACAATAATGCGGGTGAACCGTGTGGTGTATGCAGTAGAGCCCTGCAAATATTTTATGGTGATGATTGTATACAATAATTTTAGATTATTTAGAATTACGAAGGCCTGGTATTAATAAAATAGTCTGTATTACACATAATGCCTAGGGCTACGATGCGCACTTTATTTTGCCTGGAATGTTACTTGAAAAAATTGGGTACCCCACTTAATCATGCAAGAGTATAAAATTCTTTGAATGTAGTATTTATACCTGAAATTTATTCATAGTTTGAACTTTCTTCCAATGGCTTTAAATAAATCAAGCGATGCATTTGATTTGCCTGGTGCTAAGGGGCACTTCCCCAATTGTAAACACTAAACATAACGAAAATTATTGTGGTACTCTACCCGACGTTAGATATTATAATGTAAGTAATATGAAAAAGAGGAAGCAAAAGTTGAAAATTGGTACAAGGAGTAAAAAGAAATACTTGGTGATACAGGGTTTAATTTTAAGCAACAAATTATAAAATAATGTGTTGATGTAAATGTACTGCGCGATGCTTGCAGAAAGTTTATGACTGAATTTCAAGCTATATCTAATGTAAACCTGCTTCTCGAAACAATAAGTATTGCTAGTGGATGTAACCTTCTGTTTAGGAAAAAGTTCCTACAATCCAACACCTAGGTTGAAAGATCTAGGGAACGTAGTACATGTGTAGTAGATGTGGGAGTGTCAGTGGAGCAGTTTTCTCAAAGAACACCCGGAAGTAAATGGCATGGTGAGAACCCACCTTATGACTAAAAATTGTCCGATTAGACCACGAGATTTATTGTATGGGAGAGAGTTGATGCTACAAAGCTCTACTACAAAGTAAAAGAAGAAGAGCTTATCAAATATGTATACATTATTTAACTGTATCCGCATTGCTGTAAAGTAAAAAAGTACCCTGTAGTCATCCGAAAACTTGTGTTGGGAATAGCGACTGCGGACATTTCAGCATTTGACAGTATAATAAAGTAAACGATAACGCCGCCAAATAATTTATACCATCCTGTTTTATCCTATCGTGGTGGCGGTAAGTTATTATTCCCTCTATGCAGATACCTTGAATAACGTAGACGAAGAATGTACTCACACGAATCTGGAGAGGGCTCTGACCGGTATTTGAATTGTGGTTGAGGTGAGAAATGCGGTCGAAAAAAGGTTACAAAGTATTTGGGAAACATGAGGTGTGAGATTATGGAATTGCTATGTACGATCCGGAAAACAAAAAAGGTGGTCTTTTTACAGGGTATATTAACACTTATAAAAATAAAGACAGAATATCTCGGATGGCCTATATAATGTAACCTGACGAAAAAACAAAAAGCTTATACAAGCTTATTATGAGAAAGCGGGAGTTAAATTAGAGTATCAAAAAATAATAAAAAAAATAAAGCGAAGGAAAGTATCGTAAAACTGACCTTAAACTCACTGTGGTTTCAGTTTGCCCAGCGTGAAAACATCTAGCAGACCACTATCATTAAGGAACCAGAAGAGTATTATAATAAAGTAACCGATCCGAACATTGAGGAAAAATCATGTATTCCGATTGGCAACAAAATTACCGTATTTCACTGGATGGTTAATGATAGTGTTGCTGCTCCATTAAAAATATTGATGTGGTAATTGCCGCATACACCACAGCACACGCTCGCCTCGAGTTATATCATTACTTGCATTTACTCGGTTAGTGTGTGCTATATTTTGATAGTGATAGTATTATATATGTTCAACGTCCAGATGAACTAGATTTAAAAACAGGTATATATTTAGACGAAAGAAAAAATGAGTTCACGGAATTTAAGTCCGATGCATATATTCAGGAATTCTGTGCCAGCGTATTAATGTTATAAGTTTGTAACCCCGACTATAATAAAACAAAAACAATGTGCAAAATTAAGGGTGTTAAATTGAACAATGCAGTGTTGAAACATATTAACTTTGATCAGTTGAAAGAAGTGACCGTAAACAATTTACCTGCTAATAATATTGCTAATTGCACGCACTAAAGACCAAAAAGTAATCACTAACCAGGGATGATATCGAAACTGCACCTTGAATTGGGAGATATTCTATATATTTCCTGATAGGACTTCTGGAACAAGTTCCAAAACATTTGTTCGTTTCGTGCCCGGAAGTGACCCTGCCTTTGGAGGGGCTAAAATATATAGAACATTTTGGCGTATTTTCTTTAGCAGGTGTACATACTACTCCTAAAAGTTGAAACCTATGCTAAAACGCCAAAACACCTATTTCATCATTGTAAAAGCATAATTTAACGAAGTGAAAATATTTGCCCCAGGGTCCCCGCAGGGTCCCAGGTGGGGTCCAACTCAAAATTGGCAATTGAAAAGAGGGGCACGTAGCATATCGTTTGAAAGCTATCCCGCTACAACTTACCTACAGCCCGTCTGGTAGAAGCGATCTAGAAACCTCTAGACCACGTGGCTGCTTTGCATTTACAAGTGTCGTTTTGATGTGAAGAACCACATAGTTCGACATTTATTTCAAAGCTTTAGGTGTAAGAGGTGATCATGAACTTTAAGATTCAGCATGTAGACGTAGTGTAAACACCCCACCATTTTGCACAGAATTGGCGTAGAGACTAAAGATTAGTTCCATACGCTGTCTGTTTTGAGAAACTTTGAAAGAAAATATGTAGTTTGAAAATGTGTAGTTTGACTGCTGCCCGCATATAGGGACTCCAGGACATACGTTTTCATTTCTATACATTGAACGTTTGCAATGGCGAATTTAGAAAGCCAGCAACCCTGACTTATAGCCTGTGATTAGCTTGAATGAAACGTTGTGTTAGTCAATTTGCAATAACGTTGACTTACATATAGAAAATTGATTCTCTAGATTGCAAAGAAGGTTCACAAGCTCATCAAGTTGATGGTGACAAACTTTGTTCTCCAGAACATTACAATGACCGTAGACGATTATGTTACGTTCGAAGACAATACTCAATTCCAGCCCTTGGACACGACATCGAGTCAACAAGGAACTGCTTCGGGTACCGAAGGCGATCCTGATTACGACTATCTGGACCCAAATCCTTCTCAGGAAACCGCATTTTGGAGATCATGGAGTGAAACGAAAATGAGGGATACTGTAGCAGCTTATAACAATGCATCCAGTGGTCGCAAACTCAAGGATGCGAAAAGTGTAGCAAGAGTTGACACATGTACAAGTGACATCATTCGGATGAAACCATTCCTGGAAAAGGCATCCAAGCGGACCAAGCTAGCAGAACTCCGACAATTTGTCAAAGCATGGTGCAAAAATCAACGCGCTGCTCCGATTTTTTCAGGATCATTGAAAAATGCATTGCCGTGGAAGCCTTGGAACAATCGCGGAAGCTAGGGGTTACTGGTTTCAAGGCATCCCGATTCTGGATCCGCCGACTATTGAGAGAAATGAACTGGGGTTCCAGGAAAATCACCAAAATCATAACAATGGCAGCCAGAACAAAAGCACTGGAACGTTCAAACGAATTCGACAGCTACATTCAACAAATTAGGCGGGAGATTGAAGAGGATAACTACAACCTTGATCAAATTGGGAATCTTGATCAAAGTGGATTCAATTATGAACTCTAACTCAACGTGGAGTAAAAAATGTCGAAACTCAAGTAAGATGCGAATCAAAAGTGACACATTCTTGCACAGTCCAGGAAGCGATTTCGGCATTAGGAAAGCTCGTGGGCCCGACTGTCATTGTGCTCCGCGAACCGTCCGGGAAATTTGGATCAAGGGTCCAATGTAAAATCCCTCAGATCCCTGGAGTCATAATCAGAGCCAACAAGTCAGGAATGATGACAAAGGCAATAACTGCCACATCTTGTTCGAGACGTTGGAACTCCGTGTCTTTTGTTGAAGGACGACGCAGCCATCATGAGAGATCCGGACTTGTATCAAGAATGTCCTGCCTTACATCCAGGAACAATCACTCCAGGCTGTACTTCCTATGGACAGCCATTCGATGTGGGATATATTCTTTACATTCGATGTGGGATGGTGATGCGTACCCACAAGCATGTTCGGAATGAAGGACTTGGAGACAATCTAGACATGACAAATCGGTATTCCAGTGATCACTTGATTGGGATAACACGAAATCAGTGGAATCACCTAGATTCCAAGATATGATCAAGTACGCTTTCGGCAAATGTGGATACGTCGACCTTCCTGATGATTTTAGTTACCAGTCAGTGAGAGACTTGTCTTTTAGTTTCCACACAAAGGATCCAGCTATCTCGACATGTTCATTTCCGGACGACGAACACTGCATGGAGAAGAGTTTTATTCAGTGCAGTTAGTGTCTCCAACCACTGTGCTTTTATCACTTCTTCATGAACAATAGCATGGCCGCACCCCTCCACGAGACACTCAAGCCTCACTATTACGCCGTAGAGTGATCGTCATGCATATGGCCCTCATACATGCATAACAAAGATACAGTCCTGGCAGCAACCACGTTGCTACGACCGTGGCGTGTGACTTACGTGGCTCTCACACATAGACCAGAACCAAAGCCATGCTTCAGCATACAACATTCGACGGAACCGTGTCTTCTAGACTGCTTCTACCAGACGGGTCGTCGGAAAGTTGAAGAACGATAGCTTATAAACGATATACTTTTTGAAGCCTTTCCAAATGAAAACTTCGAGGTAGACTCCTTGTGAGACCCTACGAGGGCCCTGGGGCAAACATTTTCATTTAGATAAATTGCACGTTTTAAATACGGTAACACATGTTTTAGAATTTTGACACCTGTATCACAGTTTTGGAATTCTAGTGGTGGCCATGCACTGTTAGCTGCAGACTGTTTTCAAATTTTGAATCTTCCGCCATTTCACACAGAGTTTGCATTGAGCTGTGAAACTTCTGTTATCGTTTTTCTTTTAACACTAGCTATCAAACGATATGTTACTTGGCCCTCTTTTCAATTGCCAATTTTGAGTTGGACCCCACCTGGGACCCTGCGGGGACCTTGGGGTAAACATTATCATTTCGATAAATAGCACTTTTCAAATAATGAAACACGTGTTTTGGAATTTTGACTTCTGTATCACAGTTTTGGAATTCTAGTGGTGGCCATGCACTGTTAGCTGCAGACTGTTTTCAAATTTTGAATCTTCCGCCATTTCACACAGAGTTTGCATTGAGCTGTGAAACTTCTGTTATCGTTTTTCTTTTAACACTAGCTTTCAAACGATATGCTACATGCCCCTCTTTTCAATTGCCAATTTTGAGTTGGACCCCACCTGGGACCCTGCGGAGACCATGGGGCAAATATTTTCACTTCGTTAAATTATGCTTTTACAATGATGAAATAGGTGTTTTGGCGTTTTAGCATAGGTTTCAACTTTTAGGGATAGCAGCGTACTTTATGTACAACTGCTATAGAAAATAGGTCAAAATGCTCTATATATTTTGCCCCTGGAAAGGCGGGGTCACTTCCGGGCACGAAACGAACACCTGTTTTGGAACTTGCTCGAGAAGTCCTATTAGGAAATAAATAGAATGTCTCCCAATTCAAGGTGCAGTTTCGATATCATCCCTGGTAAGACAGAGAATTACCTATGGTTATAAAAATAAAAACAAAGATACATTGAATACGTTATTTCGGTTCTGGTTATTTTTGTCTATAGAATAAGAAAGATGGATAATCATTATAAATCATCATTATAATGATTTTAAATCATTATAATTATTTTAATGAGACTGAAATATTCGTTGGGCTTGCATATAAAGATGATCTTGGAAAATTTTCTATAGTAATTAATTTTCGTGATTATTATAAGCACATACGTTTTTCAAATAGGTTCCAAAATAATTTCTGCGACACCAATTTCGGCGGCAGTTTTTTAAAAGCAGATTTCGTGATTTTTGGTAACTAGATTCAGTAACTGTTTGTTCTCATTGCGATCCTGCGGTGAGCAGAGATAAGTAGAAGCTCGATCACTACATTGATTTTCAAAAAATAAACAAATCCTTTATTTTACAATATACCATTAGCTTGGGAATATATTAAAAAGCCACAAAACAAGTAATCGGAACATGATCCTGCCTTAGTTATGTATTGCCTAAATCATTCATTTTATTATACATACAGATTAACCATAAAAGGAGCAAATAAAAGTCCGTATTAAACAGGAGTAAACACTACTTTTTCCTTATGCTTATTTGGTGCAGTCTCAAGAGAATTTTGGCAGTATTACACTATACTTCAATATCAATAATAGTTGATAGTAGTACAATTTATTCTTTCCGATTATCAGTATGTTTTACAAGAACAATAACTGCGGTTTTAAATATTTACATTACACAAGAGGTTCCAACTAATAGCATGGTTTACAAGGGCAACAACACCATTCTAAAAATAAATTACACTACATAAGATTCTCCAACTGTCTATTTGTAAGGTTTTCTCTGGTTTAAAACTATTTATTATAGTGTACATTTTCTAGTCCACCAACAGTAATAGCCACAGAATAAATGGCCGCTGAAATTTCTACACTTTATTCTCTTAGAGAGTTATTGAACAAAGACAAAGCAACACTAGATAGTTTTAAGCAGTGGCTACTACTAGAAAATTTACACAATAAGAATTTACTTACAAACATTGGATATATTATTTATGCTAGTGGAGAACCAGGACTTCGATCTTTAGAACCAATTACGCCACCATTCTGTGATAATTTAATTCGTTTTATGGTAAACGCCTGGGAATTATGCTGTGACGATTAAGAGTTAACAATTTCTAATTAAGAAGAATGCTTGTAGCTCTTTTTTCGCTTTTATACGATCTAATTTCTGTGAGTTTACTTCAGCTTTACACCGTGTTAATGCTAAATTACCTTTCTTTCTAAATTCTTCTACGGAAAAAACAAAAGGTGTAGAGCAAATTGTGCAAAAATATTTGGGAACTAACTAAGAAGTACAAGGATTCGATTATTATACCATATAAAGTAGAATTAGCAGATGTACCTATAAAGAGATTACTAGAGCTTTTACCAGAGATTCTAAAACGTTTACAAACAAAATACTATTTACTTCTAGATTTCGATATTACACAAGATTTTGCAGGTATTTTTATTAAGAGAAAAGGTAAAATATCTTATTAGTAATTTTAATTTTAGAATGGAAGGGTCTTCCATAGGTAATTTTGAGAAGGACAAGCCTATTAACACAATTTGTAATAACGACAATTCCGTAGGTTTCGATTGTTTTAGATGGAATACTGGTAATTGTTCTACTAAAATTTACAACAAATTTGTTTGCCAGATTACTTCTCCAGGCATATCTAAAGTTTTGGGTAAAAACTTAATTGATTTTATTTATTGTCTAGACAAGCGTGTACAAGAATCTGACAAGAGTACAACGTCCAGACAAGAGTACTTTCCAGAGTAACTTGGCACAGCAAAATGGAATAACTAGATTGAAATCTAATATTTTTAGCTATTCTATTGATGAGTGGACAAATTCTAAAAAGTGGAATCGGATAAAAAAACAACTTAAATCTAATTTTACATATCAAGGAATATTTTACAGATGCTCCGTTTTATAAAGTTTCGATTTCTAAGATGTGGATATAGCTAACAGATATTTTGCAGAGTACTTGTTTAGAGGAGCCTAATTTTTATATTATTTAAAACCATAAACAGATATAAAAATACATTTAAATATTGAATTCTTTAAAGCGCAATATAGCAATAGCTTTGGAATATATTAAAAAGACACATAAAACATAAGGAAGGAATCTCAACATAATATCCTGCTTTAAATAAGTTTAGCCTAAATAATTCATTATTTGTTTATTATAGTGTACATTTTCTAGTCTAAAAGGAATAATAGCCGCTGAGTAAGTTTCTTGTTTTTTTTATGTAATAAATGGCTGCTGAAATATTTCCAGTTTATTCTCTTAGAGATTTATGAGGTAAACAAAAAACAACGGCAGAGAGATTTAGTCAATGCCTATTACTAGAAACCTTACACGATAACAATTTACTTACAAACATTGGATATATTATCTATGCTAATTTAGAACCAAAACTTTAATCTTTAGAACCTATTACACCACCATTCTGTGACAATTTACTTCTTTTTAGGGAAAGCTCCTGGGAATTACGTTGCGAGGGACAAAGAGATAACAATAAATTTATAATTGTTAAATCTGGTTGCCACCGAAATTGGTAACGCGGAAATTATTTTCTTAAATATTTGAATTTTATGAGGCATTAACACAAAATCTGCCTAAAAATCATTTTAAAGGTTTATATGCTGCAGAAGCTACCATATTTTATTCACATTTTTCCTGCGATAGTTATAAACACTGATTCTAGTGATAAACCAGGTGAACATTGGGTTGCCGTTATTTAATATGCGTGTGGGAGGGTATTTCGATAGATATGGTATACCACCCTATATACAATATCACATGTTTGTTTTAAAAACAAAACAGTTTGTATTATACATCGAATAATAGAAGTATTCAAGGTGACTTAACTCAATTTTGTGCACATTACTGTTTTCTATATTTAACGTGTCGTGCGTCTGGCTATTCACTACAGGATATTTTAAATAAATTCTAAATCACCGCTACTGATGCTAATTATGTTATGCTTTATGAGAATATGAAGGTCACTGATGCGAGATTAAGTTCTCCATAAACTGTGTGTGATGGGCACTGGAGCAAGATTAAGTTCTCCGTAAATCATGTGTGTGTATGTATGTGCTTCTTAAACGTATTGTTATTTTTTAATCTCTGCTCTACTATGTAAAAACATATACGATAGTATTTTTCTTGTAAATAATGTGTGCTGGTCTATGTTTTAACTCCGCCATTGCCGACCCAAGCCCTGGATGCAAAAGGAAGAAGGTTAGGGTAGATACCCCAGTAAAAGAAAAATTAACTCTCCTATGTTGCATAGGAAGGTTGCAAAAATAGATGTTCATAGTCTCTGTGTATAGTACTTCATTACTTAGTGTTAAGTGTGAAAACAGCATCTCAATACGTTGATCTGTTTACGAGTTATTCAGATTTGACCTTTGACCCATTGGTCAACACTTTTGCGGCATGTAATACTTGTTAACCTATTGTTAAATATGAAAACGCACCTCAATACTAAGTACCGTTTATGAGTTATGTAGACTTGAATATTTGATCTTTGACCTCAATGGTCTGCACTTTTGTGACATGTAGGACATGATGAATGCTTGTTTAATTTCTACTATGTTACATAGTGGTTGATAAAAGGGAACGAGTACACCCCTGCTATTGGTTCATAGTCTTATGTATTATCTGCTTTGTTAAATAGCGGTTGTAATCTGTTTTCATAGTCTTGTTTCAGTTTTGCTATGTTACATACGGGTTAAAAAGTAACCCATACTCTTTTATCAGCTGTGCTATGTTACATAGGGGTGTTTCGAAAATAGGTGTTCGTAGTCTCTGATATGTCACATAAGGGTTAAAAAGGTAGTCGTAACAGAACAGGTATACCCCATTTGTATATTCAATAGAGTTGGAAAAAAGTAGTCGTAAAAGATAACGAGTACATTCCCCATGCTCTTTTTTCACCATTGAAAAAGGAGTCATAGAAGACTACAAAGTGTTACTAAATCTTTTTACAAAAAAAATCAGAAATCTAGTTACAAAAATGGCACCAAGTGTCCCCACACTACTTAGGTGTTACTATTATAAGAATTAAGGAAAAATGATCGCAATTCCTTAAAATTTTCTTTAAAAATAAAGGAACAAGATAACGTGAATTTTTGATCACTCTGTATAAGATTGCGTGATGCCTGATTTCTTGAACATCCTGTATAAGGAGAAGAAACGTAATATAATAGGCAATCATATAATTCTTATTGAGGAAGGGATGCTACAAGCAATAAAGTATTGTATTTAGTCCTTGCACTGATTAATGAGTTTCGGAACTAAAAGAGAAGGAGAAACAATGCTGCGTTTGGAGATTGCTGACTGAACGGAAATACTGATGCAGCGAAGTTAGATGTCAGAATGATATGAATTGTTTAAGTGAAATAAAGGAATGCGATTTTATTGTAGTGCAGCTCTTCTGTTTTTTTTTCTGCTTCTGCTCCTCCTATTGGTGCCTATGTCTTCTAAGTTTATATTCCCTCAGTTTGGTCCTTCTAGAATGGGTTCAAACTGTCTACCGAGATATCCTGAATTCTTATTTGAAATTTAGAAGGTAGTTCCACACGGTTCAAGTTTGGATTTAATTTCTCTAAATTTTTTCGATTCCCTCGTATGAGCTGGTGAAAATTTCCGGCTGTCCTTGCATCCTGGTAGGAAAAAAGACTAACATTAAATATCCTGGTTGATAGGTCGTTTGTCTATTACTATCGTAATACTTCTTTTTTTTTTACGTATATACGCTTGCTCCAGATGATGTTTAAACTTATTGCTAATTTCTGTCAGTCAAGACAATGATATTCATATGCACTGCAAACACTGTTTTTGTTCTACTTTGACTTTTATTTTAGTACTCAGGCGATAAATATGTTCTATATCTTAACTTTGAGCATTCTTTTACACATGGAAAGATTCTTTTACGTATCTAAATGTTCTTTTGCGTATGGAGAGCTAAAGGACAAACAAGAATGTGCTGACATCAATACAAGGTTTCGAAATATTGTATCAGTAAGTATTTTAAAAATGTTGCTTTTTTCTACACTTGGTAACAAGTCTCATTACATTTAAAAGAAAAACACATCTGCAAAATGTTTCCACATTTCAAAGGTTGGCTTGGAGATACGAGGGCTAGTCAAGAAAGACTTGGACTGATTTTTTTTTCTAGGCAATTTATTATTACTCAGCAACAGGCACATGATCCTTTTCAAAGTAGTCCCGCCCATTTGAATGCACTTTTTCATTCGAGTCTTCCAGTCCTCAAACACGTGTCGCAGGCCATTCTTTGAGAGACCCTTCAAAACCGCCTCCGATGCCTTCAGAACCTCGGAATTATCGGAGAAGTGGCGTCCACGCAGTCTGGATTTTAGGGCAGGGAATAGAAAAAAGTCGCACGGTGCGGTAGGCGTCTCCACCATCCTCAAACCTTTGCAACAGCTCCCTGCAAGTCTCCACTCGAACGGCCTTCTGCTCTGCTGTCAGGAGTCGCGGAATCCATCACGCACACACTCGGCTCATGTGGAAGTGGTCATGCAAAATTTTGAAGGCACTGCCATGAGATATGCGTAGTGCGGCTGCCAGATCGTCGATACTGATGCGGCGATCTTCTCTAACAATGACTGCTGCCGTGTTAATGTTCACCTCAATAACAGCTGACGCTGATACACCTGGTCCACCAGCTTTCGTGATTGTCATTCGGCCCTCTTTAAACTCTTTGAACCACCAGAACACGGTACTTCGTGGCAGAGCGTCATCTTTGTAGGCTGCTCTCAACATTCCTAGAGTTTCTGTTGCACTTTTCCCCAGGCGATAGCAGAACCGTATAGCTGCAAATTGTTCATCTCGTAATGACTCCATTTCTTCTACAGGCGACTTCTAGAGGCGGCGCAGAACATCACCTGCAATAAAAAGTCGTGGTTACCAAACATGCAATGATTCCTTAACAACATTTTATATATATGCACAGCAAGACCCACCCTACTTGTATGCCAAACTATGAAGCTCCAGCGTTAACAGAACTGCCGGGAAAAAAATCAGTCCAAGTCTTTCTTGACTTGCCCTCGTATAACTGTAATTATTATTTTCTTCGTTTTATTGTCCTGATTCTAACATTATATTATCTTATTGAGCCATAATAAATAAGCTAAATTGACATAATGCAGAATGTCGTTTATTTTATACTTTCTTATTATAAACTGTAATCCTTAAAAGGTAGTTGACATTATGTCTAACCTTGCTTCTGTTCCCATAGTAACATATAAATACATCGTCTTGGTGAAATATAAACAAGAAAACATACACTGATTTATAACGAGATATGTTTCCTTCTCTACTTCTTTTTAACTTAGCTGGCTAGTGCATATTTTATAGAAAAGATCACATATTTTACTCAAAGAATACAATTAAAAATACAACATATTGTTGTATTATGGCGCGCGAGCATATGGACTTTCTTTTATTTAGTTTACAAATAAAAGAAAAGAATCCTGGACCGTTAGGATCGATTCTTTGAGACTTTTCGAACATCCCTCGTATATAAACAAAAATCACATTTCATAATTATTCATATACATCATATTTCACTCACCTATCATTATTAATATTTCATTTTACATTAATCTTATAAAAATTTGTATATTTATATTTTTATAATATAACGTCGATAAGGAATTCCGAATTATAAATCTATATTAAGTCCATTCAGGGCCCTAAAATGTTTATTAACAAATTTAAATCATTTGGGCAAATTGAGAATGCATTTTATAATTTATTTCAATTATCTTTTGATTTGATATCTAAAGTCATTATGCTATTTATTCTTATAATTTCAGTAATGCAAAATATCGTTTATTTGTGATATTTTAAATAAGAAATAATAATATCACAAATATATTCGAATGAAGTACATATTAAAATTAAATTATTATTAAACGCAGAAACAAAATTCAACATTAGTAAATACAATCAACATAGATAGATAAATTATTAGGTTAAATATAAGTTTACAGATAAAATAACATAAATTACAACACAATAAATTGGAATATATAAAAATAAGATTCTTCGTTTTCTCTATTGAGATTACATACCATCTATCAAACTTCGCGTACATAAATAAGGTACAGTTTTCTCAGATGCCGTAACTTTAGCTTAATTTACATGACCAACGACTTCATATAGATTGCACTGAAAGTCATAAATAGGAATACAGTATTGCGCGTCATTTACTTCTACAGTTCTTTGTTTCCTACTTTGAGAATTTTTGCCATCTATGATTTTTCTACGAAATCCAATTCGAAAGAAATTTGATCTAATGCTTACCTGCTTTCTACGTGTAGTGCAATTGCTATTGCTATTACTACTAAGATTAGGTTCAGTTACACAGTTACTATTACTGTTACTATTAGGATTAGGTTCGTTTACATTACCGGTAAAATTAGGTTCAGTTCTCATTCGTTTCACTGGTGGTGAAATATCGTGTCTCCTAACGGATCTGTACTTGTTCTTTACATGACATCCACGGTAGTCTGTCCGGCCATGGTTTTTGTTCCACGAAGACTCCTTTGAAGCATCCGATGTTTCTCTGTTCTGCTTTTTAGAAGTAGCCGCACTGTTGTCAGGCGGATAATTTCTGTCTGCCTTCTTTTTCTTTCTGTCAATCCAATCTTCTCTTCGCCAATCATTTTGACCTCCAACTATGTAGTTAGGTTTGGTTACATTACCGGTACACATGTATTTAACATCATCTTGTACATTGGAATCACACTTTAATCTTACATGAATGTGTCGAATTTGGTTTCGATTGAGGTTAGTTTAGTTCAAATTATTACTGTATTGTACCATTTAAGGATTTTCAAAATCTCGCAATGTCATACTTAGATGATTGAAATCAACACACTGTATCATGTTTCGTAAAGGCATCATCGGATTGTTCACTATTATCATTTTAGTCTTGTCATTGAATGCACAGTTCAACAGATTCAACTCAATCGGCCAATCAATACAAATATTGATGGGAACACACGTTTTCTTTCTGAATTTCACGAATACTGGAATCAATTTTCTTCTTGCTACTAATGTCATGTACATACCATTAAATGATTCTATTACCATTACTTCATCTTCAGGATTAATATCATGACATGATACATATTCAACATGATACTGCGAATTCTAGTAGTCAATAGCATTCACTAGACGAAAACGATCATAACTTTTCACACTTTGAAAAAAATTAAATCTTTGAGTTTTACGTCCCACGATTATGCCGATTAGGCTAAAGGAGACGGTGATTATGAGAAATGAATGAAATGATGGAATGAAGAAAGTGGTAGGAAACGGGAGAACCCCGAGAAAACCCACGCACACGTTGTTTGTCCACCACAAAGTTCACTTGGCGGGAGCAGGGTTTGAACCTGGGACCCCATGCACCAGATGTGAACGCTCTGCCACATTTTTTCACACTTTGATGCATACACGCAGCATCCATAAGACAATCAAAAACATTCGACTGAAAAGAAAAGTCAGGATAATCTGATCCAACCAATACGGCAGTATGCTTTCGTGAAAACTCAGTAAATTTCACTAATGTAAACTCAAAATTGCATTTTCCGTTGTTTCTGTAGAAGGTTCAGGTTCATATAAAGCACTCATTTTAACCTGTGATGACATTTCTTTAACCTGTTCCATGTGCTGATCCTTTCGTTCCATCATTTGTTCTAAGCGCTGGTCCAAATGCTGTTGTATTCTGACTAACTTAGTATCCAATTGCTGCTGCTGTTTGTCCAACTTACTATCAAGAAATTTATGTAACTGCCTATTTTGTAGAGAAAATTCATCCTTAAGTTGAGAAAATTCATTCTTAAATTGATTCATTTTTCCATCGCATTGTTGTGAGAATTCATTCGTAAGTTGTGAAAATTCATCCTTGAGTTTTTTGTGGAAAATTCAACCTTAACCCTGCATCGGTCGGTTATATTGTGTAACGCGGTCGGTCGGTTGTGAGCATCGTGCTCACACGTACAATATATGCATTAACTTTATTATTATGATTGTAAAATAGTCATTTATGTTGATGGTTTGAACAATACAAGGTTTTCACGTTGTAATATTCAATTATTAAATGTTATTGAAAAATTAAAAACCTAACCTAACATATAAAAAGGGAATTATCTATATTCATATTATCAACTTGTGCTTGTGTTCGCTATTTAACATTTTACAGGAAGATCTACAGGAATAACATCTGTGAAAATTATTGGAAAAATTAAAGTAAATACAAAACACAACATCGTATAATTTTTTAAAACTTCGATGCGTAAATAAAAGCTAAAGAAAGAGTCCTAAAATCGAAAGTTACAAGTTGCTTGCAGCAAACCACTGACTAACATTTGAACACTTAAAACCACTAAATATCTGAAACAAAATTAAAAATCCTGTAAACTTTCACTGAAACAGTATACTTGAAGAAAATTCACAAGATTTGTTCCAGAAAACCTCCTTATTTACTGCTGTAACACTACCATCTCACTCAAAATGTTTTAGTCTTCTTCTTTGTCATCACCGCCATTGGTTTTCTGTCTTCTACATTTGTGACAAATTGTGATGACATGCTCTCCACAGATGGGCAGTTGACAATTGGCATATCTTGTCTTCGTTTTCCGTTCTTTTCTCTTGGGACAAAACGCACACCTCACTCGTTCCCTGCTTTTTTAGCCATGTATTGTCTCAATGGACATCTTCCGCGAAATGATTCTAACATTTCGTCAATAGTTACATATTCACTGACACTGTAACAGTCTTTACATCTTTATACAAATTCATCAAATACTTCTCGAATAGGGGCCAGTTTGTCTAAAGCTCTTCGTTCCTGTCTTGTTTTTGCATCATCGAACCGCATAGCCCTCAACAACAGCAAGAATCGTTTGTAGCTCATTACGAGACGAAAGTATTCTGGCGCTGTCCCATCTGTATTCCACAGATCTTCTACTATTTGCTGAGAAGATCTTAGAACACCGGCCAAATATAGTAGTCCTATGAGAGCGCAATCTCATCCGTGTTTGTGTCAGGAACTTCGTTGTGCTTGTTGTAGCTGCTTCTTAGTTTGTGCAGACGGTTGTTTGTAAATTTGGTTATTTCTTCTATTGTTTCATCCGTCAAAACTAACTTCCATGCTTCACGAACACTTTGAGGATTTTTGCACTTTCATTCTTTACACCAGGAGGTGAAGAACAACATTTCTTCGTCTTCTATGTGTTGCTTGTCGTGGTGGGTGAGCATTCCACACATACAATTTGTCTTTACCCAAATAATGAACACCAGAACTAGGCGTAATGTCACCACACTCATCGGCAGACTCTTCACTATGGCTGTCATGGTCTGTATTTATGTCTTCACCTGCGTCAGAACAGCAGAATCGTCAAATTCTGATAACATATTATTATCAATATCTGTGTCATTCTCTTCCTCCATTAACCATTGTCTTATCTGGGCAGCCTCAGAATCCATTTCACCTCAAAATCACATCAACGCACTAACAGAATCGAAAAGAAAAACACCAACGCAATCGGTCGATTGTTAGCGGCCCGCTCACATACAGAATACGTCTGTCACTATGCCGACTCTGCTTCAATCTGGGCACGTGAGAGATTAATGAAAATTTTCCTGGCCACGCACAACATTCCAATCTGCAGCTAGGTGGCAGCACAGGTCAATAGACAAATTTACGTACATACAGAAACGATATAAAAACAAAATTGAGCACACTGCTAACAACCGACCGATCCCGGGTTAAGTTGTTGTGAAAATTCCTCCATAATTAGATTCATTTTTCCATCAAATTGTTGTGGCATTTGAGACGTTTGTTGTGATAGTTGTTTGAATAGATCAACCATACTTTCAGTATGATTGGTTCAGGTCTCACTCGTACTGTTATCAATCACTTCGTTTTCGATATCACTCATCTTGACACGTCTATCTATTTTTGTGCCACTTCTTAGAATAGTAAAATTAATATCTGGCTCGATTATGATCGTTTTACTAAAACTTCTGAACGATACACAAGGTTTCCCGGGTTTCGGCACCATAAAATATGTAACTGTAATTATTATTTTCTTCGTTTTATTGTCCTGATTCTAAAATTATATTATCTTATTGAGCCATAATAAATAAGCTAAATTGACATAATGCAGAATGTCGTTTATTTTATACTTTCTTATTATAAACTTTGTGATCCTTAAAAGGTAGTTGACATTATATCTAACATTGCTTCTGTTCCCATAGTAACATATAAATACATCGTCTTGGTGAAATATAAACAACAAAACATACACTGATTTATAACAAGAGATGTTTTCTTCTCTTCTTTTTAACTTAGCTGGCTAGTGCATATTTTATAGAAAAGATCACACATTTTGCCCAAAGAGTACAATTAAAAATACAACACATCGTTCTAGAGGTTCGAACCTGTTTTACTATTTTCCTAAGATACCCGAAGTTTGACTTAGAAAATGTTTGCCTCAAAACAGCAATAAAGAGTGCGGCCAACCATTATGAGACAGGCTGTATCTTTATTGTGTGCCTACAGAGCGTAGGACACTGATTCTTCAGCTCATATGTGCTTCCGTTTTGCGTAATTTTAATTCACATCATCTGACAGACTACGTCTTTGTGCTTACGTAGGTAAAATTTGTATTGTTGATTAACGCTACATCGTCTAATATTCTTTAGAATATAAAAGATCAAATTTTGAAATATTTACAGGAATCTTGATTTTGATGATAGAGGAAGTGAAACTTCACCCGGGCCATCAAGAAACTGTAATTCATGAAGACACAGACTATACTGATGCCGACCCAGATTTTAATTCTAATTAAGAAAACGTGACAAATCTCAAATTTCTATTCTTTGGCATGAGTTTAGAGATTCGGAAGAGGGAGAAGATGGTTCTTTAGAAAATCCAGTTCAAGAACCACCCCAACTGCAAGGAAGAAAGATTTTGTGTTTTCTGCCCTCCAGGACTCAGGCGTATGACAATACACTTCTGTGGTCATTGCTCAAAGACCATGTACGGAGATCATCAAGCCAGTATCTCCTGTGAATGTCAGATCATTTACATGCATCTCATAATATCTAGTGCTAAATGCTGCAGCTATATCTACATATGCTAAAAAAAATTGAATATGTTGATATTCTACTATGTTTAGAACACTAGTCATACCTAACGCAGTTAATGTTTACCCAAAATTTTTTCTTTATTGAATGTACTTATTTCTACCATTTTCACTGTAAATATATATTTTTTGCCCAAAGTAGCACTTTGTAATAACGTTCGGTACAAACCGCCTTTGTAATCTAGGGTTAACCGCTTCCTTTCCAGCTGGAACAATAACTGGAAACAATAATATTGCACTTCGGTCTTATTATTGTTGAAACAAAAAATTGTTGCTTCTTTAATTTTCCATGAGTGATCAATTAAAAATAAAGAAAAATATTAAACTTGGAAGTTGCTGTATTGTTAAGCAACAAAGGAAAACTACACTCGACATTGTTCTTTTTTCTTCAGTAGCAAGGCCATGTGACTAGATAAGAAAAATACGATTTAACTGCCCCTCAATTTTTCAATTTTTTATCGCCACTTTACAGTTTTAACCACTTACATTTTCTTTGTCAACTTAACTCTTTGTCAATTTAAGTCTTATTGCATTATTTTTGTTGGTCATTTTCTTGTCTGTGGTAATTCTAATTACAGTAAAAGCTCTTTATTCGCGGGGTATATGTTCCATAAATACAGAAACCGTGAATACGGAATGGTAATTTATATGGGATTATGGGGGATACGTTTCTAGATGACAAAATAAAAAACAAATACATATATAAAAATCAATTTACTGTAATTGAAGTTTTTGACCATATTGATTAATTATTATCTTTAGGCTTAGGCAATGGTTTGAAGAATTTTGTAATTTTTTCTTGCTTGGCAGTTTTTAAAAGCTCCTTCAATTCAGACTGATATTCAGCAGTGGCATTAGAAATTTGCCTCTTAAAAATAAGACTTCGTTCCATAGACGGATCAATTTTCATAAAGAAATCGCAAAGCTCATTTGCTATTCTTAAACCTTCCCTAAGATTTTTCAAATTAAATGTCACGTTTCCAGTGCTTGGTGAAGCCTCTTCTTCAATGGGCTGTGAATTTAACATTTCCTCCAAGTCGGCTTCAGTCAAATCTTCATCTTGCGATTCAAGCAATTCCTGAATGTCACTTGATTCTATCTGTTCGAACCCATCTCGTCCTATTCCATTCGCAATTTCGTCTATGTTTGCAGTCAAAGTTTGAATTTGCACATATTCTTCGTCATTTTCCGCAGTCAGAGCAAGCCACAGTTTTTTCCAGCATGACTTCAATGTGTGTGGCTTCAGTTCTTCCAATGATTCTTTTATGTTTACGATGCATTTTGCTATGTCAAATTTCTTCCACCATTCCATAACATTCATATCAGGATTACATTCCATATTATCCAATACGATTTTGAAGGTTCGTCTAATGTAATAGAGCTTAAAGGCATGGATTATTCCTTGGTCCATAGGTTGAAGCAAAGCCGTCGTGTTGCGAGGTAAAAATGTCACTTTTATATTTGGATGCATAGTTTCAAGTTCGCGAGGATGACCTGGCACATTGTCCAAAACTAGAACTGCTTTAAAACCTGAATTCTGTTTTTTAAAATAAGTTTCAACTTCAGAAACAAAACAATTCCGGAACCATTCACAAAAAATAGCGCTTGTAACCCACGCTTTCTCATTAGCACGCCAAAACACTGACAGGTCGTCCTTCTTTTGATTTTTTAAAGCCCGAGGATTTAACGATCTGTAAAGCATCAGTGGTTTAATGACACAATCTCCAGAAGCATTAGAACATAGCAGCAGTGTAACTCTATCCTTTGCTGCTTTAAATCCAGGAGTAGACTTTTCGCTTTTAGAAATGAATGTTTTGTTTGGCATTCTCTTAGAAAACAGTGCAGTTTCGTCTGCATTAAGTACTTGCTCAGGTTTGTATCCTCCATCAGCTACTAAGTTTGCAAATTCTTCTGGATAACGCTCTGCTGCAGCAGTGTCTGCAGATACAGTTTCTCCAACGATTTTAATGTTATGTAATGATTGTCTCACCTTAAATTTATTGAACAAACCCTACGATGCTTGAAATCCTCCAACTGTACATTCACCACTACAACTAGCATCAGGTTCTTTAAAATAAGCGTAAAGACGCTTTGCCTTCTCCCGGACCATTGGACCACTCAGGGTACCTTTTTCTTGGTTGCGGTCTTCGATCCATAATGACAACGCCATTTCAATTTTTTATATTGCTGGATCACGAACAATTTTCGCTGACATTGAAGTTGAAGCTACAAACGACCTTATTTTATCTTCGGATTTTTTTTATCGATCGTACAGTTGATTCGTTGACATTGAATGAGCGTGATATGGATGCAAACGACTCTCCAAGGCGTGAACGATCAAGCATTTATATTTTCACTTTGAGCGGTAACACAGATTTTTTTCCGTGTCGAAACTCGTTTCTCATTTTTTTTAGTTGACATTACTGTATAAATTAGGAAGGCAGCGGTAGAGACGTGTTACTCGATCACAATTTTTGTAACGAATGGAAAGAGGAAACAATAAAACACGCAAAGCGGCTCTTACCAAAGGACGGTACGTCTAATAATGTGGCGGCATTTAAAAATATACTTTATTCATTGAGTAATAAGGTTGCTTTCATTCTGTTTGTTTACATTCTCTAAAACACCGATCTCGGCGAAGGCGGCTTATGTCAAACTCCGAACCAATACAGCGGCGATATCATTTAACAACATACTTTAGGCAAAGTTGTAATAAGGTCTATTTGACATTTTATTAGTCCATTTGACGGCGTTTACAAAGGATATTGGGTTGGATACCTATTGGAATCCTTTTTATTATTATGTATGTACGTACTGATTAGATCCGCGAATAAAGAAATGTTTAGAAGCGAATATAAGAATTGGGTCGCATTTTTTAATCCGCGAATAGTGAAAACGCGAATGAAGGAAGCGCGAATAAGAAGCTTTTACTGTAGTATATTTTTAATACCATGCGAAATTTCAGACAGCGTTGTATGGGGGTCCGTAGTTCACTTTCCAAATTAACAGGGAAAATTTGAGAACCACTGTCGTGTAAGCTCTAATGATCCCATTTGCCAGCTGCAAGTTCTTGCAGCCCTACGCATGGCGAGATCGCACAATGAATGTAAGGAAGGTTATGAATATAGTGGTACTACAATTAACGTACGGGAAGTTATCGAAAACAAAATAATGACGTGACTATTTGAGTGTCCTAAGGACTGGAGCAAGTTATGCATAATCGTGTTCCCGTCAATTACACCCCAAAATACAAAGAATGCGGGGAGGATGGAGAAAGGATGTCAAGATAGTGAAAACAATAGCCACAATGAACTCCACTAAAGATATTAAGATATAACTGTGGGAGTGTATGTATTATCTGTCAGGAAAGTAAATGTACACCTATTTTTCGAGTCTGGCATTCCTGCGCTCCATCCGTGGAGAGTATGAGAATTAAATCAATCAAATGTTTACTGAGGGACAAGAAGAAAAGTCTAATCTGAATATGACATTGCAGAGGGACACAAGCTGTGAATACGAATAGTGCACAGTGTAAATAAAGGGCGACACCGAAAGAGAAAGCCAGAAACAGCTGCTGCACGGAGAAAATAGAGTAAAAATTGTCGAAGTGGGAACATAAAACACAAATACAACAAATACGCCGACAACTCAAAGTTTACCACGCCATGATCTTGGTGTAGTGGTTAAGGTGCTGGCTTACAAATGCAAAAGACGCCAGTTCGAATCCCGGGCAAGGACATTTTTTAAAATTTTTGTTGATAATACATACAGTTCATTAGAGATGGTAAAAGAGGTCGTATTTAGTCTTTCGTAGCAATTATTATTGGTAATGTTTAGTACTGATAATACTTATTGTCTTTGCGTATTGCTTTTATTCTTGTCTTCATTTCGATAGAGAAGAATATCCGAACAAATGCCAACAAAATTCCGCTTATTTTGAATGTAAACGACATTTGCAATTAGTAATGAATAAAAATTGAACGTTCCGACGTAGCTGCAAAAAGTAAAAAAAAACATTTAAGTGGAGAGGTTCGAACCCATACTCATGGTTATTAAAAATACAATCACCACATGCCATACACCTCTCGACCACGTTTCTATGTTAGCAGCTAAGAGGCTTGTGTTTAGGCTGGTCAATACGTTTCGCAAAGAGGCCCGGTTTAGCTCTGACGCAGCACAGGTGCGAGAAGGGAGAAGGGAGCAAAACACTTTTCAAACTCTTAAAAAGTTCCAAGGGAATCAAATTTCGCCCATGAATAGGTATTCAAAAAGTTGTAGTAACTTTTCCTCTTTTACTGAAATATTTATGTGCAGGGACTTATCCTCTTTTAATGAAATATTGGACCCGATTAATTGAACCCGAAGGTTCACGCCCTTTCGCTATGGTCAGGCTTTTTTTGCAGGAGGGGGCATATTCTCCTATCGGAACAAGATGATTGTTAGTGATGATATGAAATTATACATTGAAAGTGAAGTAACTTGTGAAACGTGTTATTTGAAAGAATAATATAATAAATGTGCTTTCCCCTAACACAGAGAACTGTACAACGATAAACAACCGGTTCCTTTTATAATTAAACTTGAGCCATCAATAATAACACACTTCGTTTCTATTATATTGATTCCATTTATTTATATATTATTTATCTGGTTGCCTGCCAACCGGATATTGACAATCTCATTATTTTATTAACATATGAATATCTTTTATCGACAACATTTCTTTCTCTTCTTCTGCAGCCAGCCTAGTACATATTTCGAATAACCTATTGTTCAAGACAATAATAATGCAAGACAAGAAAATATATAAACGTACCGTTGTATATTATGACGCCCGAATTCCCCTTTTTATTCATTAACTATCATAAAAAGGGAAGAGAATTCTGGACCGTTTATATACATATGGAAATTATTCGAATTTTCGAATGTACCTCGTATATTTAAACATTACAATTCATATAATTATACATACATATATCATATTTAATTCTATAACAATATTATTATCATCTTCATTATCATATTCATTTTAAACTTTATCAACTTCAGTCATTTATACATTTCAACGACGATGAGGGCACATTCGAAATTAGATTAATAAGTTATTTAAGTCCGTTTTCAAGTCCATAAAAATGCTGGTTATAAGCTATTTGATTCCTTTTCGAGGCCTTTAAATGCTGGCTACAAGCTATTAATTCATTACTTAGGCTTCATGAAGAATATTTCGAGAAAGATGCATGTGATATTTATATAGTTATTCTTTGAACATAACATGATCGAATATAAGAGATAGTTAGACAAAATATAAATTAAGATAGCAATATCGATAATAATCAGGACATAACATAAGAATTAATATCTTATTAATATCATGACATGAATAATGAGATTGATGTTATATGTTGGCAACCATAAGAAAAACACATAAATAGTATGGAACATTTGAGAAACTCAAGATTAAATAACATAAAGTAAAACCGAGAAATCATAATGATAGTTGAAGCAAAATCAATTGAGTACGGTCCCTTCAGACGCCGCATCTCCAATCTAAGTTATCCAATCCAACAAATTCAGTCATGGTACACTGATAGTCACAAACAGAAGCACAGCATTGCACGTTAGTTACTTTCATAGTTCTACGTTTCTTACTTTTCTTATCATAGTTCCTGCCATCTGCGCAGCGTTTCAAACAAATCGCATTATTTCTGCTGCAATTAGGTTGTGTACGGTTACTAATAAAATTAGGTTCGGATACACAATCACTACTACTATTACTGTCACAACTAGGATTATGTTTGATTACTTGATTACTATTACGGTTGCTATTACGGTTAGGTTCGATTACGTTACCGGTAAAATTAGGTTTAGTTGTCATTCGTTTTACCGGTGTCAAAGCGTCGTGTCTTTGAACATATCTATACCTCTTCTTTCCACAATGCTCGCGGTATTTTGTCCTTCCACGGGTTTTATTTCTTCTGTGGTTAGGTTCGGTTGCATCACCGTTACACATGGATTTAGCATCTTCTTGCACATTGGGATCACTCTTCAATCGCACATAAATACTTCGAACTTGTCTTCGAAGGTTAGTTTGGTTCAAGTTAGCACTGTATCGCTCCATTACCGGATCTTCGAAAGCGAAAAGAAACAATACTTTCTCTCAATTGGATAAAAAGTCAAGTCGAGATAGATTCGAACTCGCATGGCCGGCACGAAGATTCTTTCCGAGTTCCGGAATTCTTCTCAATTCCGGAGTTTAACTGAATTTCATAATTTTCCGAAATCCGGAAAGTGAAAATTCCACTTCCAAAAAATGAATTTATTTTTGTTAATTTGAGTCATGGCGGAAATAGTCTTTGACCAGGTAATGGCGACTGCTTTGAAAGAAATGGAGAGTATGAGAATTCAATCTGTCATATCTGTAGTTTCGTGTGGAGAAAAAAAAACTTGTGAACCAACGGTTTAAGAACAACTCAAGTTATTAATGTAAACTTTGCCGACATCATGAAAGACATACGAAAGACATTTTGAATCGAAGAAATATAACATACAAGTTTGCAAGCGGACACAAAGAAACCTAACGTAAGCAGACTAAAGACGAATCGTTTACCACGTAGCAAGTGGTCAAGGTGCTTGTGCGAATCCACGTCGCAATTTTTCTTTACTTTAGGATTTTTGAAGGCGATTGATCGGTGATGACATACGTTTTATTATATTCAGATATTTGAATACTCGGATGTTTCAATACTTGAACTATCAAATCTTCAGGAATAATAATAGTAATAATTATAAACTAATAATAATTATTATTATCTCGTAGAAGATTAAAAGTTAGGAGCTAATTATCGCTCAGGTCATACCATTACAAGCATAAACGTGACGTTTGGAAAGAATATTTCGGTTTGGTTTAATGTTGCCCACGAGAAGAGGAATTTCTCATCGCGTTTCTAAAACAAACAAAATAACATGAGAATTAACATTTTACATTCGAGACGGGACAAGGCTAAATCAAAATTTTCGTCTCGGTTTGGAGATGAGAATCCAGACGAGACGAAAAGTATCGTAAACATTTCCCGTCTTGTCTCGATTCCCGAAATAGTGTATGTCCATTCTTTCAGTCTAATTGCTCTGTAGACTGAATCTCATAGCCTATTTCGTTACATTGTATTTCAGAGCTGATTGAATTATGGTCTGTGTAGGTATTTTTGTAGCAAAGCTTTTATATTTACCTCTGCATATCCTAAAAATTAGTATATTATATGCCTTACCGTTGCATGATATTCAGTTATTTTTTATTACAGTTATTTTCCTTAAAACATATAGTAGAATACTTTCTACATGAAACTTCATTGTAACGCTCTAGTTTAAAATTTTTGTAGTTGCAAAGGTGTGTCTTAAAGGTACGGAACCCTTTCCCCGAAATCTCTACTTTTAAGTAAGTTTTGCCAAATTTTAGGGCAAGTTTAAAACTTTTAACGCCATTATTATTATTATTATTATTATTATTATTATTATTATTATTATTATTATTATTATTATTATTATTATTATTATTATTATATCAACACCGTGTATAACCTTTAAAAGATATGCGGTTTGTATCTGAATAGTAAAAACTAATTGACTGTCGATCTCGGTCGTCGAAAAGTTTTCAGGAGGCAAGGACATCGGTCACGTTCTGGGCTTGAGTTCCGAAGGGGCAAGTATTCGGGCTCGAGCCAAAAATTGTTAAAAAGTTATAGGTTTCAGCCAAACATGTTCAAAACAGCTGGGACCGGGTTCAGGCATCTCAACGGCTCGAGCGGCTCGGCTTGTAGCTCATTCACTACCGAACCGAACCGAGAAGTGAGCCGAGCCAACAATTCACCCAACCAAGCCGAGTTGAGCCATCAGCTTATTTGAGCTGAGTCGAACCGTGCCGATGGACTAGTTTCAACTTAGCTGGCTCGAACCGGTTCACATGAGTAGGTGACCCATCCCAACCGAGAAAGCTCGAGCCATCGGCTCAATTGAGCCGAGTTGATGTCTCATTCCAACCGAGCCGACTTGAGCTGTTCGCTCAGTTGATACGAGCCGAGCCGGTTGATATCACTACCCGGGTTGGTCTTCTGCTTGAGCTCAAGAATTCGACCGTGCAGGTCTCAGCCTTGATTTTAAGAACTACAGTATATACTTATATTGGTGATTACGACATTTGAGGCTGTCTCGTAATAATTTTAAATAAACTCTTGTCCTCTCGTTATCTAGACGCGAGGAAATACACTAAAATTGCCCCACGAGATGCACTAAAATTACGACACGAGATGAACCCCTGTTGTGAGCAACACTAAAAGTATTCCACATTACGGCTTACATTTTTCATGGCTTTCGCTTTCCAGTCTAATCAGGCCATTATTTCAAAACGAGTTAAAACGAGCTGAACGGGCGAGCGAGCCCTTATCAAACTCGACTCTACTCGAAACTCGACCTCGAAAACAACGACATGGCTCGGAACTCAACTCAAGAAAATTACATTTTACTCGACTTGAATTGAACTCGAGTCGAGTCCAATTTTGGCTCGACTCGTGCTCATCCCTATTCGTATTTGTATTTTATGTTTCCACTTCAACAATTTCTACTCTATTTTTCTCCGTTTACCTGCTGTTTCTGGATTTTTCCGTCGGTGTCGTCCTTTATTTACATCATGCACTATTCTTCTTCCCAGCTTGTGACCCGCTTCAATGTCTTATTCAGTTTAGGCTTTGCTCCTTACGTTGACTACACATGTGATTGATTTAATTCTCACTTTACGCGCAGGACTGATGAAAAATTATTATTATTATTATTATTATTATTATTATTATTATTATTATTATTATTATTAATAATAATAATAATAATAATAATAATAATAATAATAATAGTGCATAGAGCACATGAGAAGTGGTGAAAGAGAACGTATTATCCGTTTAACACGTTAGTGAAAAGAGTTTAAAATTTCGGTGAAATTTATTAGAGAAGTAAAACAATGAAAACGAGGAAGCAGGTATATTTAATCAGGGTTATGTATCAGAGGGTGGTAATCTCAAAAAGTGCAAATTTTCCCGAATGTCGCACATGTGAGTCTCTACGATAGGCAAATTTCTTCAGAAATGTGCCTATTGCAAGGACCATCTTGCCAGAAATGCCGTAAAATGTCTGTGCAATTTTTCCCTTTTGTCTATCATTACCTCTGAAACGGAAAGTGAGAGAGAAAGAGAGAGAGAGATGTTCCCGGAACTGAGAGTGAGGTGCTTCCATTCAAATCAACAAGTTGACAAATAGACGCTTATATAATGAGAATGCGGAATATAAACAACTATAAATATTAAAGTGATAATTGCAAGCATTATCACCTAAAGTTCCGGAACCGTGACGGTAAGTGAAACTTGATCCGATGTCGGACGTCGAGAAATAATTTGGTAATGAAATGAAAACAGAACATTAGAAAAGAAATTATTATGATGCGCTAGACACAACATGATTGTCTGTTTCTTCTCCTCATGTTAAATTGTCTCATTTTAGCGATGCGAGACGAAGCCTGTGTTTCGTCTCGTGGCTATCCCAGTGTCATCTCGTGTTTCCGAAACGAGACAAATTGTTATCTCGTCTCTTTTCCTCTAATTTTCTTTCGTAAATCTCATAATAATAGAAGTAAAATTGGAAGCCAGGTGACTTCGAAATGTAACGAAGTTTACAAGTTAGAATTGATAATCGGACAAGAGAGGGCTATGGAATGCTTTTGAGACATTTAAAACGCGATGAGTCCAGACAAGGACATGTCACGTCTCGTGTCGGAAAACGAGACGAGACAGACGCTTTGTTTCGTGTCGTCTCGGATTTAACAAAGCCTATATTGTATCTCCCATGCTGAATTGGAAACCTCTCACCAGAATTGAAGTGGGTCTTGTGTCAAGTGAGACATGTGGGTCAAGATGTGTATGTCGGTTAGTGGGTCGGGGGTCAAAACTTCATCTATTTTGAAAACAAATTCTCCATGTTATAATTCATGTACGCCACTTGAGTTCCTTTAATCAATGTGATAATACTGACGTAGCATTTGAAATTAAAAACGTAAGATCGGTGGTTGGAAATTTCATTGTTATTGCTTCCAATTCATATATTTACAGTAATACTTGTAGAGGGGAAACAACAAAAAATGTTGCATCATGATTTTTCTTTTAATCGACACAGGAAAACAGAAGTTCGATTATACTGGTATAATAATTTTACATGACGTGAAGACGTTTACACCTTCTCTCAGGTACATTAAACGAATGGTTAGGTCTAATATCTCTTCCGTCTTCCTATGTTCTTTTGGAAAAGTAGGTTTGCTTTGATTTTTGTAGAGAGATATGAAATTACACTACAGGTCGATTTTAGGGAAAAGATGAGAAAGTAAAACTTGACCAAAAATTGAACTGAAATCGCCATCTATGATGCGGAAACAGTGTGAACTAGAAGCTTTTAAAATTTTCAATTTAATAAAAGCTATGTGCTTCAATAAAATTATTTTTTTAGCTTCTATGTAATGTGTTTAAAATGATATTAACTTGCAAGAAGAAGGCAATTCTTTCCTTGACCATAATGGCAATGATGACACCGTGTCAATAATCACTGATAGATTGAATTAACCTTAACATTAAGTAATAATTTGTTGTCTTTCGTGTCTAAGTTGACATTAGTAGTGTACATATGTATGTTCTGCAGACAACTTTTCCCCTCCATCCCTAACTGCCAAAAAAAATTATGAAGCCACCACTGACCATAGTACTTTAACGTACAAGAATAGCACAAAGTAGATTGAGTAATTGCACTGCACATAGGCTTTTTATAGACATTTAAAATTATAAAAACATACATCTAAAAACTTTGTAACATAAATAAATTTTCAAAGTAAAAAGAAGCAAAACCTGTGCACAGGTGGACCTGAGAGGACTTACGCCTTTCTCTTATTTGTTTGTTTGGTTTTGCTTTTGGCTGCCTCTCAGGCTCCTTTTTTGTCTTTCTGTTGCTGCTTCTGTTGTGCCTCCGTTTTTCTTTCCCGACTAGCGCTAGTCTCCATTCACGTCAACTCCCTCTAATCTGTTTGGATTGTAAAGGAGAGAGTGAAAATCCTTCTTCTGGCTTGGAGGCGATTCGAACCTGCGACGTCGACCACGCCGATAACTACTCATAGCTGGCCAGACCATGAGCGAGTCCGCTTGGCTAACACGAACTCAAGGAAATCAAGTGAAAATCTGTCCTTATATATGAACAAATACTTCTACAAGCAACGCCATCTATTAGCAAAGTGATAAACTAAATGATATGCATCGCCATCTACTGAGTGAGTGAGTAACTTCTTGAATATGTTCTCCTAGCCGTCATATTCAGCTTAAGCACCAATGTTCAAAAAAGAAAAAATGTCAGTGTTGCCAAACCCACTTATCAAATATTATAGTGTTTACTCCAAATATTTTTAAGAGGATAGTTTTACCCCTCCATAGTTACAATATGCTAACTCATCAAATAAAAAAGTTGACAAATTTAAGAAAAAAAATTAAGTGCAACACTGCAAAAATAAAAATTCAGATATTTGAAAAATAAAAAATACTAGCATAATGTACATAAAATTCTAAGACTTTTTAGGGAATAACATTTTCCCGAAAACTCAAAAATAAACCCGTAAAAAATTCCCGAAATTTAGAATTTGTTATAACCGTCAAATATTAACCGATTTTCAAAATTCAAACGACAACCAATAGAGAAATAAATTTGCAATTTTTTGAATGTATTGTAAATTGCATAAATCTAAGGATACTATTTTGCATTTGCTGTAACTTCGTCAAATATTAAACGATTTTCAAAATTCAAACGGAAATCAATAGAGAAATAAATCCGCCATGTTTTGAATGACTTGAATGTTGCATAACTCTAAGGATATTATTACAGAAACTTTAATATCTCTCTTATTTATATATGTATCTTTAAAATTAAAATCGCATTGCCTTCTGTATGTCTAAAGGTCTTAGTTTTATAGCTTTATAACCATAAAACTCTTAAAATCAATTAACTATAATTTAAAACATATTTAAAATTACAAGTTTGGATACTGATAATGGAATCTCCTGTTAACCTCGTTTTCTATCGGAAACAATTATTTCTTAAACTCTGTCCACTGATCATAATTGAAGCTGAATAGACAACCTTTAATATCAAAAAATACTTCCGTTTCGGTTTGCACATTTTTCACAATTACATTGAAATTATTAGTAAGAGTAAATTTCTTTTGGGGATCCATAATAACCACTCCATTTTTTACTTTAGAAAAAATTTTAATCATTTTTGTTACTTCTTAGATTCATTTTTAAAGAACAGTTGATGTATTTTGTAACCATTAGAAAGATCCTTCATTCCATCATATCTCATAAACAGTTTCTTAGTTTTCATCTCTTAAAACTTGATCAGTATCTTTATTATATCTCTGTGGTAATAAGGTTTTGTATTTCTCATTTAAATGTACTAATACTCTTTCGCCAGTGTATTTTGTTTATATCAATTTCGATGAGGTTATTTCGTATGATTTTCCTTCTTCCAGATCTTGCAATTTAACAGGCTTTAAAATGTAAATATTGTTTTTCTTGTTTAATTGTGAGGCCATTTCTCATTTATTGTATAAACTTTTAAAAAATTTGTTCATTTTTGTAGTGATCTTATCTCGTTATATATATAGCTAATTCTATCAACAATGTCTTTTATATGTTCGTCTGTTAATTCACCATTCATTACTTTAATGACATTAAGCTCATCCTTAAACATAGCAATTTGAGTAACCATATTTTTATAATACTTTTTTCTTCGAAGCTATATTAAATCATGTTGATAAACCAGTGATAACGGCAGAAGCAGATGCAAATGCTGTTGTAATAATTGAATAGATTGTAACAGGAATAAATATATCGATAAACCCCGTTGAAGCAGAAAGTAGTATCGAAAATGCAATAAGAGTAACATAAATACATTTTAACCTCTTAAATTTCATCTTGTTTTTTGCTAGTAAGTTTTGAAGTGTTAATATTGTATCCTCAATTAATGCAATTAGATTCTCTCGTGGAATGTTATTTGGAATATTCATTTTATTAAATAAGTTTTTATGATCATTTTTTAAATTATCGGTTTCATTAAATAAACAAAGTGGAACGTTTCGGTCCTATTAAACACAATTCGTCTTAGCTTAAACACAAGTGGAACGTTTGGGTCCTATTCATCATTCACCTTAGCTTAAACACAAGTGGAACGTTTCGTTCCTAGTAAACACAATTCATCATTCATCTTAGCTTAAACACAAGTGGAACGTTCCGTTCCTAGTAAACACAATTCATCATTCATCTTAGCTTAAACACAAGTGGAACGTTTCGTTCCTAGTAAACACAAGTTTTTATATATAAGTTTTTATGATAACTACCATAAAAACACTTTACAAACTAAAAAACATCTAATCGAATTTAAATTTTCTCAATCATCTTTTCTTTTTGAACATCATATTCAAGGTTTTTCTTGCCAATCATTACAACATAACAAATCGTTTTATCTGGTACACCGCTTTCAAATTTAACAGTTAATTTCAAATTGGTTCTATCATTTACAGTTACTGATTTATGCTTGCTTGTGTTAATTACGAACATCGGCCTATTTTCTAAAAACTCTTTAGGATAATAAAACACCTCAGTGTTTCCAATTGTAGATCTCTTATATATCGTATACATTTCGTAAGCTTTGAGATATTTATGCTTTTCAAAATCTAAGTTCAAAGATTCTAAAGGAAAAGACTCATTTCTAGAATTACGAAAATGGATATTCTGTACTTTACAATGATCAAAATAGCTTGAATCTCTTTCTTGGTTATCATTCCTATCAGTTTGGAAAAATGCAATCACAAAATTAGGCATATCAAATTAACTTGAGTTAAATTGTGTGGTTAGATCAAATTCCAAATATTTACCTGTAACTGATTTTGTAAACATTGATATGTGTTAAAGGAAATAGGAACCTTACCCTCTTTTAACATGTTAGTTCTTAGCAAGGTAGCATAGTTAGGTTCATAATTAACAATAGGCACTCTCAACTCCATATTTGTAATCTTAACTTTACCTGGATGTGTTTGATCATTCTCATACGTTCCATCCTGCTTTTTAGTTTTCCAAATAGCAAATGCATTATCATCAGAACCACTTCTTTTAAGTGTATATTTCAATCCTCCTTTACACATAATATCTTTATAATCAGAACAAAATCCTGGTAAAAGTCTTAGTATAAATACTAATTCTTCATTTGTTCTTCGCCATGTAATTCCTTCCCATCCACATTCATCATAATGATTTGCTTCTGGTTTTGAAATTGTACATGTGTTTACAGCTGTCGAAATTAAACCAGGATAACCTATAATATCTAATATTTGTCCATGTTTACTAACTTCTATTTGAGAAAACAGATGTGGGAAGAAGTTATTAACAAGTCTAATATTTTGACCAGCAATATATTCTCGATTAGCATCTCTACCTCTAATTTCAAAAGTTACATAAATATCAGCATAATAAGGATGAACGAACCCATCCCCAAAATCTATATCAAGCTCAATAGATCTGTTTGGCTTATTTAAATTTTCGATTGTCTTTTGATTAGGTTTAAAGAATTGTAATTCATATGACTCTATTTTATCCATATTTATTATAAAGAAAAAATATTGTTATCGTTTTATGAGTTCAACCCATAAAACAAACTTAAATATAACTTCTCCAGATATCCTTATTTCTATTCACCTGACTAATGATTTCTGAAAACATATCCATCTGTAAATATTTTTAATACTACAATACATAAATGCCCACAGATTACCTCGTTAAAATGTTGTATATGATTGCTACTGTACTCTATATTATAACCAATATTCTACAAGTGTTTTTGGTGGATTACCTCCGAATGAATCAAACACATGCTTTCTATTTCCTTCTTTTTAATAACAATTCCAATGAATTCCTATATTTTAGACGTATCAAAGCTAACAATACCACACTCATTCTTCTTTGGTTGTTTAGGTAATTCATCACTCATAAATACACCTCTAAATTTTCTTATATTAAGCTGTTTAACAAGATGAATTAGATCCAAGTTACTTAAAGGTTTAATTTCTTCTTTTTCTTTATTTTTTGGGCTTTTCGTTTTTTGTAAGCTTACCACCTTGTTTGTCTTCCATTGCTAAGTTATGTCTCTTTTGTTTTTCTATTTCCTGTCAATTCTTTTTCACATCTTCTACCGTTTTTACTCCAGTAGCAACTCCAGCAGTAGCAGAACCAAGAGCACCTATTAAAGCTAGAATGGTTGGAATAGTAAATATAAAACCTCCATAGTGAACTTTATTATCATTTGACCTTATTTCTTTGTTTATTTTCTTAACTTGAGATATAAAAAGAGTTAAATGCATTTTTGTACCTTCTTTCATCTTTTTAGCTTTATCATTTATCTGTTTCTTAGTTAAAATGTGATCAATATTTAATTGTTTAAGTTCCTCGTTAGGAATTGTAAATGTAAAACTACTTAACTTCATACTTATATTTATTATAAAATTTTTATGGAAAAATCCATAAAAATTAAATATAATACTTATAAACCTAAACCAAATCTTACTTTTGTGTTCATAGCTAAAGCAGTTTCAAGAGCAGGTAGTTTCTCACTTATTAGATTAGCATCTTTAGCAAAAACTCTTTCCCATGCTTTATTTTCTAATTCTTTGTCTTCAATATGTCTAGAAGCTATATTATTATTTATCTCTGTAGTAAATATCATGTTCTCTACAAGCTTTATCTAGTGGGTTAATACCTTTATCTCCTCTTTGTAACCTTTCTTGTAGCTTAATTCCCGGACCACAGTAAGAAAATCCAGGAATATGCATCTCGGATGGAAGTTTATTAATCAAATCATTTAATAGTCCTTTTCCATACTTCTCACTGTTCCAAAATTTTGGTGGTAACTTATTCAATATCCTTATCAAATAACCTATACCCTTTGGATCATTAGGAATAAATTGTGTGAGTTTAGAATTAATCATATCCATTTGCCTACTTTCTCATTATAAAAGTTATCATTTCCAGCTTTTTCTTCTCCATCTATAACTATTAATCGATCAATTACTTTTCTCACATCATCCATTCCTATATATTCTTTAGGTAATTCGTTGTATATTTTTATTCTTTCTCCAGACTTTGGTGTTTTCTTTCTTGGTGGTTCTAGTGTTGGTTTTATATATCTTTCCCAAATAGGTTTGATAATTTCTTTGTATGTTTCACTTCTACTAGATCGTTGTTTTCTTGTATTTGGATCATTGTTATGAAATACTACATTAGAATCAATAACTATTTGTGTATATTTTTCTAAACCATCTTCATTATAGTTTTTTGGATTATGTTTTGTTAGTAACTCCCATAAACTTTCTGTTCCTGTATAATGTCGATTCTTAATAACTAAATCATCACAAAGAATTTTAATTTCCGTATCCCCAATCATATGTACGATTTCTCCATCATCATCATATGGTTGAATTCCAAAACTTTTATCATCTCTAGTTGCATAATATCTCGAAGCAATCTTACCAAAATGGGTAGCTGGTAAAGATTCTATTCCTTCTACTTTATACTTAATTTGTTTTTTCATATGTTTGATTTCTTCTGTTATAGGCGTATCACTTTCACTTATTGAACTCTCATACATAGGAGGAGTTACTAATAAGCTTGAATCTACTTTCGCGCTTTTATTTACAACTGGAACTAACTCTTCAATTAAATTTTTATTTTTCTTCTGCTACTTTTGATATATTTTGTCCTAAACCTTCAATTGTATCTATAACAGGTTGATCTTGCTCTTTATATGTTGCATATTTACTTCGATTAGCTTGTTTAATTTCCTTAAATCTTTTAACAAGTTCTTCTTTTAACTTTATATATTTCTTAGCTTCAGCAACATCTAACTGACTCATTTATTATATAAAGAAAAAATAAAAACGTAACCTAACGTAATACAACATACACGTTTAGATACGTTCAATCACGTTTCGCTCCAGTGTATACTTTTAAAAAGTCTTTAATTTTATTTCTGTATTTGTCATTGTTCGTTTCACTAGTCATATCTATTGTTAAGAAACAGTGCTCTTCTTCTCAACACCTATTGCAGAGTGATTGTAATTTTTCAAACATCATATCAGATCCAACAAATTCATCATATATATGCCTTAAATTTACGTTGTCCTGTCTAAAGATACAAAGAAAATTCAAGTTGTCTCTTATTAGTTTTTTGGTACTTTAGAATTTGTTTGTCCGACATAGAAACATATTCTACCTGGAGTCTACCTGGAGTAAAATATTCTCTAACATGGTTTTGTTGTTCTAAACTGAAATCATCAAACACTACCACAGAATCATTCTCACACTCTTCGTTGTTTCCTTTTACTATTGCAATTGTCTTATTAATATCTCGTTCTATGTCTTGGAAAAGTTGTATTAGCTGTTGGTATTTAGATTGATGTAAGCTTTTAGAATAGATATAAACATTTGTATATTTAAGCCAATCCGGTGCTAGTAAAAAGTTACCAATCATTAGTGTTGTTTTACCACAACCACTAGGTCCTACAATTAAACATCTTATATCATCAGGTAGCAATATACCATTATTCTTCTTTTTTACAGTTTGATCTGATAACCTTACTCAGATATCCCATTTATTTATTTCAACTTTTATTATATAATAAATGAAAGTATTTAATTTAAACGGTTATTCATCTGTACTAAGCATGTACTTGCATTATCCATCTGAAAACGATTTAGAAGTAGCTGTTGCGGGATTTTATACAACATACTTAACACCAAATACTACAGAGAAAAATAATAAGTTGACAATTTGTAGCGAAGAACAACTTTCGAAGCAACTCATAGTTCAACCTGGTCAATATAGTTTAGAAGAGTTAGAAGAACATATTAAATCAATTCTTCCATACCTCGATAGTTTTAATCACATTTTAAAAAATGATATTAAATTCACCGAAGGTAGAAAGAAAAACAGAGTTAAAATATCTACTAGGATTTGTGATATAACCTTAGACACCATTAACACTGTATTAGGTTTTAGTCAGAAGACGTTAGCTAAAGGTTCAGAACATGTTGGAGATAAGGTACCAAAGTTACATCCATTCGATATTATAAATATTCACTGTGATTTAGCAGAAGGTATGATTTTAAAAGATAACGATACAACAAACAACGAGACAGATTTAATAGCAAAGTTTAGAACAAATGCAGAATTTAGAGAACCAATTATACATAAGCCTAAAGAAAAAATATTTTTCCCGATATATCACAACAAATTTAATAATATCAAAGTTTCAATTCGAGATGACAATGGTGATTTAATTGATTTTGGTGGAACTGGTATAACTGTTCTTCTCGCTGTTAAATAGATATAAATTTTGTATATAATAAATATGGATATCTTTGGTAATGTTAAAAGTAGGAAGAATGATGTCATTAGTGATCTAGATAAAGTTTTTACAACAAATAATATAACATTTGTTGATTTTAAAAAGAAAAGACTTGTTAATGTAGCTGATGCTATTGACCAACAAGATGTAGTAACTTTTCATCAGCTTGAGTCAATAAATAGTCAATTAGAAAGTGATAGAAACAAATTTGAGGATGTATTAAAATCATTACAAGACACGTACATAAAGACAGATGATGTTAATGCTTTGAGGAAAGAATATATGGAGGAAATACAAAAGACTAATAATAATGTAGTTCTTTTGTTTAGTGCAAAAGTTCCTATATCAGAGTTCAAAAAATACAAAGCAGAAATGTCATCGCAGTTAGAGAATGTTCTTAGAAAGAATGATATACATAAATTTGTTACAAAAGAAGATTTCCAAAAATCAAACAAAAAAGCAAATATGTTCATTATAAAGAAAGAAACTATAAATCCATTGTGTCGATTGAGAACTAAGAATGTTAAAGACCCAATGTTTAGAATATTTAATCTACCGAATGGTTATAAGTTTCTCTATAATGGGAAAATAATGCATATGGAATTAAGTTTGGATAAATACTATCTACATATATTTTTGAATGATACTTTAGTTGAAACTTTTCCTTTAGACGTTAAAAATGGTGATATAATTACGTTTCAAGCAGATAAAATTTCAGCTTTCGAAGAAGGACAATTACTATCTGCTATTATGTACGTAGAAAGAGAACTTAAATGATTTTCTATATAATAAACAGGATGTATTGTGTTAGGTGTAAGAAAACAACAGATACGAAGAAAAATACCATTAGTATAGTACAAACAAAGAATGGAAGATATCTAAAGAAAGGTATTTTTTCTGTATGTGGTGTTACTAAATCTCAATTCGTTAAAAAGAAAGATTGACTAGAAGAAGGTAAAGGTATTAGAGAAGACATTATAGAAAATATTCACAAAACTTCTAGAAAGAACTATCCTAGGCTAAGTGTTATTACTAAAGGTATAGATGACTTATGGCAAGCTGATCTTGTAGAAATGGATAGTAGTGTGTTAAAAGGTGTCTCCAAGTTAAATAAAGGTTATAAGTATTTGATAACGATTATAGATGTGTTTTCGAAATATGCTTTTGCTGTTTCTGTTAAAGATAAGAGCGGTAAGAATGTTACAGATGCATTTGAATCTATATTAAGAATGAGAAAACCTAATAACTTACAAACAGATCAAGGCAAAGAGTTTTACAATAAGGAATTTAAGAAGTTGATGGAGCTAAAGAAGATTAATCATTACTCAACCTATAGCGGTAAGAAAGCTTCTGTTGTTGAAAGATTCAATAGAACACTTAAACAAAACATGTGGAAGAAATTTACAACACAAGGAAATTATAAATGGATAGAGATATTACCAACACTAGTTAACGAATATAATAATCGTGTGCATAGAACAATTGGTTTGAAGCCTATAGAAGTGAGCAAGAAGAATGAACGAACAATATTGGAGAAAGTTTATCAAAAAGAATATAAGCGTGTTAAACCCAAATACAAATTAGGCGATTATGTTCGTATAAGTAAATCGAAAGGATTATTCGAGAAAGGATATACACCTAACTGGTCAACAGAAGTGTTTGTTATTAGCGAAGTTATTCCATCTAATCCACCTACGTATAGATTTAAAGATTTAGAAGAAAAGGATGAAGAGGCAGATTTTACGAACCAGAACTATTAAAGACGAAACACAAATATGAATACTTGGTGGAGAAGGTGTTGAGAAAGAAAAGTAAAAAAGTATACGTTAAATGGCTAGGATTTGATGATTCACATAATAATTGGATAGATAAAAGTAATGTTGTAGTGTAAATATAAATGTTATCTTTTATGGTTATTATTCCATAAAAGGCTAGTATATTATAATAAAAAACTGTGGACCGAATTCGGACTACTGTGAAAACTCATCTTACACAGTAACGAAAAACTTTATCCTTCTAATTCCAGGAACTTTATTAAAGCAACTTACGAAATAAAACTTGCAGATAGCGAGGAAAAATAAATTAAAAAATTATTTTCTAAACAATAAATATGGGTACTATGGATAGTTCTCTTAGTTTAAACGATATTTGTTACTAACAGATTAAAGACAATTATTGGTATGGTATTTTTGGTGATTTCAAATTGATTATAGATAAGAGTACAGGATATTTCAATGCTACAAAACTATGTAATGATGGTGGTAAAGAATTTAAACATTGGCTAGAAAATAAACAATCAAAACAACTAATAAGGTAGTATAAAGAGAAAACCAACCGCCGGAATTCCTTCTGCTGCTCCACATATCTAATAAAAGGAGGAGACAAAGAAACAATACCAATTATCTCAGGAACATATGTATATAGAAAAAAATTTCTTGCTATTGCTTTATGGATATCACAAGACTTCTATGACAAATGCTATGATATTACCGAAGACTATTTCGTTTCTAGCTTTAAACAGATTCAAGAGGACCAAGAAGAGTTGCAAACGAGAGTAGAAAAAATAGAACAAACAATGGAGAAATTGAAAATTCAAAACGAGGGCTTAAAAGAAATTGCAGCACCATATACAGACGATAATTCAAAAGATAATTGCCTGATCATATACAAGAAGAACAAACTTAATGATCCTTTCCCTTATTATGCTATCAGATGCCAAAAGAGAAGCCTATATAAGCCTCTTAATGAAGCAGAAGAAAAATATCCGAATCATGAGATAATATACGAAAAGTTTAGAGATCCTAACAGTATTAAGTTATTTAACCTAATGCAGCAAGAACTAGATATTCGTAAAGGTAAGGGTAATGAGTTTTGGACATCCCTGTCAGAAGAAGATTTGGTTAAAGAAATTGATGGTTTATATGATCGGTTAATATCTAATCCTATGTAAAAGCTTTAAATATAACTTTTATGATTATTATTCATAAAAGCTTAACATTAATCTACACTAACCTAATTCCAGCCTTCTTCTTCATAAAAAAACATGCTATCAATATCAGGACTTTCAGAATATCTAGAATAAACCGGATTATCAAAATCAAGTTCTTCTGCAGAATATTCAATATCGTTGTCGTCGTTGTTATGTATAACCGCTCTACACAAAGGACAAGTGTTATTATTTCCTAACCAGGTAAGCATACACTCAACACAGAACGCATGTTCGCATGTTGTTTTACACAATTGAGTTTTTGTTTCTTTGCATATTGGACATTCTTCTGAGTTTTGTATTAAGTATAAACCTGATGATAGTAATATTAGTTTGTTTCTAAGGGGATTGCTAACATGCTTATTTACTCTAAAGAATTCAACTATATTGTTCTTGTCTTTGATCGCCATTAGAAAGTTTTCAGAGAACCTCCTATCCCAACAAGTATATACTATCTTGCTTAAATCTAAGCCTTTTTTTCAAATTTTTTTCAAATGAATTTTTCGCTTTTATAATCTAAACTAACTTTTGGCCAATAAACTTTATTTTGGTATTTTCTCACATGTGTTTCATCTAGTTGTAGTGTAATAGCTTGCCAATCGATAAGATAATTAAATTCGCTCAAGAAGGTTGTTAGTTGTTTTCTTTCAATGTATCACTTTTTAGATACAATATTCCAACGGAGTTTATCTTTAAAGGTTCTTAGGAACGCAAGTTTGAGCAAATTTGAATGATGAGAGATTATATCCCAATGTAAGTATTCTCTGAATTGTGTACAAAACTTAATAGCTTGTTTCTGTGTATACTTTCTCCAGTTATTTTTTTCACTGAACGCAAACCAATCAATCTCTTCTTTAAACTCATTAAGAAAATCTTCACTCATTTGTCGAGCATATTCGTTCGTGTAGCAATCCCAATGAATATGTTGTCTTGTATGTTCTTTATGTTTTAATACGAATTCTGGTTTTATATGATGATAACATCTTGATCTATACTTTGGTTCACACAATTTGTCCCAGGAAAGTTTATCACCATACTTGTTAATGATGTTTTCGTGTTTAAGTAGGTCTTTTCTTTTTGATAATCTGACCCAATCGATGTGTTCTTCATGATTTTCAATAAACGAAAGTGATAGTTTATGGTTGGATGTAACTGAACGCCAATGTACCTTGTTTTTAAAAGTATGTAGAAGGTCATTGGATAAGTTCTTTATTTCTGAAATTTGCTTCCATTCTTCGAAATTTCGATTATTAAGTACATCTATAACTATATTTCTACAAAGTGGATTTTGAAAGTAGTTTACGATATGCTCAGGATTTAATTTTTGAACCATGTCTTTTATAAGTTCCGTTAGTTGTTGTGAATTTATTGCAGTTCTTTTAGCTTGTTCATTTGGTTGTTGTGAATTTGTGGTTGTTCTAAAGACTTATTTCTGTTCTCGTTGATTAAGGTTATTAGTTCTGCTTTCCTAAGCTTTGAATAACCATGTATTCCTTTCTCTCTGCAGTATTGTTTAAGTTGGGGAATGGATTTCCTTTCCATAGTCTCGTTTTGTATATAAAATTAAAAAAATAATAATCATTTTTGCTAAATCTCTATATAATAAATATGGAAGCACATTGCGATTTGATGCAAAATAAGCTTAGCCTTATTCACCATGATCTTAAACTCATAAGCACTACTAGAAAAACAAATATTATTAAAAGAGCAAGAAATGTTATTAAAAGAAAAAGAGAATGCAGCACTAGAAAGATTTACACCAAAATCAAATTGGGATAGTGACAAAGAACTTGAGTCTACAAATGATAGTGAGGAGGTAGATTGTTAAAAAATGAATTAGTTTCCATTAGATCAACAGTAGTTTTGATGGGTTATTACCATGAAAGCCATGTTCTAATACAATATGCTAATAGACATTGAGATTTCCTAGGTCACATGAATATTAGCTCTTGTATTAGAAAACGAAAATGATTAAAATTATTTTTTATATAATAAAAAATGATAGAATAATAATGAATTTAATTAAACATACTATAATTGAATTAAAAAACTTATGTAAAGGAAAGGGAATAAAAGGATATTCCCGATTAAGAAAAGCATAACTTATTGACAAACTTATTGAACACGAAGATGAACAAACAGATTAAACTTTAACCAAACATTTCCTTTTCAAGAAGACATTTTTGAAAAACCAAAACCCAAGAAATTAAGTAGGAAGAGAGCTTTAAAACTGTTCCCATTTAACCCTGCTGTAGTCGCACTCATTTTATGACATGAGTAGTCGCTGCGGACTGACACTCCGCAGGTAAATTAAAGTTTTTAATTGCATATTAAATAAATGATATTACAAAAAGTCGCAAAGAATATTAACTATCTTATTGAAAAAATATTCACCTTCACGAAAACACTCGTTATAGAACTATTATTATTTCATCACTTGATTTAGTGATTGCATTTATCGCTAGCGTATTTCTGTTTATTTAATTTTCTTGTAGTAAACGTTGCTTTAGAATGAGTTACAAAACATATTTTACGTGATAAAATTTAATTAAAATACCAATTGTTTAGTATTATTGTTACTCAGAGCTTATACAATATAAAAGAGATAGTATGCATATTGTTGTACTATAGTGTCATTCGCAAAAAAAAGTAACATATTCCGTTAACACTGAATTCTTTCTATGAAGGCCTTTCAATACAAACTACGCATGTTCTAGATAATTACATTCTTTAATATTTTCTCAATCACTTAGTTTTCCCAGGAGGCACTTTCAATGCATTCTACACACACCACTGATGAATGTTGTAAGCACAAAAATGTTTTGCATCGAACGCAAAATTACCTTGTAGGTCCGTTCTTCTTTCTGTCGCATTTACTGAACCTTCCCAGGACGCCTTTGGAAGTTTCAAGTAAGTTTTGAGTAGCTTCCGGTCCAAGAAGCTCATGAATTCGGTTCTTCAGACTGCCGGAAATATTGCTGACAATTACTCTAATTTTCAGAAGGCTCTCTACCATTCGTAGGGACAACCCTTTCAAAAATTCTCGTCGAGGAACACACAAGTCACAGTTGTTCGCATTGTAAATAATGTAGGAATTTATGCCTCCAATGTTGAGCATAGAATAGAACACAACCATCGTCCATCTGAGAGTGTTTCTTGCACAGTCATACACAGAACATAGTTTGTCCACCATATCAACACCCCCTTTAGTTTCATTTATGTCAATATTATTTCTGGTTTTCTACTTTCAGCGTCAACACGGTCATCATGGTGCATGCTTGATATCAAGAGAACATTTATTTTCTTCTTGGGAATGTATGACACCAAGGGACAATCTTCGTGGAAAGTAAACATCGATGATCCCTCGGGACGACTAACTGGCTTTGAAAATTCAAGGGTCAATTCTCTCTTGTTTTTTTCTGATGGTACCCAGCAATGTCAATCGATAGTTTGCTTTGAAGGTCTTCATTAGTTCCACACTCGTAAATCAATTGTCCGTGGTGACATTTCTACCCGTCCCTTTTATTGGTTCACAAAGTCTTTCAACCACAGATGACGGTGAATTATCCACTCGGTAAGGTCCCGGAGGCTGCATGCCAACATATATTTCCAGATTGAATGTATAGTACATTTTTTAATCACAAAGAGCAAATATTTTAATTCCATACTTATTAGGTTTGCTAGGATTATACTGGCGGAATGCACATCTTCCTCTGAATGCCTCAAGTTGTTCATCCGCGGTTACAAACTCGAAAGGTGTGTAAGCAGTTTTACATTTTTGAACAAATGTGTCAAAAACGAATCTAATCGCAGCTAACTTATCTTGAGCTTTGCGCTGTTCACGAGTTGTGGGGTCATCAAACTAGTGCTCTCAAACGGGTCGGGTTACGGGTCGGGTCGGGTCAGGTCAGCTCGGGTCGGGTCAGTCGGGTCAGCTCGGGTCGGGTTATCGGGTCAGTCGGATCGGGTTGTCGGGTCGGGTCAGTCGGGTCAGTTCACTTTGGTCAACTAAGTTTAGATTGAGCTTAGTATAGTACATTTTTTAATCACAAAGAGCAAATATTTTAATTCCATACTTATTAGGTTTGCTAGGATTATACAGGCGGAATGCACATCTTCCCTTGAATGCCTCAAGTTGTTCATCCGCGGTTACAAACTCGAAAGGTGTGTAAGCAGTTTTACATTTTTGAACAAATGTGTCAAAAACGAATCTAATCGCAGCTAACTTATCTTGAGCTTTGCGCTGTTCACGAGTTGCGGGGTCATCAAACTAGTGATCTCAAACGGGTCAGCTCGGGTCGGGTTATCGGGTCGGGTCACTCGGGTCGGGTTGGGTCAGTCGGGTCAGCTCGGGTCGGGTTATCGGGTCGGGTCACTCGGGTCGGGTTGTCGGGTCGGGTTATTCGGGTCGGGTTGTCGGGTCGGGTTATTCGGGTCGGGTTGTCGGGTCGGGTCAATCGGGTCAACTCGGGTCGGGTTATCGGGTCGGGTCAGTCGGGTCGGGTTGTCGGGTCAGTCGGATCGGGTTGTCGGGTCGGGTCAGTCGGGTCAGTTCACTTTGGTCAACTAAGTTTAGATTGAGCTTAAACTCGGCTGGAGTCGAAAACTGCTGTTTTAAACTACCTGCGTAATTAAAAATAGCAATTTTCAATTGATTTTATAGAAGCCATAAATGTATTTTGAATACTTGCAGCTAGTGTTTTTATGGTAAATGCTTATTTTTGTACTTGTGTGTACTTTAATTTTTAAATGTGGAAGATTGATTTTACCAATCGACTGTAATATTAATATCTACGCCAATATGAAGTCTGGATTTAGAACAAAACTAGAAGTTGTTTAAGCAAGGCCAAAAGAAAGATTGGATATGGACGACCAAGCCCAAGCAGGGCCGCGGTAGCTCAGTGGTAGAGAATTCATCTCTGGTGCATGGTGTCCATGGTTCGATCCCAGCTTGTGTTAAGTAGGCTTTGTGGTGGAGAAACGCCGTGTAGTGGGTTTTTTCGGGGTTCTCCTGTTTCCTCCCACTTTCTTCATTCCACCATTTCATTCATTTCTCATGGTCACCATATCCCTTAGCCTCGAAGCAGAATCGAGGGACCTTAAACTCAGGGGTGTATCCAAGGGGGGGCCATCGGGTCCAGGCCCCCCAAATGGTTTCCTGCCCCACCCCCAAATGACCAGCTTTAAAAACATCATAGTATAATTATCTCGCTTCCCTCATTTAAAAGTAACAAAGTTATTGACAATTAATAATATACGGTAAAATAGTATGGAGAAATATTGTTTTTCCATACCGATCGAAAAATAGGATACATTTTTGTGACAGCAGATTACACAATTTACTGCGATTTATATTTGACAGTTTAAAGACAAACATTTTAACAAGATATTATAAATACAGCCATAAAACAAAGGTACTAAACTGATTTGTAAGTACATTATATTTTTATATGCTTTAACAAGTATTTTAAAAGACAGAGAATGGAAAATTTGGTGAGAAACAATGTTTTTATTCAGTTTGGATTTCATTCGCTCTCTTTTATTTCTACTCAGTGTAATAAAATAATTGTTTTTTTAGTCACGAATAATAAATAAATATTTTTATCAGGAAACTATAAAGAAATTAAGTGAAATTTAAAGAAAATCAATCTTATGTACATAGGTTCTGTATACAAGGTCTTAAATTTAAATAAAAAGGTAACCAAGAAAAGTTTTGTTGCTTTTCCACCCACCACCTTCGAACATCGATACGTCACCTAACCTGGAAGATCAAAAATAGTCCCCATCAACATCGACGACCTTCTGAAAACGTTCCTGAAGGTCATGGAATTCATCGCGGTAGAAGTTGGTGGGCCGTGAAACGAAGAAGGTATCAGGTGCATTTTGGACTTTTACTAGGGATTTGAATTGGCGGCCTCTAAGGTGATTGTCCAAAGAATGGAACAGGTAATAATCGGACGGTGCAATACCCGGGGAATATAGTGGTTGCAATATTGTTTCCCATCCAAGGCGGAGAATGGTGTCTTGAGTCATCCTAGCCACGTGGGACTTAGCGTTGTCCCGTAAACGAGGACCCATTTGCAATTCAGAAGTGATGGCTCCAGAGTTTTGAGTTTTTGTTGAGCACAGCTCAACTGCTGACACTACACAGTTGCATTGATACTCTGACCAGCTGGTAGCAGTTCCCGATGCACGATGCACCAAACACACAGAAGGACCTTCTTCTGGTACAGTGCTGGTTTCGGCTGTTTTGAAATCTGTTCATGGGATGCTAACCAATGATGACGGCGCCGTGGAGCTTCGTATAGGACCCACTTTTTATCACATGTCAACGCCCTGTCCAGAAATGGCTCCGAAACAGTAAATAGACCCATGCGACTGCCGCGTTGCCTTCTGGCCCGGAGTCAAAACATGTGAGACCCAACATGTAGTGCTTCCCAACTTGATGGATGTGCTGCCGAATGGTTTCTCCACACACTGAATTGTAGTCCCAGTTCCTCTTTGTACGTACATGTGTTGGTCTTCTGCCATGTGGTGTTTTCGGGTGTTTGGTCATCGTCCTTAAACTTGTTAAACCATCGCTGCACTGTCCGCGTCGTCACGACACCCTCAACAAAGGCCTGGCATATTTTTTCTGTCCCGCTACAGCGGCGTTTGACCTCCATTTGAACTCGTTCAGCATACATGGTCTTATGACGCTCTGTGGATGTCCCATGTTCCCTCTGTCTTTACGCAAGTTCACTGTGTATCTGAATTGCCACAACCAGGTAGTATGTTGGATATACCCACACCAACAACTGACGTTCGCCTTATCTCCACTCGCATTCAACTCACGGTGTGAGGTCCAATTGAACACAGACCTCCACGAAAAGGGACAGAACTTTCTGGTTATCTTTATAGTTATGCACAAAAGTATAGCGTTTGGTCCCGGGCAGTAGTTCTTGATTAAGCATAATAAAAACTATCTTGAATATAATTTATGGATAATAATAATAATAATAATAATAATAATAATAATAGTAATAATAATAAATAAGATAAAATAGTGTTTTTAGTTTTCCAGAAGGAAACCAAAATTTTCCTTTCTTTTAGGCCTGAAAAACACTAGCAGCAACACATTTTTTGCTTTGTACATTGTAGCCGCCCCCCCTCAAAAACGACGGGCCCTTCCTACACGAACCTGCTGGCTACACTCCTGCTTAAAGTGAATATTTCATTTTATTTCACCAAGCGCAAGGACATCGATACAAGAACAAGATAAAGATTGGATATGCAAGACGAATTGCATAGTAATCTTGCTCTTGGCCTTGTTTTGGTGATCACCAAGTAGCGATGAGCGTATTTTCTAGCTTTCCGTATAGTATGAAATACCATAATCAAAATCACACTTGGTCTTCATTTGTACCGATGAGGTGAGCATTCTTGGCTCTTGTATAGCATGAAAGATCACCAAGACTACGAAATGCAGGACCAAGACTTGACTGCAAGACAAAGAATAAGACGCAGTATTGATGACCAAGACCTAGGGAGCGAATTGTTTGAATTTCATTTGTTGGGCTGAAAGTGATGAAATAAAATTAGTACTTTATAATTAAATATCAACCTGTATTTTTAAATTCATATTATGTATCTTCTTACGTGCAACTATAGGGGAAAGCGTTGTACCTTGAGAATAATGTACCTTGGAACACTCGCATGTTTCTGAGCTTCTGTACTATCTAGTAGTGGTTCAATGAACTATATGATGCTTTGACATGGTCAGACAGCGCCATCGTTGCTTTCGTTGTGTTCACAGGTGTGTGTGATGTATGAAAGTGCAAAACGTTTTTTCATAGATAAAACGAACTATTCAAAAATTGAAGTATTGTTTGTTAGTGTCATTACTGCGTTTTGTTTGTAACACCTGTAATAATCTGTTAGTTCAGGGGAATTAGGTGAGTACTTTTACAACTTGTTTTTCTACTTTAGATGTAGCGTTGTCATTATTGCGCTATTTTAGTAATTGTCTACAGCCTCTTGTACCATGAAACAGAAACATATCTTGTACCTTGGAACATGTTCCAAGGTACATGAACTCATGGTCAATTTTACTTTTGAACATTATTTTGTTATCGTTGCAGAAATCGAAATGCCAAGAAGCAAAAAAGGGAAAAAAAGACCTCCCATTAATCCTAACCCAATGAAGAACGCAATTAAAGCAGTAACTGCAGAGCGTATTTCACTTCGTGAAGCTTGCGAAATTTACAAAGTGTCTTTAGCTACTTTATCCCGACATCTGAAATCTTTTAGACAGTCAGGAAAAAGAAAAAACATTTGAGTATAATGTGAAATATGATGTTCACTGCGTGTTTAGTGAGGAGGAAGAAGAGAGACTAACTACATACATAACAACTGTGGCCAAGATGAATTACGGACTTACCAAAAAAAGGTGTTCGACAACTGGCGTATCGATATGCTCGCGCTAATAATAAGACGTATCCAAAGAATTGGGATAATGGAGAAATTGCTGGGGAGGAGTGGATGCGAAGGTTTATGAAGCGACACAGAGAATTAGCACTTAGGACACCAGAACCAACAAGTTTAGCGCGTGCGATATGTTTCAATAAGAACACTGTAAACCAATTTTTTGATCACCTACAAGATATTCATAGCAGATTTCGCCCAATCCCTCCATCCAGAATCTGGAATGTTGACGAGACTGGCATGAGTACGGTCCAAAAACCATCTAAAATTGTCGCCCAAAAAGGTGAACGGCAAGTCGGAACCACTGTATCCACGGAACGTGGAAATCTAGTTACCATGATAGGAGCAGTAAATGCAATTGGCAACCACATACCGCCAATGCTTATCTTTCCACGTGTAAATTTTAAAAACTACATGCTTAAAGGAGCACCACCTGGGACAATTGGAGCAGCTAACCCATCTGGTTGGTCAACTGAGGTCCTTTTCGTACAGTTCCTCTAGCACTTCATTGTATATACTAAACCGTCAAAAGACGAACGAGTTTTGCTAATCATCGATAACCACGAAACGCACTTATCTATTGAGGCTGTTGAAATGGCTGCTGAAGCTGGAGTTATCATGCTGACCATCCCTCCGCATACTTCAGGAAAACTACAGTCACTGGATTTAGCTGTTTCGGTCCGTTCAAATGTTTCTATAACCAAGCTGTGTAGGAATGGTTACATAATAATCCGGGGAAACATTTTGATATTTATGCTGTGGCCGAAGTGTTGGGAACTATCTATCCGCGTGCCTTCAGCACATTAAATATCACCAGTGGATTTCGCCGTTCAGGGATCTATCCCATAGGTAGAAACATTTTTTCGGAGTCAGACTTTTTACCAGCTTCTGTAACAGACGATCAGCAAGATTGTCAGGTAAGTGATATAGGTGAAAAGGCCAACACTCCAGTGCAAGAACGAAACGAAAGAACGGTGCAAGTTTTGCTTTCGGCTGAAGATTTGAACTTGCCTTCTACATCAGTCCTTCCAGAGGAAGTGCAACCTTATCCGAAAGCACAAACTCCGCAAAGTACAAAACGACGAAGAAAGGCTGGTAGAAGTAGAATAGTAACAGACACACCTGAAAAGCAGGAATTGAAAGATAAGAAACAGCACAAAGCCACACGGAAAGGAAATAAGAAGCAAGAACAGCAAAGAAAAGGAAAGAAGAAATCGAGCAGCAAAATCAGTTTCGAAACATCTGATGAAGATGCTGAAGAGAACATAAGCCTGCCTGAAGATGATGATAGTGATGTTATGCTTGCAGAACTGATGGACACAGAAGTTGAATTAGACGAGAGCATTGGAGCACATAATCTCAATCCGGATGACTATGTGTTGGTGCAGTTTAAGAAAAAGCGAAGCATTGAGTTTTATGTAGGAAAGATTTGTTCAGTGGAATTTAATTACAATGAATTTAAAATTAAGTTCTTGAAGCGTATTCCAGGTACTGCAAATAAATTTTCTGAAGACTCTGCAGGACACTTTGATGTGAATGCATCTGATATTATACTGAAACTGCCACCACCCATTAGGCCAATAGGCTCAAGTAGAGTGTCTGAACAATTGTAGTTTCAAGTGGATTTTGGTTCTTATAATGTAGTGTAATAGATCGCGTAGGTCGAGTTCGTTTCTACGAATAAGTGAATATTTCCTAATTTAGTTACTCCTTATGTTATTTTCTGATAGGCCTACGTCTACTTTACGTGCAAAGAATTATAACAAAATATGCACAACATATTCTATTTTGTTATTGTTTTAAACGCCAATGTCCTTTGTTTTCTTCAGAATTTTAAGAGTGGATTGACAAATAGAATATTCCTAGAGTCTTCTTTTCATATTTCAGTTATTAGTAGGTTTACAAATTTTTCAATAAATATACAAATAAGGTTAATTTTCCGATTAATATTTTGTACAATATGAAGATAAAATTCTGACGAGAGTAAATATTAGAAATTTCCAATCTATTCTTTTACACTCTTTTGTATGTCAAAAACAACAAATCTGGAAATAATAACAAAGATTAGAATGATTATTTGTGATTTTATTTCTGTGAATTACCATATTACAAGTAACGTTTCAAGGTACATGAGGCTGTGTTTCAAGGTACATGAGTATTTGTACCATGGAACACTTTCTTGAGAATTTTTGAAAACATAAAAACATAACGAAGAATAGAAATAACAACTTAAATAATGACACAATTCTGTTCGGAAAACTCCCAAGTTTAAATGCACTGCAATAGAATCGCAGAAATAATTGTTGGTAATATTATATCTTGGAAAAGGCAAAAAGTGTTCCATGGTACAACAGTTTCCCCTATATACTGTAAAATACGTTTTAATTACCGAGAAAGAAAAATCAAAGTGGTACGGGTCCCGGAATCATAAGAACCTATTGGAATGAAAGTTGAAGGGTTGGAAAAAATCACAGGTGTTCTCCTGTTTCCTCAACCCTTATCATTGTAGTTAAACGATTTCCTTTTGTCTCCGCCAAGAGACTCTTGCTACTGCCTTCCGAGAAGACGCCCTGCCGTCCCAGCAGGTGAGAACACTGACCTTGAAGAAAAATTTCGTCACATAGAACTAAAGAAAAAAAATAAAATAAAAATAAATAAATAAATAAATAAATAAAATAAAAATAAAAATAAATTTCTTCCACGTCGGACATTGGTATCAGTTATAAAAAGAAATAACCAAACCTCAAAAGTGCCAAATATTCATTAAGATGCATATACAAATCCCCGCTTGATCTAGCTAGTGGTTAACGTGTAAGACTTCGGTACACGTGGTCCGGGTTCAATTCCCAATGGGAGTGCATTTTGGTGTTCACCCAGTGTTGTGACCATAGTGCTCTCAAACGGATCGGGTTGACCCGACCCGACCCGACCCGACTCGGATCGGGTCAGCTCGGGTCGGGTTACGGGTCGGGTCGGGTCAGGTCAACTCGGGTCGGGTTGTCGGGTCGGGTCAGTCGGGTCAGCTCGGGTCGGGTTATCGGGTCGGGTCACTCGGGTCGGGTTGTCGGGTCGGGTCAGTCGGGTCAGGTCGGGTCGGGTTGTCGGGTCGGGTTATTCGGGTCGGGTTGTCGGGTCGGATCAATCGGGTCGGGTTATCGGGTCGGGTCAGTCGGGTCAGATCGGGTCGGGTCAATCAGGTCGGATCACGGTTCGGGTCAGTCGGGTCAGGTCGGGTCATCGGGTCGGGTCAGTCAATTCGGGTCACGGGTCGGGTCGGGTCGGTCTTCAACCCGACCCAACCAGACCCGTTGAGAGCACTACATCAAATCTAACATGACGTAAAAGAAATGGAAATCTGGATAGAGACATACTGAGTCTGAAAATTTCTATGCTCGTACCATCCGTTCGCAACAGGTTTTCAGCGTTAAGCCTACTGCATTTCAAAACGCCTGCTAAATATATCAAGCCAATTAGGGCCTGAATTTCAGCAACATCTGTTTCTTTTGCATCTCGGTCACGCGTATAGTTTTGTCTTAGAAGTGCAATTTTTTGTTTGTATTGTCTACAATAGCGTTCATTATTTCTTCCGGAAAAACATATTGCCAAATTTCGAGTGGGTCTTTCAAATCCTTCGTGACTTGTTTCACACCAGCTAAATGCGTCACTCTGTTCACTGATCTTTTCGGGGGTACGTGCACACTCCACTTTGTCTTCTGATTTTTCCCCAGATAAAATGGGCTAACCTGCTTGCTATGTGGCACTTTCTCTTCATCAGATATTTCCTGTTCGGTGTCCGTGTCCATGATTTCAATAGTCAAATTGTCGTCTTCTCTCTCATCTTCATCATCTTCATACACGGTATCATTTCCATCGACTGAGCACTCATCCAACAAACGCTGGATACGCTTTTTCTCTTCGTCATATTTATATTTATTTCCCACTGAGCTTTCCCACATCTTTCTGGTCACCACTATATTTAGCTAACGTTAATGGTCGCTGCGGACTCACACTCCGCATTAGCTAATATCTCAAACACTAGTGCACGCTTTGAAGTGCAACTCTGTACTGATAAGCAGAAGCCGATTGTTGGGAGATATGAAAAACAGGAAGGGGGAGGGGTGATTTGCACAGGAAAAAAATTCAAACATTGTTGACTGCGGACTGAGAGTCCGCAAGCGACCACTGCAGGGTTAAAAAAGACGTATTTGAAGAAACTAAAGCAGCACGTATACCCATCAAAGTAGAATTAGAAGAAACAGCATTCAAGAAGCGTTTACAAACTATTAAAGTTGAAAATACAGGCGGTTATAAAGATCCAATAAATTTTTTAGATACGAGTGGAAGAGTTGCTATTTACAAAATCAAAGAAGAATTAAAATTTCACCCTGTTAAAGTTGACCTTGTTTTCATTTGTGATTATATAAAAGATAAAGAAATACAAGAACGCAATTTCAAAACATCAAACGAGAGAATATTAGAATCAACTGGCTTAAATTAATATATACATCATGCAAAACAAAAACTTCGTAGAGAAATAGAAGAATTTGAAGGTAGAGGATCAGGATGGACATTACATCAAATTAAATACTTACAAATCAGATTAAAAAGTATGTACCATTAAGAGCTTCTTCCTATATTGAACTTCCCAAACCAATTAAAGATAAGAAAGCAGTGATTAATATTAAAAATAACGACAATAAATGCTTCTTATACGCTATTGCAAGTTACTTAAAACCTATAGACAGATGTTCTCAGTATCAAAGACCTTCCCATTATAAACAGCTTGTTAATAAGTTGCAAAAGAAGTATTGTGACAACATTAAATTTCCAGTACAATTTAAAAATATTCCAAAATTTGTAAGAAGAAGTAATATTTCTATCAATGTTTACAGCTATGACAAGAACTATAATGTATATCCACTTCATATCACAAAAACAAAGCAAGAAAAACATGTTAATTTATTATATGTAAAAGATGATCAAAATAATAATCATTTTTGTTGGATAAAAGACCTATCACGATTAATAAGAAGTCAAGTAACAAAACATACTGAGAAGTTATACTTCTGTGATAGATGTTTAACAAGACACTTTAGAAATGAGAAGCAGTTACAAAACCATGAGCAATATTGTAAAGAACATGAGGCTATTAGAATAGAACTTCCTAAATCATATGACAATCAAATAGAGTTTCAAAACTATAATGAATCATTGAGAGTTTCATTTACGATAATTGCTGACTTTAAATGTATCTTATGTAAATTAAACATAGAACACAATTGTACTAAAACAGTAAAATATCAAAATCATGTTCCAATGAGTTTTTGTTACTATGTCAAATATTCAAATGGAGACTATAAAGCCCCTGTTAGTTATATGGTCCAGATGCTGCAAAAGTATTTATTGAAATGTTACAAAAAGAAGCAATAGAAATCAAGAAAATGTATAAACTGTAGTTGATGTGAACCCGCTTACCGAGGAAGAAATAGAAGCTTATAATAGTTCAGATACTTGTCATATATGTGAGAAAAACTTGAATGACTTACCACCAGCCGTTGAGAAAAAAATAAATATATTAAAGGGGAAAATACGGTTCTACAAGGATAAAGATGATATGAGTGAAAAAATAAAAGAATGGAAGCATGACTTAAAAAAGTGTTTGTATAAGATAAATAAAAATAAAGCAAAAGTAAGAGATCATGATCATTTAACTGGAAAATTTAGAAGTGCAGCTCACAGTTATTGTAATTTAAACTATAAAAATCCTAATTTTATTGCAGTATTTTTGCACAACTTAACTGGTTATGATACTCATCTATTTATTAGGGAATTAGCTTATGATACAAACAAAATAAAACTGATTGCAAATAGGTACATAACATATGAAAAATATATAAAAGTAGGAACAAAAGATGGTATTAACTTAAGATTTGTTGATTCATTTAGATTTATGTCAAAGAATTTAGCAGAGTTAACTAGTTATTTAAAACCAGAACAATTTCGAGAAACATTAAAGTTTTTCCCGATTGATAAACTTGAGCTGCTTACTACTAAAGGTGATTATCCATTTGAGTATGTTGATTCATTTAAAAAATTACAAGAACCTGTTCCACTATCTCCAGACAAATTTACAAACAGATTAACAGGAGAAAAAATGAGTCCTGAACACCATAAGCATCATGTACGAGTTTGTAAAGAATAAGATCTGAAGTTAATGTGGGACTATACTGAACATTATAACAAAACAGATGTTCTTCAGTTAACAGATATATTTGAGAACTTTAAAGATGTGTGTTTAAAGGCATATGGATTAGATCATGCATGGTATTATACAGCACCTGGCTTATCGTGGGATGCAATGTTAAAGATGACTAAAATTAAGCTAGAAATGTTAACTAATTATGATAAAATATTAATGATAGAAAAGGGTATAAGAGGTGGAATCTCACAATGCAGTAAACGATATGTAAAAGCAAATAACAAATACATGACGAATTATAATAAAGATGAGAGTTCAACATATTTAACATATCTAGATGCAAATAACTTGTATGGTTGGGCTATGAGTCAAAGAATGCCTTTAAAAGATTTTAAGTGTTTTAAACCTGATATAGATATAATGAATATTCCACATGATTCTGAAACTGGCTATATACTAGAAGTTGATTTAGAATATCCAAAGCGTTTAAACAACAAACATTCTGATTTACCATTAGCTCCAGAAAACGTGTCCACCAGAATGTAAATAGTCAAAATTATTAACAACACTTTACAATAAATAAAGATATGTAATTCACTATAGGAACTTAAAACTATATATGTCACTTGGAATGAAATTAAAGAAAGTGCATAGGGTATTAGAATTCAAACAATCAGACTGATTAAAGAAATACATTGATTTAAATACAAATATGAGAACGCAAGCTAAAAATGAGTTTGAAAAAGATTTTTATAAGCTTATGAATAACTCAGTATTTGGAAAAACAATGGAAAATATTAGAAAGAGACAGCCCATACAATTAGAATGTGATCCTGAAAGAGTAGAAAAATTAATTGCAAAACTAAATTTTGATTACAGAACAATATTTACAGAGAACTTGTGCGCTATACATATGAAAAAAGAGCAATTGACATTTAAAAAGCCAATATATATTGGTATGAGTGTATTAGAACTATCAAAACTATTAATGTATGATTTTCACTATAACACTATGAAGCCGAAATATGGAGATAATATAGATTTATGTTACATGGATACTGATAGCTTTATATATGAGATTGAGACAGATGATTTCTATAAAGATTTAAAAGAAATGATTAACCAATTTGATATGAGTGAATATGAGGAAAATAATATATATGGAATACCACCGATAAATAAGAAAGTAATAGGTAAGATGAAAGATGAGAATGAAGGTAAAATAATGACTGAGTTTGTTGGGCTACGAGCTAAGATGTATGCTTATAGAGTAGAAAACAAAAAAAGAAAAAGGTTAAAGGAGTAACTAAATGTGTAATAGCAAAGCAGTTGCAGTTTAATGATTATAAAGAAAGCTTATTTAAAAATGTTAAAACGTATAAAGAATTAAACCTAATTAGAAGTCATAAGCATGAGCTATATACTATAACAGTTAATAAGCTAGCATTAGATTCTTCAGACGATAAAAGATATATATTACGGGATGGGGTAAATACACTAGCTTGGGGCATTGTAAGATAGAAAAGAAGTAGATGTAAGTTCTTTATAGTTAAGCGCTATAAAGATCCATACGCAAACAACATGTTCAGTAATTATGTTAGTCATCTAGTGGTGATTTGTAGTTAGTGATATTATATCCATTTTCTTTAAATTCTGGCAATCTTTTTTGTATCCAATTATGAAGCTTTATATAGGATATGGAACAAAAGTTCTCATTATAATATGCAGGAATTCCACATACAACACATTTATTATTACTATTTTTTTCGTTAGTTAAGTCATAACAAGATGTAGTTTCGTTCCTTTTAGTAAACTATGACGGGAAACCAACGCATATTATATCTTTAAATAAAATGACTTGTGGTGCTGGTGTTGTTAGGCCTATGGGACTATATGTTGAATCTACAAGCTTACATTCCGATAACGTAGCTGGTCTTAAAATCATAAATGGTGTGTCTATATCCTTAAAGAAAAGATACATTATTTTTATAAAGTCATGCTTAACATTTTCTTATGTGTTTCAGCCATTCGTTCTTTAGATAAGAGTGAATAATCTAGCAATGATCCAGAATATTTTAAACCATGTTCAATTTCTTTCTTCTCTGCTCTATAACATATTTTACACTTATCAGACCTCTTGTCCCCATTTTGAGCGAATTTTCGGCATTGTTTTAATTCTACACAAATTATGCACTTTTTCATGATTTATTAAATATAAATTTCCAAAATAATTATTTCATTTTTGTTATAACTAGATACATTTCATGATTTTGATTTTAAATACCTATGTGCAGTGCAATTACTCAATCTACTTTGTGCTATTCTTCTACGTAAAGTACTATGGTCAGTGGAAACTTCATAATTTTTTTGGCAGTTAGGGATGGAGGGGAAAGTTGTCTGCAGAACATACATATGTACAATACTGACGTTTTCTCTTTGGTTCTTGCAGATCACTTCATTAAAAAAAGTTTTTTCTTTGAAGGGAAATTCCTGTTGTGCTATTTGGATTGTCTCGCATTAAGCGTATATAATGCGTATGCTGTTCATTGATATTCTTTGACGATGATTCTTGCTGTATGACAAACGCTGATTGCTATTGAGTGGGCTGCAGGGTTAACTATGCTCTGCAAGCCGTTTGTTAAAAACAGCGTCCCATAGGAAAGTACTAACGAAATGTCTGCCAAATAGACGTCGACGCGTCTACCATGTTAAGTTCTCTTTAAGACAGAGCTTACACATTTCAAGTTTATACTTTCTTAATCAGCTTTTATTATAAAAATTCCTCGTACGAATAGTAATAATAATTATAGTTGCAAATACTAACCAGGGAACTGTACGAATGGGGCACTCGAGTTGCCGGACGAGGTGCATTACATGTGAAAGAAGATGTAAAAAGATGTCCATATGCAAAATTGTAGCGGCTGAGGGCAGCATGGACGAGCATCAGAGGCGGAAGAAGTGGGGTCTACGGGACTTAATAACACAGAAATATGCAGAATCACACGTTTCGCTCCCGAATGGTGAAAGAAATGCATGTCAAATGTATAGGAAGTGGAACATGAGAAGAGGTGTTATATTGTGGGGGATATGAACATCATGGGCGCCATCTTGAAAGTAGCCATCTTGAATTTGAATTCAAAATATTAAATGACAAGTGGGGCATGTGGTATATCAATTAAGACTGAAATTTTACCAGAAATTCATTGGTGTGAAAACTGCTATTGTAACTGTGTTATGAATTAGAAAAAACGAGCAGGTAAGGAAGAGCACAGAGATGGGTAAACAAAAGTCACATACCCATGAAATACACGTAAACCTTAAGAATAAAAAATCCAAAGGTAATTATGTTGAGGCTGACGATAGTTTCTGATTCGTATGTATTGTTTGTTGCTTTACAAGCCCACAATGATGGAATTTTGGCACGTAGGGGTTTGAACATTGGACAACACAAAGAATGTCGGTATAAGTGACTGATATTATAATGCTGTACTCTTCTTATAGAGGTGCATCCAGTGACTACATTCTGAAAATGGTTTAGATAAAATGGTTTTCCACACGATCACTGTCATATGCGTACAGTATATCTTTTTGTCATGTATTCTTTGCTGGACAATTGACTTGTACCTTAACAGGACTCAAATGAAACATTTGTTATGTTGCCTATGTCCATATATCTCCTCCAGACGTTGTTGCATGTTCGTATTTCTCAACTTACAATAAAGAAACTATAAAATTATTCACACCAATGCATTTCTGGTAAAATTTCAGTCTTAATTGATATACCACATGCCCCACTTTTCATTTAACATTTTGAATTCAAATTCAAGATAGCTACTTTCAAGATGGCGCCCATGATGTTCATATCCCCCACAATATAGCACCTCTTCTCATGTTCCACTTCCTATGCATTTGACATGCATTTCTTTCACCATTCGGGAGCGAAACGTGTGATTCTGCATATTTCTGTGTTATTAAGTCCCACTGTAGGCCCCACTTCTTCTGCCTCTCACACTCGTCCATATTGCCCTCAGCCGCTACAATTTTGCATATGGACATCTTTTTACATCCTCTTTCACATGTGATGCACCTCGTCCGGCAACTCGAGTGCCCCATTCGTACAGTTCCCTGGTAAGTCTTTTTAGATCTTCGGTTGTTTTGCTGGTAAAATGTAGGGTCCCAGAGACCAAGATTGTAGGAGATGTAGGGTGATAGGACTCAAGGCTCTTATGTGTATCTGTTAGCGACCGAGCGCTCTAGAGAGGGGATAAAACTAAAAAACAAGCGTTTTAGAAAGTGATAAGGTTATTAAAAGGACCAAGCGTTCACGCGAGAAGTTCTCGAAGATCAGGAATTGTAGAAAGTGGTAAGATGTCGATCGGCAAAGATTGGAAAATTCTGCAGTGCTCTGGGCTCTTTTATCCTGAAATGTTGCAGACTATTTTAGATTGTTGACGATGGAAGACTACGTCTTCTGCGAAGCTGCCGTTTCAAGTTGTTTACAGCCAGCACATGGTGTTGGGAGCACATGTAAAATATTGCAGCATCCTTAATTTGCTATAACAGCATAAACCTGCTGAATATTCCGGTTGTGTTGTGTCACGATAATCCAAAACCAAATCCAATTTTGTTCCTTCGTCTGAAACAAGTAAACCTTGTATGGAATCTCTTGCTACACCCATAATACTTCCCTCATTAATTTGTTTTTAATTTGTTTCCCTAAATTATAATCTGTTTCTATTCCTTTCAAAATTTTTACATAATATAAGTTGAACTCAGAGTTTGGTATTCTAGATCAGCACCTTGTTCGGTTTTCTGCCGATAATGATTGATTGTACGCTCCGCATCAAAAAAATTGCGCCAGCTAACGCCGTGCAGCTAGGCCACCCAACATACACCTTCTTATCCCATAATCGTGTCTGGTAAAGAGAGCCCTCTCTCCTCCTTTCTTCTCTCCCATACTAAAATTAGCTAATAAGATGAACGCAATTTTAATTTCAAACTACACATGTATTAGTATCGATAAAATGAAATAACAAAACCGAGACAAAACAAGATTCATAAGTTGATGTAGGGAGAAACTGAAACACACACAATGAAAAATTGAAACCAATGGATATCTATTACACAGAGGTTCAAAAATGAGACAGACACACACAGAGAGAGAGAGAGAGAGAAGGCGAGAGAAGAAGAAAAAGAAAAGGGAAAACAGATAAAAATGTGGAATTTTAAACTAAGAAAAGAACCTAATATTATAAAGTTCCGTTACCAGAAATCCAACAGTAATACCGTTTGTTTTCATATATATTTCAGGACTGTTCGAATATATAGAGGATGCTTGAAACATTCATTAAGACACTTTCAAAAAGCATAGAATACTTAATTTCCAGTAGAACTGTAGATCTCCAAGATACATCTAAGATAATGTCAACAGTTTAACACATGCCTTGTTTCCGCGTGGTTCGGTTGTAAATTAGGTAGTGTTCATTGGACGTACTGATGCAAACCACATTCTAATAAACTCAGTGGGTAGCGTATATCATATCTTCCATTCCAGACTACTAATGCAAAATGAACAACAAAGTAGAAAGAAACGAAAAGAAAAGAAAGAAAGATAAAATTGAATGAGTGCTATTTTACTGGTAAATTTTTATCAGAAATATCCCATTTTAAAAGCCCAAACCGTATCATAATGAAAAGTTACAAAAGTTCAAATCAAAAATTGGATGTTCCTTATAGATGTAACAGAGCTTGCATGTTTCAAATTTCAACGTGAGAAAATCACATTGAATTATAGGATGGAAACAATTTTGTGTCAAACTAGTATAAATAAAATTTTGTTTTCAAATAACGAAAGAGCTTGCCATTTTCTAGTCTTTTCCGAAGATTTATCTGTTCCGACCATCCAGTATCACTTTCATCTCTTGCGGATATAACGTTGTAATTTGCACAGATAGAATAAACACGCTAGAGCTGAAACGGATCATAGTGTCACTCGGATAATGTTGGTTAGCTTATGGACCACCACTGGGTCGAGGATTTAAATCAGTAGTGACCCGGTAATTCGACTACGACTCGGTAATCCAGATGATAGAAAGATATTTTGCTTATTCCCTTGCGTTTAAACATTATTTCTTTCAGAGATGACCAGAACTGAAGATGTTATCCCCAGAGGACAAGAACTCGACGCTGAAGTTGCCAGTTAATTACATTCTCCAGAGCAGGTCTATCGATCTCTTTCTCCGTTTTAACTTTGGAACATGCACACTCACTTGAAGTGCGTATGTGTGAAAGAGAGAGGGGGAGAAGTGAAAGATGCAAAGACAGGATAGGGAAACGTCAAGAAAGTGAGAGAGAGAGAGAGACGAATATAAATATGAAACATATTTATCATTACAGTGTATGATAAAGAACGCACACACTGTTTGCTTTCCCATTCTTAAACATTGCACGTTTAATATTGTAAGAGGTCTCCTTGGTTCGTTATTAATCTTCAAAATAATTCTCAACGCGTTTTATCGCTTTCTTAACTGACTTTATTATTTGACTCTGAAAAGTATATATTATTAACTTTTCTGCACATATAACAAAATATATGGACCTTCATACACACACTTCTTTTCTCATCAATATGTCTACGTATATGTACAATTATTATGACATTGCTATAGTAATAACAACTCATATTTTAGCTACCGATTACAAAATAATATCTCGAAATCTCTATATATCTTTCTTTCTCTTTTATACATTATAATGTTCAAATAATTCGCCTCTGATTCCTTTCTGAAAATAGGCACAGATTGCCGATGATACATACAACGTTATCGTTGTAGATGTCGCCTCGAACGGGACTTCCAGAATAGTTTTACTATGAAGGAAAGAATCCTGGGTTAGAAATCATGAAACATTTATCTTTTGAATAGCCCTTATATATATAATATCACCTTTAATATACATACATAATTAACTTTTCCATTTATATATAATATACTATAACATAACATATTTTTTTATATTTGTCAAAATATCTCGACATTGATAACGACGAATTACAATTATTATAATTAAGGCTATTCAAGAATTAAACCTAACTAGTAGTTTCCTTATAGGGTACAAAATTAACTATTCCTTCATATATAAAAAACACTATTTACAAACAAAGATCTTCATAATATTAAATATTGATAGGATCAGAAGTCAACAAAGTTGAAACATATAAACGCATTGATGGTCATCACTTAACACATTAATAAACTTTGAAAAATCAAGAGATTCGATATTCATTATTCTTACTCTTTCCATATAATAAGGTGCATCTATTTGATATATCTCATTACTTTTATAAGTTTACATTAAAATTACGATCTTTTATTTTTAAATATTCATAATATTCAAATGAAATCCGAATGGAATAAAAACACGTAAACAATAAGAGCTTCTTACAATAAAGCTCTTAGATAATTTCTTATCATGAAATACAAATTAACATTTTCTCAGTTAACGCTATAAAAGGAAATTCAACGATAGAATAACAAAGTCGGAACAATATTTCATAGTTACATATGTTTTCAACGTACATTTTAATAATAAATTGAATGAAGATCACATTAACCATGGACGTAAGCAAGGGTCAATTTAGTACAAATCCGTCGGACGCCTTTGTGACAGTACAAGTTACTTGACCAATGCATTTGTTTGAGTCGCATTGAGAGTCACAAACATGAATACAATATGTCATGTTAGTTGCATCTATAGATTTTTGCTTCTTATTTTGAGGATTTTCATCATCTCCGGTATTTCTACGTAATCTTACATGTTTACTAGGCAAACGTAATCGTATTTCACTAGAGTTAAGTTGAGTCACACAATCACAATCACATTTACCGTCACAACTAGGATTAGGTTCTGTTATGTTCCTGGTATCACATTTAACGTCATCGATAACTCCAGGTTTAGTTCTCCTTCGTTTCTCTGAAGGTGAAATATCATGTCTTCTAATAGATCGGTATTCATCCTTTACGTGACATCCACGGTGGTCTTTCCTCCCATGATTTCCTTTTCTTCTGTAGCTAACCTTGGTTACATTATCGGCATACATGGATCTAACATCACCTTTTACATTGGGATCACACTTTAGTCTCCCATGGCCACTTCGAACTTGGTTACGAAGATCAGTTTGATGTAAATTATTACTGTGCTGAAACTTTGATGTATTTTCTAATCTTTGCAGTTCATATTTGGATCATAGAAAACAACACACTGCATCTCATGCTGTGAAAGCATCATTGGATTGTTCACTGACATTATACCGGTCTTTTCGTTGAATGCACAATTCAACGGATTTAATTCATTCGGCCACTCCATACAAGCACTGTTGAAAACACACGTCCTCTTTCTACATCTCATGAATAATGGAATCAACTTATTTCTTGCTAGCGGGTAGCGCAAACAGTTAATAGCGTTCTCAAGATAAGGATAATCATAACTTTTCACATACTGATACATACCAGAGTCTTCGCTAAAAACAATATCAGTAAAGCAGTCAAAAACATTCAAACTAAGAGAGAAGTCGGGATAATCCGATCTAACCAATACAGCAGTATGCTTATATGAACCTTCGGCTAATCCTATCCCAAGTTCCTGTATTTGATCCTGCTTACCATCATTGCACTGCTGAAGTTGCTCTCGCTTCTTATCATCGCATTGCAGCAATTGATCTAGCTTTTGGTCCCAGTTTTCCAGTTTCTGGATCAGCTTCGCATGATGATCATCGATACGTTGGTCAATCTTTGCAAGATGTTCATCGATACATTGGTTAAAATTTGTAAAATGTTCATGGAACTTTGCAAGATGTTCATCGATACGTTGACTAACCTTTGCTTGGTCCTGAATCTGTTTCCTGACTTCTATCAATAAGTCCATTATGTTATTTGAAGAATTCATGTTGCTCGCTTCTACTTTTCTTCAAAACGAGACAACTATCTCCTGGGTATACTGCACCAATTTTTGTAAGAGGTCTCCTTGGTTCGTTATTAATCTTCAAAATAATTCTCAACGCGTTTTATCACTTTCTTGACTGACGTTTATTATTTGACCCTGAAAAGTATATATTATTAACTTTTCTGCACATATAACAAAATATATGGACCTTCATACACACACTTCTTTTCTCATCAATATGTCTACGTATATGTACAATTATTTATGACGTTGCTATAGTAATAACAACTCATTTTAGCTACCGATTAGAAAATAATATCTCGAAATCTCTATATATCTTTCTTTCTCTTTTATACATTATAATGTTCACATAATTCGCCTCTGATCCCTTTCTGAAAATAGGCACAGATTGCCAATGATGCATACAACGTTATCGTTGTAATATGAGAAATCTATTCTTCACTAGCACTTTGTAAAAAATGCAACTTTGGTGTGAACAGGATTCGAAACCATGCTGTACGGCTGTATTAGTTGTAACTCCATTACGTTACCGCTACACTCAGTTTTATTATTTCCTTAATGAAACTACAAACTGGAAACTCAACCACGTGAGTCAAACATTAACAACTTATAATTAAGTACAAAAGGAGGCTGAGACCTGCTTACTATATTACATAATAACAAATAAACTTCATATTACATAATAATACTATATTACATTTAAAAAAGGAGAGAGAAGAACGTGCGTTATTGCAAAACCACTTCTAAAAACCGGCTAAAAAATTGCCGGTCCCTGTCCGGGGTATATAACTTTCGACGTGTGCGTTTCAAAAATTAAAAATACGTGCGTGCATCCAACAAGGTTGTGTAGCGCCGAAAATATACTAGAGTGCTTGCAACAAGAAACAGCAATGCTCGATGTTTAGTGGGGGATAAAAACGAAAATCAGGGAATAACATGTACCGTGAAGTGTGTAGGCGGGCGGCGGGTGATACGTCCCAACACCTCCTGCTTGGTGTGCCATATAGGTTGCGAGCCGACACAGTGTGTACAACGATGAGCTAATGTGTCCTCTTGCTGGCAGTGCTCGCACAAAGCATCTGGGGCTCGTTAAACCTCACAGAGACCCGCCCTGGTCGGGAGAAGTTGGTGTACTACCTGGAACCACAGAACTACATGTACTCAGGTATAACAGGGTTCGATATATTATACCACACTTGCGGGCAATCTACTTGTGGATACAGCTGTATTACTCGTAAAATAGTGGTAGAGGAAGAGTGCTCGGTGAGGGTCCTATATAACGAGCGCGCATTGTGTTGTTGAGGGTGGAGGAACATCTCGGAATAATTCCAATATCGGATAAACGTCTTGGATCGACGAATTGAATAAAAGGAGTGTTGTGCGGTTCACCATAATCCTTCCAAAAACAACTTACCCAATGATTAGTGATAGAGCTGGGAGATGACAGCGCCGCATAAGTGTCAGCCATAAACAACGTTTGACATTTTGAACCCGCCAGCGGAACGAGGCAAATAAAGGGCTGTACGGAGGATGCGAAAATAAAAACCACGCCAAATATGCCAAAGTAATAAGGATTCAAATCGTTTGGCATAAATTTCTGGGAAAGCAAAAACACGCGCTCTGTTCCACAACTTAGACACAACATAAATATTGATAAATTGAATACGGTGAAGTAAATGCAGCCTACGGAAACGCTGGGAGTAGAACAACTTACGAATTTGCGTTAAAAGGGGAGCCCATACTTCATCATAATTGGGAGTTGGGTTAGACGTAAAGGGAATGCCTAAAATAGTTAGTGAAGTGACATGCAGTAAGGCCGGTGAAACCAAACGATCCACAGGGAGCTGGAAACCGTTAAAAGACAATACCTGAGTTTTCCTGCCGTTATACTGCAAACTCGAGCATCGGGAAAAACGGGTCAGTACAGGAGACACGCCCTGTAGGGAGGCAGGATCAACTCCGGTTATGGTCAAATCGTCGGCATACCCAAAAATGTTTTGACTGAGGAACAGGGAGGGTCCATTCGGAGACAACATGGCCAAACGATGGAGAAGCGGGTCTAAAACGAAAGCAAAAAGAACGGTGCTAAGGCAGCACCCCTGGCGCAGTCCGCGTCGTAAAGAAATATTTGGGGTTAGATGTCAATATATTTGCAAGCGGAACTGAGCCTTATCATATAGATTATGAATTACCTGTCGAAAAACAGTGGGAAAACCCCAAGAATCAAGCGTCAGATGAAGAAACTGATGGTCTACAGAATCATAAGCTTTGGCTAAATCCACGGCGAGTGCGCCAGCGGGAACGTTTCGAAGATGATAATACGCAAATAGATCTTGCAGGGAGAGAAACGTGTATTGGATGTTATACGATCATGTATCGCAGCTTGATACGGGCTAATGTATTTCTGAATAATAGGACGGAGTCTTGCAGCAAGAACTTTCGTAAATAATTTAAGGTCCACTGGTAATAAGGACAGCGGCCTATAATCGGTCATAACTCACGCAGTGGAGGACTTTGGAAGGAGTACCACAATAGCTGTGTTTTGAGAAAAGGGGTCCCCAGATAACAGTGCGTTCAACAGGGAAACTAGTGTGCTTCTAAGAAAAGACCAATAACGTTTATAGAAAGCAAAGCTCAGACAGTCAACCCCAGGGGAGCTACGGCCTTTGGCTCCTCGAAGAACAGAAAAAATTTCTTCCGCAGTCATGGGACGTATTAAGGCTTGAGAGTCAGTCTCTGTCAACTTCTGAGGTAGAGCAGACAAGAATTCCGGGGCGAGAGAGAGATCCGGAGTCTACACACTCGGGAAGGCTGTATAATGCCTTGTGATATCTTGTAGTATTTATAACGAGTCAGAAACGATCATTCCGTTAGTAGGGAGTCAATGTATGTAGCTTTCCTCTTCCGAAACAGAAAATCAACTTGGTATAGGGAGGCAGTTTCCTCCGGGAAACAACGATAAAAATCCTCCGAAAAATAGGCTTGTATTGATGCGTGTGAATCTAGTTGACGCAACCGACTATTAAATTCCTGAATTCGGATCCTCTTAGCCAAGGATGGAGGCAACCCATAACTCGCTGAGAGCTCGATAGAAAAATTCTGATAGTACGGTCTTGTTGTCGTGCTAATTTACCGCGCTATTGGAAAAAACTACGGATTTTAGGTTTACCTTATAAATGCCACCATGTATCAACAGTCGGGAGATGTCGTTCCATCTTACACCAATACTCAAAGCGTGTCATAAATTCGTCTATCACGTCCTCACGAGACAAAAGCGCGTTAATAATGTTCCAATACGATGGATCTCGTCCAGCAGGAAGAGAAAAGGAACATTAAAGGCTACTTCAACCGCAGCATGATTTGACAAAGGGGGCAAGAGGGTTAAAACTGAAGCACTGCCTTGCATAAAGGTTCTGTGACGTACACCCTATCGAGGCTCTGAGTGGTCAAACTACGATATGTCATCACATGCGGAGAATCAGAAACAATAAGAGCATCATGTAGCTTCATGGCACGCACAAGCTCAACTAGTGAAGGACAGGGGAGTGAGGGAGTGAGGGAGTCTCTAGGATCTATCACCGCATTAAAGTCGCCCAGCATTATACATTGGTCGACAACAGGGAGAATCATAGATGGTATGGTTGTTGCAAAAAAAAATCATCCATCTCTCTAATTTTAAGAAATCCAGAAAAAGCATACAATAAGATAATACAAATACCTGACATGTACCATCAGGTGAGAGCATGACATGATCATAAACTAAACCTTTTCTTACAAGTATAGCGACTCCTGTGGTTGTTTCACAATTGATAATAGCATTATAGTCAATGAGAAAATCGAAAGAATGAAAAGTCAATTCAGTGAGACCACGTACATTAGGACGGCGGCGCTCTATAAACTGCTTTAATAACGCTAAATTTGGTGCTGAGCTAACCCTATTAATATTAAGAGTTAGAAGGGTAAATGCATTTAACATGGGCATGCTCTGAAGCACTATGAAAAAACACACATTACAGTACTTACTTGAAAAATCCTTAGAAGTATATGGAGAAAAGACCACATCAAATACAATAATCCGGCCCGCGTGTAAACAACCAACAAGAAAAAGAAATGAACCAGAAAACCAGGCATAACATGCGAATATGATTCAACACAAATAACGTTTTTATCGTATCGTGAAAAGGAGGCAAGCTATTAACACTCACTGCAGATCAGTCAGATGTAGATCGCTCTTGCGATAACTTGTCACGTGAACTGGAATGTTTTGATCGTTGTGAAACATACTGGGAAGCAGTTTGTTCATTCTTTTTATTTGCTGACCTTGAAATTCTGCGGCGTTTTTGTTGCGAGAGAGAATCAGATTCCTCGGAAATAACACTTTGTGAGAAAATAGGAAGAATAAAAGTTTCAGTACCACTTATCGTAGACTCTGCCGAGATCGTTGTAACTAGAGATGCAAGGGCTCGGAAAAAAAACGGCTTTTTGGGAAAAAACTCGGTTTTTTCTGCTTCGCTTTTTTGCTTGGGAAATTTTGGGCTTCTTTGAAAATTCTGCTTTAAATTGATAAACTAGATTTTGTTTCGCTTCTCTACAACACAAAAAATCATTTAATTAGTGGTTGATGCCGATAATAATATAAAACCTCGAAAATAAACCATGAATTTCGAAAAGATATTTCAAACAGTTTTACTTCTCAACATATTTACATTATGAATTCCAAAGGATTAACCAATGTATATAATAAGATTCTTTTAACCTCCTACATACAAAAGTAAGCAGGGTTGGCAAGAGCCATGGTTGTTTTTGAAAATGCCAAAAGCCCGTTTTTTGGGGGGAGTTTAAACTAGGCTTTTTTGGTTTAAACCAGGTTTTTTTGGGTTTAGAAATTTTGCTTTATGTATTTATATTACATATTGACAGAAATAAGTTTGTTTCGCCTTGGTGTTATTATGCAACAACGGGGTTATGCTGGAAGAGGTCACATAAGCTTAAAGAAGTCCGGTCAGTAAATTCCTTAAATTGAGAAACTCCCGCCCTAGCCATCGGGAAAATCCCGTCATTACTCTAAATGTAAAACAATAACGGAAAAAATCCTGTTATTGCTTTGCATGTAAAATTTAAAGGTCAACGTATCATAATCAGTAAGCTAAAACTGAGGTATTAAATTACAAATTTAGTGCGTATATATCATTGAAAGTACAATCCAAGCTAATGTTGGAAGCTACGTAGGTAATCGATAAATTTTGTCAATTTATATCAATATATTTAAGCAACCTTGGGTTCTTTATAAAACAACAGGCTTTCAGGCATGCAGAAATATACAATTTAGTTTCGTTTCGTATGTTCAGGCTTAACATCCTTACGTAATACAGAGGTTATCAAGAAGAAGACTTTCGCTTAAAGTGACATCCGAACCGCTACTTTGATTACGCATGAAAGAAGGGTTGTGGTTTGACCGAGAATTGAACATGGGACACCTTGATTAAAAGGTGAAAAGGAAATAAAACTAATGCAGATGGTTTGATGTATGGAAACGTCACCATGAAGTTCACACGATTCGCATTTTTCGTACCTTTTACTTTTTTCGGTTTAAACCAGTTGTTTATTTAAAAAAAGAAGAAAAACAGCTAGTGTAAACCAGCCAACCCTAAAAGTAAATACTTCTTTTAAAAAAATACTCAAATAAGTAGCAAAATTCTATGTAGTATTTTTACTTCAAAATATTCCATACCCTCTTTTTAGAACAAAATAAAATTAAAATAAAACATAAGAAAAATACTTAGATTTATATGATACACTTAAAGGCTGCACACCTAGAGCTTTTGGTTTTGTATATTCTTGAAATTCTACAGTTTTATATAAGCACCATCACGGTTTATTGTCCTCAAGTTTTCTGTATTTTTAACAAGAGGGATTGAACATGAAGGGTGTGAGATAAGAACATGGTAACCCATAATTTTATTATTTTAAGAAATTAGAAATTTTCTGCTGCACAATCCATTTTGAAAGTCGGAAAGCTGATTTTTCACATAAGTCTATACATGAGGGATTAAACGAAGCGGTATGCGTTGCTGCCTATCTGATGCTGCGTAACTCAGCAATTGAAAATTTGTTAGTTACCATGTTCCTGGCTCACACCCTTCATATCATTATGGAACTCTCCCCACCCCACCAACACACACAAAAAAAGGACTACGGAATATATTTAAGATAAATACAACTGCACAACAAACATGATTGACTGGAGCTTTTGCGCTTCTATCGAGAAGTCCGGAATTCAACTCAGCATTCGACCATTCTGACAAAACTTTTCTTCATTTCATCTATGAAGTAGAAATAGTGCGTGTACTGTGAGTTGGCCGACTTCATTTCTTATTGTTTTTAAATCGTTATTATTACTAATTACCAGCAGTGACGGTTTTGCGAGGGTTCGAGGGGCGGTCTTTCGGACTGAAGCCTGTTCCCCAAAATTACGGAATGTCTAAAACAAACGAAATATCTATTAGTTATGCCTTTACTCATAAACTTTAAGCTTTCGTCAAATAAAAATTACGAATGTTTAGAAAAACTAAACATTAGTAAGAAAAAACTCTCCCAAAATACTTTTTTAAATCCGCCACTGATTCTCAGTATAAAGTGATCTTCAAGGTTATATCCGGAAGATTATCGCTAAATATATAAACGAAACGAAACACAGTATTAGTTATGCCTGTACTCATAAACTTCAAGCTCCTCCCAAATAAAATTAGGAGATTTTAGAAAATGAAACAATCAGAGAAACCCGTCCCAAAGTACGTTTCTAAATCCGCTACTGATTATTTGTATAAATTAGTATTCAAGGTTGTATCCGGAAAATTATTGCTAAATCGTTGCACAGCTACAGTATAACAGAAATGTGGAAGTACGGTTAGACGGATATATAGAAAAACGTAAGTTTAACTTCTGCGTTAGAAGCTAGAGTACTAAGCTCTTAGAAATGAAACAGACGAAAAACTGAAATGATATCGAGAAGAAAGAATATCGATAACTCAAAAGTTAAAATAAAGTTAAATAGCCTCTAAAATTGCCCTCAAATACTATTATACATTCTTCATGTTAGCTTTAATTCGTAAAACATGTGCTCCATCCATCTTGATGGTGAATTTTAGAGCGAAATATGGCATTTAGGTCATGGAATTCTTATCTAAGTATAGAATATACTATAAGAAAGCTATTTAGATAGAAAAATCATGAAAATGAAAAAAGCCAAAATTTCCAAAATTCTCGTTTTTTTTTCAAAAAAGCCGGCTTTTTATGCCGGCCGGAAAATCATCATCATTAAGGATAGGAGTAACCTGCACAGGTCCGGACGAGAGGTCCGAGGTTGCCCCCGCCAAGCGATCCACAAATCCAGGGGTAGGAGCAGGACGCGTCACTTTCCCTATTTCCGTCATTTGAACAGATACAGTGTTAGGTTTTACACCCTGTGAAACCGATTTTTTTCTTGATTGGGCAGGTAGACACTGTGTGGGAGACGCTCTGGCAAAAAAACAGGTGATAGATTGTCCCTCATACGAGACGCTCACTTTATAGCCCTGCACGATTAAACGGGAAGAGACGTGTTTCGTCAGTTCCATGTGTATAATTCTAACACCACTGTCTATTCCAGTAGGAAATGGGGCAGTCCAATATTGCGGTTTTACTCGACGCACTGTACCATATGCCCGAAAATGATCTTCTAACACCAATAAAGGCACTTCAAGTGGAAAATCATAAATACGAACCATTTTCACTGGGTCTTCAGCTGGTACAATGCGCACAATGCTTGTATTACCATCAGCATGCTTAAATGGTACAGTGTCCGGAACTGTCGAGTAAAACTGGTCATAAGCCGTAATAGATTTAAATTTGTTGTAGATACTATAAGACTCTTCGTGGAGCTGTAATGCACAAATTTGCTCAAAAATACCTGGAAAAATGTCAGTTAACCATTGGTAGACAAAGCTCGAATGGGGTCGAGAACTCCGGTAGCGCTTATCAAACATGAGTTTGTATTGCAATTCCTTTTTATATGGCATCGCACTAGAATAATAACAAAATTTATACCAACTGCACTGGAGTATAATAACACCAATCAGCCAAAATAGACCTCAACTAACGTCTGTTAACAATACACAACAGGTGTGGCTAAAGGAAATAGTCACTTCCGACACTCCTGCCATCTGCACTGCTCGAAGGCTCGAGCGAAACTGCTGACTATCCAGCCACCTGAAACTAGAGGCTAAATATTACTTACTTTAGCCTTGACCATTTAAACGATCAAGCTTCTTCCTGTAAGGTTATTTGCACCTAAGTACACAACGAAATTCATTTATTGGACAACCTAGAGAGAAATTAGTGCACACTAATAAAGAAAAAAACATTTAATCCAGGAAAAAATACAGAAATAAAAACATAGTATGCAGTAATTTCGCCGCGCAAATTCAAAAGGACGCTAATAATAATAATAATAATACACACACACATATATAGATAGATAGATAGATAGATAGATAGATAGATAGATAGATAGATAGATAGATAGATAGATAGATAGATAGATAGATAGATAGATAGATAGATAGATAGATAGATAGATAGATAGATATAGATATAGATATAGATATATATTATAAAAATGAAAGTGATTGTCACTTATAGTTTCTTGAACCACCCGACCGATCTCGATCAAATATTCAACACTGATAATGTTCGGACCTGTTAGTATTTTTATCTATTCGTTTTGATGGTGTTACTTAGGGGAAGGGGAGGATCGAAAAATATAAAAAATAGAGAAAACTTAATAAGTCTTGAATCAAATTACCAATCTGGATGAAATTTTCAACATAGATTTTTGTCTTTATCGAATGCTTTTAATCGTTTCACTTTGATGGAGGAATGTAGGGAAGGGGAGGACGGGAAGATATACAAAAATCAATGTAAATAAAAATAAGAGTGACTAAATTAATGAGTTAATAAGTCTTGAACCTCCGGACAGATCTGCATCAAATTTTCAACATGGATGAAGTTCGAGCCTGGAGTGCTTTTCATCATATCACTTTGACGGTAAAACTTAGGAGAGGGGACGGGAGAAGAAAGATATATAAAAATAAATAAAACTTAATAACTCTTGAACCACGCGACCTATCTCGATCAAATTTTTAACATAGATGAGGATCGGGCCTGATATGGTTTTCATTATTTCACTTTGATGCTAGAACTTAGATAAAGGGAATGGGAAAGGGAGATATATATATATATATATATATATATATATATATAAACATAAATAAAATTTAATAAGTCTTGAACCACCGTACCAATCTCGTTAAAACCTTCAACCTAGGTGAAGTTTCGAACACGAGATGTTTTTTCTCATATCATTTTGATGGTGTAACTAAAGGAAGGAGGAAGGATAGCAACATTTAAAAGAGAACGAAAAATAACCGATATTAGTATCGAATCTATATATAATTTTTTGAGTCGCTGAGATGAACAGTGACACATCTAATGCCCCGTGGGACGTAAAACTCAAAGATTTCATTTCATTTTTACATCTAATGCCGTTTAAATCCAAATTCAGCTCGCAACATGGGGGATTTGGAAACATATAAAAATGATGAAAGTAACCAATATCATTGTCGAATTCATAGTTTTCCGGGTGGCTGAGATGAACAATGACACTGAAGATGCCGTGCTCCGCAACATGAGAAATATAAAACTCATCGAAAACAACAGATATCAAAGAGCGCTTTAGTAATAGAAAAAAGTCAATAACGGAGCATATTATTACTTTTTCTCAATTTAGCCTTGCAAAGCCGCCAATTGATGATAGGTATTATTATTATTATTATTATTATTATTATTATTATTATTATTATTATTATTATTCGTGTACTTTTAAACTTGCAGGGCGAAATTAATTCATAATACGTTTTTATTTCCATATTTTTTCCTGGAGTTTATGTGATTTTCTCTATTAATGGGCATTAATTTCTTACAGGAAGAAGCTTAATCGTTCCAATGATCAAGGCTAAAGTAAGTAATATTTGGGTTCTAGTTTCAGGCGGCATGATAGTGAGCGATAACGTGATGAAGTTACGATAAATCTGTCAGGCATAGGTGCATTTTACAAAGTGCTAGTGAAGAATCGATTTCTCATATTAGACGTGCAATGCTTAAGAATGTGGAAGCATACAGCTTTATCATGATAGAGATGATTTACGAATGTTGGTTGGGAAAGGGATTTGCCAGGATATTCGAAACACTTCATTGATCTGCAGCAAACACTTTTCGTGTTATCGTTCTCAGAAAGAAATATTACAGCATTTCTTGGACCATGCTTGGGTAACGCAATCGGTGGTGTAGTGCTAAAGAGCCAGACTTCCAAGCGGAAAATCTGAGTTCGGTTCCCCGTCAGGTAGTATAACTTTTTGCATAAAATAATGGCTGCAAACAGAAATGTATCTTCTGTTGGAGAACTTACAAAGCACCACTGGCGAGAATTCGAATAAACAGTGTGTGCGTTCTTTATCATACACTGTAATGATAAGTATGTTTCATATTTATATTCGTCTCTCTCTCTCACACACACTTTCTTGACGTTTCCCTATCTTGTCTTTGCATCTTTCACTTCTCCCCCCTCTCTCTTTCACACATACGCACTTCATGTGAGTGTGAGTGTTCCAAAGTTAAAACGGAGAAAGAGACCGATAGACCTGCTCTAGAGAATGTAACTAATTAGCAACTTCAGCGTCGAGTTCTTGTCCTCTGGGGATAACATCTTCAGTCCTAGTCATCTCTGAAAGAAATAATGTTTAAACGCAAGGGAATAAGCAAAATATCTTTTTATCATCTGGGTTACCGAGTCTTAGTTGAATTACCGGGTCACTACTGATTTAAATCCTCGACCCAGTAGTGGTCCATAAGATAACCAACATCATCCGACTGACACTATGATCTGTTTGAGCTCTAGCGTGTTTATTCTATCTGTGCAAATTACAACGTTATATCCGCAAGAGACGAAAGTGATGCTGGATGGTCGGAACAGATAAATCTTCGGGAAAGACTAGAAAATGGCAACCTCTTTCGTTGTTTAAAAATAAACTAAGTTTAGAATTCCACATTTTTATCTGTTCCCCCTTCTTTACTTCTTCTGTCGGTCTCTCTCTCTCTCTCTCTCTCTCTCTCTCTCTTTCTCCCTCTCTCGCTCTCTCTCTCTCTCTGCCTCATTTCTGAACCTCTGTGTAATAGACATCCATTTTCTTTAATTTTTCTTTGTATGTGTTTCAGTTTCTCCCTACAGCAACTTATGAATCTTTTTTCGTCTCGGTTTTGTTATTTCATTTTATCAATACTAATACATGTGTAGTTTGAAATTAGAATTGCGTTCATGTTCTTATCTAATTCTAGTATGGGAGAGAAGAAAGGAGGAGAGAAAAGTGTCTCTTTACCAGACACGATTATGGGATAAGAAGGTGTATATTGGGTGCTTTAGCTGCACGGCGTTAGCTGGCGCAATTTTTTTGATGCAGAGTGTACAATGAACAAAGAATTTTGAACATTACTGAACAATGTGAATTGTTTGTTATACAAAATGGCCAGTACATTTTTGAATTGTTTAGCCCTATACAGTATTAATAAATGCTTTTGAGAAACATTGAAAAGTCATAATTAGTTTTCCAATTGCTCAATATAACTACGACTTCGTAATGAGCTACATATCCAACAATTAGAAGAATGAAGAACATTCTACGACTTTTCACTCAATTGTATATACCCACATATATGTATGCGTGAATACATGTGTGTTCCAGGGGCGGATCCAGGGGGAACTTTCTTATTTTATATATAAATAAAACTCATCCCAGAGTTTGGAGCTCTTAAAATTAGCTGTAAGTAGCAGTATACAACCCAACGTCTCCCCAGAAGTTCGTCCCGGATCCGCCCCTGGTGTGTTCTATAAATATTAAGAATGAAATATGTCTTAAAATATGTTCTTAATTTTTTTTCAGGGAACAATTCTTTTATGATGGGACAGGAGTGTAAGATAATGATAATAATGATCACTATCTTCATTGTGATAGTAAACAATGAACCCATTCCTGTTTAGAGAGGTGGAAGACGTCTCTGCATGTTGGAATGCGATCATGGAGATATGTCGTCTTACTGCCTGGAATCGATAACGACTGTCAAAACAATCAACCTTACTAATCGACAAATTCCAACACTCACAAGAAACATCCTTCAATGTTTTCTGGATGTGGAGACATTGATTTTACAAAATACTCACATAACTAAAATACAACCAGATGCCTTTAGAGCAAATGAATTTCTTAAGGATCTAGATCTTTCACATAATAATATAACTGAAATCCCTAGTGACGCCTTCACATCAAATAGTCGTCTTAAAACCCTTTTACTGAACGGTAATCCACTTAAAATTAAGAAGGACGCACAGCTTTTGTTACAATCAACAAATTTACAGCATCTAAGTTTGGCAGACTGCAATATTACTGATCTTCCAGATTCATTCTTCGATGGAACACCAAATATACAACAGTTGAATTTGACGGGAAATCCTCTTTGTACGTATCCGAAAGAAAAATTGAAAAATGTGAAAATTTTTGGTTTATCTAATGACCAATGTAGAAACTCAACTACAAGAAAAGAAGAAAATAACGTACAAGGAATTTCTACTTCTATTATACCAAGCATAATTGTTGCCGGTATCATATTAATTTTGATATTTTACTTTTAATATAAAATGGTGAATTACACCGAAATGCCACTGAATTAGGAATAAATTGCGTAATGTACAATTATGTCCAAAATTATTGTCGCATGCCTATAAATATATTGTTGTAGGAATATAATTTGATAACGAATTTGCCCATTATTTCTTATAATGTTAATATGTGTATAATCGGCAAAGACATGTATGTGGCAAATTTCATGTCAAAAGATCAGTAAATAAGAACAATAAAACTTTCTTGTCCATTTAGCAACATTTTGTTTTACTCATCCTAATTTTCGTATTTATATTTCTTTTCCTATGAAATTTACCACAAATATACATTTCCCGATTATACACATAGTATCAGTATTAAAAGTACCCTGCAAAATCATTATCAAATTATATTTTTACAAGAAGACAGTTATAGATATGCGACCATTATTTTGAACATGAGTGTATATATAGCGTTTCTGCTGAATCATTTCTGCGTATGTATAGTAGAAGTCTGCACGGGCTCGGGCCGACCCCACGGGCTTACAAAACATAGATTACTTCGGATTCGGACCGGGCTTGGGTAGTACATCTTTAAACATACAACTATATTTTTGGGCCTAACTTTGTAAATATACTCTACATATTTATGGGACCATTCTTTCTGGAGAACTTTCAAAGCACAGCTACAAAGTTAAACCTCTAATTGCTGTAAATAAAAATATAATTTTGCGTTGATTATTAAGTTTCTGTAATTCGGGTTTATTTCGGGCTCATTTGATTACCACATGGATCGAGTCGGGCTCGTGCTAAACATTCCGGCCCGTGCAGACCTCTAATGTGTAGACACTGTCGTAGTATGTATATGTATAGCTACTAATGTAGTCTCTTAGAAGAAATTGGTAAAAGTAAGAAAACGGGTAAAACATGCTATTTAGACGCCTTCGTTCAACGATAATTAATATGTTCTTCAAGCTGGGAACATTCAATTTCAAATGTTCAGTTGAAGAGTCAATTTCCAAACTCTTCAGCCATACTCTATGTGTGCAGTATTTGTTTCACAGCATTGTCAGAAGCTGACGATCAGAGTACCACTTTTTACTGTATGCCATCGCACCCAATGACTTGCGTGGGCCTAAAACATCATGACTGAACCATCGATGACTGGAAAAGAGTATCATGGCGTGATAAACCTCTATGCAGACTGCATCAACTTGCTAGTAAGTTACGAATATCCATCTCTTGGCGCATGTATTCACTGTGTCGGGTTAGAACTATACAAGTTCAAGACGTAGGATGTTTCCTTTTGGTAATGTTTGGAATATTTTGTGCATGTATCACGCAACCCCACTACATTGCAGTACGTAGAACTCTTGGGTGATTACTTAAATCCCTTCATGCGTTTTCAACATCCGAATGAAAATATAGTGTACCAACAAAACAACTGCTCCTGCCACAGATCCCGGTTGACTACTTCCTGATTCGAGGAGAATTCCACTTACTTCTTCGTACTGAATTGACGACCTAAATATCTGGATTTTTCCCTTAAAATCTTCTCGGATACCCTGGAAATTAAGTTTACAAATATACGATACGCCACCGTCGTCCTTGACTGATTTTCGAGAAATTCTTAGAGGCATTTGGTAGGTTGTACCTCCGGATAACTTCCTTACACTTGTTGAATATGTGTTTCGCTGTGTAACAACTGCCATCGATGCCAAAGGAAAAGCAACTATATACTGCTTAGATATCCCAAATTCAGGGACACTTCAGTGTATTAAACAATGTATGTAGAAATTAAACAATGTATGTACATTCAATAGGCATATTGAATGACATATGACACACCAACAGTATATTCAGTGAAGACTTGAGGGTTGCAATTATTTTATTAGTGTTACTTCATAAACACCTACATGTATTCTAATACACATATGAATAGTTGAAACATGTAAATACTGTACAAATTCAAAATTGTAAAACGTCATTGTTGCGATCTATTATGGCATCTAAATTAGAATATTTCTCCCATATAGAAGTCTGTGAGCGAGGCATCTCGAACAATACGATTTTTATGGTATTTTGGTGGTGTAAATTGTGATGTATTTACAAATGAAAGTACAACATATTAGGTTTCACTCTTGAAGGGCCTTATTTGCAACTTGAAGAAAAAATACAGACAAGTTTTGAACTAATAAAACAACTTGTTGAAAGGGGTAGGACACAAAACATAATAATTCAAAACAGTTACTTTTTAAAGAAAACTTTATTCTAAGTGAAACAAATTTATTTAAAAACGAGGAAATTAATTCATTCTACGAAAGTAAGAAGCATAACGTTTAGGAATTCTCCATATGCTAAGATAGTGATGTGCCACATTAGGATGATTTCGAGAAGAATATTAATTAAAATTCCAGAATATTCTATAATTATCAGTTTAATGTTTTTTCGTTATATATTCTTGATGGATAGTTAAATTTGTGTGTTAAAAGTGAAATAAATATGAAGAAAATATAATGAATACAAAACTTTTTATAAGTGGAATAAAACCACAGTTTCTGGTAAGTTCAGCAACATATTCATTTCAAACTTATTGTATGTGCACTCATGTCCAAAATTATTGTCGCATGCCTATAAATATGTTGTTGTAGGAATATAATTTGATACCGAATTCGCCCGGTATTTCTTATAATGTTAGTATGTGTATAATCGACAAAGACATGTATGTGGCAAATTTCGTGTAAAAAGAGCAGTAAATAAGAACAATAAAACGAAAATAAAACTTTCTTGTCAATTTAACAACATTTTGTTTTACTCATTCTTATTTTTGTATTTATAATTATTTTCCTATGAAATTTACCCGAAATATACATTTCCCGATAATACACATAGTATCAGTATTAAAAGTACCCTGCAAAATCATTATCAAATTATATTCTTACAAGAAGACTCTTATAAATATGCGATAATCATTTTGGACATGGGTGTACATAGTTGAAATGATTTCTTAAACAACATACACGTACTGACATTTTCAGGGTATACTAAGAGTCATATTCATCCATGGTCTCTTACTCAGAGAGAAAATCGTGAAACTCTGAAATACGCTATTAATCTTGATTTGAATATTCCTTATACTAAGTTGAAAGTAGATCAGAGGGAATGACCTTAAGAGGGCTATCAGCAAATCTTGAACATCTTTTATAGGTTTTTATAGGAACTTTAGTGTAATGTGAATTCTTCCTATAAAAAACAAAGCCTAATCTCTTCTGTATACAACCAATAGTTTTTTCCACCAAATTAAGACAAAAGCGCGTGTCAAAATAATGTACCTCGAGGGTGAAAACTTCATCTGATGCCATATTGTCAAAATCTTATATTCTTCACCGTTGATGTATAATACAGATATAAACACCAAAGCAGTGTGAAACAAATCTTGAACATTTATTGATTTGAGCAATATAGTTCTAAGCCCACATATTATCTTAGACTTACTTGAAACATCTGCCGTTATTAACTTACCACTGTTCAGTGACACAAATAGCCTTAATCACAACCTTGGAAATAAGGGTTCAATGAGGGCTTTATTATTTCAATAATGTGTTTAATTCTGTCACATTCTATTTTTAGTTTTACGTCATTCGGTTTTGCACTGAGGCTACGTTAGGTGGTGATGATAGTATGGATAATGATGAAATGACGCAAGAGGAAACGGAGAATTTCGAGAAAGCCACCACACACGGTGTTTCCCACAATGAAAGTCACTTGAAGGGACCCAGCATCAATCGATACCCCACATAGCAAAGGTGAGCGCTCTATCACAGAGCCACTACAGCCCTTTTATTATAGTACCGCTTGAAGAAGGAGCATACGTTGAATTTGGAAGAGACTGTTTTTATAAATACTAAGCCATACTATTTTTATAAATGCTCTACTTGCCTCAAGTTCGTTTTCTTCCAATAAATCTTCTTCCCTGTGATGACAACAATCTTCCTCTTCACTACTGCGATGTCAATCTTCTATATCACTTTCTTTATCGATATAACACAATCTTTCTCTCGCCCGCTTTCTGATATTACTTGTACCAGTTTCCGCCATGTTGTTCCAATACGCGACATTAGTGGCTCATGCTGAAGTGTATACGATTATTCGTATGAGGCCAACACAGATTTTTAGAATTTCTACTGTTCTCTTAACATTTCTTACGATAAATTCTTACCGATAGTTAGAAGTACTACATACGAAGACCTGCAAGCAACTCTTAATTCATTTGCGGCCAATGTATAATAGCACTATTTTGCCCTGGCCACTTCATTTAAATATTTTAATATAACAGAAACAGCATTATTTTAGTATAATACTAATACAAACCCTATTCCACGTTTTCTCCACCTACGTTTGTCCACCTTGTGTAATATTAAGTATATTTCAACTCACAGATTCATAGTTTCTTTCTTTTTATTTTATTTTTGATATTCTTTAAGTATAACCTAAGTAGTTTGTTTACAATAGAAACTCACAATTCTCAAATTTAGCTATTTTAATAATTGCCAATAGATGACAGCAGTTACACTGTTAGTACTAAAACTGTTTCAATATTTTGCCAGTTGTTTAACATAATCACACTCATGTAATACATATTGAAATTATTGTGATTCTCTATAGATAGATTTATGAGAATAGCTGTCTTTTTAAAAGGAGAGAATACATGAATAATTTAATAATAGAAACAATGGACTATTAAAATAGTACATGAAGTGTAATAAAAATAGGTAATCACCAGCATTGTGTGATGTGATATTTCCCCATAGTAATGATGTATGTTTTACAAGTGTCAATTACACTAAACGGATATTCTGGAAATTGGATCCTCATCCTTTGATATATGACACAAGCTGAGATTTTTTTAAAATTTGATTCATATTCTCATGGACGCATCCGTGGATAAATACCTTAATCTACTGAGCGCATGGAAGTGATCTTTTCTTTTCTTGTCTGTTCTTTACGTTAACATGTATAGAACGTAATTCTTATTTGAGATGATTTTGCGTCAATCTGTACGAAGATTTCTAATTTTTGATACTACTCAGATACTTTGTCTTAAAACCCCAATATTTGTTTTGGCAATGTTATTTGAGAAATCTCTCCATTCACAAAATTATTCTTATGTTTTTCTACAGACAAACTCTGAATATACTTGTGAGTTCCATGTACTAGTAATTCGTGTGAGAAATCTAAAACGTTTAAGATTGCTTTCATATTAGTGCTGAGACCATAGTTGAGAGGAAGATTTCTCTTAGGAAGATTGAACTTACTTTCAATATTATCGAAGTAGTTGCGTTTGAGTTTTTTGATCATTGTTACTCTAGTTTTAAACCAGAATTACATAGAAAAAGTAATATGTTCAAGCATCCAGCCTCTGCTTAGAAGTCTCCCTGAAATTGTATACACGTTAAGATATGTTTCTTATATGTTTGATATGGGAAAAGATAATGATTAATAAGGACACTAGATGTGTACCCAAGAATTGTCTAAAGTTCATTGAGGTTTATTCAATTTAATAATAATAATAATAATAATAATAATAATAATAATAATAATAATAATGTATTATGATAATAAAAGTGGTAGAAGGTTTTTTAGTAAATTTAGGTGTACTTAATAATGGTCGATACTTGTTAAGTAGATAGTACTAATAATTTTTTCCGTAGAAGTAAAGGTTAGGGTAAGTAACGGTACTAAAATGCATTCCGTTACATTTATCATAATTATTAATAGTAAACCACTTCTCTTCTGCAAAGTTTAACGCTTGATTAATATGTTTGTTTGTTTTTATTGTCTTTACTCTTCTATAATTTAGATCATCTATAATCCTTATGTCGTAGCTATTCAATTTGTTTATTTTTTATATATGTATCCTCACTATGGTGTCTAGGTATGTATACAATATCTCTAGCTGGCTGTATTCATGGATTGTATTAATGAGTATATTTCCGTATTGACTTATATGATTAACAGGCAGACCAACGTTGCTATCGCGCCTGATCTTTCGATAATTTTGTAAATTTATATATGTATGATCATTCAAAGTGAAAAAAGAAATGTTTTTTAATATAATATGAACATAGATTTTCGAATTTTGTAAATTATTTCGATCACCACCTCCTCGTCCAGTTCAAAAAGTTTTAAGTAATAATCTAGCAAAGGACAGGTAACTCATACGAGAAGATACAAAATTTATTAACTGATACAACTGTATTAACAGTATGTAATTTTGTATTAACGATTAAATATTTTTGTAAATTATAATCAGTACTATAGTCCTAAAATTTTCAAAGGGTATACGCTGTTTTGTGATAATCTATGATTGTCGTAAGAGACTTGTAAGCATTTTAATGAACAAATGTAAATCGTATGTATTAATTAATTCAATTAAAAAATAAAGGATATATTACTATTTTATAGTTTCATGCTATTTACTTGATGACACCCTTCACTTAAATCACACTATTAATCACATAAATGGGATGGGCGCAAATCTGTCTTCAACATTGGGGGGAACAAATAAGACTTTTTTTGTTAAGCGATCCTCAAAATATTTGTGAAGTTGAAAAACAATCCTGTGGATGATCAGGGAGCAAAGTTGTCTTCAACATTGGCAGGCGGGCAGATTTGAGGCTTATTCTGCGGGGACATAAATTTCATCTAACTTTCCTTTGGGTCAATCGGACACAAGTCATTCCATTTTTTCCCAAAAAAAACACATTTCAAATCTGATTATTGGGGGGACAGTCCCTCCAGTTCCAAGATTGGAGGCGACATGTTCCCCTCATCCCCCGGGATTTGCGACAGTGTAAATGGGTATAAGTAAGAAGGAACCAATTCACTCCGAGAAATAACATAAAAAAATCGCGCCGGATATTTTTTCATGACTCATATATTTGAATACCTGTTAAGAATATGAGAAAAAAGATGATATAGTCACTTTATCATTGGAGTCATGGTCCGATTAAATAAATAAATATAAACGAAATAAAAATAGAGAGTGCTATACGCTCTGAAGCAGAATGTACACTTTAATGACTAAGATTAAGCAGAGAGTATACGGCGTGTACCGCCGTGTACCCTCGACTACAGCCTGAATATCATGTTAATTATACTCTAGAATCTACCTATCATCATTTATGAATTAGTTTAAGAAACTTTTCTGTAGTTTAACAGTATTAACGAATTATTCATCTTGTTTGAATCTAAAATCAAACTTCAAATATAAATTAGCGTAGATTCTTATGTATGCATATGTTAAACATGTAACGCTGGCTCTTATCATTTCAATGAACGCTCGTAAAACTACAATACTCTATGAGTGTTAACCAACTAGAAGATCTGCCTACAGATGAAGATCTATGTCCATTTTCAGAATAAAAATAAGTAACACAAGTGTTAGGCAGTTGAAAGTGAGACAGTGCAAATGTGCCGTATATGCCATATGTTCTTCTAAATATTTTATTACTTATCACTGTCCACCTGTTTTGTATCATATCCATTGTGTCTCACAATCGCCTCACTTCTACTTTGGCCTACCTCGTTCTCGTTTGCCACTCAGTTTTATAGCATCCACTTGCTTAACTACGTACTCTAAAGGTCTTCATTTTTCATTTTACATACAACAGTGTATTGACAGTAGAGGGCAGTACCTTTGAAGGGAATAGTTGTTGAAAATTTATATAATAAGCAGTAAAGCAAGAACATTCGATATTGTTTCAACATACCTTGTGGATTTATGTATATATATAGTAGTGGTCCGCGTTGGCCCGAATGACTCACCCTCACTCTCTTTTATGACCGGGATTTTTGAAATTCGTTCCCTTTTACGGCTAAGATGAGTGCTTTGGTACCTCGCTCTTGATTGGCTGAAAGAGGTCACATGATCTTAGACCCTGGGTACGTCAACCATTTAGCTTAGTTTTGAAAAGAATGTATGATAACGCGTGAGAATATTAAATTTCAGAAAAGGGTTGACATCGACCCCGACGTGAAAAGCAAACCCACCGAGGATTGAACCAGGGCCTTCCACGTCAGAACCATGTACGCTAACCGCTTAGTCACAATAATAATAAAAAATACGCTATAAAGATTTTGTTTCGACAATTACGTATGCGTAACGTTAATGCTTGGTGAACCTCTTCAACTTGAAAACGCATCATTTAAAGGTCGTTGTGAGTGGAAAAATTGCTTACGCGTACTTTGTCACATCTCAGTACTGTTGAAACATTCATTCATTTCATGCATTCTTTTTATCACTATAGAATGGTAGGTCAGTTATATGCTGATGTAAAGGTCTCGAGTTTGGTTTCCAGTATGACAGCAATATAACACTCATTTCAGTAACATAATTATTTTTTAAAAAAAACTTTGATTTCTAGTACGCGTGTTTTAATAATGAGATTCTGAACGCCACCGCCAGGGAATCAAACTTAGGACCTTTACATGAATTACTTAGTTAAGAATTTATCATAAACGTTATGATTTCCTGTTTATCAGGTGATTAAGATTTTTCTTTCTTCTTTTCTTTTGTAGTAAATTCACGCTGGTCAATTCCTTTTTCTCCACATTACATATTTTATCGTAATTGTACCTGTTTGTTTGTTTTCACCTTCTTTAACCATGGCCGAATCGGGTTTTACTGTTCGTAATGAAATACTCGTCATTATAGACGATTTAACATTGAAGGTAGAATGCTCGAAATTCAATTTAACGCACCTCCCGTAGGAACCGATATTATCCAATACGTTCATAACAGTTTCCAAGCAATGCTGTACCATTTATTAGCCAATGTCGACGATGAGGCGATGCTTGGTTTATCGATAATATCACCACGCAACACCAATAAGCCATTTTGGGTGAGTTTTCGCCAAGCACGAAATTTGACACTGGAGACGATGTGGCCCTCGTTCGAAAGGGTTTTACAAAGTAACAATTCATTTCTCCTGCACGAACCATTCACCGTTCATTTTCATCGTGTGGATATACCACGTGGCTATGGCGGTGGTTTGCGGCAAGGAATACTTCAAAATGAAGAATTATTACGTAGCAAGCGAGGGATTGTACGCGTAAAAAATCAAGATTCAAGGTGCCTGGCATACGCCCTTGTTATTGCTATTGGCCTGAAAGCATACAAGAATGTAGATGTGAAACGTTATAAGCAGTATCAACGCCAATCGAAATATGTTGTGGACTTTGAAGTCGATGCGTTATGTGCAAATGCAGGAGTGAATTTGGATCATGGTGCCACTGTAAATGAAATTCGACAATTCCAGTCATACCTCAAAGAATATAAAATTACTGTGTATACTAGTTTCACAGGCCGTGACATCATGTACAAGGGCCCAATGATGAAAATCGCACTCCCATAAATTTGATTTGTTTGGCTGGCAATTTTCATATCATTCAATCTTTAACTGCTTGTTTTGCAACCAAGTTCTACTGTGAAGCATGCCATAAAAAATACAGTGAACGTAACAGACATGTGAAAAATTGTCCTGTAACATGCTCCAAATGTTTACAGAGACCTCTATGCGACAAGAACCAAACGCCGATATTGTGCAACGACTGCAATCTTCGATTTTATGGCGAAGAATGTTTTAACAATCATCATAATATTGTATATCATCAAGGGGAACCTGTACGTAAAATAGTGAAGCAATGTACTAAATGTTACAGGGTATATTCTTTTGTGCATACTGGACAAGGCATTCATGACTGTAATGAGATCTTTTGTAATGTATGTAAGAAGATTGTTCCAGGATCGCATCAATGTTTCATGCTTCCCGATCGACAATGCTTGAAACCTGGTGTTTCTTCACTCATGCATGCAAAGAAAGCCTTATTGATTTTCTACGATATAAAATCCATGCAGGACAAAAATATTGACGGTAATATGTATGTACACGTTCCGAATTTATTGGTTGCACAACAAGTATGTTATGCATGTGTTGAAAACGCTAATATCCAGCAGTCTTGCAGTACGTGTGGTCAGCGCCATGTTTTCTAAGGAGACGATCCAGTTTATGATTTTCTTCAGTACTTGCGGGAACGTCGTCCCAATATAAATAGAATTTTCTGTCTCGCTCACAATTAGAAGGGCTACGATGGGCATTTAATTCTAAAGATCGTGGTAGAACAATGTCAATGGAGACCTGACGTCATATTAAATGGGAACAAGATATTGAGTTTAACCTTGAATAAACCTTGAATGAATCTGACGTTCATTGACTCTTTGAACTTCCTGCCTATGGCATTAAGCAAATTGTCAAAAGCGTCCGCAACCAAAGGCTACTTCCCGCATTTGTTCAACACCAAAGAAAATCAATCGTATATTGGACCACTTCCAGAAACAAAGTATTATGGTGCAAATGAAATGGCCGTCGAATACAAGAACAAGTTCATGCAGTGGTACAACGATCATCGTAATGACACGTTTGATTTCCAGAAAGAAATTATCAACTATTGTATTCAAGATGTCAATGTACTGCGACAAACATGCGTTTCATTTATGACGTCTTTTGAAGCAGAAACCAAAGTGAACCCCTTCTTGGAGACGATAACGATTGCAAGTGCATCCAATTTAGTATTCCGCCGGAATTTCCTCAAACCCAATACCATTGGAATTCTACCGGCACATGGCTATCGATGGAGAAGCACCCAATCAATCACTGCAATGCAATGGCTGGCCTACATTGAAAAAACCGAAGGAAAACAAATCTTACATGCGGCTGGACAAAAAGAAGTGTTTATTGCGGGATTCCATGTTGATGGCTACTACCAAGATCCTGAGACGTTAGAGGAGCACGTCTATGAGCATGCCGGCTGTTTTTATCACGGATGTAAAGTGTGTATTACTATAGGCCGTAATCAGCCCATCTACGGCAATCCGGAAGACACCATGGAATTCCGTTATGAACGAACGCAAGACTGCGTGAATTGGGGTACATTGTACATAAAATGTGGGAGTGCGAATTTAAACAGTTCTTAAAATAAAATCCAGCAATGGCGACGTATCTGAAGAATCATCCGTACATGAACCGCAGACCCTTAAATCCAAGAGATAGCTTTTTTTGGAGGAAGGACCAATTGTGTGAAATTGTACTACCAAGTCGATGAAAAAGCAGGAGAAAAAATAAAATATTTCGATATTGTTTCGCTTGATCCTTACATAAATACCCTGGACGACATCCTAGAATTTATCTACAGGGCGATGAAAATATACCACCAATAAATAAAGTCAATGGTCTGATCAAAATGACGATATTGCCAAGTCGCCATCTTTATCATGGTCTCCTCCCTTATCGATGCAACAAGAAACTATTGTCTCCACTGTGTGCTGCTTGTGCCGAAAAAATGAACCCAGACCCTACAGCAACGTGTACGCACACCAACGGTGCCTCACTGGAACATGGGTATCATATGAAATACAGAAGGCAATAGAATTAGGATATCAATCGGTGGAAATCTTTGAAATTTGGGATTATGACATTGAACAATATGACCCCATCACGAAAACAGGTGGCTTGTTCACGGAATACATCAATACGTTTTTGAAATCGAAAATGGAAGCTTCTGGCTGGCCCAGTTCCTGTGTCACCGAAGAAGACAAATCAAAATTTATACAAACCGTCCTGGAGCGTGAAGGTATTACATTGGATCCGACCAAAATTGAAAATAATCCTGCACGAAGAAGTTTATCTAAGCTTTGTGTTAACGCTCTATGGGGCAAGCTTTGGCATCGTTCAAACTTTAGCCAGACCACAATTATTGATCGGCCGGAAGAATTTTATGAAAAACTCACTTCCCCCGACATTAAATTCCATCAAATTGTACCCATCAATGATACGATGTTGTATGCTTTCTAGGAGTACAATGAACATGTGCCTGTTCAAAACCGAAACACCAATGTCGTGTTAGGAGCATTTACAACATGTCAGGCACGTATGGAACTGTACAAGTACCTGGAAATGTTGCAGGAACGTGTTTTATATTTCGACACGGATTCTGTGATATTTACAGAAAATCCCGGAGAGCCAACCATTGAACCTTCAACATACTTGGGATGCTTATCGAATGAGATGGAGTCTCATGGACAACGAGCGTACATAAAGACATTTATTAGTGGAGGGCCAAAAAATTACAGCTTAGAAATATACAATCCAGATACCAACGTCACCAGCTAACTAACTAACTCAGGGGCGGACTGGCCCACCCTGCTACCCTGCAAATGCAGGGTGGGCCCCCCAAACAAGTGGGCCCCTCCACCAATTTTAAAAAAGATGTGCTCAATTAAACCTACCAGCATCAAAAATATGGCAGGGTAACTCCCGCAAACTTGTGTTTTGCATAAAAAGACGTAAAGTTAAACTTTCATGAACAGACCTTGTTCTTCTTCACGTTTATCGACTTGAAAAGGTTCCGTCTATGAGACAATCAGGCCCTAAAACATTGCGGGGTTTGTGATACAGCAGCTGTTAAAAACGAGCACGTTAACTACTACTTGTTTTTTAAATATGAGAAACACAGTAGATTTCAGGCTGTTTGTTATTGGATTTGGATACCATTACCTACTCCGTTCCTTTTACAAGCCGGCGAGTGGCGATGTTTTAAAGAAACAATAGTTTCGTAGATATTGTTATTGTGGAAAGTGGAGGTGGAGCCGGAACGCTTTTGAACTGCATTGTCCTCAGACCAAGCTTCGAAGAAAGAAATCGGATCAGGCTTCATTGTTTTTTTTTTTCAGTGCGGTAAAGCGAAAAGAAATTAGTCGCCACTATCAACGATTGTTTTATACAAACCTCAAACAATTACTATGAAGTTGCTGCCCTTGGCTCGTGTTTTACATCGAAGAGCAAATCCGATAGCAGCAATTCAATTATTGGAACACCAGTTACGTGTCGTTTGTCGTGGAAGACAGATGTAATTGTGTCAGTATGGATGGTAGGAGTGATTGTAAGATTACTGTAAAGAAAAAAACATAAAAGTGGTGCTAAGGAGCGAGAACACAAACGAAGATGTGATATACAAAAAGCCGCATCTGACCCAAAACAACGTAGGCTATTTGAATCTGTGAAGCCCCAAGAAACAAATGAGCGTGATGTGACTCATTCGAGTACTGCAGGACAGTTGCCAGGCTTATTTTTTTTGTTTGTTTTTCTGTCTAAGGTGTTTATAAATTATAATGTTTACACCACATCTTTGGATGATTTCAGTCAATTGTAGCTTATCTTTTATGGCTATTTTTATTTGAAACTACACAACTTTAACAGGCGAACACGAAATTAAGTGAACTGTTTTCTGCCGCGTAGTGCTTTCAAACGGGTCAGATCAGACTTTCATGGGTCAAAGGTCGAGTCAAGCCTGCTTGAGACGGGTCGATACAGATCACCTACGCTAGGGTCAGGGCTGCTCTAGCCACGGATCGGCTCGGGTCAACTTTCTTATGCGCCGTTTCGGCTCAATCCTCGGGTCGAGAGGGTCGGGTCGAGTTGAACGTCGACCCGACCCGACTCATGACCCGAATAGGTTTTAGCCGAAACGACGCATAAGAAAGTTGACCCGAGCCGACCCATGGCTAGAGCAGCCCTGACCCGACCTGTGACCCAAGAAGGTTCGACTCGAGCCCTGACCCGATGAAGCCTGACCTGACCCGTTTGAGAACACTAGCTGCCGCCACTGGGCTTAGTAAGCGTTGGTGTAACTTCTAAAAGTGCTGAACACTTATGCTTGCAGTCAAATCAGTGTGTATATCGTGTAAATGTTAACTTCCCTTTAGTTATTTAAAGTTAATTTAAAATAAAAGTGTAGTAAAATGTAAAATTTATTTGTGATTTGCAAAGTAGGTATTCATATGAAAAGAGAAGTTGGGGCCAGCCGAGGAATGAGCGGACTACACTAGACGGTAGACGATATCTAATCTTTCTGCGACATGAAGATATAATATTATGACTTACTTATGTCAAGGAAAATCTTGCGTTTCGAAATCTATCGCAAATTTACTTCCAATCGCATTCTTTGTGTTGCATTGAGGCCACAAAGTTAAAGCTTTTTCAAATTTCCAACACTGACGCCATGTCTGTTGTCTCACCTGACACGCTTGGGGGGTTGGGTGGAGTTGACTACTAAGAGCGGGGCGTACTTCCTCGAGATTATACAGCAATATTTAGACGAGTTTGTGTATCTGGGTTACATTTTCTTCTCGCCAAAAAAACAGTTACAGAGAGAGATTGCGGCACATTCGCGAACAGACTCCCGACTGAAGTAAGTGGTATTTGTTACGTATCAAGGGGGAGGGAAGCCCCAGATCAGCTATGACAAAATACGGATCTTCGTTAAGTAGGGTGGTTGCAGGTTTGGCTACTTAAAAAAAGTTTCAGATATGTTATTTTACATGGAAACGCAATAAAAATTGCCTCAAAATTGATTAACGTTTCCCAAATGTCTATATCTCCTCTATTTTATTCTTTTTTAATCTGATGGCATTTTCTGAAACACCAGTCTTTATTTTGGGTTTTTCCAGCAGACATGGGTATATTATATTAGGTTACAGTATGCAATTCAGTAGAAAATTTCAACCAATTTGATATTAGAACTGATTTATGAGGAAAGAAACTTACATTATTTCTGTCAGTGCTTTAATTATTTAGTGTTTCAAAGTTGACTTGAGATTAGTTTTTACTTATTGCACATGTATAAAAATGATAATGGCAATTACACACTGTATGAGTTACTATTAAAATGTTCCTAGTTCAGATTTTTTGTAATTAATGTTATGCTTTTGTATGAACATATGGTATACTATTTATGGGTTTGAAGATGGACTTTTATATGTAATACATATGAAGAATGCCAAATGCATTTTTTAAATTTTTATACAGTGGCCCCTCATTTCAGTTTAGCAGGGTGGGCCCTATGAATGCCAGTCCGCCCCTGATGCCAAGTACATTTTTTACATGTTTATGCAGTGGGCCCTCATTTCAGTTTAGCAGGGTGGGCCCTATGGATGCCAGTCCGCCCCTGAACTAACTAATTAACTCTATGGCCTATGGAACCCGGAGGTTCAATGCCGCGTTCACAAAAGCTCTCCACTGACTTCTATTCTTAGCCAATTTTTTTGTTTGAAACTTTTTGTTTCAATTTTTTTTGGCTCGAAAATTTCTTAGTTACAATTTTTTTTAGTTCGAAAAATTTTTAGTTTTGAAATTTTTTTAGTTCGAAAAGATTTTAGTTTAAAATTTCTTGCACTCTGCGGAACCGTTTCGAAAAGAATCGGAGCAGTTTAGGTAAGAAAAAATCTGGCAACAGTGTTTCCATTAATGAAGCGCTTACTGAGCAATAAAACGCTGAGCGTTTAAAAAAATCGCTTAAACTCACAACAATGTGTTATAAGAAATCTACAAGCGACAAGGATGGACCCCCTCTTTAAAAATTTGTTAAATAAATGTATCCTTTCAAGGATATACTAATTCAAGGACAGGATCTCCATACGTAAACATATAAGGCGGTCTCTTCATCAAGGTAAGAAAGCTGGTAATCATCTTATCTGTCAAAGAGAACGATAATATTTAATGTAAACTTCAGTACAATATCATGATACCAAAAAGGGTTATTTAAGGAGGAGGTTAAACCCTCCATGGGAACTTTAAGATACCAAAAAGGATAACCATAAAAAAGGGAACAAATTCTAAAATCCTGGTCTAGGATGGATCGCCGTCATAGCACTCTGAATTTCTCGCATGGGCTGTGGCTAAGATCATGTGACTTCTATCCTCCAATCAAAATCGAGGTACCAAAACATTGATCTTACCCGTAAAAGGAAACAAATGAGTGAGGGATTTCCCCATACGTTATACCATGTAACTTGTTCACCGTGTGGTGGGTCTAAAATCATGTGACTTCTATCCTCCAATCAGTATCGTAGTACCAATACCACGACCTAAGATCACGTGACCTCTATCAGCCAATCAGATTCAAGGTACCAAAGTACTCATCAAAGAGGATACCCAAATTTAAAAAATCCCAGGGTCTAAGATCATGTGACCTCTGTCAGCCAATCAAATTCAAGGTACCAAACCACTCATCTTACCCATAAAAGGGAACGAATTTTTTAAAAAATCCCAGAGCCTAAGATCACGTGACCTCTATCAGCCAATCAACAGCGAGGTACCAAAGCACTCATCTTAGCCGTAAAAGGGAACGAATTTCAAAAATCCCGGTCATAAAAGAGAGTGAGGGTGAGTCATTCGGGCCAACGCGGACCACTACTACTTACATATATATATATAAGCATTTATCTTGAAATGCCCTTTAACTTGTAAGCTAATAGAGACTGAAATTTTGCATGATGTAAATATCAACAAGGGACATTCTCCTTAATATCACCAGATTAATAGTTTCACCAGCTCAACACAAAATTACATTGTTTTAACTGGTACTACAACAAATTATTTTCTTAAATTTGGAAAAGTTAAATTTCCTGTTTTTTCTAACTTTGTTTCTATTCATTCGAAATAGTCACATCGTCATCACACAATTCAACATGAAGGTACTTTTAATGTGCATTAACCTGTCCTTCTTATGTTCGTTATTACTGTTGTAGATCTGTACCAAAATTTGTTTATAAAACGATGACTGTGATACCGTAGCGTCCTTACAGTAAGGTTGAATAATAACTTTAATTTTGTAAGTCTTCGTTTAATATGTAGATTTGAAATATGAGACTGATGAAGTGTAACTTGAATATATATATATATATATATATATATATATATATATATATATATATATATATATATATATATATTACATCAGCTAATGCTTCTGGCAACAAATACTATTCGAAGCTTTCTTGCACCCACTGGAAAACGTGAAGTATATTAATATTTATTTGCATATATTGTTATTGTAGACTGTTCCCATAATGCCCACCGACTTCGATTTTACAAAATTTGAGAAATAAATTTCACTTTTTATTTAGTGGTCAATTTGAAGGCATTTTGTTATACTACCATTAAGAAACCCATATACATCATATTACGAATCAATCATTATGGAACAATCTCATGTGTGACACGCAGCAGTGGTACCAATCTTTGAAAGTTTCATTTACAACTTTTTTCTTTTTTCTTTTTTAACTGATTTTGTGAGTAATGGTGCATTCAGTATAAAGGTACAACAAGATATTCTCTTTCTCTCTCTCTGTCCCTGTGTGTGTGTGTGTGTGTGTTTGTTTGTTTCTAGTTTCCGGCGTAAGCGTGTGGATACTACCAGGTATACTTTCGTGTGTACAAATGCTAGTGTGTGTGTGTGTGGCGCGGGTATATGAACTATTAATTGGGATCGCGTAGTGGAACTTATCAATATTAGTACGTACATACAAACGGCTGTTACTTCACACGATAACTTTGGATGAATGCGAATTTTTAAATTCTGCTTTTTGCAATAAATAAGTAGAGTGATTCCTCTCGAGGGAGTTCCCCTAAATGGTAGCCCCTACCATGTCCAATTAAATCACAAATTGCCGCAATCGTTTGTACATTGTTTGTACAGAAATGTACAGGCCAAATTTTCGTTTGTACACTATTAGGGGCGCCGCCAGAACGAAAACAAATTGGGGCTGTTTAACTGGTACCCCCCCACACACATGTTCTATTCAATCACTAATTATCGCAATAGTTTGTACTTCGTTTGTACAGAAATGTGCAGGCAAAATGTATGTTCGCACGCAATTAGGGGCGCCGCCAGAACGAAAAAAATTGGGGGCTGTCTAAGTGGTAGCCCCCGACCATGTCCTATTCAATCACAAATTGTCGCAATCGTTTGTACTTCGTTTGTACAGAAATGTGCACCCGAAATTTTCGTTTGTACATAATTAAGGGCGCCGCCAGAACAGAAAAAATGGGGGCTGTCTAAGTTGTAGCCCCCCCCCCCACCATGTCCAATTAAATCACAAGTTGTCGCATTCGTTTGTGCATCGTTTGTACAGAAATGTGCAGGCGAAATGTTTGTTTGAACAAACTTAGGGGCGCCGCCAGAACGAAAACAAAGTGGGGGCTGTCTAAGTGGTAGCCCCCCCATCATGTCCAATTGAATCACAAATTGTCACAATCGTTTGTACTTCGTTTGTACAGAAATGTGCAGGCAAAATGTATGTTCGTACACAATTAGGGGCGCCGCTAGAACGAAAACAAAGTGGGGGACTGTCTAACTGGTAGCCCCCCACCAACATGTTCTATTCTATCACAAATTATCGCAATCGTTTCTACTTCGTGTGTACAGAAATGTGCAGGCAAAAGTTTCGTTTGTACACAATTAGGGGCGCCGCCAGAACACAAAAAAGGGGGCTGTCTAAGTGGTAGCCCCCCACCATGTCCAATTCAATCACAAATTATCGCAATCGTTTGTACTTCGTTTGTACAGAAACGGGCAGGCGAAATGTTTGTTTGTTCACAATTAGGGGCGCCGCCAGAACGAAAACAAAGTAGGGTGCTTTCTAAGTAATACCTCCCCACCATGTCCAATTGAATCACAAATTGTCGGAATCGTTTGTACTTCGTTTGTACAGAAACGAGCAGGCGAAATGTTTGTTTGTACACAATTAGGGGCGCCGCCAGAACGAAAACTAAGTGGGGCTGTCTAAGTGGTAGCCCCCGACCATGTCCAATTCAATCACAAATTGTCGCAATCGTTTGTACGTCGCTTTTACAGAAATGTTCAGGCAAAATTTTCGTTTGTACACAATTAGGGGCGCCGCCAGAACGAAAACAAACTGGGGGCTCTCTAAGTGGTAGCTTCCCACCAACATGTCCAATTGAATCACAAATTCTCGTAATCGTTTGTACATCGTTTGTACAGAAATATGCATGCGTAATTTTCGTTTGTACACAATTAATGGCACCGCCAGAACGAAAACAAAGTGGGGCTGTCTAAATTGTAGCCCCCACCATATCCAATTCAATCACAAATTATATCAATCGCTTGTACATCATTTGCACAGAAATGTGCAGGCGAAATTTTCGTTTGTACTCTATTAGGGGCGCCGCCAGAATGAAAACAATGTGAGGGTTTGTATAAATGGTAGAAGCATTAAAAAATGTGTCACATTTATGGAGTATTTTTCTAACAGGTCTTTGTTCACACTATTGTGTGGTTTGGTTTGTTCACACTATCGTGTGATTCACTATATTGATCTTATCCTAACGATGATGGAATTAAATGTTTTTTTTTGTTTTTTTTTTATATTTATATTTATACTTACAATCATTATTGCTGAGTTAGTTTTTCACTCCTCGGCTCTTATTATTAAACTTATTCATTATTTCTTACGTGAACTGAATCCTTATGAGAAAAATGTATTTTTTTCTTTCTATCTTGCGCAGAAACCGTTATTCTCATCTCGTACAGGAAATTGATAAGTGGAAGATATAACAAATTCACAAAGTAGACTGTTAAAGGGAAAATTATAACACAGTATTTTGTTTTATTTGATCATCTTCATTAAACTCATTTTGCAGAAACTATAGAATGCATGGTGAAGTATTTTGGTGCATTCAGCATTCTGATTTACGAGTAGAGTTGCTAACTGGCCGGTATTTGCTGTAATTTTGATTAAGGTCGGTGACCGGTACAAACTTCTTATTAGACCCCTTCTGACCGGTATTTTGGAATCTGCAATCCAGAATATAACATTGAACATCGAAATTTTTCAACAGTGCCTTTACAAACACAAATTTCCGTTGTATTATACATTATCGATATTTTTTTAACGTATGGCAGTTTTTTTATTTATTTAACATAACAAATTTGATAACACTTTTATTTTATTGTAAAAGAATTTTATTCATTTATTGAGAGTAGAAAATGACTTTTTAAAGCAATTTCCTTTGTTTGAAGTGAAGTTTATAGAATAAATTTCATTTTATGAATCAACTATTGTTACATAAAGATTAATATCCAGTATTATTCATCTGTTTCGATAATTTTAAACAAGTGGCAATTGCTGGTAAATACAATAACGATCAATACAGTCTTCAGTTTCTCATTTGTACAGAGAATTTTGAGGGTGTGCCGGTAATTTTGTTTTCCTGAGTTGGCAACCTATTTACGAGGTTTTGTTTCAACTCTGCTACGTAGTGGCTCCGTACTGACACTCCGCATGCAAATAAGTATGTAAGGCTACCATACGCCCCGGTTTCTTAAAATTTGTCCCGGTGTGCAGAAATTTTCCTTTTTGTTCTGTTTTTTTTCTTTATTATTATTATTAATTACATATCAAAATTTCTGAAAAGATAATAAAATTGACTTATTCCTTTTGCTTTCAATTCCGACAATACTATAGGAACAATTTCATTCTAATCTTTATTATTATTGCAATCGCTGCTTCCCCGGATATAACATGCAATGTTTAAATCCTCCTAAGTAGCACTCTTATCACTAAAAGTAAGAATGTATACCCCGAGGTGGCAACAAATTCTTGTGACGTTGCAGACCAGCCCCGAAAACACATTTTTTTTCTGCTTCAGAAAAACAATTATGCAAATTGCTTTCTTTTAGTTCGCATTTTAGGTTAACAAAAATAAATCAGCCTATTGAAATTTTGAAACAACTTCATAAATCTGGATATTTTTCTTTATAGACATGTAGAGCATGTAAAGGTAGTATGCGTAATAATATTGAAAATATAATTTTTGCCTAAATATTGTATGTTCACTGATTGCGTTTATATTGTATAACAGCTTCTAGCTTCTATAATAATTTTTAGCACTGTTGATTAAGTATGGACAGTGGCGTATTTACGATTTTGTTTCGGGAGGGGCTTTGCTAACTTCCGGGGGTGCTTTGCCTGAAAATATGAAAATTCTGCAAGATATTTCATATACTTTACTATAGTAAGTAAGATTTCGGTGGGGGGCTTGAGCCCGGAAGCCCTCCCCCTAAATACGCCACTGAGTATGGACTATATTAATACATTATTTTAAGTTGTATAACTAGTGCGATACTGTAGTAAAATTCGAAAGATAAAATTAATACAAAATGCAATATTTACTACTAATTTGTAAGATGTCCCGTTTTTTCTGTTTTCAAAAAGTATGGTAGCCTTAAAGTATGCTAAACCATACAAAATAAATTGTACTGTAAATAGTACCCCTCTGATAGTGCTCTCAAACGGGTCGGGTTACGGGTCGGGTTGGGTCAGTCGGGTTAGCTCGTGTCGGGTCACTCGGGTCGGGTCGTCACATTCTTCACTTATTTTCTATACGGAATACTATAAAGAGCTTTGTTGTGGAATTCAATTCGAAGTTGGTGAATGAATGATAATTGTGACTAATTGAAGGTGAAATAGTAATAAAATTTTAATTTTACCCTATATTAACTAATTGGTATTGTAATTGTAATTAATATTACTACTGACTTTTTTCCTTTCTGCGTTTCTATGTCAAGTTAAATGTCACATTAAGTGAAATTGAAAGGAAATATCTAGTTAACGTCCCACGTTATGCACCAACGCTAAGAGAGACAGTGATGATGAGAAATAATTGAAGTGGTTGAATGAAGAAAGTGGGAGGAAATGGGAGAACACCGAGAAAACCCATGCACATGGGGTTTGTCCACCAGAAAACTTACTTGGTACGAGCTGGAATCAATAACCATGGACCTTCGGGTCAAACATCTGCCTTTGGGCAGGACACATTATTATTATTATTATTATTATTATTATTATTATTATTATTATTATTATTATTATTATTATTATTATTATTATTATTATTATAACTTTAAGAGTGCCCAAGAAAGTTCCGCCGCCTTTTCACCAACACCTTCGAACATTGGTATGTAACCTAAGACGTACCTGGAATATCAAAAATCGTCTCCATCAGCCTCGACGACCTTCTGAAAACGTTCTGGAAGGCCATGGATTCCATCGCAGTCGAACTTGGTGGGACGTGAAGTGAAGAAGGTATCAAGTGCATATTGAACCTCTACTAGCTGTTTGAATTGGCGTTCTCTAAGCTGATTGTCCAAGGAATGGAACAGGTGATAATCGGACGGTACAATGTCCGTGGAGTATGGCGGATCCAATAGTGTTTTCCATCCAAGGCGTAGAATGATGTACTGGGTCATTTTAGCCACGTGGGGCTTAGCGTTGCCTTGTAACAAGAGGACCCCTTTGCGATTCAGAACTGCTGAATCCAGACAGTACACAGTGACAGTACACAGTTGCATTGATGATCCGACCAGCTGGTAGCAGTTCCCGATGGACGATGCCTCGAGCAGTCCACAAAATGCACAGGAGAACCTTATTCTGGCGTAGTGCTGGCTTGGGCTGTTTTTGAACCGGTTCATGGGATGCTAACCAACAATGACGGCGCCGTGGAGCTTCTTACAGGACCCACTTCCCATCACATGTCAACACCCTGTTCAGAAATTGCTCCTTATTCAGACGAGACACCAAAGAAACACAGGTGTCTGCTCGCGTTGCTTTCTGGCTCCAAGTCAAATCATGTAGGACCTATCAACCCAACTTGCAGTGCTTCCCAAGTTGATGGTGGTGGTGCCGAATGGTTTCTCCACTTACACTGAAAGGTTGTACCAGTTCCTCACATGTCTGTCTTCGCCTCAATTGCTGCCCGAAGATCTTTATTTTGAACATCTGTTTGTCTTCCGGCACGTGGTGAGTCTTCGAGTGTTTCGTCACCGTCCTTAAACCGTCATACCACTGCACTCTCCGCGTAGTCACGACACCCTCACCAAAGTCCTGTCATATCTTCCGCTCCGCGGAGCAGCAATTTGAACTCGTACACCAAACAAGCCCTTATGACGCTCTGTGAAGGCCCCATGTTCACTCAGTCCTTACGCACGTTCACGGTGTATCTGAACAGCCACAACCAAGTAGTATGTTGGATATACTTACTAGTGTTGCTCACGAGACCTGGTTTGGGGCATTCTCGTTTCGAAAATGTGTCGTGAAGGTAGTCTCGTCTGGAAAAGTGCATAAGTTTCTATTGAAAGAGCTCTGTCTCATCTCGTACCTTTTCATGAAAATTCTGTCTCGTCTCGTCTCGTCCAACAACTGACCCTCACCTTATATCCATTCGCATTCAACTCACGGTGTGAGGGCCAATTGAACACAGACCTACACAAAGAGACAGAACTTTCTTGGTCACCTTCAGATTATTATTATTATTATTATTATTATTATTATTATTATTATTATTATTATTATTATTATTATTATTATTAATATTATTATTATTATTATTATTATTATTATTATTATTATTATTATTATTATTATTATTATTATTATTATTATTATTATTATTGCTGGGGTAGTGATTTGACTTTCTCCGCAATAAAATACTTGCTAATTTTATATAACGTTGCAAATATCTTCTAGATAAATTAGTCAAGAAAAAATAAAAGGTAATTCCCTACAGAATGATATTTCAGTGCAATTAGTTCCTTATGATTCTATCAGACAGCAACGCTGTTTTTAAATAGAAAAATCGGAATGTTAACGTGATGAAATTGTTGTTTGTTACACAGCAAAAAATATTAAAAGAAGTTCTATATACATTCCTTACTAGAAAATAATGTTGTCTTCAGAACTTTTATTCTTTTAGCCTTCAGAACTTGTCTTCAGAACTCAGTCAAATTTTATTTTGACTTTTGAACTTGATTGCCTAAATTTTAACCTTGGAAATTTGGATGTGGAGTAAAATAAAGAAGGTTAGCAGGGTAGAGAGGAAAACGAATTAGGAAATGCTGAAAAAATGCAAGAGACGAGAGCAATATTAGACGATATAAGGAAGCGAAAAATGGACGGATCATAAGTTTTGATCTTGCTAAGGGATTGCATTCTGAGGGATGTAGTAAAGGGGGTGATATCAGGAGAGCGAGAGTGTGTAAGAAGGTTGGAATTGATAGATTGTAATAAGGAGGGTGGTACTTTATGTTGGGTTGCGAGGCAGATATTAGCGGGAAATCGCAAAAATGGAAGCTTCTTACCTAATTCACGGAAACTGGCCTGTTTATTAATGGGAGAACACTGAGGAGGAGGAGGAGGATAATTATACTACAAGTAAAAAAAAGCCGAAACAATGGTTTATGCATAAGAATTGGTCAGCATTTTTTTTCTGGTGGCAGTTTTGTAAAGTTCTAGCTCTCTCAAACTGGTTAGATTGTAAGGTCAAGTCACTCGGGTCGGTTGTCGGGTTAAGTCACCTCGGGTTGGTTCACTCGGGTCACTTTGGGTCGGGCCAATCGGGTCAGCTCGGGTCGGGTTGTCGGGTCGGGTCAGTTAATTTGGGTCACGGGTGGGGTCGGGTCGGTCTTCAACACATATAATTTCCACGAAAATTACAATATACCACGGTTTATACCTCATTGGACTTCCAATAAAACGTTTTCAATGATGTGTACACCATGTCACCATTTTTGTATGAGGGAATGTCTAGAGGGATTTTGTGGGAATTTGATGGAGTGTAGATTCCTGTGTGTGTGTGTGTGTGTGTGTGTGTGTGTGTGTGTGTGTGTGTGTGTGTGTGTGTGTGTGTGTGTGTGTGTATGTATGTATGTGTGTGTGTGATACCTTACAGGATACAAGATGTCGAGGAAGTGTGTAAATAAACCGGACAATTTCTGTTATGTATGTGGGGAGCTGATATTTAAATCACAACGTCGATGTTTTACTCCACTTGTGAGGAAGTGTTATCAGTTATATTTTGGTTGCTGTGTAGGAGACCAGGATAAGAACTGGGTTCCTCACTACATTTGTTGTACTTGCGTGAAACGTCTGACTGGGTGGGCAAATGGTGGACGAAACATGAACTTCGCAGTACCGATGATCTGGAGGGAACCAAAAGATCATTCTTCAGACTGCTACTTTTGTATGACACAGATAAAAGAAATAAGCAGTAAATCTAACCACACAGTACAGTACCCTAATTTGCATCAGCAATTAGGCCAGTTCCACACAGTGCAGAATTACCTGTACCAGTACCTCCTCCTCATCTTACGGTAAATGAGGATTACGTACTTGAGGCTACTATTGAAGTTCCAAATGAAGATGATGATCCTACTTATGTAGGAAGCACATCTACATTGGATTCCCATCTGATAACTCCGGGTGAACTAAATGACCTCATACGGGATTTAAAACTCTCCAATACACAGACAGAACTTCTTGATTCTAAACTTAAGGCTGGAATCTGCTCCATCGTGACACTAAAGTGTGTATTTTTCGAAACCTTCATACAGAGTTTCAAAACTACTATTCTCAAGAAAATGATTTAGTGTATTGTAATAATGTCTGTGCTGTGATGGATAGACTTGGACATGCACATATAAGTACAGAGTGGAGATTGCTTATTGACTCTTTGAAAACTAGTTTTAAGGCTGTCCTTTTGCAAAATAGCAACAAATTTCCTTCAGTGCCTTTGGCTTATGCAACTAATATGAAGGAAACCTATGAAAACATCGAAATAGTGTTAGAAAAAATTCAGTATGAGAAATACAAGTGGACCGTTTGCTGTGATTTACAAGTCATTTCTTTGTTAATGGGTTTGCAGCTTGGTTATACGAAATATTGTTGTTTCCTCTGCGAATGGGACAGCAGGAACAAAGCGGAACATTACATCAAGAAGGAATGGCCAACGCATGTATTAACTCCTGGACAGAAGAATGCTGTTTATTCCTCACTGGTGAGCCCTGATTAGATAATTCTACCTCCTCTTCACATAAAGTTGGGGATCTTCAAAAACTGTGTTAGGACAATGGACAAAAGTAATGCAGGATCTTGTTACCTCAAGGAAAAAATTCCTCCGGGTTAGTGACGCTAGGGATTTTTGTAGACCCCCAAATAAGATGTTTGATTCGTGACCAAAAATTTGAGGATCTCTTAACTCTGGTTGAGAAAGCAGCTTGGTGTCAATTTAAATGTTTAACAGAAATTTTTTTAGGAAACAAGAAAGCCCCAAATTACCGTGAAATTGTGAGTGATTTCCGGCAATCATTCAATGAAATGGGTTGCAACATGTCCCTTAAAGTTCACTTTCTAGACTCCCACCTGCATTTCTTTCCTGAAAAGCTTGGAGCTGTTAGTGATGAGTATGGGGAACATTTTCATCAGGACATTTCCTCCATGGAGAAGAGGTACCAGTGACAGTGTAGTTCAAAAATGCTAGCTGATTACTGTTGGACACTTAAAAGAGATGTTCCAGAAACCAAACACAGAAGAAAGTCGACAACTAAAACATATTAGTTGAGGTAAGTAAGTGTCCATTTATTAAGAAGATACCACTCACTTCTTTTGTATTATTTATTAAGTAGATATAAAATGGTGACACGGCGTATACATCATTGAAAATATGTTTTATTTCAAATCCAATAAGATATAAACCGTGCTTATATTGTAATTTTCGTGGAAGTTATATGTGATTTTATCTGCACTAATGAATATTGTAAAATGAACAGTACACATAGCATATTTTTTATATAAATATGTTTATTTCTCTAGATAGAATAGGGATGGTACCGAGACCGAGACTAGTCTCGGTCTCGTCTCGGTCTCGTCTCGAATTATCGAGACGAGACCGAGACCGAGACGGCCTTTTATATACCGAGACGAGACCGAGACCGAGACGGCCTTTTATCTACCGAGACGAGACCGAGACCGAGACGGAGCTTTATAAATCGAGACGAGACCGAGACGAGACTTAGGTCAGTCTCGAAAGTCTCGGTCTCGTCTCGAATATTGATATAGACAACTATTAAGATTGACCTTTACTCAAAATTTCTTTCATTGCTGTATTAGGTAATATGGGAACAGTTGACTAATGTTCAGTGGCGTATTTAGGGGATGGCTATCGGACTGATGCCCCTCCTGAAATAGATTTGTGATCATTTTTTCGCATTGCACGTACAACACAAATATTTCTTACTCGTTCTCAAGCCTCTCCCGAAACAAAATCCACTGCTGATGTGTATAGTCATCTCTGCCTCTCTCCCTCTCTCAACACACACACACACACACATATATATATATATATATATATATATATATATATATATATATATATATATATATATATATATATATATATATATATATATATATATATATATATACCAGCGGATCCAGGATATGATCGAGGGAGGGGCTAAACCATAGTTTAACATTTTTATCCAGTGTAAAGAAAGAAGTAGGATTGAAGCCCATTTTATACAGTGTATAGCTGAGCGTCAAGGGGAGGTATAATCCCTTCAACACTTCCCTTGGATCCTCGCCTGTATATCATATCTAATATAAGTAAAAGGAAGTTTGTTTGTCTGTATGTCTGCGTGCCTGTCTTTCTGATTGCCTGTGTGCGGCCTGGGGACCAGACGAGAGTCCAAGAGTTACGAAATTTGGGTGACAAATATCATGTCCCAGGCTTCAGACCAAGAAGAAGCTTTTTTTTTTAAAAAAAAAAATTTTGAATCAGGAGGGGCGTTTACCGGGACATGTAAAAGTAGTAGAAAATGACCGATAGTAGTGTCGAATACACAGTTTTCGCAGTCGCTGAGATCAATGATGATACTTCCATTAGCGATAACTTTCAAAGTCAGCTACCACTGCATGCGGGCCGTGGTTCACTTGCGGGGGAGGGGAGTACCGAGACGTAAAAATAATACAAAATGACCGATATTAGTGTCAAATAGTTTTCGCGTTTTCTGAGATCAATGGTGAAACTCCGATCGCATTAACCTCCAAATTTACCCCATTCAGCTGCGGGCCGGAGTTCACAGGAGGGATACCGAGACATGTAAAAGTAATCCAAAATGGCCGATATTAGTGTCAAATGTATAGTTTTTGAGGTCGCTGAGATCAATGGTGTCACTTCCATTAGCGATGACTTTCAAATTCAGCTACCTGTTGAGGAGGGGGTACCGAGACATGTAAAAGTAGTAGAAAATGACCGATATTAGTGTCAAATACATAGTTTTCGCGGTTGCTGAGATAGTGATACTCCCACAGGCCTTGACTTCCAAATACTGGTCTCATGCGAAAAATGGGTATTTCATCTAGTTATATATAATAGTCATATATATTAAAAATGCTGAATTTTTTTTAACATGCTGTGTGAAATATGGAAGGGGAAATTTTTCTAGATACTCTGCAATACCATTAGATAAACAAGCAGTGTTGCCAACGCAACATAAAGTTGTAATTTCTCAAATTGCACTACGTTTGATATTACATATTTCTGTTCAGTTAATTTAGTTTAGTGCGTAGGTTTTCTCGGGGTTCTCCTGTTTCCTCCCACTTTCTTCATTCCACCATTTCATTCATCTCTCATCATCACAGTCTCCTTTAGCCTAACCGGCATAACCGTGGGACGTAAAACTCAAAAATTTCATTTTATTTTTTAATTGAGTTTAACGCCTCTTTCAGCAGCGAGGTTATATGAGACTGAACCTACTGATTAACGTTGAATCTAAACCACATGAGCTCCCACCGGGAATCTAACCCGGGTCTCTCACGCCATAGGCTAACTGCTTAGCCACGAAAGAGTTCTACATATTTCTAATTTAGATATTAAATTAAACCACAAAAGCACATATATTATTCAGTGTAACAAAGGACAATACATATCACTAACACCAACATTTTGGAGATCTCTAATAACTCAAATGGCAGGAACATTATAACATTAGTGTTCAGTAGTTTTAATTACAACAAGTCACAGTTACATTATTTTAAGCAATGTTGCGAACTTAAATAAATTGCTAAATATTATTATAAATATAGTGCAAATATAGTGTAAATATAGTGCAAATTAGCTAAAGTGCAAAATATTTTAAAATTACTCGTAATTTGTTTTATGGTGCAAGAATGTTTTCAAAACACGATGTTTTTCATAGTCTTTGGGCTACTTATAATGTTAATGTCAAAGTTTTCGTTCCAGCAATACATGTAAAAGCAAATTGTAACTGAAATTAAACGTAACTGAAAGCTTTTCAGTAGCACTAGTTGTTCTCCCTAAGCCTTAGGCCTGGTGTATTTTTTTTAGATTAAAACACTGCTTTATTAAAATTTTAATTACACCATAACTGCATTTCATTTGTTATAGTTTGACCACCGACCATCTCAAACTCGATCCATACCATGTAGCTATATGCAATTATTCAAAGACTTACAGTTAGTTACAGTTAGATCAACACATTGTGTTAATTTTTGGTTTGTTTTGTTTTAGTTTAACGTCTCACGATTATGCTAGAGCGGCTAAAGGAGACGTGGAGTTACTGATCATAGTGGAATCCGAAAATCTTCGGTCGTTGAACATTACCGCCACCGGGAATCGAACTCGGGACCATGCAAACCAAAATCAAGCGTACTAGCCATTACAGCAAATGGGGGTTCTTACATTGTGTTGATTTAAATAATTGAGTCAGTGTTGCCAGATCCGAAGATCAAAAAAGTAGCGTATCTGTGCTCGAGAAGTAGAGGATATGAACTATTTGTAGCCCAAATATATAGAAATGAACTATTTGGCAACTAATGACTGGTACTAATGAAATAATGTTGAAAATAGACCAGAAAATGTGATGGGCATATTGCAAGACGAAATGATGATCGATAGACGAAAACAATTTTAGATTGGATACCACGTGACAAAAACAGCCTAGGAAATGTCCGCATACAAGAAATTGTGACTAAATCAGGAACCACTGGGGAGTAACCTGGAAAAGAATTACCCAAGATAGATAGTTGTAGAGAAAACTTGGGAAGACTTCATCCAGCAGTGGATTGATAATGCTTGATTATGATGATGGTGATGATTTTATATCGAGAACTCAGAGGTAAACTAAACCAAGTCATAATTTCGTTATTTTACAGAAGAAGCGAAAAACCGGTTCCTTAACTAAGATCTATAATACTGTTTTTCAAACTATAAGTAGTTACAAAGTAGTAAGATGGCTTTAGACTTACATTATTACACCACTAGAAAGAACATAGTTTATTAAAAAAAAGTATTCTAACTCAATTTGACCAAAAAGTGACTTAACATAGTCTACCACTAATGTTCAGATATAGCCTATATCTATATCTATATCTATATCTATATCTATATCTATATCTATATCTATATCTATATCTATCTATCTATATATATATATATATATATATATATATATATATATATATATATATATATATATATATATATATATATATATACTGTAGAAATTTACTAGGTAAGGTAGGGTAAAATTGGATCCAAAATTTAACGAAAGTCATACAGTGAAAAAAATATATTTTTGACTATTTAATACTTCATGTTGCTGCAAAGCTACGAAAATAAATACAAAAGAAAACTAGAAAGTTAAGAATGACTTGTTTTGGCGAGAGAGAGAAAATAGATACAGCTAGCTCGAATTACCTATATACTTATATAATATGTATGTTCATGTTTCGCAAGTAATTTTCAATCAATATAAAATTTCAACGTAATGAACGCACGATTGGTTTTCTTGAATAAAAATCACATGCACCGCTAAGAGCTCAGGAATAAGCTTAATCTATATTACGGCAGTGGATATACGTATGCGTATGTAATGCATTACAACTTTAGGAACTTGTATAAGAAACAGAATGTACTTAAATTTAGACGCGAACTATGCGAAACATCTGACTTTGAATCTAACTTGTTTCATGATGTAACCCGAGGCCACAAATAGCAAAGATGAGTGCCGTATCTCCCACCACAAAGTTCAGGAATTTCGTGTTATAAGGTGTCAATTAAACACGTAGATGTGAAACGGTAATAAAGCATTTGATCAATTTTAAACAAAATATATTGTAGTAATAATTTACCCTATTTGTTCAGATAATGAACGTTATATTATGTTTTTAAAATGACAGTCGAAACAGAATGTATTGGATAATAAATGAGAAATTGTAAAATTTCAATTTCGGTACGATTAAATGCATTCATGCTGCTATGTGTTGCGTTATCCGTTAGAATGTATTGAAGGATTCTAAGGAAATAAACTACTGTATAGTACTGATGTTAATTTAATCGAGTTTAATTGTATAGGCAGTACTGAGGCCATATGAGAAAGTCTTTTGCTGAAAGTGAAATATGGGTTACTATTAGAATTTTATCCCAGATATGATATACTCACTGATGATTGAAACTGGAACACACGCATGGAAGGCATCAGCTCTAGCAAATTAACTCTGAAGAAGTACACCATACTATAATTCTAAGTCAAGAATAAGGCCACAAATAAGAAGCAGAAACGACAGACTTTACAATAATAATACCTTTACAATTTTAATTTCACATTTTTATTTCGAGACTTTCGAGACGAGACCGAGACGAGACCGAGATTTGGCCCTCGAGACCGAGACCGAGATCGAGACAAGCATTTCCTGACCGAGACGAGACCGAGACCGAGATGGCGATTTTTGACTCGAGACGAGACCGAGACCGAGACAGCTATTTTTAAACCGAGACGAGACCGAGACTGTACAAAGTCTCGTCTCGTCTCGTCTCGATACCATCCCTAAGATAGAATAATGCTATTCTTATGAAACTTAGAGGGCTTACTAAGTATAAATCAGGCTAACATACAATATAATTTGTGCGTTTATATACCTAAGGTACCCAAGCTACAAGTATGAAAATGGTTTTAAAAAAAAGGAAAAAAGAAAAAGAACAGAAATTTGAGGGGAAATTTTCCGAAAACACCTCTGTCACGGGAAAACTGAGAGTGATGGAGAAAAACTGTTTGCAGATTCGAATTCTACGTGAAAAGTTCTATTAGAATCAGGCATTTTCTTCCGTGTGCCAGAGAAAAAGAATTTTTTTTCAACTAGTGCAATAGGAACCATTTTCAAACTCATCAACCGTTATTCAAACCGGTTAATGTTGATCGCAGATATTAAAAATACTCACATCCGTATATTATTTAATACAAACGAAAATTTTACCTGCACATTTCTGCACAAATGATGTATAAACGATCGCGACAATTTGTGGTTCAATCGAACATGGTGGGGCTAGCACTTAGACAACTCCCCTTTTTTTTTCGTTCTGTCCACGCATCTGATAGCTTAGAAAAAAAATTTCGCCTGCGCATTACTGCTCAAACGATGTGCAAACAATTGAGATGGTTTTCTTTTGAATCGGACGTAGGGGGTGCTACCAATTAGGTAGCCTATACTTTGTTATCGTTTTGGCGCGCCCGCAATTGTGTACAAACGAAAATTTCGCCTGCAAATTTCTGTACAAAACCGTAACAAACAAGTGCGACAGTTTGTGGTTGAATTCGACATGGTGGGAGGCCTATCAATTAGAGAGCCCATAGTTTGTTATCGTTTTGGCGGGGCCACATTTATGTGCAAACGAAAATTTCAGCTGCACATTTATGTACAAAGGCGTACAAACAAGTGCGACAGTTTGTGGTTGAATTGAACATGGTGGGAGGGCTAACATTTAGACAGCCCCCCACTTTGTTTTCGTTCTGGCGGCGCCCCTAATTGTGTACAAACGAAAATCTCGCCTGCACATTTCTTTATAACTATATTCAAACAATTGCGACAATTTGTGATTCAATTGCACATGGTGGGAGGGCTACCATTTAGACAGCCCCCCCTTTGTTTTCGTTCTGAGGTCGCCCCTAATTGTGTACAAACGAAAATTTTGCCTGCATATTTCTGTACAAACGATGTACAAACGATTGCGACAATTTGTGATTGAATTGAACATGGTGATTGGGCTATCACTTAGAAAGCCCCCCACTTTGTTTTCGCCCTGGCGGCGCCCCTAATTATGTACAAACGAAAATTTTGCATGCACATTTCTGTACAAACGATGTAGAAACGATTGCGACAATTTGTGATTGAATTGGACATGGTGGGGGGCTATCACTTAAACAGCCCCCACTTTGTTTTCGTTCTGGCGGCGCCCTTAATCATGTACAAACAATAATTTAGCCTGCACATTTCTGTACAAACGATATAGAAACGATTGTGACAATTTGTGATTGAATTGGACATGGTGGGGGGCTCTACCACTTAGACAGCCCCACTTTGTTTTCGTTCTGGCGGCGCCCCTAATTGTATAAAACAAAAATTTCGCCTGCACATTTCTGTACAAACAATGTACAAAACGATTGCGACAATTTGTGATTGAAGTGGACATGGTGGGGGGGGCTACCATTTGGACAGCCCCCACTTTGGTTTCGTTCTGACGGCGCCCCTAATTGTGTACAAACGAAAATTTCGCCTTCACATTTCTGTAGAAACGATGTACAAATGATTGCGACAATTTGTGCTTGAATAGGACTTGTTGGTGGGGGGCTACCATTTAGACAGCCCGCACTTTGTTTTCGTTCTGACGGCGCCCCTAATTGTGTACAAACGAAAATTTCGCCTTCACATCTCTGTAGAAACGATGTACAAATTATTGCGACAATTTGTGCTTGAATAGGACATGTTGTTGGGGGGGCTACCATTTAGACAGCCCCCACTTTGTTTTCGTTCTGACGGCGCCCTTAATTGTGTACAAACGAAAATTTCGCCTGCACATTTGTGTACAAACGATTGAGAAAATTTCCGATTGAGTCTGATAAGGGGGGGGGGGGCTGTCTGAATGGACGTCTCCTTTTCACCTCTACTGTAATTAAATTCTTCCTCGAGAAAATCTGTAATCAACACTGTCAGTAGTTACGTCCTCGACTAATATACCTTAACAAGTACAGCTTTATTTTCGTATATTTTTCAACAGTTAACCAATTTAAAACTATCGCAAACAAGAATATGTAGTCAACTTCTTAAATACTTCGCTCGCCGAAACCCGTTCAGCGCGTGCAACAAGTAAAAACAACATGTTTGGCGTCTCACAAATGGAAAAGGGAGAAAAAAGAAAAGGAAAAGCAGCACGGCAGTGCCTTATCGCAGTCAGAGCTGACAACATAGTTTCGGTCGTCACTAACGCGAATAGACCTACTAGCGGTGTACAAGAGTTATACAGTTACAATATACGTCGTGCCACAGTAGCGCTACAGGCGGAATGTGCACGAACTACAAATGAATATGTTCCCTTACAAGCATCAGTCACTGTTGCACCCTCTTTACATTCTACACATCCTTTTTTCTCCCACTTTTTGACCTTGACAAGCAGAAGTACCAGGCTTTCCGAGTTCACAACCATAAACTGTTTGTGTACAGAGTACGTTTTCAGTTCTTCGAATGACTGTGCGCGCGAAGAACAAGGGTGATGATCGGGCTACCGTATACGGAAGTCAGTAACACCCGGTTGCAATAATAAATGTAAAATACAAATATAGAGCCTTGACAATGCCGTGAGGATGAATATATATATATATATATATATATATATATATATATATATATATATATATATATATATATATATATATATATATATATATATATTCAGTATCAACATTGATACAGCTGGTATTAAGAGTGTGTCGACAAATGTTACTCTCTTGATATTTACATCATACTAAATTCCAGTGATTTTATCTGTTAGTTTGAGTGCTAGAAGAACATTGCAAGATAAATGGTCCATCCTGTATACAAAGGTCAGTTCAAACAAAGAATGGCTTTCAAGAAACTTTCAATTAATTTAAATTATTGTACATTCCTTGAAATTCTAGATACCCTAATTTATAATATTATCTGTTACACAAAATCAACGCATACATATTCACTATATACTGTATATCTGTTAGAAAACTAAACATAAAACATATTCAATTTTAAACTACTGAACCATTCAGTTAATTAATTACCCGTACAGTAGTGGAATTTTATCATTTTCTATATTTTGTAGCGAAGAAAAATTTTGAACGTTTGAAGTTAAATCAGCTGATGATATTTCTAACAAATACTTTTAAATGTTGTTAGTATCGCATCATAATATTTATATTTATTGATATTAAATAAATATCTCTTACAATATTAAATTTGATTATCATCTTACATGAACGAATGACCAAAATTTATCGTTACTCAGATATACAATTATTTTACAATAGAATAAGATCATGTCTTCATGCCTATAAGAAGGCGATATTAAATTAATAAAAAGGAATATAGATAAACATATATGTTACAAGTGCATAACACAGATAACACGATTTAACAATGAAAGTGTAAATTGAACAAAATTACCTAATTCTTATTTATTGATTTTGTGGTGCTGATCACGAATGTGAAAGCGAAAATCGAATATTAGCTTTCGTTTTTGCTTTACATTCATGTCTAAAAATAACGTTGTAAAAGAGAATATATTCGCTTTATTTTGGGTAAAAATGTCCCTGACCTGGCAACAGTGGACGAACTATAGAAACGTTTGTTTTGTTTCTATTCCTTATCACAGTTGTGTTCTATTTCTTATCACAATTGCATTGTTCGAAACAACAACGCTTTTGCAGTTAACAGAGTTCTTTATGTGATTTTCTTGTAGTGCTGCACATAGAAAGACACCGTTTTAGAAGCATATTTTTGGACACTTCCTCTGAGTTGCTTGAAATGGGATTTTGAATGTTTGAATAGACGAAAATGCCGCGACCTTGTGTGAATAGAGCGGACAATTTCTGCTACCCGTGTGGAGGAGTAGCATTATTTTCACAAAAAACAGCATATAACACCATTATTAAGAAAAGCTTATGAACTGTATTATGGATGTAAAATTGAAGAGCAGGATAAGGCTCAGACACGCCACATTGTTTGTAACACTTGTGCAAGCAATCTGAGAAACTGGATTAGTGGGAAGAGACGTTCAATGTATTTTGCAGTACCTAAGATTTGGAGGGAGCCAAGCGACCATATCAAAGATTCTTACTTTTATATGGTTCGTTCTGTCCAAAAGGAAATATCCAAGAAGAAGAAGCTGACCTTGGTATATCCTAATATTCCTTCTGCAATGCGCCCAGTTTCACATGGAGAAGGACTACCTGTTCCTAACCCACCCAATGAATACGACCTTTCTTCCTATGATGATCAAGAAATTGTAGCTCCTGAACCAAGTACTTCGAATGACTCTGACTTTGTGGTAAACGACCCCCCAAGTGAATCACATAGACTCACTCAAGAAGACCTAAGTGATCTAATCAGAAATTTAGACCTACCAAAAAGCAAAACAGAAATTTTAAGTTACAACAATGGAATGTACTGCAGGAAGAAGTAAATGTTTCAATGTATAGGAATAGGGAAAAGAAGTTCACCTCATTTTTTTACTATGCAAGACACACTTGTGGCATGTATAGATATAAGTGATCTCATGAACGCTCTCAAAATTAATTACCATCCTACGGAGTGGAGGCTTTCCATAGATTCATCAAAGGTGAGTTTAAAGGCAGTGGTTTTACATATTAGAAATGAACTTCCATCAATTTCAATAGGTTATGCAGTTCATTTGAAAGAATCTTATGAAAATTTGAAACGTTTACTTCAAGCCATTAAATATTATGTTTATTAGTTGTTCATTTGTGGTGACCTCAAAGTGATAGCGCTGTTGTTAGGTATGTAGTTAGGGTATACAAAATATTGTTGCTTTATTTGTGAGTGGGACACTAGAAATCGTGCATCTCACTACGGCAAAAGTGACTGGAGTACCAGAGAAATTCTTCAGTTAGAGGTGAAAAATGTGCAACATGAACCACTTGTAGATCGTAAGCAAATTTGGCTTCACCCGCTTCATATTAAATTTGATCTCATGAAAACTTTTTGTTAAGAGCATGAACCAAGAGTGTGAGACCTATACGTACTTAAGAGGAAAATTCGCTCGCTTAAGTGACGCCAAAGTTAAAGAAGGCGCCTTTATAGGATCACAGATTCAACAGCTATTCAGAGATCATCAGTTCGGTGAAATTATACAAGGTGAGGAAAAAGCTGCATCGGAAAGCTTGAAAAGTCTTTGTTCACAGTTCTTGGGGAGGCACCGAGCAACAAATCACAGAGAGATACTGGCTGAGTTGTTGTTATGCTACAAGGAACTTGGTTGCAATATGCGCGGTGGCTCAGTGGTAGAGCGTTCACCTCCGGTGCTTGGGGTCCCTGGTTCGATCCCAGCTCGCGCCGTGTGGACTTTGTGGTGGACAAACACCGTGCTCGTGGGTTTTCTCGGGGTCCTTCCGTTTCTTCCCACTTTCTTCATTCCACCATTTCATTCATCTCTCATCATCACCGTCTCGTTTAGCCTAGCCGGCATAACCGTGGGACGTAAAACTTAAAGATTTCATTCCATTTCATTTTGGTTGTAATATGTCTCTGAAACTTCACTTTCTTCATTCCAATCTAGACTTTTTTCCTGAGGATTGTGGAGCAGTAAGTGACGAACATGGTGAGCGTTTTCATCAAGATATTGCAGCCATGGAGAAAAGATATGAGGACAAGTAGAGTTCTAACATGTTAGCAGACTATTGTTGGACTATTGCAAGGGACGCCCCAGATGTACTGTATAAAAGGCAGGCCAAGCAAAGACGCTCAAAATGAATTCAACATTAATCTATTTTGTACAATTGATCTCACGGAACTTTTCCCTATATTGTGGTGTAGTTATTGGTTTGAAAATTTATATTGTATTTTACTTTGCTTCTTTTGGAACTGTTGGTTTTTTTTTTAATACTAATTATGAATTTTTATTCAACTGTAAATAAATTAGGACTACTTAGTGCTGATTTTACTTGATATAGCAAAAACATATTTGTACAAATTGTTCAACCACAATTTGAAGCTCGTTATATAACATTGATTTGCGCATTTTAAAGTATAGATCCACAAGGGCTATTGTGTGTCTTAATTATATCGAAACTTATCACATTACGGTTAAATAAATGTAAAAATACCTGAAACTCGGTATTTACAACTACTTTGGTTAAATATTTTCATAAATTTTAATACATTTGAAATATACTGATACTGTTGTAGAAGGGTATTTATTTTCATAACCAGAGCCAAGAATAGTGCACTACTATTACATTTCCTCATATTATTCTTAAATGAATGGAAAATCATAAATTTAAACAATTTACATAGACTACTTTCGATCAAAATTTGTTGAACAGTGTAATCGTTCATGCCTTGTTTGTATATGAGAGACAGAATAGAATGATATACATTATACACCTACATACGCTTATGTCAAATATTAAAATATTTTTTGCGAATTAAATCATTGTTATTTATTGATATCTACACACCAAACTTTTGACTCTGTGGATACCCTATGAAAGCACCATTTTGAAAGTTTCCTCTCTGTATTCTAGTGGCAATATTATGAAACCATGTTTTGAGCACTGATTACTACTGATTTCTATATGTACTGTGCAAGAAAGCAACTAACTCTTACTTATACCAGTAAAAGTCAAAGATATTCACACATAAATAAATTATACTGTATACAGATGGATCTTTTGTTGTGCTGGAAGATTTACCGACGTTTCGTTGCTGGTATCTTGATTTGCTTCAAGATTGTTACGGTCGATTTGGAAATGAAATAGCTTATTTATCATATGGCACAACTATATATATATATATATATATATATATATATATATATATATATATATATAGAGAGAGAGAGAGAGAGAGAGAGAGAGAGAGAGAGAGATAAATAGATAGATAGATAGATATAGCACAATTCTTGGAAAATTCTGTTTAACTACAAGTTCAACATACTGTATTAATATGTTTTAAAACCAATATTTATATTTCAAAATCATTGAGAACATAACCATGCAAAAACGAAAAGCGTATTTTTATTTCTGTAAACTTTTCGGTGTTACCCTTTGATGTAAAGGAAAGGAAAAGAAAAGATGAAAACTTTCCGTAAACAGTGAATAGTACACAATAACTACTCACTATATTGTTATGTATACCTCTTGAACTTTAGCACTTTCTGTACTTTTTGGTGGCATCTTTTACTTTCCTTTCCTTTATATATGCCAGTGGCGGCTAATGTTAGTTTTGCAGCATTGTGCAACGACCAAAGTATTTCGAGAAAAAAAATATTATTAGCAATAATAGTACAGAACAGAAAAAATACTTTCTAATACTCTCATATACAGATACTCTCATACTCTCATATACTTTAAATTACATTTTTTTTTACTTCTGTAACTGTCCATTTCGTTAATCCGTTTTAAAAAGCGAAAAATAATCCGTCACAGAATCTCTAATTTACATTGCGTTGCAGCGAGCATACAACGACAAAATTCCTTCAGCGCTGCAATTGGAGCGATTGTTAAGTCTCCTTTCTCCTATCTCAGAAGTCAAAGGCTCTGGTCGTTCCAGTGCTTCTGCAACACAGCACGGTTTCCAGTGAATGAGAAGGTTTTTCGCTCTAAATAAGATTTCTGAATTTTACTTCATTACCAATTAACAAATGGAATTTGCTTTTATCCATTCATATTTTTAAATTACGGAACTATACTGAAGCAAATCACTATAATGACAATTAAAAAAAGTGATTGTAGAATTACAAAATAAGAAAGAAAATATTTAGTAGAGCAAAAAAACAAATGAAAGTAGACTCGCATTTACAAGTTAATTCTTAGCTTATATAGATAATGAAGGCTTCTTCTACAGTAATTTGTGAACCAAATATTAATAAGGCAATATGTAGAATCCATCCCCTCTATGGATAGTATTTTAGTATATACATATTTCTTTTATAAAATAAGTATATTTTATACTCTTGATAAATTCCACATAAAACTGTACGATGGGGAACGCCACATTGAATTTGGGACTAGTTAGCAATGCTCAGGGGCGCAGACACGAGGGGGGGCCACCGGGTCCGGACCTCTCAAAAATTTCGAAACTTGACTAATATTTGCAGAATTTCCTAACGAACTATACTTGTTTAGCAGAGAAATGATAGATGTAGGCTAAATATTTTATGTTACGCCTCATCATATACTCTTTCTTTTCTTATAAAAATAATCGTTCTATCATTTTTTTTTTTCTAAAAATATAGGTGACAGTAATTAAGAAGTACTTATTGTCTTTTCGGGTGCAGTATAAGAGAGGTTCGATATTACATAGACGTATTGGATCCTCTCAAATACTTTGGACCCCACCCAGCTAACATTTCTGAGTGTAGAACTGGCAATGCTGTTTGTTATAACGTTCGTTGATTTTTGGCTTCTTTTACATGCTGATCCTACATCTGGCGGGTTTCAAGGTTTGCTTTCCAGAACGTATGACATTGATAAACATTGTTTCGCCTTATGTGCAAGTATATTGTGTTCATCGAGCATTGCGTAACAACAAAGACGGATGACTTGGAATGCAGTTTTTTTTTCTTTTACGCACATATGTGTATGTTGATGTCTGAATAGGGTTGCCAACTCTGTAAAATAAAAAAGCCGACACCTCCTCAAACTTCCCTATGATATAAGTCTAAGCGTGAAGTATCTCTGCTTGACCTATCCATGGAAAGGAAATGTACTATCGTGAACAAAAGTGCATTAGCATATATATTCTGCATATCCTTAGAACATTCACTAATAAGCTTAATAGATACATTGTGCTATAAATGAGAAACTTAAATTGATCAATCGGCATTGATCAATTTATTGTATTTATTAGTAACTACTATTTCTTTAAAATTATCGAAACAGATGAACAAAAAAGTATAATAATCTTTGCGTGACAATTTTGGATTTGGAAAATGAAATTCACTCTTTAAACATATAGTCTCTACTTCAACTACAGGAAATTGCTTTAAGAAGTCCTTTTCCACTCTTAATAAATGTATAAAATTCCTTGAAAGTAAATTTCAAAATTTCCCTGATACAATTCCTGTCATATCTCTAAAATTATCTAAACAGATGAACAAAATAGGCCTATATTAATCGTTGATAGATGGTGAAAGGTAACAGTTTCGGGTTTACAGAATGACAGTTACTTTTTCAATGTTTACACTTCGAAGCATGGTTGTTTTGTTTAAAACAAAATGTTTAAAACAAATGATTACAACTTGTTTTAAACAATTGATTTTGTTTTAAACAAGACTTGTTTTAAACATATGTTTATTTTTATTTTATTTTATTGTGGGAAAAAAAATCTGTCAGAGAAAGAAAATAGTCAAAAAGTGCTTCCAGGCCCGTAGCCAGGGAGGGGCTAGAGGGGGCACTGCCCCTCTGAATTATTTTTTGCCCCCTTTCAAACTGACACAAAACCAGTGAAATTCTTGCTATTATACAGTCTTCCAAAAGTCCTGCGAAAAAGTAAAAAGCTGTAACTTTGTAACCATTTATTGTATTTGTACAAAACTTTTAGTGGACTTGTAAGAAAGTCTGAAATTTTGTTTCCAAGCACTTTTTCAACGCCATATCTCCAGCTGAGCAGCATTTACTTCCAATCATTGCTGAAGTATTTTCGGGAATCCAAGAATGGCATTTCACAGAAAAAAATTGAAGTCCTTGTACCGAACAAATACGGACTTTGATCACCATTCTATTGACCGTAAGGAACTATAGGCCTAAATTGCTCTCTTGTATATTTTTTGGCCTAGGATTCCAAAGGTTACACTACCGGTACTCTCGAGTTTCGGGACAACTTTAAATTCTGGAAATCGGGCCTAAACAACTTTCCAGTTTTGATCTTCTATATTTCATCCGTATTTATTCAGTGTAAAGACCCCAAACTTGTTCTGTTCAACTTTGCTTATCAAGAGATTTCTAAAACTGCCTTACTGTTCCCAGAATCTGAGATTCAGGGTGGGGGTAGGGGCGGCTGCCCTGTTGCCTCCCACTGACGCCCCTGTCTAGTGGTAGTGATATGAAACTATTCCACGCCCTTTCACGTGGATTTAGTTTCATTTATTTCGAACTCTTGACTGCGAAGATATTACGTTTTGAAATAGAATTCATTTGCTGAGCAAAACTGAACCGTATTGAAAATGGACTTGGATCCACTGTGCTCTGAACGTCCCAAATATTATTTTTCTTCAATAAATTATTAACTTGGAAAAAGCAACCAATTACATAGGCTTGCAGAAAATATTCTAAAGTTAACACAACGTGAAGTGTGCTTCAAATATTACTTTTCGAAAATTTATTATTTTAAAATAATTTTATTAGCATCAGTGTTCTTAAATAGTAATCAAATTTTGCAACTAAAATCTCACCCGCCTCCACGAAACGTAAGTTTAGCCCCTAAGGGCATAACTAGGAAACGTTCAGAAACAGTAACCTCGAAATGACTTGTCTTAGGGCTAAAATAACCGCACAAGCGTTTTTCTGCTAAAATTCTAGCCTTAAAACATGTAAAATGACTCCCTTAGCATTTGAAATTTCGTATTGCAATCAAAGATGGCCGCAATAATGTTTGCCATCGCACCATCTGATGTGTCAGACCACTTTTAAATTTCATCATTCTCCCTCAATCTGTTCTCAACACACAAAGGTGGTGAAGACTTTTATTTCACCAGTCTTATATATTTATAGACTGTGTGAAATCTCCATAGTAAATAGATTTTAAAATCTACCTAAAGAGCTTATTACAATCAAGAAAGTACTTATGAGAGTTACTGGCAGGAGGGTGTAATAAAAGGGGGTCGTGATATGAAATAATTTGAGAATTACTAATCTATACTAAAGTATTCTGTACCCAACACAGTGTAGTATTAACCGGGATAAAATAAATAAAAAGGTCGGTTGCAAGCAGTGGTGCTATTCAGCCGGTTCCGACTGGTTTGCTAGAATCGGATGTTAAATATTTCGAGTTCGCAGAACCGTTCGTTATAACCAGAAATAACAGTAAATTTTACCCAGTTATACCAAGGAACAGTAAATATTAGTTTAACTATCTTTGTTTTAAAAATTCTCACAGCTAAAGGGTTAAACATATGATTCCGTAAACCAAAGTATAAGCGTTTTATTTTTTAATCTCAAATGCTCAGATATCAAGAATTAAAACTGAGATCACATGAGTGTAGTGATGAGGGTTATTTACGTACACTATATTTGAAACGCATACATATTATCAACACTTGCCGATCCATTGTTGGATTAAGGTCTTTCCAATACTTTTTGACAACCATCTGTGTTGGGTAATTTGTTTAATAGATATTTACAGTAGTACCTAATTCCGTCACACCACCTAGTATTAGAATGCTGTGTAGGTCGCTTCTTGTCACTTGTGGTATCCAGTAAAAAGTTTGCTTTTGTCTACCTTGTACGGTTTGTTTCCTAAGAGAGTAATATCTATCCATCTACTCTCTCTCTCTCTCTCCTTATATATATATATATATATATATATGTATATATATATATATATATATATATATATATATATATATATATATATATATATATATATATATATATATATATATATACAGAACCGGTTGTTAAAAAATTAGAATAACGTCACTGGTTGCTAGTAAAGAGCAAGAAATCTTAACAAATAAGTTATAACACGATTTTGAAATATATGTTTAAAACCATGTTTTAAACTGTTCAAAATGTTTAAAACATTTTTTTTCGTGTGCGTTTTAAAACATTTTAAACGTCTTTTTCATGTTTGTTCTTTTTTAATATATATATATATATATATATATATATATATATATTTTCCAACCCTGCTTCGAACTAGATGAAATTGCTTCGAACTAGATACAAATTTAAAAAAAAAAAGTCATAAAGGGGATGGTGAGAAGTTTGTACCCGTCACCGGCTTTAATCAAAATAACAGTAATTTTTCCGGCCAAGCCGGTAAAAAAACCGGTCAGTTGGCAGCGTTATGTATGAATATGTGACATTCGCAATTATTAGTTATTAGATTTAATTTTATTGTCAGTGCTTTAATTCTGTAAATAATCTACAAATTCTGAATGAATTGTATACTATGACGTAAATAACTTACAAAAACAATTGCCCAGCTTTCAACTCAGGAAAAACTTGCAATTAAGGCTTAGACAAAACAAACTAAGTGCAATTCAGGAGAGTGTTAAAAAAACGGAGTAAATTTACAGGACATCTTATGGCAGTAATGTTGTATGCACTAGATACATTTCCAAATTTTATTTTAAATTTTCCTAGATAAATTGTGAATAAAGGTGTTCAATGTACATTTTTTATAACACTAATCTCTGCTACGAACTCTCTTCAGTCTACACTGAAGAGGAATTCGGATCACTGTCAGGGACTGAGTTTGCTAGAATGAATTGTTTGCAATAATTTAGAAAAATTATTTAGTGAATCTACAAAGCTTCCGAAATGAATATTAACTCTACCTATGGCGTCAGCAAAAGAAGGAAAGTTTTTTTTTTTTTTTTTACATCAAAAAGAATTGACACTTTCAAGGAATTGAATGTCCCAAGAAAGGTTATCACCATTGGTTATGCTTTCCATCGAAAAAGACCTGACAGTAAGAATACTAGAGCTTAACCAGCATGTATTAGGCAGATTTGCTCCAATCAAAGAGAGAAGAATGAACTTACTAATTAAATAATTTGATTAATAGGATAAAATGTTCTACATTTTTTATTTTTTAAAAACAGAATTTTATTTCATTTAACATGTCACATACCATTTGCATACAAAATTATGCAGATTAGTCAATGAGTCCACTTTATATCTTCTGTCTCCGATCGTTCGTACTGCAATACCCAAAACCACAATCCACCGGTCGCCACTGATATATATGCACCTCCAAGGCGCACACAAGTGATAGAAAAAATTGACTCGAGTAAAGCATATCTTTTTACAATGTATTAAGTAGAAAGGTCTATATGAAAGAAACTGGTTGCATAAAATATTAATAAATAGATCAAGATATTTAGAATATTTAATGTACAGTAAATATTATATATTATACATGAGTAATGTAAAACAAAGACTGAAATTAACAATAAAGAATAATAAAACATAATTTGGAAAAAAATAAAGCATTAGTAAACAAAAAATAAAGTATAATGTGGGTTGCTCTAATTATCATTTAGAGTGATAAAAATTAATGAAAAACTATCTACATAGGAATAGTCCCTAAGTATAATCTTAATTACATATACATTCAAACTAATTTTCATAATATCATTTTTATGCATGGTCCTGAATGGTTTCAATACACATATTAATTTTGCTACGATTAAAATATTCGGTTAACCATGCATAGAAATATATATTATCTAGAATGAAAAGATCCAATACAACAAATTGCACTTAGGCTATATTATTCCAAAATACTAACGTCACACATACACACATATTACATATGATCATAAAATATTTCCTTGGATTTAGACGCTAAATTGTAGGATCATTAAATACGTTTAACAGATCCGAATTAAAATAGTATCCATGATGACAAATTAAAGAAAGGTATGACATTCTTTTCCTCAAATGGAAGAAAAATGGAAAAGCAGTTAATAATTTGAATGGTAAAATCACAAATAATACAACGGTGAAGATATATCTTAAAACAGCATCACACTTATTTAGATTCGATTAAACTGTTACAAAATATGAAAAATCATGTCAATTTTACATATAAACATGACATGAATCATAAATACCTTCCGATATTACTCATAAAAGTGGTAGAAAATCGCAAAAAAGAAGAAAGCTATATGTCCTTACTGGATAAGTATCTTTTTTCTAATACCTTACTAAACGTTGGCGATATTTGCCTATTCTTAAAAGAGAAAATATAATTAGAATTAAAATTCGACATGGACCAGTAATGTAGAAGTTCTTTCTTATGCTAATTTACAAATAATGGGAAAGATAATTCAGTAGCCCCATTTTATTTATCTGTGTTTATTATTATTATTATTATTATTATTATTATTATTATTATTATTATTATTATTAGGAGGAGGAGGAGGAGAAGGAGGAGGACGAGGACGACGAGGAGTATTTACACAAGTAGAAACAATGTTATCAGATATTTAATATGTCAGAAAACTTTTTTTTAAAAAAAAAAAAGGAAGTTCAAAATGCAGCTATGTCATTCAACTTTTAATAACAATCAATACCGTAAGTTTGAAATGCAATAGTCGATGATACTGCCACCAGTATTCATAGATGAATAGTATGTAGCGATCGACTGAAGACTGCAGGGTGGAGTTTATCCTGGGATCGAATACCAATGAAAAGTACAAGTATGTGCATGTTTCAACTGTTCTCGGTGAGTTTGTGTCATTTTCCGGTAATTTGCACAACAGGATAAACTAGGAAGGTCAGTAAAGATCAGAAAAATGTAGAAAGGTTATTTAAAAATGCATGTCAAATAAATGAGTGAAAATAAAGCGAGTAAGAAAAGGGGGAAGCATTAATGCTTCAGTGTTTGCTTAGATAAAAATAAAAACATAAAGATAAACAAGAAAGTTGTGTCCTTTTTGTGGAGGTCTGAGTTACATTAGCCTTCACACCGTGAGTTCAATACAAATGGAGAAAAGACGAAGGTCAGTTGTTGGTGCGGGAATATATAACATACTACCTGGTTGTGGCAGTTCAGTTACACCGTGAACTTGCGTAAGGACAGAGTGAACATGGGACCTCCACAGAGCGTCATAAGGGTGTATGCTGAACGAGTTCAAACTGGGGACAAACGTCGCTGTAGCGGGGCGAAAGATATGCCAGGCCTTTGGCGTCGTGACTACGTAGACATTGCAGCGGTGGTTTAAGAAGTTTAAGGATGGTGACGAAACACTCGAAGGCGCACCACGTACCGAAAGACCAGCACATGTACAAAATAAAGATCTTCAGGTAGCAACTGAGAAGAACAGAAGGCAGACATATTAGGAACTGGGACTACAATTCAGTGGAATGGTGAAACCTTTCCTCAGCACCTCTATCAATATCGGAAGCACCACAAGTTGGATCGATGGGTCCCACATGATTTGACTCCGGGCCAGAAGGCAATGCAAATACGCACCTGTGTTTCTTTGCCATTTCGTCTCAGGAAGAAGCCATTTCTAGACAGTGTGTTGACATGTGATGAGAAGTGGGTCTTGTACGAAGCTCCATGGCGCCGTCATCGTTGGTTAGCATCCCGTGAACCGGTTCCAAAACAGCCAAAGCCATCACTACACCAGAAGAAGGTCCTCCTGTGTGTTTGGTGGACTGCTCGGGGCATCATGGGTCAGGAACTGCTACCAGCTATCAAAGTATCAATGCAACTGTGTACTGTCAGCAGTTGAGCTGTGTTCAAGAAAATTTCAAAACTCTGGAGCCAGCACTTCTGAATGAAAGGGATCCTACTGTTATAGGAAAACGCTATGCCCCATATGACTAGGGTGACTCGCGACGCCATTCTACGCCTTGGATGAAAAAAACACTATTTCATCCGCTATACTCCCCGGATATTGTACCGTCCGATTATCACATGTTCCATTTCTTGGATAACACTGGTCGATATTTTTTCAAAAGTTGAGCGATGTTTTGAAATGAATAGGTAACTTCGAATGGACTTTAAATGCTGATTTCAAAAATAAAATCAGTTTCTCTCTATCACGCCACATTTTTTCACAAATCGTTAAAACATATTATCATCAGCAAGTGTATTGTTTTATTACTAAGCCTATAAGGGACTTAACGAAACGTATTACATATTAAGTTCAGGCATTTCTCACAATTTTTGTACAGTTTTTAAATGTATGCGACATGCCACAAGATAGTAAAATTAAGGTTAATGTTAATGTAAATGTACATTTTCATTTACACCTACATACAAAATCACAAATACATTACGTCACTTAGCATCAAACTTCATTCGCTTCGATTTCCTGACATCGCTGACACTCGACACCGGAACATCCCTTTTCAACGTCCAGCAATAATCTGCCATCATGTTAACGTTCCATCTCCCCTGGTATCTCCTTTCCATCTCTGCTATGTCTTTATGAAATCTCTCCCCATGCTCCTCACTGTAGTCTCCAAGATTACGTGGAAAGAAATCAAGATGGGAGTTAAGGAAATGTAACTTTAGGCTCATTTTGCTTCCAAGTTTACATAAATTTTCCAAAAGTTCTTTCACGTAATGTTCATAGTTCTTATGTTTTTCATTTCCCAGAAAATGGGCAACTACCAGTTTGAAACTAACCCAGGCCTTCCTTTCAGTTTCTGTCATTATTTGCTCAAATTCACGGTCAAGCATCAACTTTCTTATTTGAGGGCCAACAAAAATGCCTTCTTACAGTTTCCCATCACTGATTGCTGGAAATTTACTTGCAATGTATTTAAAACATTTCCCATCTGTGTTTAATGCTTTAACGAACTGTTTCATGATTCCTAACTTAATGTGCAATGGAGGGAGTAGTATTTTAGACGATGGCACTAATTGCTGTTGTGTCACATTCTTCTTTCCTGGAGAGACTTTCTACGTGGCCAGATTTTCACTTTCCAATGATTCTCCCTGTCCCGGCTGTCCTATTCACACAAAAAGCAGGGAAATTTTGTGTTCCCGGATTGGAGACCTAACAACAATGCTATCACTTTAAAATCACCACATACTGACCAACCATGTTCTTCATATTTCACTTTTACGAGCATAAGTCTAAACGTTTCATACGTTTCCTTCAAGAACACAGAATATGCTATGGGAATCGATGGTAATACATTACCGTTGCTCAACAAAACACCTTTCAAGCTGGCCTTCGATGCATCAATAAAGAATCTCCATTCTATTGCATTGTATGCAATACCATAAAATTCTATCACTTTTCTTATGTTGTTGCAATACACTAAATTTTCTTCTTCAGTGAAGTATGGTAGAAGTTCTTTCTCTCGGTGCCTGTACCATGAAAAATGTGTTTCAGGAGACAAGAGACAATTTTTCTTCAACCGGGAACCAAGAAGTTGGGCACTCTCTTTTGGTAAATTTAAATCTCTCACAAGATCATTAAGTTCATGTTGTGTAAGTGGCTTTGGAGTGCTAGTACTCGTACTAGGATACAATGCATCATCATCACGCTCTTCTAATTCTACCTCAACTTCACTGTCACTAGAACAACTTTCGACAATAGTAGGTACACATGGTACAGGTATATCTGGCCCATGAGCTACAGGTCTGATAGCTGATTGTATGTTGTTTGGATAGTTCACCTTACTTTTGTTCTTAGCACTAAAACCACTAACGTTAACAGCACAGAAATAGCAGTCTTCAACATATTTTTTGGTTCACGTCATACCATTGGGATTCCAAACGGCAGAGCTTTCTTCTTGCCACATGTCCACAATCGCAAAGCCTCCACACAAGTCTTGCAAACTGTATGTGGGGCCCACTTTTTGTCCTGGTCACCTAATTTCATTCCAAAATATGCATTGTATGCATCCTTCACAAATTTTGTTACACGTTGTCTTTGTCTCTTCACTACATAACATCCGCAAATGTAACAAAAAATGTCAGGAGAGTTCACACACTTTCTAGATGACATTGTTTCACTGTTTCAAAGCAACAAACCGCAGAGAAACTTGATCAAAACAGCGTATTCTAGAGCTGTGTATACATAAATTGTTTACGTAACACTTACCGTGATTTCTTACATTAAGTAATATGATACATGAAAAAATTGCACTTTATTACATCAGTTAATGAGACTAGCTATAACAGCAAAAAATTACGTATTTCTTTCGGTTACTTTTAAGAATTTACAACACTTTGAATGTCTAAATTATCCATTATTGTAATATTATGCGCCCTGCCATCTAGCGGGTAAAAATAGAAAACTGTGGGTGATGGGAACAAAAGAAACATAGTTTTGGGATCAGTATCAAAATAGTTGTCCAAAATAGCAATTAGTTTCCAGACATCAAAACCCATGTCGACCAGTGTAATCACCTTAGAGGACGCCAGTTCAAATACCTAGTAGAGATGCAAAATGCACTTGATACCTTCTTCGTCTCACGGCCCACTAAGTTTTACCGCGATCTAATCCATGACCTTCCAGAACGTTGGCAGGTGGTCGATACTGATGAGAATTATCTTTTATTTTCCAGGTACGTCTTAAGTGGCATGTTAAAAATTGGTGGGTGAAACAGCGACAGAACTTTCTTGGTTACCTTTATAGAAAAAGAAGCATCTAATGGGCATATCCTCAGTAAACGAGATTATGAGATCAATTCCCGTTAAGTGGATTGAAGTTAACTGCTTCTTTCAGGAGCAAATGAATACCAGGCATGGTTCTGTAGCTTACGAAGCAATTTGAACCACATAAACTTTCGAGGGGAAACAAAATTGAGTCTCCAGTACCAAGGGCGTGTACACTAATTACACTCGTATATTCACGAGAATGTTCTGTTCACAATGGAAGAGTGTCAAACGCACTACACAGATTCAGATCTCTCAAAGTGTAAGTCTGATCTATATAACACTTCTGCTCACTCACTGCTAGAGTTAAATACAAATCAACCAATTAATGAATATCGAAGGAGGAACAAGGACGAAAAATTTTCTCATATAAGATATACTTTAAGTAACATTCCTCCTGGCTATGTGGTTAGCGTAAACTTCATTGTCACGGGTGGCAAGGTTTCGATTCCCAATGGAAGTGCATGTGGTTCGGATACGACGTTAGCCCGTAAGACCACGTTTCATGTAGCTTCGTTGCTGCCAGGAGCACTAAGCAGGCATCAACAAAGCAACCATTGTCTACTTCTAAATTGCTTAATTCAAGTAAATTATGAGGAGTAGTCAAATGAAAACCAAACTCTCTATAAAACACATTCCTCTCAAAAGGTGGTAGCACTGCTGTTACTTATCGATACTGCCATCTCTCGGGAGTAAAAAGGCATAGTGACCACAAAGTTGTACGTACACAGGTACACAAAGTACACAAAGTTGTTCGATTATTGCTCTGTAGGTGAGCATAGTGAAAAGTGTGTTCTCCTGAGTTAAAAATGGAGGCAAGAAAAGAAGAAAAGTGTGGTTCATGTTTTGGTGGCTGAGGGTATTGGAATAGGTGGAATTCATTGTCGCATGTCTTCTGTGTATGGTTAACACTACATCTCACTGACAAGTGTGTAAATGTGAGTTAAATATTCCGAGGACTGTGGATGGGGACGCTACAGGACGCACATCACTGCAAGACGATCCGTTCCCAGGACAAAGCCATCGAGCCATTACCTCTGATGTGTTTGCGCAGATTGATGGTTTTATCCAAAAATAAAACCAATGAATCACAAAGAAATAAATGTATGATCAAGTCGGAAATAGCCATAGCTCCATGTGTGACATCAACAAAGAATACCTGAAGTTCCAAATAATTTTCACGAATTTGGTTCCGCATTGACCCGCTGCATAACGAGGAACTACATAATTTATATGGTCTACCCAACATTGTTAGGGTCGTCAAGTCTAGGAGGCTTAGTTGGGCGGGTCATGTAGCTAGAATGGAAGAAAGTAGAAACGCTTTCAAAGTGCTGACTGGAAGACCAAACTGGAAGATCGGAAAACGACCATTAGGAAGACCTAGGCGCAGATGGGAGGACAATATTAAGATGGATCTCGCAGAGATAGGAATACAAAGAAGAAACTAGATGCAGTTAGCTAAGGATAGAAGTCAGTGGAGAGCTTTTGTGAACGCGGCATTGAACCTCCGGGTTCCATAGGCCATAGATTTAGTTAGTTAGTTAGTTATTAATCCGCCGCAGTACGCGCCGCGGAGTCATACTCCGCGGATAGAAAGATTTTAGTTTTCTTAGAACTGTAAGGGAGTTTATGCTGTAAAATATACGTGGGCAACTGTCAAAAACATTGCAAGGAAGATATTTTTTAAAAAATAAATATCCTTTCAAAACAAATTACACATTAAAATAACATAACTAAATACTGCAAAGTGAGACTCCGCGCGGGTGCCTTGATGTTTCAATTGACCACGCGTGCTATGGAGGGTTAACTGACAGAAGGAAAAAAGATTGAGAGAACGGCTTCATATCTGATGCATCTGCCACACAAGGAAGAATATTCGTTTCTGTCCCGTATCTTCACATGGGAAAAATTGACCCAACGAGCAAATTTCAAATCTAAGAATGGAAACACCTCAAATCTACCCCGCCAAAGAAATCCAAAGCTCTTTACACGGGTTCCAGTAAAGTCATGATGAATTCTTTCAACTGCAGCTCTCTGCTTTTCGACTTCTTCGAGCGTGGGCTCACAATAAATCAGAAGCGCTATGAGCACTGTTTGCAGAAACTGAAACGCGCCACAAAGTCAGAGAGACCTGGAATATGGGTAGACGGAACCATCCTTTTGCATGATAATGTCCGTTCGTACACAACTACCAATCTGATGAGCGTTACGCTTCAGAACATTGGCTGGGAAACACTTCAACAACCTCCGTACAACTCAGATTCTTTCCCCTCATTTTCACATTTTTTGCGAGCTGAAGAAAGGCATTCGTGGACGTCGGTTTCAATCGAACGAGGAAGTGCAAGAGTGTGAAGTTATGGATCCGTCAGCGATCTAGGTAATTCTGCAAGTATGGAATTGATTGTCTTGCCTCCCAGTAGGATAAATGTATTAACGTGTCTGGTAATTATTTTTGAATAGAAAATATTCCATTGGTACTTTCTTATGTGTGTTTGGTTTTCATTTCACTGCCCCTCATAAGATTCCAGGCTGATATAGACCTGTGATTTGTCATTTTTAGGGCCTATTATTATTTACTTATTAACAAAGTTCAAGACAGAACTGAAAGAGGCTATTTATCGGACACAATATTTTGGAAAGGAACTTCAACGGTTAGTTAGCTTAACGGTAAACTTCAAAGGCTATGACATGGAAATAGGTTTGATTCTCTGTGAGAATAGAAGTTGAGATTCTAAATCAAGTGATAGGTCCATGTGAAGAATATGAAATGAGTCATGTAAAATAAACAGTGAATTTCTATTTTTATAACAATATAATACTTAATATATCACCGTATAAATCTTCAAAACTATATGATACACTCTCACAAAACACAAACCAATTATAACCAGGGGCAGCTTTAGGATTTTAATTTTGAGTTAGCCCTCACCCTCGCTTATGAATACATATACATATCTGATTGATTAATTACAGTAGGAAATTACTTGTACAGTAGTGGTTGATACTATTTGTTAAATAATTGTATATCATTAATATAAATAGTGGAAAATACAGGGGTTGGACAAAAAAATCTAAAACGTTTGCAAAAGTGTCAAAATCATACCTAGTATGGTGTGGGGCCTCCTTTTGCATCCAAAACTGCTTGGATCTGACGTGAAATGGACGTATATAGCTCCTGAATCGTAATTTGCGGACTTTTGTACCATTGTTCCTCCAAAACATGCTCCAGTTCCTTAAGGGATTCTGGTGGAGGGTAATGAGACCGAACACGCCTTTCTAACTCAGATCATAATGGCTCAATCATGTTCAGATCTGGTAATTACGGGACCTAGGGGAGGTGTGATAGCTAATGGTCATGCTCCTCAAACCATGATTTCACCGTTTTTGCAGCGTGAGACTGTGCGAAATTATCTTGGTAGATCCCATCACCATCAGGGAACAATATTTGGGCCATGGGTAGAACCTGGTCCCCAAAATGGCCTCATACGCCTTAACATTCATCATTCCATGTAGGACTATGATGGGACCTGCAGAAACCACGATATTATTGCCCATACTGTAACAGAATCACCCCCATGCTTTACAGTTGGTAGCAGGCAGTCTGTATCATAGGCCTGCGACGGTGTTCTCCATACGTAAACACGACAACAAGGTGAAGATCGATTGATCGGACCACATTACGTGTTTCCACTGTTCATGAGTCCACGCCTTATTGTCCTTGCACCGCTAGAAACGCCTCTTCGCATTTACTGCTGTGACCAGGGGTTTGGTGATAGCTGCCCTGCCATGAATTTTCATTTTATGAAGTTGCCGTCGCGCTGGTTTCGATGAAGCCGAGTTCTGTAGGCCGGAATTGAGTTCAGACGTAATTTTCATTGCAGTTGTCTTCTTTTTAGCTGCTACAATCCGTTTTATGCCCTTTGGTCCCTATCTGACAGAATTGTGTTTCAACCACTGTTGTGCTTTGCAGACGTCGTTTGCCCATGAATTATGTATGCCCTCGTGACATTGGACACAGTGCCTTTCGATACCCCCATAATGTTCGCCACTGTTGCCACTGAATCTCCAACCAGACGGGCACCAACGATCATGCCTCTTTGGAAGTCTGTCAGGTCGCCCATTTTCCCGCGCCACTTTCACACCACGACACTCACAGGTGAACTGGTTACTGCTGACTTAGGAGGAAGGTCCACATGGCATTGAAAACAAAAAACGATCGGCAACCGCAACACGTGTTTTACAGTGGAGGGCCAAACTTACGTGTCCAGTATGAAATGTTTTTTAGATTTTCTTTTGTCTATCTCCTGTATATTTACTCTTTATTGTATCTTTTAGCGTTTATATATTTTTTTAAATTTTTGGGTAGGCCCTGCCTACCCGACAAATCGGCTAAAGTCGCCATTGATTATAACTGACAGAGTTTTCAGACTTGCTGCGTATGGATTTTCTCTAATGAAATTGCAAGGACGCATGCATATTATGTTTTGTGTGTACTAGTGACCTTGTCATATGCACACGTAATCGTAATGATTTTATGTTCATTTTGATATGCTCATCTTGACTAACTAATATTTTATAACATATTGCTTTCAGCTTGCTACAAACTGATTTTATTTTAACAAAATATTTTATATAAATTCAATTTATTTAATATGTTTTGGTGTTTGGTCTGAACTCTTATATTTATCTCGACATCGGAAATGCCGATATCCAAGGAGGGAGGATTGTAATACGACAGAAATTATTTGATAATTGTAAAGGATATTTTATTAATTAACGATCTCAATACTTTATAACTTTTTTCATATTTTAAATGGAAACATGCCCAATTTGATGCTGCTCGGTCGTTCATATCTTCAGAACAATCAAGGAAGTCTTGTAGTAACTTAAAACTATGTCCAGATAAAAACGTTCCTTTCAATAGGAAATATAGGATATGTAGCAATGTGTCAATTCAATAACAAACACTTCCTACTTCGATTCATGAGGAAATTCCAGTAAATGAAATGGTGAGTGGAAGAAAATGACAACACCAAAGACTAGGAAGAGAAGGTAGGTGGACAAAAGCAATAGTGAACACCATTGAGCTTTGAACTGATCGTCCCCTCTGATTACTCTTGGTGAATGCATGCTGGTTACGAACAGACAACACACTTCTATCATTCGACTTAGTTACCAGTCTCACTTATATCAAAAATTCTAACTTCTAATTCAGTATGAGAGTTCTAGTATCAATTTTGCCATAATGCCACAGCACCAATTTTGGGTAATTATCTAAATCTGATGTCTCTAGTCTTATCTGATAAATTAAATCATTACCATCATTACCATCATAAATTAAATCATTAAATCACTGTATCATTTAACTGCATCAATTTGAGTTAATCGATTGAAGTTGTTATAAGTATAGAAATTAGCTCCCGTACCAATTATGTTTACTATTTTCTGAGCTACATGTGGATATACACATGTATGTCAGCATCTGGATTTTGATCTAAAAAGGTTGGCATACGTTAACGTTATTAGCGTTTAACGTGAAGTAAGGTGTAGTGGCTCAAAATCTATTACTGCACCTCAGAGAGCGTGTGGTAACATTACAGACGTACTTTCCCCTAGGAAATGACTGCATTGTTGGAAAGAGGTGGAATGAAGATGGTGTGCGGTCAAGAGAAAACACGAACTATGACGCATTTCATACCCAGAATCGTGCATCTGTCTGGCCAACATTCTAGAAGTAAACGGGTGTGTTGTTTTCCATGAGGCGAACACCTTTTGTCAGCATGCCACGCTCTGAAATTTCGCGGAATCCACCAACGCATAATATATCCCGCAATCCCCCAGCAGTGATGCAACCAGGTGAGGGCTCCACAATTACAAGAATATGCTATGCATCACTGCTGGGTGCGTCGCGAGATTCTGTGAAATCCCAGAGCGTGACATGCTGACAAAAGGTGTCCGCCTCCTGGAAAACAACGTACCCGTTTACTACTGAAATGTTGGACAGACAGATGCACGACCCTAGGTATGAAATTCGTCATAGTTCGTGTTTTCTCTTGACCACACACCATCTTCATTCCATCTCTTCCCAACCATGCAAACCATTACCTAAGGGCAAGTACTTCTGCCATGTTGCCACGCTGCTTTCTGAGGTGCAGTAATGGATTTTGAACCACTACACCCTACTTCACGTTCGGACCTATAACACAGCGTTACACGTGTAAACTTTCATCGCTCTACGATGTTTGGAAGTGGGGCAGAATAAAACTTTCTCGCGCACCTCTCGTTAGCCGGAAATTTTGAAAGAAATCACATATGTGCAAATTACTCAGAAGCAATTGATTTGTGACCCCCGGTTCATATAGGCGAAAATGTTCCAAAGTACTTGTAAAGTATCCCCTTGCAAGGAATGCATCTAATTACCAGTCATCCTGCGATACACACTTACATTACAGTTGACTACATCTTCTAGCTGATGTAGAAGATGTCGACTAAATCCTTCTAGCTGACACCTGCGTATGAACGAAATTCAAAACTCTCTGCCAGAGGTGTTTCATAAGGAACCCCTTGAGTGCGAGGTCGCAAGTGCAATCTCTAGTAAGGCTCATTTAAAAGTGTAGTGTCAACAATGATGACAGAAAAAAATATTAGCTGATAATGACTCAGCATGTGCATCAGGAGGGCGACAGAAAATACGTGTCCGTGAGGTGCAGAGATCAACCTTCTATGGGCTCGTATATGTATTACACTTCACAAAATGGACATCTTCGACATTCACGAAAACTTCAAAAGAAACCACTAACTCGCACCATGAACACCGAATGAAAAATGACGCGCCACAGTAATCACAAATGTTCGCACCATCAAGATCAAAGGCAAACTCCTTGGGAGTTACAAACCTTTCAGGATGTTCAGCTAGGTATCCACTTTTAAAGAATGTATATAAAACCATATTGGTATAACGGGTGGCATCACATTCCATCAGTTCTCATTTCTCCGTTATATGAATATGATTCTATATACATTCTTTAAAAGTGGATACCTAGCTGAATGTCCTGAACGGTTTCTAACTCCCAAGAAGCTCGCCTTCGATGTTGACGGTGCGAACATATGTGATTACTGTGGCGCGTCATTTTTCATTCGGTGTTCATGACGTAAGTTAATTGTTTGTTTTGAACATTTGGTGAATGTCGACGATGTCCATTTTGTGAAGTGCAATACATACATTCTATAAAAAGTTGATCTCTGCACCTTCCGGACACTTCTGTCGCCCTCCTGATGCAAATGCTGAGTCATTAGCAGCTATTATTTTTCTTGTCATCATTGTCCACACTACACTTTCAAATGAGCCTTACTAGACATTGCACTTGCGACCTCCACTCAAGGGGTTCCTTGTCAGAATGTAAAGTACTTTAAATGTTAATTTTTTGAATACATCTACAAGAACATGGCTATAGATATGAAATGTCTACAAAAGTTAATAGGGCATCCATAGGTATATTCCTAAATACCGTTCATAGAAATATACCTACACAAGGAAATTTCGAAGTATGTTTAGTACAAGGGGTCCAGAAGCACGTAAAAAATACAAAATTTACAGGAGAAATGAATGACGCAAGTACTTAGACGTAACATAATATAACCAAATCTAACCTAACCTAACATAAACTAACCTAAGCTAACCTGAACTAACCTAAACTAATCTAATATTAGTAGAAATAAGAAAAATTCTATCATTTTTTGGAAAATTACGCGGCGCCCCTACACTAATATGACATAAACGAAACTAACCTAACCTAACCCAAACTAACCTAAAATAACCTAACCTACCCTAAACTAACCGAATGTGAACAGAAATTACCAAAATTGTAACATTTTTTTAGAGAAAAGAGCTGGACCAGGCCTAAATTTCTACATATGCCGATATGAAAATACGAATTTTTAGTCATGATAAGCGTAATAGAGGACAATATTAAAGCAGCTTTATTCCGATACAGAAACCAAATAGAATTGGACCACAGTAGTCCTCAACTTGTCATTTAAAATATTAATTTGATTATATCATTTTACTACCTAAGAAACAAATTTACGAATAAATCTCCTTGTTTAGATGTAAGCACACGCTTATGGAAATATATCACTATCAAAGAACAAAACCAGATTGTAAATAATATTTCCTTTTGATTGCGTTAGAACTACCATTGGCCATTTTCTACTTTATATAATTAATCATTTCCAAGCTACCTTTTCTTTAACTGAGTTTGTTTTGCTATAAAACACACAATAACAAATGCTTTAATCGCGTGTAAGTGGCATTTTCTCATAATTCTTATCGCTTAAAACGACGATATGCTTAGGTGCATGATTTTGTATTTGTTTTCTGTTCAATGGTCCACATCTTGGCAGGATAAAGTCTATAAAACAGAGGCAGACCTTAGACATGGTAAGTACTATTCTTTAGCGTGCACACAATGTCGACAAATAAATATTTATATTACATTAGTCTGTAGGATTAAGCTGATGAAATTAATTTGTGTTGAAGACAACATGCACTTTCTACGTGAAACATATGTGAAAATATCTGTTTATTTTGAATTACACAATGGACTCCTGAGCAACTAAAGTACAGTAAAGCTTGGTTATAACGTCATCAAATAAACCTTAAAAAAAACGTCGTTATAGAGGAATGTCATTGTAACCGACACAATTAAGGTGTCAAACATTGAAGGCAGAAAATAATTGAGTATTTGACCACTTGTTCAGGTCTAAATTACATATCTTACTTTTTACCCCCCCCCTCCGCAATTTAATTCGCTGAACTCGATTTAAATTATAATACATTTATACACTAACGTGTTGAAAGTTTCATCAAATTATAGTAAGGTGTGTCAATACCTAGATAGGAACACAGTATTTAGTCAACTTCATCTGTTTTCTGTTACTTGCACGTACATATTTTCTAACTTACAAAATATAAATAAAAAAGAATAACAGTAATTTACTTAAGAGTAAATTTTAAAAAAATATATATATTTTCACAAAAAGGTTCTAACAATTTTGTTTGTATTTCACAAATTAATTTTCCCAGAAAAAAATCCAATCAAGTGGTATAAGTTATTTATTTTGGAAAATCGAGAAAGAGTACTTTGTTCATGAAGTCGTACTCTTTCTGACGATTTTCTGAAAATTGACTACGGCGATCTTGTCCATACTTCTTCATATATAAATATTTCATTATTAACCTGACAATTTAGTATAACTCATTTGTGCTGAAAAAAAAAATCTACGTAGGGACTTTATTCTTGGGAAATGTCTTTTAAGAAGATTTTAATTAATAACTAGTCATGTCATTTTGTTCATTCTTCATAAATATATATTTCTTTAGTAGCTCTATATTATATAAATTATTCCTTACGAAAAAAATGCTTACTCTCGAGGATGATTATTTAGACTACTCGTTTTTAGACTTAAGTTTTCGTTTACGTCAATTAGTTAGTCATGTTTGTATGTCTGTGTAGTGATACTAATTTGACTAGCTTGTATGTCAGCGTAGTGATATTAATAATTCAGTTTGTTACCCATTGAAATAGATAGATAGATAGATAGATAGATAGATAGATAGATAGATAGATAGATAGATAGATAGATAGATAGATAGATAGATAGATAGATAGATAGATAGATACGAAAATTCTTCTGAATTGTTCTCCTTTAGCCTAACCGGCATCACTGTGGGACGTAAAACTTAAAGATTTCATTTCATTTTTCTTCTGAGTTGTGCAGAGCTCCTTCGTGGCTAAGCGGTTAGCGTACGCGTCTTTGGCGTGGGACACCCGGGTTCGATTCCCGGCGGAAGCTCATGTGGTTCGGATTTCACGTTAATCAGTAGATCCACGCCTCATATAGCCTCGCTGCTGAAAGGGACGCTAAACTAAAAATCAATTCAACTCTTATGAATTGTGTGAATTTATTTTCAGTTTAGTATTTTCGTATTCTAAATATTCGATTTCTTTAACCGGAATAAATTCACTCAGAAAACTCGATGATTGTTAAAAATAGGTAGGACATATTCATAGTCTCGTATATGTTTACATTTCCATTTATTTTAATGAAACGTTACCTAGGAATAGATGTGCTAACCCCTGATTTGAGGAACGTCTCGCGTTGAGATTAGTTAATTGAGGGCAATTGCAAATGGAAGTCAGTCGTAGTTAATGTCCATTCCGGAATATATTTAGCAGTTTTGTCAATTTTATTAGATGTAAGATATGTATTTGACAACTAAAAGGGAAATAATAAAGCTCAGAGAGAAATATTGAGCTAAATTTGTTGGAAGAAAACTATTAAATGAACTATTTTGTGGGAAAATATTTTAAATGAAAAGCGTCTTCTATTTCAGCAGTGATTCAAGTTGTTTGCTCTATTTGCTGATTATTAAATCTTCAGCATCATCGTAATCTGAACCATAATTTTGGCTTAGAGGATTCTTCGAAATTGAGTTAGAACTAAATAAAACGTTTTGGCAGTTTCAATATCACAGTTCAAATTACTTTTACTGGCAGAAGAAGTTGAAATTTTGAAAGCATGGCAAGGGCAAGTAACATGATTTTCGCTAGTTTTGTTTTAGTCCCTCCTTCCGCAGAGTAAAATGATTGTACACCGTGAGCATAAAGTCCTGCCTTGATTATAAAAATTTATTACAGAATAACCGTTGGACAGAATAATGTAAATTCTGGTCCGTTACATAGGTTAGTATTAAAGTTTCTTTTTAAGACCAATAGATGGCATTAGTAGTACCCAAGAGTGACGCAGTACGTTACTTGGCGCGCGCGGGCAGTGTTGCCAGATTGGGCTACAAATAGCGGATTGGGCGATTATTTAAGTGCCCTCGCTACAAAAATTTCGAATTGGGCGACACGCTACTTTTTGGGGTACTTGTAATCATCTGTAGGCTATAAATCTTCAAAATATGCTACTTTTTTTTTATTTTCATATGTAACATGAAGGATCATGTTTTCTTTTAATCTTATTATTGATGAATCAACCGATATTTCTTGTGAAGCATTTATACTTATGTAGGCCTACTAGATATTGTAACTCAAAGGCTAATTGAATACTAACTCAACTCCTTTCACAGTTACTACCGTACTACAGAGGTCCTGAATGATGCTGTTAATTTTTTTCTCTCGTTCTGATATCAATATTCAACAAAGCCTTGGTATTGCACCTGATGGTGCATCTAACCTGTGCGATAATAATAATTCTCTTTACATACACACGGAAAAGGATAACTGAATTATAATATTGATAAAGTATATTCGACATTCTCTTCATTTATCCTGTTCATATACATCAGAGGAATTGTCTGGAAATGTAAATTGTTTGCTCACTGTCAGAGAAACATATAACTGGTTTCATAGATCTGCTCAGTATACTGATTCTTAAATGGAGCTATATAAGTTGATGAATGGTGACGAGGAACTACTAAATCGTATTCCCAGAAATAAGGGGATTCTACTGAAGATTAGTAGCTTTTCTCCTAAAATCTGTTTGTCTCACACACGGCCACCATTTTCCGCTTTACCATTAGAATTATTATCTAAGGGATCTCAGGTTGGAGAGATACAAAATCAATGACTCTCTCTGCTAACAATGGACTGGGAAAATATTTTTTTCTGATGGCATACCGACAAATGGAGCAGATTTCTGGTGCAAAGTAATAACCATTAAAAATTTTGCTGGTAATTTCGTTCTGAAAGAATTGTCTCAATTTGCATTGATTGTGTACCCCTTATCAATTAGCAATGCAACTTGTCAAAGAGTGTTTTCGAGAGTAACTGTAACAAAAACAAAACTCAGACAAAAATGGGGCTAGAACTTCTTTCTTCAAATCTCCGTGTTAAAGTGATGTTTGAAGACCGAAATAACTTCACATTATGCCGTTATAACTTCACATTATAGCAAAACTGCTCAGATTTAATTCGACAATCGATCACAAAGAACCAGCTAAAAACGAAGGTAAGGAGACTACAAACATTTTTTGCCATACAATTTTCAATAAAAAAAATAGTAATAAATTATTTTCTACTTATTATATTATTAACTAGCAGCGTTCACCCCGCTTCGCTGCGGTCACCCCGGAACGCAATAAACTTTGTTACTTAGATAATTTTTACTTTTTCGCTTTCAAGTGATTTATAGCGCCTGTTAGTTATGTTAACCCGCCGAGTCACAGGGTCATGCGGGTTGCATATAAATACGTTTATTTTTATACCTATGATGAACTAATAACAAAGGATTTCTACGTATGGACACCTGAATGATCAATTATCTCAAGACACTGGTAATTGAAAATTAAAGTGATATGATAAAAATCATCTAGGGTCCACATCCTAACAACCCCCCAAAAATGAAAGAAATCGGTTCAGCCGTATTAGCGTGATGAGCGGACAAAGGATTTTTTGTACGTATTGACACCTGATTGGTCAATTATCTCAAGACACTGGTAATTGAAAATTAAAGTGATATGATAAAAACCATCTAGGGTCCAAATCCTAACAACCCCCCAAAAATGAAAGAAATCGGTTCAGCCGTATTAGCGTGATGAGCGGACAAAGGATTTTGTGCGTTCTCTTTTATATATATAGATTGATCTTACGATTTATAAAATATGGCTGAATTAGACAAAAATGAATATGAATTAAGCCTATTACTCGGAACTCATCAGCACGTGACTTTTATTTGAGTGAGCTGATTGTGGGTTCATTGAATTTATATTTTATATCTATTGATCAATAATTGTGCTATGAAAGTACGACTGTAATGTAGTGAAAAATAGGTAAAATATTATTTTGGGTGATAATTAGTATTAAATTATACATATCCTATCCCGACCTAACCTAACCTTAAAGCCAATTTGCCCTACCTAGTCTAACCAGATTTAACCATATAAAATGTAATCTAACGTAACCTAAATAAAAAATGTATATAAATTTAAGTAAAATAACATATAATTCAAAACCTGATTTCAGAAATATATATATATATATATATACCGGTATATATATATATATATATATATATATATATATATATATATATATATATATATATATATAAATTAAAAAACTACATAGCAGCAAAGAATTTATTTTTATATTTGGGCTACAAGTAGTTCAAATCCGCTACTTTTGAAGCACGACCACGCTACTTTTTAATCTTCATATCTGGCAACACTGCGCGCGGGTTAGTTGGCAAAATGGCACCGAAGTAAGAGAAAGCGCAATGCATGCTGTGGTATCACGAAAGCAAATCGCCCATCAGTAACATAAGTAACGTAAGTGGTCTTTAAAAAAATGTCATACTAACCTATGTAACTGACCAGTATTTACATTATTATTATATCAAACGGATCTTCTGTAATAAATTTTTGTAATCAGGGCAAGACTTTATGCTCACCCTGTATTTTCGAGCACTTCACAACAGCTTACTACATACTTAAATTGTTAATATCTTAGCAGAATGAAAGAGTCTTGGCAAATAAAAATGTGAGTTTGTTTTTTTTTTTTTTTTTTCAATTTAATGACTTCAAAATCGATAACAATTCTTGGATAAAATTCTTCAAACAAATTCTTTTTTTTTTTTCGTAGAATATTATTGCACATATAGTCACAGCAAATAAATATCAATGAAACAAATACAGTTTAATGGATATTTTTATTTAAAGTGATTCTTTGCGGGTGTTTACAAAATTAAGTGTCACAAAGTTTTAGATCTAATCATCATCTTATTTTGATTCTTGTAAGATGCATGCTCAGTGGCCCACAGAAATAGATTAAATTGTGTTTCGATAATATTTGTGTTTAATTATAAGTAACGAAATGTGAATTATGGAATACGAATGGTACGTAGTGTATATTTTTGTATGGGTCAATATTAGAGTAAGTTAGTTATATATGTTATAAAATATGTAAAAAATATCATGCAAAGCTACTATCACAATTTGGATTTGATATGTATTTTGACATTGCACGAGTAGAAAATAACGACTTAGTATTTCATAAACCCTGCATGTAAACACCTAAACAGCAACTTGTAGAGGCGGATTTTCATGCTAGCGTCCGTTGCTTGCGATTTCTATGTGTAGCCAACAGAAAGTTGTGTTAAACGTAGAACGGTACTTAAACAACTTTCTCAATTGGCTATTCAGTTACATCACAAGCGAAGAACGTAATAAGCGCTTGCATGAAATCCGCCTTAAGAAAAGATATGAAATTTATTTTATTTAAAATTTGAAGATTTCATATCTAACGAAAATCAATTACAGCGACGACTATTAAGAAAAATTATGAATTAACTCAGATCAGCTGATACGAGATTGTTCATTACAGAATTCTTCCCCCCTTTCCTTTTCAAAATAATTATATGAAATTTAGTGAACAAAGATTAGCCAAATCGATACACAATCGTATTTCAGTAATTAGCTAGATAGATAAATTCTTTGCATTTTGAAAGTTATTTCGTAAAAATTCGTCAGTGTATTTCCAATTATGAGAAATTATGTTTTTCTATTAGCAATATCAATAGGGTTCTCAAGCGTACACAAAGACAATCTTGGGATATATCTTCTGAATTATAATTTTTGACAAGTTCATAGTAAGTCAGATTGCCATTGCTATAGAGTGATAAATATAAATTTTTATTTTAAGTAAAATTTTGTTCTTTAGCATTTGTAGGGATACACCGAACAGCTGCTAAAATGTAGGTCAAATTTACATAAATTATTAATATTATTATAATTATCGGCATATGTACAGTTTAAGTAATAAATAAGAAGGAAAATGGTGTTTGCTGATGACTCTTCTTATGCAATAGTTCGTAAAGACCATTCATGTCGTTTTAATTATTTGCCTTTTACTAACAGCATGAGTAAATAAAACTTAAGAGCACTCAGGTAGAAGAAATGCTATTTGCAGATTTTAATCCCCTTTCATCCCATGCAGGCGTGTTTATATACTAGGTAAGACCACCAAAATAAGGGTAGTTTACTGGAGGATAGAATAGAATCTTGACAAAACGAGACGAGACTACATAAAGTCACGGTCTGGTCTCGGACGACAAATAGTACTTTCGGTCTCGTCTCGAGTCGAAAACCACCGTCATTTTAAAACATGTAGAAAGAAATGTCTTGTAATTCTGAATTGACTCAATATAGCAAATGTGTCACCTCAAGTTTGAATTAGTTTTAAAGTGAGCCTTAAGTTTTTATATTGTGTTAAGATTACTGGTATCATAATTAAGTAGAAACTTCAATATTTTGTTGAGTTGATTTGAAGTTCAACGTGATCTTAAGCGCTCAGGCTATATGAGGAGGACATAGAGGAAACCAAGGAATGTGGGATCCGAACCACATGAGCTCTCACCGGGACTGAAGCCAGTCCCTCATTCTGAAAGTGTGTACGATAAGTCGACACCCAAGAAGGAAAGCACACACAAGAGCTCATACTGATATTCTACTTTAGGTAGAAAACAATTTGTCATTTAATTGAAATATAAAATCATGTCTATTATTATAATTACCATCTTTTTACTTGTTCTTTAGAGATTATTTTTTGGATCCACTATAAAGTAAACTCAGCATATTTTTATTTGTAGACGCAATAGTACATAGAATTTGCCTATTGTTTCATGTGGGTTTCAATGGAATGTAAGTGTTGAATTTACGCGTTCAGACCATTGTGATCATGCTCTAATTTACAATAAACTGTATGTTCTATAAATCCACTATAATGTAAAATGTTCAGGGACACAAACAAATATTTTCTGATTGTTTATAAAACTTGATCCGTTTATCTACTTTACATGAAAATGATTTCTATTTGATCGAAGGAAGTGAGATCTATTCTAAAGAATAACCACGAGAGGCTAAGACTTTTAAGACTTCAGAGAAAGTTGAAAATTGACTGGAAAACCCAAAACCCTAAATAGTAAATATTTACGTCTTTCAAATATATACTTTAAATTCCACAATTGCAAACAATTGATGCATTTTGTGTATGATAGTATTGTCCCAAATCTTTGTCTTCGAGAACGACAGACTAGACCTCAATTTAGTTTTTATCGCTCTTCTTTCCTCAACCAAATCAGGGAGAAGTATCAAGGTGACTAGAGTTGAATACTGTACTAAATATGTTTCCTTGAGGACAGGAATTTCACAGCTGGATTTCAACTAAGATACTTGAGCAATGCCAACATATTGTTCAATCTAGAATGAAATAGTCAATGAAAAACACTGAAACAAATTATTAGACACTCAGAATGGTCGAGAGAATTTCTAGATACCTCCAAAATAATTGTTAAGTTGTTGATCTTATAACTTTCATTTGCTTTTGGTAGGAAAAACGTCAATCTTAATGTCGATAGTCTCTCTATTCAACATTAACACTATTAAACATTTTCTTGTATTCAATGGTAGACCAAAAGTCCCTTTTAAAGTTCAGTAAGAATTAAAGTAATACAGCAGCAATTTCGGATAAAGCATATGCAATAAAACTATCTTATATTTGCTCATATGTTTCTAAATATATGAGTTATCCTTGATATTATATAACGTGTAACATATTTGAGTGTGTTGTGTATTTTTCTGTGAAGTCATTTTCGCTGTATGCAATACCGCACTGTCGCGCGTTAATAGTATTCTATACGTAGTCATAAAAATGAACTTTAGCTACGGGAATCTAATGGGGCAAAAAAAAAGTTCTAAATATATTAGTTTACAACTCGACACGAGGAATATATTGCTACTCAGAATGTTTAAACACACGAACATCAAAACTTTATAATTAATTCAGATTCCTTGAGTAGAACATTCTATTTCGCCAACATATATTGAGTCTACAGTTTTATTTCTGAAAGTTACGATTAGTTAGTACATTTCTGTTTATTTTTGCTTAATTTTACTTGGGTTAGTTGAGTTTACCTTATTCTAGAATAGCTTTGTTTAGCTTGTATTAAGCTTACATCGGGTAACTTACTTAATGTAGCTGGGCCTTGCATACTTGAGATTACACTAGAATAAATTACATTACGTTATCTAATCAATATTAACCGAAGTTGTGTGCTTAAATACGTTAACCATATTAAACCTAAGCCAATATTGGCTATCTGAAGTGAACCTATGTCTCAGTTACCCAAGCGATTTTACTGTTAGTTTTAGCAAACCTCAGCTAATCTAAAATGAGCTTAAGACAGGCTACACAAAACTAACATAACATCTTAAAATAAGATGTCTTTCTCACGTTAGGCACAACATTCTACTCTGAATGTTTCACTATTAATTATTAACTTATCTTGTAATATTTACATTAACTTCCTTGCATAATTGGTAATAGCTGTTCAGATGGTCTGTGCTAACACATCCTGTAGAGAAGAAGAGTTCTGCAGTCGAATGGTCAGGAAACGAAAATCAAATTATTATTTAGCTGCTTCATGTTCTACTATCCGCAAAGGTACAGTATTTTTCATTCACTCAAAGAGAAATCTTATGACCTTTTACTAGATATTTACAATCACATTATTATTGCATTCAATATTAAAATAAAACCATTATTGTAGTAAGTTGAACTTTCATGATAATGTACGAGAAAAGGCAAAGAATTATCGCCTGGTTAGGGCACAGAATCATCTGTTGACCGAGTATCATGAAGTGATTGGAAGAATCACTTGCATTCAGACAAACAAGCAAAATAACACAACAATTGATGTTTTCATTCTCCTCTGCCCTTGCACTAGACATGTATAGTTAAGAAAATCACTAATGTCCCAGTAAGTTATAATCTATCCTATTTCTATCTTTTCTCCGCTTCTTGTTTAACTTTCATTTCTCATTAGTTAAGCGCGGATCTTTTGTGTATTGTAACTGTTCAAAAACATGACACCATCAATTGCTAGTACCTTCTCACTTTTTATATTTATTGTTATTATCATATCATCTCATTTATATAGAATAACTAAAAGAACACAAACTACACTGCTCCACAAAACTTAAGCAACCTTAACTTAATAAAAGAGATCGTGGTATAAGTGACGTGTGAGGCCCATTCAACACTTGTTAGTGGCATGCACATACACAGAGACACACAGGCAAGGCGAGCACCCACTCTATCGCATAAGCAGCACCATTGCAAGCGCGGTGAACAACTTATGCCATGAGGCGTACACCACAGCAAAGTTTTGTCCGAGGCTCCAAGCAATGAGTTAGTGGTTCTTGTGTAGGGTACATCCCTTGCAATGGCTAGTAGACGACATTTGAGTGACTTTGACCGCGATCGAATAATTGGGCGGTTGGAATTGGGCCGATCGCAAGTGGAAGTGGCACAGGAATTCAACGTGAAAATAAGTGTTGTGTCTAGGCTGTGGAGTCGCTTCCAAAATGAAGGTGAAGTCAGTAGACGTCATGGAGGAGGCCGTCCGAAGAACGCGACGGCCGTCGAGGACAGATTTCTCACAATTTCTGCCAAACTTCAATAATGAAACGTCAAGCTTCATGTTCTCAACTGGCCAATGAGCTGTTTCACGCTCAGGACAACCCGTGAGTCGTGAAACTGTTTGTCGGCGGCTCAATAGAGCAGGACTGTATGCAAGAAGGCCTGTGCTGTGTATGCCATTGAAACTGGAGCACAAACGTGCACGTTACACATGGTGTCAGAAACATGTTGCATGGGGGGAACACCGGGCGCATGTCATGTTCTCTGATGAGTCGAGATTCAGCCTGTCGTCTGATTCTGGTCGGACTTTAGTGTGGAGACAGCCGGGAACACGCTATCATCCAAACTTCATTGCTGAACGGGCGTCCTACTACGGAGGTTCCATTATGGTGTGGGGTGGAATTATGCTGGATGGGAAAACGGACCTCCATATTGTGCAACATGGCACTTTAACAGCACAACGGTACCTGGATGAAATTCTCAGTACACATGTGCGCAATTTACGCGGAGCATTTGGCCCAGACTTCTTGTTCATCGATGATAATGCCCACCCACACCGTGCACATCTTGTGTCCGAGTAATCTGGAGAGCGAAGACATTACGCGTATTGCATGGACTGCATATTCGCCGGACTTGTATCCCATCGAGCATGTGTGGGGTGCTCTTGAGCAGCAAATAGCGCAGCGCAGTCCATCAGCACGCACTCTCCCTAACCTGCAAACAGCTCTCCTCAAGGAGTGGCGCCATCTGCCGCAAGACTTGATTACCACTCTGATTTCCAGCATGAAGGCAAGATGTCGTGCCTGTATAGCTATTCGTGGTGGTCACACTCCATATTGACTACCTATGCCCTCGCACAATCCAGCTGCACCTGTTAAGATATCGTTGTGCTGAACTTTTTGGTCACTCTGTACATTCTAACTCTTTTTGTTCGTCTTCACTTGTGTTGCATTGTGCATCTGGACCGTCTGTTTGTTCATTATACTTGGTGCAGTGATCGTGTTGTTTTATTTTCTGCCACTTTCTTCGAGTTGCTTAAGTTTTGTGGAGCAGTAATAATAAATAAATGTATTGCTAAAACATGTCTTACTTTCACCATACAAAATTTAAATTTGTAATTGAAGTCTTTGGACGAAAGAAAGGTCAAGAATCAACTTGAGCAAAGTTGGAATTGTCAGTAGAAAATTGAGACATCGATTAAAAAAAATAATAAGATTCTCAGTAAGAACCTAACTTTTCTGTTTGAGAGAAGTTTAGTAGAATATCGAGGCATGTACGCCGACCATTCTACAATGATGTAAAATGAGCTGAAACTTTTTAAATTACCCCTATTGCTCAGTTTGCTTGCGAGATTTGTTCCATTGTTCCCCACATGCCTCAATTAACACATTTAATGGGTGTGAAAGGACAATTTACACACCACACTGAGGTGCAAACAATTTCTTAAATTATATACATTTAATTATTGTTATGTATAATTACAAATAATGAAACATCAATAAGCCAGTGATAACACCAATAGATTACAGTAATGAATGGCATCAATATTTCAAATCCCTTTGAAGTGTAGAAAAAAACTTCAACAATATACTATAGCCGATAACATAATGTACCGATAGCTTCTTGTTTGAAGGGATTCATGAAAAGCTTATGTTGTGTTCGCTTAATCGTGTTATCTTTTCAGTTTATCGATATAACCGTACATATTAAGAATGCAGGGATATTTTTTGTATAACAGTTAAACTCATAGTTGTTCAAGGAAATATTATCACCATGAGTTCTCTGCTCAGCGCATAACAATATCACACCAGGGATGGATTAAGTTGTGAAGCATAACTAAAAGTAATTGTTCAAAAATTATTTCACTAATTATTTCGAATGCTTTGTACGCTGTTATTTTCTTGTCACCTGACTACCAACTGTGTAGAAATATAAAAAGCATTGTAGAAATTTTGTATAAAAAGATATGGTTCTTTCACTAATTATCTTGTAATGTAGTCTAGGTTGTTATTTTATTTGCTGCCTGCCAATCATTTGTATAGAAATACTATTATATTATTATATAAAAAAAAAATATGTTCTGCATATCTTTGTTTCCCGAGCTATTCTACCATCAGAGTAGAGATTTCGACTTATTTTCTGATTAAGTCCACATTCTAAATTTAATGATCTACATCTCAAGAACCAAAAAAATGTACAACACAGCATTCAATGGGCCTACTTAGCTAGTCGAGCTATAGTACAATTTAAAATGTGATCAAGTGAAAATCTTTTGTTCCCTGGTTATAGTCCTTCAAAGTAGGGTTTTGCTTAGTAGGATTTTGCTTGAACAAAATTTCTAATTGAGATGGAAGTACTATCACCTCCAAATTTTCGATGGTGGTAGATGGTGTGGCAATCTTTGTTTCTCGAGTATTATCCATCAAGATTATGATTTGGACTTATTATTGTTATTATTATTTTTGGCTAACTAGAAATCCTAGGTTTGAAGTAAAATAACTCTGGAACTAAAACTATGCATATCACAATATTTCTGATGCCTACTGAGCTAGAGAAATGAATTTCTGAACGTGGAAGCACTGGTCCTTTAACTCCCATTCTATCTTATCTTTATTTCGTGTAAGCTACTATAGATGATAAAAATGACACAGTACTATGCCAGCGTGCATTGATCGATAACACAGGAAGATCCATTCACAATAGTCTGTTGCCAGTGTATGGAAACAACACAATAAATCAAAGAAATGCGTGTCGGTAACTTCAGAGATTTCAGTGTGTGGTGAATGTAGCACCCAGGACCAGCTATGTTCAGGTAGACCATCAACCAGAGGCAGTCTTAGCCTTTGCGTAGCTCAGAACAATAGAGCCTCGCGGGGACTTTCGCCTTTTATATGAAAAATAAAAATATCGACAACAGAATAACACTTGACAAAATCTCAACAAGCAAGTATAGAGTTATTCTCGAAATCAGCGGTATATTTGTTTACAAGTCGTAATATTACAGATTTCTGCTAAACACAAGTGTTACATCATATACAATCGATAACTCACTTCCTAACAACTTTTGTTAAATTTTTATTTTGTTTGCCATGAATTGTATAAATTCATTTTGAATATTTTTTTCCTGAGCTACTGATCATTCATCTTATTGTTTGTAATTTGACGTTAAGTTACATCAAATCTATTTCATGAAATAAAAAGAATTTAAAATCAGGCTTTAAGTTTTCTCTATAGCTTCTGAAGCAAAATTGTGTGAAGCTAGAAACTAAGAAAGACTAGTAGTGAACACCCTCTCCAAGAAATACAGCTAACCCTAGCTACCTCTACTAAGCAGGGTGCAATTTATTTTTTTTAAAAAAAGAGAAAGAGATACAGAGAAAATAGTGCACAAAGGTATTCCCAATAATGTTACTCAAGGAACACAAAAAGGCTTACATTGTACAAACCTCTTATTTACTACATAAAGTGTAAAAAAGTGTAAAATAAATAACCCCCTTGATTAGTAACACTTCCATTATAATTTTGTATTAGCTGAATGCTATGGCTAGACTTGGAAACTTTCTCATAGTTAACGAACGAATGCTGATGACATCACAGAACACTTTCTTGATAGATAGAGATCTACAATAATTATTATCAAGAGTAGTGCTGTGACTGGGACCCTTCCAAGCGCGAGCCCGGCTCGCCATATGTAAATGCCATTAGAACCGATGAAACACGTCAATACAGAACTAATCCAAAATTATAAATACGTCACAACGATACAAATCATGGAGTATACAGGTGTGATAAAGGATCTCTGTGAACGCCAATTCACAATCCGCCAATTTGGATACAGAAAAAATGGAGCTCACTGGATTTCACGGCTCTTGACCAGATAGATCGTGCAAATCAGGAAAAACGCATGTATTGATCTTCTACCTATTTGGACGACTGAAGGCTCAGCTTTTTGGGAAGTTTCAAGACGATAACGACTTTTTGTTTTCTAAGAAAATGGTGTTACGACCAACCTCAAGACTTTTACGAACGTGCATTTGTGCCGTTAAAACAAAGGTGGCTGCAGTGCAGGGAAGCAAAAGAAACCTGTTGAGCGATATTTTCAAAGAACCAATGCTTCTACTTACTTTTTTTTTTTTTTTTTTTTTTTGTCTCTAGTGTTTACCATTATCGGGTTACAGTGAACTGTGGGTTATATTTTGACCGATCTATATACATTGTTATAAGCAACGTTCATACAATTTGAATAATTAGACATTAAATAATTACTATTTTTCTACGTAGCTGGATCTATAAAGAAGAAGCCTTGTGAGATAAAATGTGAAACACAATACATGATGTGCAAAAGCAACCAATGTGTTCAACGTAAGTAGATATTTAGTTTCTTGTAGAAAAAATAAATTCTAATCATTTCTAATTGTAATTTGAGTATATTAAAAATGCATGTTCTTCCGTGTTTGTATCTAGTGCTAATATGAAAATATTATTTGATAGAGCTGAATTTACAAAGAAATATAGTAAATTTTCTCTATGAGGCAAACCATCCTCACGATATTATAAACTAACTTATGGCATAAGAAATCCGAGAATTTATCGTCACGTTAACAGAACTTTTCCACTGGATATTATTCTAGGAACTTTGAGTAGTTAGCACAATCAGGTAGATAAGGAAGAACCTTGTAAGATGTGTTAAAAAAAAGAGTGAATTTGTTAATAGCTTAGCTGCAAACGGTGTACTTGGGCTACTGTGTGCACCTAGCTACATATCTTAGTAAATTATCGCCTTTTACTGAGTTACGATCGATGCGTTATTTCTCGCGTAAGTACCGATTGAGCGATGTCGTGCATAAGCCGCTCGTCAGATTAGTGAAAAACCAATAATGAAGGAGTTGGAAGAACAACGCATCTGTGAAAATTTTTGTGCTAACTTGTGGAAAACATTCCAAAAATGGTTAATTAAGCATTCAAGAACATCTGCATAATTCAAACGCAATGTTATGATTGATTTAATCGTTTCAAGGAGAGCAGAAATTCAGTGGTCAGAAACCCAAGTACTGGACGACCTTTCACATCAATAGACAACCAAATTGATTTGTGAAAATCGTCGTTTAACTGTTCTTGAAGTTGTTGAGCACGTCGACAATAAGAGTAGGATTTTGTCATCAAATTCAGACTGAAAACCTTGTAATGCATCTCTTCTTATTTTAAATTATCTGGCAAAATATCGCTCTTCCGTTGTTTCCACGCATACTATTCTCCGAACTTGGCTCCGATAGATTTTTTTTCTATTTTCTAAACACAAAACAGCTTTGAAAGGGCGTCGTTAGAAGCATACTTTGACGAGGATAGTGGTTGAAAGTTTGTATAATGAGCAACAAAGGAAAAACAACAAACGTTCTGTCTCTTTTTGAATACAGTTCGTACAGGTTGCTCGAAGTCACACACAAGTAAATATTTCGTCTCAGTACATAGATGAGAATGAACTCATATAGTGTTTAATTTAAGAAAATATTGCATCGAAACTCATAATTGAATCACAAGAGTTAAGAAAAGGAGTTGCTGGTTTCGGATTTGTTTGTTTATCTAGAAAATTACATATTTTTATTCACAATACAATTAGGTCTACATATGTACTGATATAACTCGCTTCAAAAGTTAATGCATTTGTTTCGCAGAGTGACAGGTGCTATGTATTGTCCTATTTTGGTTTACGTCGATTGAAGGAGGAACGAGTAAATTTTATTGCTTGATCCTACACTATATACCTTTCCTTCCTCAGCACAAAATCGCCTTCCGCAGTATGTACATGATGGTATGATTCAGTCTTAGGTCATATTATCTTTACAGAATTGAGCGGTTTGGAGAAACATAATGGTAGACTATGTCACATTTTCTAACTTGGAGTAAAGTGGGGAAGAAGGTTCAACATTCTCATCCGCTTCAATGTAATGACACATGCCAAACAAACTGCCCCTGTCATCTGCGGTTACATTACCGAAATTAAACTACCTACATACAGTTCTGTGGTTCAACCTCAGCCCATTCCATCGCCGAACCTAGTCAGTTTCACCGGAAGTGTCGTTACCATCGTGATCACTCAATTACCATTTGCGGTATAGGGACACTACTTAATTAGCTTCCACTTTGTTTTCTTGAAAAATTTATGGACATGCAAGAAATGTTATGTAAAATAGTATGTATGGCAATACAGGCAATTCTGTCTACGTTTTTATGTCTGACATCACTTGTCTCTAAGGTAATGAGTTCGTTACCTTCTGCCCCCAGAGATATTTTAGGCGTGTAGTAATTAACTGAAAACTTTCTTGAATGCTACTAATCAGACAAGAATGCTACTAAGCGAATAAATAAGCCAAAAGTGCGTGTTCTATAATTCAGAAATAAACACCGTAAGCGGTGACTTATTTATACATGGTGGCGTCGAATCGACTGACACATCTTAAGTTTGAACATTGCGCAGGTATAAAGCATATTGGTTGGAGGAGTGGAAACCGAAATTGGAAAAAATGTCACGTTATATGGTCAGTTGCAATGGAGCATTAGAGTACAGAACATCGTGTTCCTCAGTTTGTAGTTATTACGAAATTAAGTCTGAGCCGGAAATGCGAAACTTTATGTTGGTCGACATGGTAAAGGACCGTCTTGGAATACCATATTGGCTTAGGTGAATAACTTTGAAGAGACTGGTAGTGTGTTGGATATAAAACATGGAGCTCCAAGAACATTGCGAACTCGTGAGAACGTGGAGAGGCCAACATTAAAGCTTCGTCTACAAAAACGTTGCACTTCTGGCACAGATTTAGTTTCGTAATAACTAAGATGTGCTTCAATGTTCCAGTGTGACTCGCTATATAACGTGTGTCTTTCCTCTTTCGGTTCCCACACCGCTAACCAATATAAATTACTACGCCTACGCAATATTCGTTTAAAATGTGTCATTCAGCTTGGCGCCGCCCCTACCTTGTATTATAAAATTAAGATCCGAGTATCACAACAGGGACAAAATTCAAGAAAAGGAATAATCTCACTAGGTATTCGTTATTTATATTTACCTTAATATACGTATTATATGCATTAATAATGCCAAATTATGTATGTAAAATATTGAAATATTATTACAGCGCCATATGGATTGTGTGCAGACGGTGGAAGTAGTTCATGTGTTGCAAAGCGAAAGTTATGCCATCTTACCGCAACACAACTAAGAGACGCTGCTGCGACAATGAATTATCAGGAAAAATGCTCGGTAAGAATTGTTAACACATCAGTGGCGTAAGTAGAATTTCTTCAAGAGGGTTCAAGCACATAATTTCATTTTTAGAAACATATATACGAGACCACCACTTTGTCAGTATCTTGTTATTTTTAGTGGTAGTGATGGTGAGTGCCTAACAACGTCTCATACGTGAACTGTTACTATATGAATTCGAACTCTCGCCTAGCGGTATGGCAGGACCCAAAGATTTATGATACGAAAGGGGAAGTGCTGTGAACCACATTACAGCAACTCGTCATTTCCAGAAATTTCTTGCAGATTGTAAAAATGAAGATCACCCAAGATCCGGCCGCCCTAGTATAACAGATTCCAAAGTCGTACGGCACACCATTGAGAAAACTCCATCTACTAACACATGATAATTGTCAAACAAATCCTGTATGGCCCAATCCATTGTAGTGCCTCATCTTTACGAACTAGAGGAATCCATCAAGAGCTACCACATTGTGCCACCTCGACTCAGACCCAGAGGAGAGTGATGTTTGCCGACAACTGCTGCACAATCCGCATGATTTGCGTTTGCTGTTTAATTCCTTGCAAAGTCACTAAAAGTTTAAGCTGAAAGTAATTAATTAAACAAATAAAATAAAGTCAAATTAAAGTCAAATAAATTACAATGTCCAGCAATCAATTCTATCTGCTTTAAAAAAAAAAAAAAAAAAAAGTTCATTACCTCAACTAGCTCGGGGTAAGTTCTGCGGTAGCTATTCGTCTTTCTAAGTTTACGAAAAAAAGTTTGTCTAAGATTTGTTCCACAACAGTATTCCAGATATTCGTAGAGAGTATTAATTCTTGAATTAGCTTACTGTGAGATTAATGAATTCGGTTTTTCAGAAGCTTAAATCTGCGTCATATCTCTGCCAAATCTTTTATCTTCAGTCGATGATAATTTCCAAAATGGTTCAAAACTACATACTTTTGACAAGTAACTAACTAGGTTTTCGGTTAGTTTCCAATTATTTTACTGAGAGAATAAACATGTATTACATTTATAAGTGCTCAAGTACACTTTGTCTATCGTATCTGCAGAGAAATTATAATTATTTGCAGCAAATACATCCTTCGACAATTTTGGCTGAGTAAAAGAGAATCTTCTAACACGAAGAGTCAATCTCGTGACCTTTCTAGGCAAAGTGGAGTCTTCGTTATTAAACTTCTAATCCTAGATTCACTTTATACCTCTAACTGCTTCTCCTAGATTCATTTTGTATCTCCGACCTCTTCTCCTAGATTCACCTTATATCTCGGATCTCTTCCCCTAGATTCACCTTATATCTCGGATCTCTTCCCCTAGATTCACCTTGTTTCTCCGACCTCTTCGCCTAGATTTACCTTACATCTCCAACCTCTTCGCCTAGATTCACCTTATATCTACGATCTCTTCTCCTAGATTCAATTTATATCTCGACATCCTCCTAGATTCACCTTATATCTCCGACCTCTTCTCCTAGATGCACCTTATATCTACGAACTCTTCTCCTAGATTCACGTTATATCTCATACTTCTTCTCCTAGATTCACCTTATATCTACATTCCTCTTCTCCTAGATTCATCTTATATCTACGAACTCTTCTCCTAGAATCACCTTAAAACTCCAACCTCTTCTCCTAGATTCACCTTATATCTTATATCTCTTCTTCTAAATTCACCTTATATATCCGACGTAACAATACAAGGTAAACACTTGCACTGATGTTCGATGTTATGTTATCGATGAATTGACATGATTGATGCACTCTTGGCTAGCATTTACCTACTTGAACCAGGTCCGTATGCAGGAATTATTTTGGTAAGGATCCAAACTTTTGGAAGTCTAAATTCAATATGAGGATAAATTATATTAAAATTTGTAAAATCTCCCGTAAAATTATATTAAATTTACAGAAAAGCCTGGATTTTGGGGGAGTCAAGACCATCAGAGCCCACTCCCTGCATACCTTCCTTCTTGATACTATTTCAAATAATATTTTTTCAATTATTTATATATATGGATTGAGTTCGTTATAAAACCTACCTCTTTTTAATACTTTACTCTACCCTTTCTCTCTTTCTTTTTCTAAAAGATTTATCTTTTTCTTTATTAATTATTCCCTATTCTAATAATTCTTTTGTTTTAATGATCTTCGGTTCGACTTCCAGTACAGACGAAACTAACATCCCTGTTCCGGCATAGTTATATACGATCTCTCTTTATAGCTTCAACACAACACATACCGGTACGCGCTTACACAATCTGACAACAGTGAGACACAGAATGTAGCAGTAATATATACTTCATAAAACTCCAACCAATCCTATTTCTTATTACAGAAAGTTCTGATATGTTTTGCTACTCGTAAATTTTCTTTAAAGACTAAAACCTTGTGCTACAAGTAACTCAAATCGTCTCTTAATCTTATCACATTCCTATATTTGATTATTATGAGGTTTAACACTTGTATATATATATATATATATATATATATATATATATATTATTCTTTCAATATCAGGAAAAAACTGATAAGTTAACATGGTACATTAACATGCGTTTGATACAACAAGTCGACGTCGGAAACAATGAACTTAAAAATTATCTTAACTCCAGTCTCCATTCAATTTAATCTTTTCTATTTGTCTTATTGTGAACCAAACGTTTAAGTGCAAGAAATCACAGTGATATAAATTACGGTGAGTAAGTTAATACTTAGGTAGATCTAGTATTAAGCAGTTGAATTTCTTTACCCTTTTTCGAATTTATTTTTTTTTCCGTTGTATTAAATTTTCTTTCTTTCCTTCTCCCTCTGTTCGGTTTTGTGATTCAGGTCTAGGAAGCGAGATAGTTTCGTGGGGAACGACCTAAACTCTGATGGATGACCTTGCAGTGACGATTCGTGCAAAATGTGTTCCGTCTTTCATGTACGAAGGAAGATCAGAAACTAAGGTTACAATGCCGATAATTCTGGAGCTTCGTCTGTTACAGAGAAATGGGCAGTGTGCTTTAATTTTAATACGTGGAGTTCGCAACTTTTCAGTATTTCAGCCCCTACGTGGCTAGATGTATGTAAACACATAGGGCGACTCATTTGGAAAACTGGCCTCCAAAAGCAGTCCGCTCAGTTCTTGCAGTTCTTTGGACGAAACATGTAACCGAGGCTAAAATTCACCGGCACCTGGAAGAGGTATACGGAGAGACTGTACTGTTTCGACAGCATGCCGTAGAATGATGTCGAAAGTTTGAGGCTGGTAAAGAAGAAGTCACCAACGAAGAGCGCTGTAGCCGATCCCCATCCCCCTACAGCCCGGACCTCGCTCCAAAGAACTTTCACCTGTTCCCGCACTTGAAGGAACACCTAGGAGGCCGTCGTTTCGCTTCAGACAAGCAGGTGGAACACATGGTGACAATTGGCGGGAAAAGCAAGGACAGGATTTTTATCAGGAGAGAATCTTCAAACTCACCCCACGATTCGACAAGTTCTTCAACCGATATGGAAAGTGTCGAAAAATAACCTAATGTATATACTATTTCTTGACTGTATTGATTGTATGAAATAATTTATATACTTTTCACTGCAGGCTTTGTAACCCAAGGATGTTATAAAATAGAGGATCTACCCATACGTATCTTCATTATATGAACTCAATGAAGCCAAAAAAAAAAAAAAAAAAAAAAAAAACAATTGAGCATCGTCTGAGATGGCACGTCTGATTGGCTACTCTCGTTTCCGTCATGATTGTTCGCTCGAAACATCACGATCTTAGTGGCGCGGAGTGGGCAGAGTAGGTGTGGCGAAGCTCTGACGTATGACTTCACGATTTTCTGGTATGAGCAGATCCTCTATTTTATAACATCCTTGTTGTAATCTTATTTTCTGGTCATCCCTTGTAATAAAAATGAAATGAAAATTTTAGTTTCAAGTCGAACGTTCATGCCCACGAATAATTAACAAAAATAAATAATTGTGAAAGAATTGGCGTGATGATAATGTGGGAAGAAAAGTGGATAACTTACAAATACGATGTTTTATATCATGAACTCAATTCGCCTTGGATCGAACCAAGAACCGATCATCATGCACCAGAGATGAAGGCTCTACCGCTGAGCCACCACGGCCCCTGGCAGTTTTGTGTAATTTTCAAATTAGTTTTTGCTCCATGATGGGAAAAAATTACAAATTGTGATATTATAATAATGTCTTTTTGCAAATTATTGAAATGATGAAAGTGTCCCTAAATATATTTTATAAATAGATCACAAAATCAAAGAATTAAAAAAAAGAACATACCATAGTTATAAATTCTACAATAAACTACTACTAGCAACGTAAAATTAGAAAAGGGATGTCTCAAGATTAGGCACAGTGGCGTATTTAGGGGGGGCTTCCGGGCTTAAGCCCCACCCCGGAAATCTTACTTCGTATAGTAAAGTAAATGAAATATCTTGCAGAATTTTCACATTTCCAGAGAAACCCCCCCCCCCGAAAGTTAGCAAAGCCCCTCCCGAAACAAAATCGTAAATACGCCACTGATGAGGCATGTATGTACGAATTGATAGATCCTACAGAGAACAGGAAAATATGATGTTTGAAGATAAATTATCATGCGTAGTTTTCGAGAAAATTGAGAAAGAACATAAAAATTAACATTATACGAGAATCCCACCACTTGTAATGCGAAATTGATCCTAAAATACACACATGTCAAGTCTTTCATTACGGCACTTGCAACGTGACAGTACATCGTTAGGATTGATGAGATACGAGTTATTTCTCATCATAACTCGTATAACATAAAATAACCATTTACTCTGGATGGTTAATTTAGTGGAAACCAGATGCTAATATTACAAATAGTTGCTACGTTAGAGCGCTTTATATATCCTTGAGACATCATCATTGTCAGAAACGTAGCTTCGTTTGAACTCCTGGGTCTTAGGTATAAGGAGGTGAAAATAGGAAAATCCAACTATTGAACCCCGTTGCATGTCCCATAATAAATTTTATGTAAAAATAAAAATGGTGTGTCATAGTGGAATACTATGGGGGTCGTGGGGTAGGGAAATCTACATTTAATACACTTAGAGAAACCCATCTTACCTCGTGAAACTAAGCAAGTAAAGTTGGTTAATTAAGTGAAAACCGGATATTAATATTACAAATAGTCACTGAGTTATAGTGTTAAATATATTGTTGTGACGTCATTATTAACCAAGGACAATGCTTCATTTGAAGTTTTGAGTCTTGAGGATACGGAGGTGAAAATTGGAAAATGTAGTTATTGGACCTCACTATACATGGGAAAGAAATTTTAAATAAAACTTAAGGGTTATGATGGTAGGGTACTGTGGTTAGGTTCGAGTCTGGTTAGGTTTGAGTCTAGTTTTAGGTTCGACTTCTGCAGGAAACTCTCGACCTAAAAGGTGTAAAAGCTATAACAGACCAGTCATCTTGAATTGGGTTTTTCCTGGGTTTTCCTCATTCACATCAGACAAATGCTAGGAAAATACCTAATATATAGTTTCCATACCGCTTCCTTCCTTCTCTACTTCTCAGACTAGTATGATCGCCGAGGAATATCATCCCGCATACGTGATGCGCTAAATAAGCCATAGATACCAGTAATACCCAGAAATAATTATACTTCCTAACTTCCTGTAAAAAACACTTATCAAACGCAGTGATTTTTTTTCTTATTTCATTCAAGAAAGCAAGTGAAATTGGTTATTTAAGTGGAGAGATATAGCGTTTTCAGTGACTATTTGTAATATTAGCGTCCGGTTTTCACTAAATCAATAAATTATACTTCCTTTATTACATGAGGTAAGATGGGTTTGTCTGAGAGAATTAAAAGTAGATTACCCGATCCCCACGAGACCCCAGTATCCCACTATCACACTTTAATTTTTGCATAAAATTTATTTTAGGGCATCCAATGAAGACCTATGAATAGATTTTTCAATTTTCACTTTCTTGTGCTGAATCCCCAGGAATCCAAACAATACGCATAATGTCTCAGTAACTATCTCGAATATTCAAATCAAATCTGCAGAATATCCAATTTTACGTACCCTTTCATAAAGTATGAGAATCGTTTCACTGGCTGTATTTATTGTTTCTCCCCCTCACGGCACCCCAGAACCTCACCTTCCATTCTTTAATTTTTACGTGAAATTTATTTTGGGAGGTACAATGAATTCCAATAGTTAGAGTTTTCCATTTTCCCCTCCTTATATCTAATCCTCATGAGTCCAAATGATACAGGCACTGATGACGTCATTATAAAATATATTCCGCTGTATCTCAAGAACTGTTTGCAATATTAAAATCTGACTAAAACTACATTAACCAGCTATACTACCTCTTTTAAATGTGATAAGAAACGTATTCCTGAGCAGGCCGGTAGCCAGCCCCAAAATGTAGGGGGCCCGGCTGAAGTTAGGGGGGGCGATCCAACCATATTATAGTTCATTTGCAAGCCTACCGTGAAAATTTTAGGGGACCAGCACAAGGGCGCCCATGTTGTAGTTTCCAAAGGCGGGCAAGTATAAGCGACGTTTCAAATATAGTTTCAAATTTTGCTGTAACTAATGTAAAAAATCTATTGGGTTTTCGATATTCTGAAGTACAATTTCTTCAAGGGGGCTAGCACCCCACATTGCCCCCTTGATGGGCACCCTTTGGCCAGCAAAAATTTAGGGGCCGGCCCCCAGACCCCCCCCCCCTGGATACGGACCTGCCCCTGAGTGTAATAATTATAGTTTCACTTATCCCACGATATCCTAGAACAGCACTGCGACATACTTCTTTAACGTACATTGAGGTTCAATACTTAAATTTTCCTATTTTCACCTTTTTGTAGCAAGAGCCCAAACCCAACTCAAAGGCCCTCCGGAAGTGCGCGTAACTCAAAGGCGCGTATAATTCTCTACAATCATTTTATTTTAACTTCTAGCCAAATTTTGTAATAAATGCCGAATACTAATATATGTAGTTACCAAAACGGTTGGAAGATGGCATTATATGTCATCTGAAAGAATGGTCCTTAAAAATCTTCTCAATAGATGTCGCGCAATTCTTTGCTCACGCAGAGCGGAGTAAATGGAGCTTATATGAGTAATGCCATAGCACCAATTTGCTTGTTTCACGGAATTATTTCGGATATCTTGATTGGTTGATTGGCTCATAATCGATTTCAGCGTTCTTCATTGGCTATTCCATTCTCCATTGCAGAATGAATTGTCATGTCTCATACAACTTCCATTTATGTGCTTAACACATATGGAGGAAATGCAATAAGGATTCCACGTTGGAAATGTTCAACGTGTGCTCATAAAATTAATATCGAAATAGCATTTTCATGACATTGACAAAAACGTAGTGCACATGACCACAAGTCTGATTTCATGGGCGGGTGCTTGTGCGTTGAATAATTGTTTATCAATATAACTTAATAGCCTCCTTAGGTATACAGCACATCTGCAATATAATATTATACAACAATAAAATAATCCATATTCACAAATGAGAGAGATTTTGTACAGTTATTTCAAATAACTTGGAGTTTTATGCCGTTATTTTGTGTTTCTAATATAGTCAAAAGTTATTTATATAAATTGAGTTTACACGAAACACATAGACAATTGAGTCGTTTTCAGTTTAGCCTCAAATTATTCTAAAATATTAAGAGGTTTGATTATAATCATTACTATTTTAATTTTTCCTCTCTCTCTTTTATGGCCAATATTGCTAAACATATCATCATCAACATCATAGCTATTCTGCCATTATTGGCACGTCACTTGCTGCAACTGTGAAGCTTCAATGTACGGTGGTTCTCAGCTAGTGTCTTCGTCTTGACGAAGCAATTTTCTGTTTTAATACCTTCCTTCAACTAATCTCCGCACCCTCCCTCTCTTTCCTTCCACCATATCCTCTACCACGACTTTCATAATACAGTTCCTAGTCAGTCAATGTTCCAACCAGTTTCTATTCCTCCTTTTAATTACATCTAAAATTCTTCTTTTCTCCCCTACTGGTACTATTTCTAACATCTTCTTATTCGTTTTCCGTTCAACCCAGCTGATTCTCTCCTTTTTCTTCTTCATGCCCACATTTCCCAAAGCCTCCAATCGTTTTCATCGCTTTTGCGTAATGTCTATTTTCTATCCCATAGAGTGCATATTGGAATCAGTAAAACAGAATCTCAATATTTAATTGGAAGTTCGTTTAATACAAAGATTAGCTAATCGTGGTTGAAAAGAAAAAAATCTGACTCCTTTAAAAATAATGTTGCAATTCATGGTATTTCAATAATCCGTGTCGACTTGATTTTCTTTCATGTGCCTCAAGGGGTAGCTTCCTTAGTACTGGCGTCGAAGCTTTTTAATTCTGAGGGGGCGAATGAATCAAAATCAAAATCCTCTTTCCGACAAAAGTTATATATACAAAGTACATAGTATGGTTTCTTTAAATATAATTGACTAAAATCTGGAGGGCGTCAAGGAAGTAATGGTGATCGTAGAAAAAGAAATTGAATTCGAGATTTCAATGGATATATAAGATTCATTGCTCTTATATACCGAAAACCTCTCCAGTCGTTCTTTCGTCCCCGATGTATTTATATTCTCCTATACTCTCCCTTCTACGTCTCCACACCCTATTTTAAACTTAAGTTCTTCATAAGATTCTCTAGTTTATTTTGTTATTTTTTATATATACCTACCGTCAACTATAAGGTTAGTTTACTGAAGGATGAAATTTAAACTATTCACTCGTGTGATTTTCTCGAAAATGGCTCTAACGATTTTGTTTATATTTATTATATCAATATTCGATTAACAATCCTATAATGAGATATTAAGTCATTTCCCTGAGGCGGGGGGAAATCTACGAGAAATATTTATTCTAATGCGTCAGATTTTTTCGAATGATTTTCTCAAAAATAAAAAAGGCGATTTTGTAAATATTTCATAAATTAATATTTCGTTAGTAACTTGATAATATGCCATAACAATTTGACTTTAAAAATTTACGAAAGGATGTTTATTTTTGGGATCAGTTTTTTGGACGATTTTCTGAAAATGATTCAGGTGATTTCGTTCACATTTCATAAATAAGTATTTCATTACTAACTCCGAATTAATTACTTCTTACGAAAATATCCGAATTTGTTTCCTCAAATACGAATCCTGAGATTTTGTTGAGGTCTTAAAAACATGTAACCTTAATATACTAAATAAGTCATTGTTTATTTTTAAAATCCAGAAGGATTTGTTAATTTTTAGGGATGAGTTTCCTTCGGGAGAAGTTTTCCGTGAATACTTTGTTTGTTCGTATTTCACAAGAGAATGTTTCATTAGTAACTGCAATATAATTTGATTTAGTTTAAGGTATTCAAGCGAGAATGTTAAGTGCACTGGCCCCGGCCTTTTATTGTTTTGTTGTAGTCACATTTATTTTTTTAAATCAATCAATTAGGTATCTTTATCTGTTTATCCAATATTCTTTTTTTTTAATATCTATAGATATGTCAAAATCGATCTCTCCGATACTATACAAAAAAATTGAACCTTATCAGGAAAGTTCACATATCTTTTAAAACCTTTATTTGTAAGTACACACAGTTCTACGTACCAATTTTTGATAGCTCGATATTTTTTTCAAGCAATGCTCAATCCTTTTCAAAACCCTCTAAGTTTAATTAATAAATACTTAGAATAACTTCCTATATAATTGTTTTCCTTTTAAACAAGTCTCCAAGTACCCAATCATAGAGTATAACCCTATATGGAGAGAAAAATCGAGCCCATTTAGAAGGAAAATCCGCAGATTCCGGCTACAGGCGTCTTAATCGAGCGCGTTTAGAAGGAAAATTCGTAGATTTCTGCTACAGGCGTCTTAACCGAGTGCATTTAGAAGGAAAATCCGCAGATTCCGGCTACAGGCGTCTTAATCGAGCGCGTTTAGAAGGAAAATTCGTAGATTTCTGCTACAGGCGTCTTAATCGAGTGCATTTAGAAGGAAAATCCGTAGATTCCGGCTACAGGTGTCTCAATCGAGCTCATTTAGAACGAAAATCCGTAGATTCTTGTTAGAGGTGTCTTAACCGAGTGCATTTAGAAGGAAAATCCGCAGATCCCGGCTACAGGCGTCTTAATCGAGCGCATGTAGAAGGAAAATTTGTAGATTTCTGCTACAGGTGTCTTAATCGAGTGCATTTAGAAGGAAAATCCGTAGATTCCGGCTACAGGTGTCTTAATCGAGCTCATTTAGAACGAAAATCCGTAGATTCTTGCTACAGGTGTCTTAACCGAGTGCATTTAGAAGGAAAATCCGTAGATTCCGGCTACAGGTATCTTAACCGAGTGCATTTAGAAGGAAAATCCGTAGATTCCGGCTACAGGTATCTTAACCGAGTGCATTTAGAAGGAAAATCCGTAGATTCTTGCTACAGGCATCTTAATCGAGTGTATTTACAAGGAAAATCCGTAGATTCCAGCTACAGGTGTCTTAATCGAGTGTATTTAGAAGGAAAATCAGTATATTCCAGCTACAGGTGTCTTAATCGAGTGCTTTTAGAAGGAAAATCTGTAGATTCAGGATACAAGTGTCTTAATCGTGCGCATTTAGAGAGAAAATTCATACTTGCGGCTATACATGGGCTTTCCTGAAACCAGCAGATAGCACACATGATTTCCGTCTATTTATGGTTGCACAGATTGATCGTGATTAAGCAACAAACTTGTACTCTTTTCTTATTAAACTTCTTAATAAGAAATATTTAAAAATATTTTTAAAAAATATTTAAAAGTTTTAATATTTAAAAAAGTTTTTATATGGATTTTATCTATTTCAGGGGTGGCCAGAGAAGAGACCGCGGTCTATAAGGCGACCAGCAGTAGTCAACAATGATCTGTTCTTGTAGTATTGAATCCAATGAGCGAGTAATCCCAATGGATTAATCTTGTTTAAAAAAAATAGCCAATATAAAACAAAATTATTCATGTTATACAACTTCAAGTAATATATATATATATATATATATATATATATATATATACAGTTTTAAGTTGAGAATCTCTGTACTGTGCAATCATTTTATATCTATTTTGTATAATGAAACGTTTTAAACTTAAGTAATTTTTATTCATTCATAACATCCTAAGAGTTGTAACAGTCTTTCTTACCTCTAAAAAGAAAAAAAGAAAAGGAAAATCTGACAACTCCGTTCCTTTCTTCAAAGCATTTTGAAAAATTATTGTAAAGTTTTAAATTTTGTTAAACTATTGTCTGAGAGATACGGGATTGATAGCCGGCGAATCTACCATGTAAACTTTTCTGTCTTTTATGGTAGAGCTAAAAGATGACACACTTGAGTTTGGACTTTCCCATCACCTCTTATTATATAAGTTTCCTCTTGAATACAAAATATTACAAATACATACAAGTTCCTCTAATTATTTGGAGGTTTGTTGGTGAAGTTTAAAAGAGCCCAATAACCATACGTGTTAGGGTGTGTTGGATAGATGTCTCTCAATGACCGCGTGTCTTAGAGAATTTGTTAATTAGGTGCCTGTCAATGTCTGAGGTCTTACATGGAACATCCATAAAATTTTGCACGCCGACTTCAACGAAATTTTGCAGGTAGATACTAGACACAAAATAAAGTAACCCATATCTTTTTCGTTTCTGCAAAAAAACGGTTTCAAGGGGCCTAAGCCCGTCCCGAAGTATTTTCAAAAAAGCTCGAAATCTCCAAAAGAACATCAGCAATTTGTAGAAAAAAGATTATGCCCATACTAGATAGAAAATTGAGGAATACGGTTTTTTTCTTTTATGTGAGAAAATGATTGCAGGTGGAGCAACGGCCCCTATTCAAATATCTCCAAAAATAATGACAAAGGCCAAAATCGACAAAAGGACACAAGCATTTCCAAGGAAAATATGCATGCAGATACTAGAATTAAAAGTAAGAACACGTATTTTTTTCGTTTCTGCGGAGAAAACGGTTTGAAGGTTTCTAAGTCCCTCCCGAAGTATTTTCAAAGAAGCTCGAAATCTCCAAAGAAACATGAGCAAGTTGAAGAAACAGGCATATACACATACTAGATAGAAAATTAAGGAATACGTTTTTTGTTTTTTTCTTTATGTGAGGATTTAGTTGCAGGGGAAGCAAAGACCCCTATTCAAATATCTCCAGAAATAATGACAAAGGCCAAAATCGACAAAAGGGTAAAAGCGATTCCAAGGAAACTATGCATGGAAATACTAAACTTAAAAACAAGAAAGTCGTATTTTTTCATTTCTGCGGGGAAAAAAGGTTTGAAGGTTTCTAAGCCCCTAACGAAATATTTTCAAAAAGATCGAAATCAGCAAAGAAACATGAGCAATTTGCAGAAAAAGTCGTATACACATACTAGATTTAAAAATTAAGGAATACGGATTTGTTCTTTTATATGAGAAAATGGTTGCAGAAGAAGCAACGGTGCCTATTCAAATATCTCCAAAAATAATGATAAAGGCCAAAATCGACAGAAGGGCACAAGCGATTTCGAAGAAACTACGCATGCAGATACTAGGCTTAAAAGTAAGGAATATGTATTTTTCGTTTCTGCGGAAAAACTGTTTGAAGGGGATTAAGCCAATTCAGAAATATTTCCAAAACAGTTCTAAATCTCCAAAACAGCACAAACAATTTGCAGAAATTTCCAGCATATATTTCATATATCCAACTTTTATTTCTGGGGCCCGTATATCTTTGTATTACAACCCAATGTGTATGTCCCACTCTTGAAGAAATTACCCTTAAAAGAAACAACTTTTGAAACGACATACGAATATCTTACGTTTCACAAACAGGAAGCTATTAAAGTGTCATTTACTCAACAAAAACTACGAGAGATGTGTATTGTGAAGAATCGTTTCAAAGGATGAGTGCATATAATTGGGCAGCAGAAGATATCAAATTGTAATATGAAATATGTCTAATGTTATCTTGAAGTAGCAAGCCTACGAGGTCGTCATGCTCATCGCTGCATATGATAAGTTCGAGCGATAGTAACTTTATCTATGTGTGCAAAACATATGACCTATAATTGACAAGGCAATGTGCAGTTATACTTTTCTGGCCCTTTCTTGTGCAACAATTTGCTTACTTGTGATAATGATACATGAATGCCACAAAAGAACACTTCAAGATAATGAGCCTCACGTGCAAATGAGATATCAATATCTACCATGTGTACACAATATATAATCAAGAAGTTAAGTACATTGCATCACACATTCATATGTGTATGATATAAATTCGTTGTTCTGTCAGTGTGTTAAAGAAGAGAAATCTACCATGAATCCCGCTAACATTCTGCATTTATTGTTTGTTGCTTTTGAAGTAATACATCGACCATAGTCACCAATAACAGCACAGGAAAGCGATACAGCACGCATATCGCAATGCTTACTGGAATACTGGATGGACGATATCGTTACGTTGGACACAGAAGAAACCTTAACATTAAAATTTGCCAAGGATGACAAAGAAGAGGATACCATCCAATATTCTCCTGTGGATGACGACGTAGAAGAGTGCGATGGCAGCACAACCGTACATGGTCAAGCAGACATCACCTTTGCGTACAAACAAAAGCCTGTCAACTATTGGAGAAGTGGTACTAAGAGACCGCTATCTCTTCGATCCGTACAAGCAAAATTTAGAAAGGTAACCTCAAGGCAGCAGCTAGAACGCTGGGAAAAGCAAGTCATTGGTGGAGAAACTACAAGCAAAATTTAGAAAAGTAACCTCAAGGCAGCAGCTAGAACGCTGGGAAAAGCAAGAAGCAAGTCATTGGTGGAGGAACACGGAAGGATAAGATATCGCAGGTATCTCAATACGTTCTTCGGCAATTTCAAGACGCTCGTGAGGTACACTTTCCATTACACGATGGTAATCTACGATGATAAGCTCTGCAGGCCGGCAATAGATTTCACCTTCCATCATTTAAGGCATCAAATACTTGGCTGTGGGAGTTTAAAACAACACACAAAACCTTATCGCGAAAGGTGACGAAATTTATATCTACGACACACATCTGCAGATAAAGAGGACATATTGAGAACCGTAAATACCTTTGTGGACAGTCTAAAGCACCATATTATCCAATTCGGCCCAGGTAATGTGTACAACTCCGATTAAAGTGGTTTCCAACTAGAAATGCATGGCGGTCGAACCTTGGATGCTCAGGGAATGAAGAAAGTGGAAACAGTTGTCCAATCCGCGACTGCGACAACACACAGTTATACAATACAACCGACCATCTCTGCCGATGGTGCTTTGCTGATACCATTACTCATTGTTCTGAAGGAGCCAACTTTTAAATTCAGCCCACGCGTTCACAACACTGTTTCGCCCCCGTAACGTATATCTTGCCGCCTCAAAATCAAGATAACTTACAAAGGAACTTTACCGTCGTTGATTACAGCACGTGTATTTTTCTACAACACAGCGTCAAACAGTTCTTCTATTAGACGTTTGGAGTGGACATTGTGAATATACTTTACGCACCATTGAACCGGAAGAAAAAATACTATGCTACTTACAATACCTCAAGGTTTAACTTGGAAGCTGAAACCACTAGATGTGTTCTTTTTTCGCTTGTGGAAGACATTTGTGCCCCGCTTTTCGGAGACTGTTATCTTACAACAGTTTGATATTAATTTGCAACTACGGGATAACATAATCAAACTACAATCTCTGACACATAATCAATTCTCCTCTCCAAGATACAAAGATGTCATCAAATACGCGTGGCATCACATTGGCTATACAACTGACAAGCCAGCACAATTTCAGACCCCAGCAGAGTTCTTCTTTGGCACGAATCACATCACGACATGTGACATTTGTGGACAGGTAACTGTGATTCGTTGTGGTGGGTGTAAGAGATCACTCCGTTTACATTTCTTTGTGGAATATCATTATTGTGACACATTTGTTGCGTAAGATATTGTGCTTAAGAAACTGTTGGTCTGTGTTATAAAGAGGTGGATAGTACTTGCAATATGTATTTTTTCATTGCACGTCTAAAATATGCATTCATACTTTCATCCGAATTGTTTGTGATCATTTGTGGATTGTGACCTTTCTAAACTATTTGGATTAATTTGGTGGGGATGTGGCTTCCCTTGTAACAGTTGTTCCGCGGGAAATACATATATTTTACTATTATATCTAGTATGTATCTCGAAATACACAAAAACGAAAAATACGTATTTCCCACTTCCACGTCTAGTATCTGCATGCATAGTTTCCTCTAAATCGCTTGTGACCTTTTGTCGATTTTGGCCTTTGTCATTATTTTTGGAAATATTTCAATGAGGGCCGTTGCTCCTCCTGCAACCGTTTTCTCACACAAAAGAAAAACTCATGTTTCGTAAGTTTCTATCTAGAATGTGTATACGCCTTTTTCTGCAAAATTGCACATGTTCTTTTGAAGATTTCAAGCTTTTTTAAAAAACAATTCGGGAAGGGCTTAGGCCACTTGAAACCGTTTTTCCGCAGAAACGAAAAATACGGATCACTTTATTTTGTATCTAGTATCTACTTGCAAGATTTCGTTGAAATCGTCGTGCTACACTTTACGGATGTTCCATGTTAGAGAAGAAGTAAAGCAGCTCAATGACTATGACCATGCGTCTTAGAGCGTGTAAAAAAGGTACATCTCAATGACCATACGTCATAGAGAGGGGGTTAAGGTGCTCTCAATGACCAGGCATCTTAGATAGTTAGTGGTTTGATCAATCGGGCGAAATTGTCTTCTACGTTGTCCAGCCTTTATTTACGCTGAAATGTTGCTGACTGCTTTCATCTGCGTCACTTGCCGATTGTTAGCGATGGTGACAACATCTTCTTGGTGGTTGTCGTCTGAAGAGGGTTTCCATTAAGCAAGTGTGGAAACGCATGGTTACATCTAACACGTGGTGTCAAAACACGTGGAACCTTACAGTATTATTCACAGAAAAGTTTATTGTTGGATTATAAAAGTTAGAAGGAACACATTGTTCTGTACGTCCATATGGTGAATCTGAATATGCATAGTTATTGGCTGCGGAGAAGAGTGGAGGAAGAGATGAAGTAGGAAGAAGTATCTAAATTCTTTTAACCTGCGACACTTCATGACAATTAGTAATTTTACCTTAAAGTGAAGGTTTCTTTTTCTTTTCTTTTTTGTGCATCAATTTACCAGCAAAAGTTTATTTCAGTGCTCCACAGGATTACCAACTGTCATCTGCTGATATAAATGTTAAGTGTAGGTTGGATTGCATCTGTCCAGGCGTTTGTGATAGCAGTAAAAATACGGACTTAATGGAATTATAGCACTCAGGGGAGCTATTTTTGCTGCTGGCTGTACAATTATAAGTTTGGGTTCGGGCAATTGTAATCTATCAAGTCCAACTTAATTACAAAATTAATTAATGTATGTTTAGCTTAATTCACGTAAACAAGAGGGTCAAACAAAAGACATTCGGTCTGGTTAATAAACAGAGTACCGAGCAATGGACAGTAAACACCCAACTGTCCAGTTGAAAAACGGACAGTTGCAAAACTAGCTTCTGTCCTTCGTTCTTCGGCCTTCATTTGATACTCACTAATGGCTGTTTGTCAACTCGGTGGTTTTTCCAGCTTGTTAGGATTTATCAATCTACACACCTTTACCTTTAATGCTATTAGTTTGTTGTATCTTCGTATTTTGCTTCCAACCCCTTGGTAAATAACCTCTCGTGAGTGCTAGGATTTGGGAACTAATAATCCGAACTCCTTTCCTTGAAATTCTTTTAAAAGTACGGTCTAAATTTCATTTATACATATTTGTGGGCATTTCCAGCATCTATGTTCTCAAGTCCGTCACATATGAGGGATAACGTCCCTCGGAAGGCACGCTATCAGGGAAGGGAAAAGGAAGAAAGTGATGGTGAAGGGAAAAAGTGGCCTAGAACCGGTCTTAGGTACCATCCCGGCATTTTCCCGGTGTGAATGAGGGAAAACCAGGAAAAACTTCACTCAGGGTGGCTGGCTTGAAAAATCTGTTACACTTTTCCGACCGAGTGTCGCCACCGGGAATGCGACTACGCTACGTGAGGCCAAAAGTTGAGCCTAGAGACTTGGGAGCTAGATCGAAGTGTATGCTCAGGGGGTTGGGTACTACGAGATTTACATGGGAGATCCCAAAACTACCTCTCAGTTTTTGTTTCAGTTTCATGAAAAATAACAACGATCAACACTGTGGAATAGCAGTATCAAAAAGCACAAAAAAAAGCAATGTAAAAAAGAATTGAAAGCAGGCATAAATGAAGAAGGCATCACAATATTTTGACGGAAGTTAGATAAACATGAAACATGTGCAATCATCGCTTTTTTAAAAAAAAAATCTCATTTATTACGATCACGCAGTGGGAGTTGTAAGATTGTATGTTATTTTGTGTGTACATTCGTTATGTAACACGATAACTCTGGAACGAAAGTTAATTTTTGAATTGTGCATTTGCAATAGACAGAAAACTAAAGCAATTGTCTCGACCAAATTCGGTAATGAAGTCAGTCTGTTAACATCTTGACGTGTAACGTTTATTTTAACAGTGGATATCCTTTTTCCCATTAAAATCTGCAAGTCCCCTAGCTAATCTTTTAAAATCTATGCAACCTGTACAGTACCAAAGAAATGTTGGTTGCCTATAGTAAAAGGATATGGAATTCCCATTATTGTCTTAGCATTTGTTTTTCTTTTTGTTCTTCTTTTTAACGACGAATATGGGGAACAGTAGCACTGTTACTTCTTCAACGTCCGTAACGCTACTAGCCAAAGTCGTGCCACGTGTAGTCGCCTATATCTCGTTGTGTTACACAAGACTACCCCCCTTTCGCAATTTCTACACCAAGCGGTAGCTTTGGGAACTTATTAATAGACAACGAATTTTTGTGCACTTAAAAAACATGAAATTACATTCAACTATGCTGTTAAATGTGTTAAAATATACACCTAATATAAATATACACTAACAATGCAATAAAAGAGAACATTTTCAAACACGCGGTAAAGTTGTGATAAAGTTTTGTAAGTGAAATATAACATCGAAAGTGTTCTTTACGTTTCAGGGGCTTCTCTTCAGATTTTTTTTATGACACTATAGTTTATATACTTCTAACTTTTTTATAACACAAACCAATTATGAGAGTAAAATAAACACATTGATATGAGAGTGCTATGTGCATTTACTTTAAACGAAATAAACGAGGCTCACTTTTCTACAGATTTCCACTGTACAACAACGAAACGTTTTAAGAATTTAATCCTTCGTGTTATTTGCCTTACAACATATCACAAGAATAAATGAATAAATGAATCACAAGAATAAATAATAGAAGAATAAAGCTTCTCTTTATTTTTTTGGTATCAATTTGTGACATTTGTAGCCAGAAAGTGGCCTATTAACATTACTAGATGTTGCTAGACAATATTTATAGAAAGAAATAACTAAGTTGAAATTTAACTATTGAAGATATTTTCACTTGTTTTCTAGTCAGACTTTCTGGCAATAACATCTGTCAATGTCTTTTCCATAGAGCGCCCGAATTTACCAAATGTTGGCTGGAGCTCGTGTTGAACTTCATCAACTAAAGCCAAGCATTCACTGAGCAGCATTCCTCGCGTCTCCTGTTTCTGATTTGATGTCGACAGAATATTACAATGTCTTTCTCATTATGAGATTTCTCTTAACGGGACAATTGTAAGCGTCTTTGCTCTGCTGATCTGTTGCTAACATTATTACCGCCCCCCCCCCCACAAATTAGACATTCACCCATCCTCCCATGCAAAAAGTCTTTCTGTTGCATAGACATGTAAATTCATTGAAAATAAAAAACTAAAATTGGATTTGTTCCATGCTATAAGCATTCATCAGAAATAAAAACTTATAGAATATGCTGAATTTGTCCTTAATTACTACTATATGCTTTAACCTTAGAAATATGCATTTATGTCCATTATAAAACTTCAAATTCGAGCTGAGTTATTGTTGTTAGAAATCAGTACCAAGTTTAACAGAGATGCATACAAGTAAACAAAATGAATTTGTAAATTATGTAAATATGCATGCATGTAAATATGTTAAGTTATGTAAATGTGCATTTGCATAAAAATCTGATGTTTACTTTTTAATAACAACCCTCACAATATTGTGTTTGCACAGAATAGAATCCAATACCGAGTTTCCCTCTCTATCGCAGTAAATCTTTTGGTTTGTTAAGGGAAAACAAATACAGTGGGTACAGCTAGTTACATTAAAAGTTTGAGCCATAAACACTTTTTAGTTATTTATATCTCTACATTAGTTGTATCCAACTGGACCCTCTTAACCTATAGAGTTAGTCGGTTGATAATTAAAAGGCAATGGGTGCAAGATTATAGCTATTAAAATGCAAGAAAGGTAGATAAAGTCCAAAATATTGAGTCAATCTCACCAATGGATAGACAGAGCTGATTTTCATTTCTTGACGAAATGAATTTTTCGAAGAACGAAAGAAAACTTTACACACTATCGTATGTACTTTTTTATTTCATCGTCTGGCCATAGAAACAGGTCAATGTCAGTTTTTGGCTACTGTCGTTGCTTGTAAGTTAAAATTCGTTTCATGTGTTACAGTGTTTCCAACGTTATCTTTATGTATATAATGTTAGTGCATGCTATTGAATTATTAAAAAAATCTTACACCAACTTGTTAACACTAATATGAGAAGACTATAAGTGTGACAATTTTAATTTGTGTGTAAGTTGAATGGCGGTATTTGTTATGCCATTTGATTTCTAAGTATCTTCAACAGGCTGATATAGTGACAATTATATGTTTCTTTTCTTCCTAATTCAATTATTGTTACTCTGACGGTGAGATAGTTTATGATTATGATCATGTTTATCACTCGATAAAGAGTGATTGTTTTGATCATGAATGCCATAATACACCATAAGCAAAATGCCACGCCTCAAAAATTTAATAGTAACACAAGATCTTAAAACGTTTTTGGATATCTCCAAAGACACTTTTACTTACATGGAAATAGGGACGTATTTCTTGATAAAAATGAGAGACGTCATTGTAAGTCAGCCGGCATATTTATCAAAATAAGCATATATATATATATATATATATATATATATATATATATATATATATATATATATATATATATATATATATATATATGTCTGTTTATTTTGTCTGTATTAGATATATGTCTGTTAATTTTGATAAATTTGCCGGCTGACTGACAGTGACGTATTCCATTTTTTTTATCTAGAGATACATCGCTATTTCGATCTAAGTAAAAGCTTCTTTTGAGATACTAAAAACCTTAAGTTTTGGGGGTCAAAATAAGTAGAAGAAAGAAGAGAAGGAGAACAAGAAAGACTTAAGTAACAGGGAAGCAGAAATGATCACTTTAGACACAAGAATTACCAAAAAAAAAAAAAAAATGATGGGTTAAAAGTGAACAGATATACGTATAATCTTAAAATAAACCCAAATTAAGTGATATTTTGCCCATCGAATGTATTTTTATTGAATTATTTGATGAGTGTGAACTGCAAATCCTTCAAAATTAATTCCTCGCAGGAAAGCTTAGTTTAAAGAAGAAGATAATTCGTTTTATTTACCTTAGGATAGGAGTAACTAAAACAGAATTTATGACAAAAAAAGTTTATTTCGTGGGTTCTTGAATAAAGGGTTGAAAAAAACTTATAAAATGCTTTGTGCGGAGTATTGTATTGTATGTGGCAGAAGCATGGACATTAGCTACGCAAAAGTGATGGGAAAAAGACTACACGCTTCTGTATGGAGAAGAATGGAAAGAATTAGATTGATTGAACGAGAAACGGATAAGAGGGCGTTAGAAAAGACAAGGGGAGGCATTTTTAGAATAATTTTAAATGTTGTTGAAAAGAAGAAAAGAAACTGATTAGGTTACTGGCTGAGAAGGAACTACATCATGAGGGACGTGTTAAAGGGCATGGTAACAATGTCACCGTCGCATTTGCTCAAGAACAAATGTGATGGTGTAGGTAGCCACGGTAACGAATGCGTCGCATGGTGTCAGTAAAGGGGTTTCAAAAACAAAGAAACGGCAAAGTGTTAGTTTGTAACGTATATTAAAATTGAATAGCTACAAAGGATGACCTCGTACAAATTGTACAGATAGGTACAATTTGAATGGTATGGTTATTTTGCTGTTACTTATCTTAGTCCTACAGCTACACAGACTAACTCGCGATGGTCAAATATAACATCTTCAGCCACAATGATATCATATAATGGCATAATGTCTACAATTGAACACATCATTCAATAACTCAATAATACCTATTAGAAGTTACACTCGATGCATTGTATCCACTGGAAAAGTAGTATGATCCCATAAGTCTTTCCTTTCTTTATTTCTTCCGTGTGATGGTTGAGAGACAGAGAGAGATTCCGCACTCTGTTCCTTGTTTAAATACCTTCTTGTGTTCCCTGTTACCATCTGCCGGAATGGGTGCACTGAAATTGCGTAAACTTTCACTCCCTTATCTGTTGACACTGAGAAAGCCGTAATGAGCAGGCAACAACACTGGAAATTGCGCCAAAAAAAATGTTGTGCAACGTTGCCATCATTATCATAAGCATTTCTGTATCATGTCTATCTGTAAGATCACCTGTAAGATTGAAACTGTAATAAAATAGTTATTCGAAGCAAATAGTTATTGGAAAACTGTAAAGAAGACAAAGTTATATAAAATAAACAAAACAATAATAAATCTGTAAATTTCATATAAATATCGTGAACAGGCGTTCGACCAATCAGAGATAAGGATTTGTGTACATTTTCCAGTTTTGGCCAATCACAAACAAGCATTTGTTTACATATTTCAAGTGTGTCCACCACGTATCTTAGTAACTGTCTTTTTACACCTTTCCATAAATGATCATTACATTTGCATTTGCATCTTAGTTACTGTTCTTATGTACTGTAAGAGAGATTTATATATATTATTATCGTATAAATTGTTACAAAAATGAGTGATCAGTGTGCTGGTTGCGGATATAATAAGGCAATATTATAACAAGCCAATGAGAAAAGAAAATCACAACGAGCCAATCAGGATCGAAATATCAGAATGCTTTGTAAATGTCAGAATGCAATACAGCTATATCTCACAAAGGAATGGCGTTTATACATTTTATTTCGGATGTAAAATTTCACACAATTTCCTGGATCCTGTTATTGGCAAATGTCGCGGTGGAAATTTGCGCAATTTCAGGACTTTGTGCTCCTCGTTATTAAGTCATAAATTACAGAGATTATCAACGATCTAATCCTTAGAAAAATTTTCACAATGTCGTTACACTGGCGGAATATCTGATAGAAACTTCCAAAGATATTGCAGAAGGGGTAGTTGATGTGGTGGCGCTGGCTACCACAGCATAGGAAAGAGGAAAGGGTCGTATGAGGCTATAGTTGATGGACAGTATCAAAATTGAAAAATTGTACGTGAAGACAAAGAAGTTAACTGAAATCCGTGCAGCATGGAAGTCGCAACCTGCCAATAATGGCAATACCTTTGATAACGATGACCTGAGTGCGATGACAAGAATGACATGCTAAGCCACCGTTTCTGAGGATTCATTTATTGGTATCTATAAAAGAGATTAATAATAACGTTTGAATGTTTTTTTTATTTATTTATTTATGTCAAATAGTTTTGGTGTAACACAGAAAAAAGTTTGCCATTGTTCTATGTATTGGATCACCAGTCTATTGGCTTCCAAATATCCTTCCCGGAAGGAATTTTCTGTGTACTGTACTGCCTGTATCGGAGATTTATTTTCAATCTGTAGAATGTATTTGCTGTGTTAAGTACCAAAAATAATGAAGAGATTGCTAAAACGTTAGAGTAAAACCAAACATCCACATCTGTATTGCAAAATGTCCATAAAAACGTGGATTTTTCTCCCGTAACAATGCCTATATTTTCACGAGAACGAAGAATAAACTGTCCGAATTATGATGGCGATTGTTATTGATAGGTATATGTTAAGAAGAGTTTTACTGAATATAATTTGTCACATGCTGATGTGTCGTCTTTCTTCTCCCTACACATATTATACATTTTTTCGCCTTTTCTCTTTTCACTGTTCGTTTAAAAGTTCTTACTGAATTGAGAACAAGTTCTCTCCACTTCAAAATAACAGTTTGTAGGATTATTATTATTATTATTATTATTATTATTATTATTATTATTATTATTATTATTATTATTATTATTATTATTATTATTATTATTTACTTTTTTGCATTTAGTTATAATTCTTTGCGGGGTTAGAAACACTGTATGAATTCCATTCATTGCTGAGCGAAGCAACGCAAGATCTGATCTGAAGTCAAGATCTCCTTTCTTCTTCTTCTTCCTTTTTTCTACTCTCTGTTTTCGTTGCTTGGGTCCGTGCACTGATCATCTGATGTCTGTCGCCAAGGTGACTGACGTTTAAAAACAAAGCCAGCTTTTCACTCTGCGTTCTCTTCTGAATATACTACAAACATTTTTTAGCCAAGTTTTGCTTTTGCATTGTAGATTATATACATGTAACTTCTGCTTTAAAACATATTATTATTAAATATTCTGCCATTCGGCAGGATATGGGGTTAATGAGTTTTATTAGTATTATTACTATTGTAGATTTGGGCCTGGAAATGCTTCTTCCACGTTTCTCGATCTTCCTCTTCCTCTTTAAACTCCCAATATTTTCTTCTATCTTTCAAATCATTGATCTGTTGTGTTCTTCTTCTTCCTGTTCTTCGCTTTCCTTCTATGGCAGTATACCGAAGACAATTAACTCGCGAGATGTGTTCAATCCAATTGACCTTTCTATGGAGGATGGTGGTTAGAAGTGTCCTCTTCTCTCCTCTCTGTTTTAAAACATCTTCGTTGGTTGCTCTCTCTGTCAATTTTATCTTCTCCATATTCGTCCAGCATCACATTTCGAAGCTGTCTAAATATTTCTTCTCTAACTTCCGTGATGTTCAAGTCTCTGAACCATACAGTCCAACTCTCCATATAGATATAGCACTTTGACCAACTTCTTCGTAAGTCCAATATTAATCCTGTTAGTTAAGTGTGATCTTGTCTTGTTAAATGCTTCTTTGGCTATGGCTATATACAACGTAGGTAGGACATGTATACAATGTAGGTAGGGAAAACATCCGAAGATCAGATGTATGCCACTCCATGGACATCATTGAACTCACTAAGACTATATGAATGAGAGCAAATCGTGATGCGTGGTTCTCGAGAAAATTGAAAAAATAATATTTTTGGGGGTATAAACCTAAAAAATGGACACTGTACAACAACAACGCCATCTATTGAGATGATACTGAAGTATATCGCAATCAAGCTGTTCTTTGTGACAGTTGCAAGAAGATATTACATAGTATAGTTAAAGAGATGTAGCCCACAATTGTCAATAACTTTTAAACTTTAACTTCTGCTTAAGTAAATATTGTCCAAAGTTGAAAATATTTTAGGTTGATAGAACTACAAGCTGAACAAAATTACAAACTTGAAGGTAAAATCTGATTAGAGATGAGTGGGTTACTGGGTCAAGTGGGTCAAGATCTGTGAGTGGGTCAGTGCATTAGCATCTTCTAAACATTGGTGAATTTGTCTAAGTTTTATTTAAAAGGTCACCATGTTCCTTTCTTTTTGATTTGTTTCTATTTATGTTTGAGATCAGTATATCTAAGTGAAAAAAAAGGCACTTTTGAATATTGATATTTGTAATTGAAATTTTTATTTATTGATTTTCGAGACACAGCGCGTGCGTTTTTTAGAGGAGCTGATTACTGGCAAAAATATATTCTTGAATTGCCTCTAATATATGAACTATTATATGAAAAATAAATGTAACTATGTGTGCATGATCATCATGGCCAAATGCAAAAATCAAATGAAAGTACTTTTGGTATACAGTTAGGTCCCAATCCCAACGGGGATGTCATCATATTACTTTCATTATAATATAAATCCTAAGGGAGTTGGCGATCCAAAGTTTTGCGAACAATCGAGTACCATGTATATCGTAAAGGTCAAATCCACGGGTATTGTAACAGAGCGGTGCTTAAGCGATTGACAGTAGAAATTTAAACTCCGATTAGTGATAATTGCCTTCTTTTATTACAACCGTAAACTCTTTAGACAGTTAAGAATAGGGCGTGGATCATAGGTCAGAGTTGATGGCGATGAGTTTTGGTGTATGCTGGGTCGGAGTGGGTTATGATGGTTGGTGGGTTACAGTGGGTCATTGTAGATCAGAGTGGGTAACGATGGACGGTGGGTGGGTCATGATTGGTCAGAATGAGTTCGGTGGGTCATGGTAGGTCGTAAATCAGAGTGGGTCAGGATGGATAGTGGGTCTAGTGGGTCGTGAGTCACGGTAGGTGGTGGGCCAGTGGATCATTGGTCAAGTTTTCGTTGACACACATCGTCTCTGAATCTGATCCGTACTTCTTGAGAATATGGAGAAATTTTATCAAGCTAAAATTCCTAATAATAACTGACACGTTTTTAGTCTGCTGGAGGTGATTGTTTACTTGGCAGTAAAAATAAAAATATTGTTAACTAGCAGATTAGGGGTCCATATCTATTGGTATTTATCTTTTTCTAATACTGGTATACGTACTTCTAACAGTGACCCGCATACTACTTGGTATAAACAATAAAATTTCTCAGCTAACTATATCGTATTTTTTTAAATAATTAATACAATTTAATTCAAAAGAGGTGTTGTTAGCCCATTGTTGAATTTCAAGTTAGCAAACCCAGTCCGTTATTTGAGTGCTCTGACTAAATTACTATTACAGAGTAACCCCCCCCCCCCAAAAAAAAAAGTTCTTGCTGTTCTAGAGCAGTAAAAACAAAGAGCAATACAGTGGACGGCATGTGCATTTAACACGTTTCACATCATTTCTCGAAACATTTGCAATACTAATCTGCTTTTACCATCACCTTTCTCTTTATTTTCATTGTTGCTTCCAATGATGGTATCCAATTTAGGTCATTCGATTTACAAAAATATAATTTTCTTTTGGGCCGGTAACAGTGTTCAACCGGGGATGTTTGTCCATACACGGGCGGGTATCTTCCTTTCTCTAGTTTCTTTGTGCAAAGTTTCGTTTCTCTGTCTCTTTAGGTTTCCCCGTTATGATGGTTGAATATTCTAAATTATATTATAAATAATATAATTATAAATTATATTATTTCATGACTTTGTCGTCAAGTCGGTACGGGTTAATGTTCTCATATGGAGCTGCTATTTCACTAATGTGTGTTTACGGTCACATAGAATACATTTCAGAAGGATGTGCGTGTTGTAACACAAAATTATCTTATATAAGCGACACCCATATATATATATATATATATATATATATATATATATATATATATATATATATATATATATATATATATATATATATATATATATATTGGTCTAGGAATTAATTCGTGTGGTTGGTACGCACACATTGAAGCTGTAGTACAAACACAAAATACATAAATACCTTAAGAAAAATATTGTCCATCGCTAGCCACCACATTCGCCCATCTGTCAGGCAATGTACGGATTCCGTGGCGAAAGAAGTCCTCATCCTTGGAAGCGATCCAGTCAGAGACCCATGTTTCGATATCTTCTGAAGAACTAAACCGCTGTCCAATCAAATCGTTGTTCATGCAATCGAACAAGTAGTAGTCCGAAGGAGCAACGTCTGGTGAATACGGCGGGTGGGGTAAAACTTCCCATCCGACATTTTCTAAATAGGTTTTGACCGGTTTTGCGACATGTGGGCGAGCGTTATCATGTTGAACAATAAGTTTATCATGTCTGTTCTCCCATTCTGGTCGTGTTCTGGCCAGAGCTTGCTTCAAACGCATTAATTGTCGTCGATAACGTTCTCCATTCATAGTTTCACCCGGTTGCAGCAGCTCATAGTACACCACACCTTTCATATCCCACCATATGCACAGCATAACCTTTGCACAGTGAATATCTCGTTTTGGTTGTGATGGATCTGGTTCACCTGGTTTCACCCAGGCCTTTTTTCGTTTAGGGTTCTCGTAATGGATCCACTTCTCATCACCCGTAATAATTCGATGCAGAAACCCCTTTCTGCTCTGTCGTTGAAGCAGCAATTCGCAAATGGTTTTTCGTCTTTCAACGTCTCTGTCTTTCAATTCATGTGGAACCCAATGTGACATCTTTTGAATCATTCCCATGGCTTTCAAGCGTTTGGAGACTGTTGTTTGATCAACGCCTAATGCTGCTGCAAGTTGTTCCTGCGTTTGACACGAATCCTGCTCGAGCAATGCTGTCAATTCTTCGTCTTGAAATTTTTTTGGCTGTCCAGTTCGCTCTTGGTCTGCCAAGCCGAAATCACCACTTCTAAACCGTGCAAACCACTTCTGACACGTTCGCTCAGCTAGAGCATGGTCACCATACACTTCCACCAAAATACGATGACTTTCAGTCGCACTTTTCGGCATGTTAAAGTAATGCAGCAGGACACCCCGCAAAAACACTTTATCAGGCACAAATTGCGCCATGTTCACTTAACTACAAACTGGTGTTGTTGACGCTTTAATCCACTGCCCTATACTACGAACGATACGCGATGACAGGGGTTTGCAACACATGTGTGGATACACGGAACTGTGGGACGCTCCGTTCGTTGCGCCATCTCTTGTCCACCCGCACGAATTAATTCCTAGACCAAATATATTCTCTAAACAAAATGGTAACAAAACCAAATATATTGTCTCGTAGATACTAAATGCAAAGTATTATGATGAAGTGAACAAACAAAGGAGAAATGCAACATTAAAGTAAAATATTTGCGTAAACTAAAGCTCTGTTTCAGCTTCAGCCTCCGAGGAATCAAGTTCTGAAAGCTCGATTACGATAACCAAGAATGCTCTTTAGGCCGAAGATAATTTGGGATTCAGGACACATCAGAAGTGAGAGTGTATGTAGATACTCTTCTGCACAGCTGCATTCCTCCAAGCACAATCCGAGTGTAATTGCTTGCAAACATCTTTTATTTTTTAAATCTCAGTTAATATGAATATAAACCACAAAGAAACTTAAGCTGTGTCTTTATATCTCATAAACATAGAGTATTACTACATTGCAATTTATGAGTATCCATTTAGACTGGCTAAAAATAAACCTATCCAAATCTTCAGAGATATATCGAACAGAAAAAAGAAAGACTTTAACCATAGAAAGATCATTAAGAAATATTAACCAGCACATACCGAGGTTAGGTCACAGCTCTCGCACAAAATAGAATGTAAATCTGGATCATTTGCGTTTACTGTCATCATTAGCGACATCCTGTTGTTCGTTTTTTTTTTTTGTTTTTTTTTATGAGTCAACAGTTCCTTCACCTTTGGCAGAGGCTAGCTAATGTATTTTGTGTTTGGACGCTCTCGGTCAGTATAGCCCATGCATGCACCGGACAAATTAGTCCTCTATCATATACACACTCCAAGTTGATTTTGACTTTAGCGTTCTGTTTAGTACCAGGGCTGTATGAAAGCTGGACCCACAGCTTAATGGGGGATCCATATCTAATAAACTCCCACCAGAAATAGAACTCTAATCTTCCACGCCAAAGGCGTGTATGGTAACCATATACGCAGAAGGAAATTCTCCAAAATAGTAAAATCAACTTAGCATAATGGTGAAAATTCTATTATTGTTTCGACTGTACTAACAGTGAAAACTTCAAAACTGGCAATAGAAACTAACTTGATGAATCTAGAAAAGGGTAGCTCTTTTAGCTCTGTTTCAGGATTGTGGTTAAGAATTACATTTCTGGGCTTTCGGCATCTATGACCATGTTAGCATGTCATGTATGAAGATAACGTCCCTGGGCGGAGTAGGAAGGAAGTGGCCTGGGTCCTTTATGTTACGTACCATCACGGCATTTGCTTGGTGGGAATGAGGAAAACCAAGGAAAACCTCGCCCAATCGCTGGCCTGAACAAGCTTTTATACGTTTTCGTTCGAGGGTCCCCACCCGCGATGGTTTGCAGCAAAGACGAGAGTAAAAATGCATTTACATTTTATCTGTCCCACTGTTATGTCGGCTAGGAAAGACAAGAGTGTCAGCGACTAAGATGCACTCATGTCCAAAATTATTGTCGCATATCTATAACTGTCTTCTTGTAAGAATATAATTTGATAATAATTTTGCAGAGTACTGATACTATGTGTATAATTAGGAAATGCATATTTGTGGTAAATTTCATAGGAAAGGAATTATAAATACGAAAATCATAATGAGTAAAAATAAAATGTAACTAAATGAACAAGAAAATGTTATTTTCCTGTCAGTGTTCTTATTTACTGCTCTTTTGACATGAAATTTACCACATACTTGTCTTTGCCGATTATACACATACTAACATTATAAGAAATACCGGGCGAATTCGTTATCAAATTATATTACTAAAACAACATATTTATAGTCATGCAACAATAATTTTGGACATTAGTGTACGTGCTGTTTCAGCTTGTGGTATGTTTTTCTCTTCACTTAGAAGTTGAACGATAAGAGTCAAAAAACTCTCTTAGATAAGAGTTAAGAATGAGTTAGCTGGGGGGAGCAGGAATTATAACAACGAAATAATCAATAGGATATCAAGACCCGTATTTATAAACCTCCTCTAACGCTAAGCAAGACACAAAAAAAAACTATTTAAAAACTAGGTATTAATAAACCTTATCTTCAACCTCGCAATCCCCTCGATGTTGTCACAACGTGAAAATATGGTGGAACTTACCCAGTATGATAGGGTTAGTTATTTGTGCATGTTAGTAATCTGTGACAATAGAAGAAAATTTTAAATATAGGAAACGAGAAATCTTTTGAGTTCAATATATTCGAATAATTCGTCGAATATATGTTATAAATAAAGACGAAAATAGATATGGGCAATCCCCTACAATGGAGATTTCCACTAAAATACGGATTTACCACTTAAATTTATGAATAAATGTAAACCATGGATATAAAGTGTTCCTTACAATACTTCTTCAAACATTTTTTTTTTTTTTTTAATATTCGGACAGATCAAGAAATGGAATAACGTCCAGATTATCTTGCAAATAAAACGCAATACTGTTGGTCCACATCATAAATGTTCCTCCAGTAAACGTTTGCCTTTGCCCAGCATAGATAATGTGCGAGTGTGCAAATCTACATAATTATACATTTATACGATACTAAAGACAATGGACACCTATATAGTTAGAAAAAAAAGGATTTCTGACAAATGATCCATCGCAATGCTGATTACTGTGGAGCTTAAATAAAGAGAGAAAATATAAAAAGTATTAAAGCAGGTGTATTGGGTTCCTTACTCACAAAAAGAAACTCTCATGAGGAGAGGGAATGAACTAAACTGAACTGAAAGATGAAGAGGTAAGCCCTTCCCGGTCATCTAGTAACTTGTGCTTATGCCTTTGGTACACGTGGTTCTGGGTTCGATTCCCGATTGGAAAGCACACAAATTTAATTTCATCATTATTCACTTTCAGTAATGATTCCTCTCTTCTTACCTAAATGACATAATCGTGGGATCTTAAACTAAATTAATTTCGTTTTTCTTTTACGAAGAGGTAAGTGAACTAGCTATGTATGTATAGAAATTGTCAAAGACAACCTCAAACACATGTTATTATTTGCTTATCCACCATGAGTTGACTTTAAAATGATTTTGAGATTAACGTCCCGTTCAGCAGTGAGGCTATATGAGACGTGGATCTACTGATTAACGTGGAATCCGAACCACATGAGGTTATCGATCTTATTTAGTTTACTCAACTAAATATTAATAGAAATTCTACATCATTTCAAAACTGTTTATTAATTATGAAATATGAAGAAGAAAATATTGTTATATTGGCCAGCTTTCATATCTCAACTTATAATATAGCGAAACAGTGTTGTCATATCTCAGTTCAATATTCTCGTAATTGCTTGCCGGGTAGGGAGTGATTAGCACCGTTTATTAATATTGTTTTGAGGAGTTGAGTTGAGTTGATTTTGAGTTTAACGTCCTGTTCAGCAGCGAGGCTATATGAGACGTGGACCTACTGATTAATGTGGAATCCGAACCATATGAGCTCCCGCCGGGAATCGAACCCGGATCTCCCGCGCCAAAGGCGCGTACGCTAACCGCTTAGTCACGGAGGAGCTCTATTGTTTTGAGAAGTACTCCTGGTTGTCTTCTGGTTGGGTGACACATAGGAGAGGAATTTATAGTACACTCATAAATACGAATTTACGTATCCATCTCCAAGGAAATTCGGCGAAACGGGAACTGGCCAAATAGGAATTCCTATTACCTCTCAATCTAATTGTAAAATGAAATGGAGAGAATTATGCAAATTATCAAAAGGAATGATCAGTGGTGCAATCTCCTCCAAGTGCTTGGGCGCAATCTCCCAAATTACAATTAAACTCCACCCGAAAAAATGTAGAAGAAGAAACCGAGTTGATTGTGATAAAACCAAGATAACTTGATTTACAGGCTAAATTTTACCCGATTTAGTTTACAGGAAGCCGGAGTTGATTGTGATAAAACCAAAATAAATTGATTTGCATGCTAAATTTTACTGGATTTAGCCTTCAGGAAGCCAGAATTGATTGAGACAAAACTTGATTTGCAGGCTAAATTTTACTCGATTTATAGTTCTTAGAAACTTGAAAACAAATCACATGGGCGCAACCTGCGCCCAAAATCTTCCCTGTGAGCACCCCTGGGAATGATCACTAACAGAACCAAAGTACTTCAAAATCTTCACCAGTATTAGTCTTTACTCTCCCGCTTCTACCTAATTGATACTGTTTCATTTCTTTCAATTGTGATTAATTTGATCATTTTAATGTTCATCCGTTATTGTTTATAAGGTTTGTTAATTTAATTTTCCCGCATCTTGTTGTTTTTGTGAGATTCCTTTTTGAGAATATCGGTTGGCAACCAAACCTTTCTACAACTTTACCAAAATGTCTTCACTTTTTACTTCTTCTTCTTCTAGCTTATGTATTAAATGGACCAATATGGAACTTCCCACCAACGCCCTTAGCCGCACAGGAATACTGCTTCACATAAGATCAGTGAAGTCAAGCAGTATTGGGTTTGGTTCTAGGAAAGATGGGTGACCGTTCGTACACTTACGAAATGGTGCTAGCATTGCGGCATCCACCCAGCGTTGTGAGGACTATTGGGGAGTTACTTCAGAGAAAGAAGTAGCGAACTCCGGTCTAGAGAGCTAGTGTTAACGGCGAAGGAAATCCGATGTCCTGACATGAGTGTCAGAAGCCGGCTGGTAGATCCTGGTTCCTAAAGCTGTTGGACCAAAAGTTGAGTTGTAGGTATGAAACTTCCTCTTCAATTATAGAGCTTCCAATGTCATTTCTTTGTCTAACTCGTACTAATTCGCAGGTTCGTAACGAGTCTTCATGCTCTCATTCCATTCCGACCTTCTGAAACACTTTCAACACATGTCTCGATCAAAGGCTTTTTCTAAATCAACATACATTACTCATCCTTCTTTTAACCGATAAATCTTTCAGAGATTATCCTGAGTTAGGTCCTACCTAAACCGAAACAGTTTCTGTTCACTTTCTATATTAATTCTGTTCAGTACTCACCGCATGTAATATTAAATTCCTCTCATCTGTTAGCATTAGTTTTCTCTTCTAACAAAATCATTACGAAAGTAAATTATATAATTTACTGTGTTTTCATTTCCAATTTCTTACATAGAGTTCTGTTGATTTAGCTCTTGCATGAAAATTTTTATGGAGATCTTTGCGCATGAAGATCTCGATAGTTCATTCTTCTTTCTTACAGAGCTTCCTTGTGGCTAAGCGGTTAACGTACGGGTTTTTGACATGGGAGATTCGGATTCGATTGCCGGCAGAGCTTATTTGGTTCGGATTCAACGTTAAGCTGTAGGATCACGTCTCATATAATCTCGCTGCTGAATGGCACTCTAAAATCCAATCAAATTCTTTCTTACAACTACATCTAAATATTAAAATTTACTCATCTTCTTAATACTAATATCGTTGATTATATTATTTCCACAATTGCTGAAAGATTGTTCCGTCGACAATTGTTCCGTTATTCGATTTCTGTGAGCGAAATATGTACCCGCGGCTGAAATTCACCGACAGCTGATAGAGGTTTACAGAGAGACTGTAATGTCTGGTCATCACGTCGCAGAATAATGTCGAAAGTTTGTGGCTGGTAGAGAAAACATCACCGACGAGAAGCGCAGTGACCGACCGAAGACAACATCAACAGATTTGAACACAATTTTGATGGGACATTATCAACCACACCCTTCCTACAGCCCGGATCTCGCTCCAAGCGACTTTCACCTATTCCCACATTGAAAGAGCACCTAGAAGGCCGTCATTTTGCTTCAGACAAGGAAGTGAAACACTTCCGTGACAATGTGGCTGAACACGCAAGAACATGATTTTTACCAAAAGGGAATATCTTCAAACTCATCCCACAATGCGACAAATGACTCAACAGAGATGGGGACTATGTCGAAAAATAACCTAATATAATGCACTATCTGTTGGCTGTATTGGTTGTATGAAATAATATATTAACGTCTAACTGCAGGCTTTGTAACATTACTTTCCGATCACTCCTTGAATGTTTTTGGTTCTAGAAGGTATGTACTTGCAATATGAGTTTATATTGTACACCGAAGACAAAAATCTGTGAAAGAACGAGAGGAGAGCAAAGCTATAAGTATAAAAACTAAAATATATATATTTATCATTGGCAACTGCTCATAAACCACGTGTTCGCATACGTAATGTACGTACGTCGAAAGGATGAATAAACTTGTAAATCACAGCTGCTGATATAAAGCTTAAAATATGTGCATTTTCATTACACGATATGATCTAAAGTACATACAAAACTCATTTGCACTGACGTCAAAAGAAACAGACTTCTCTACTCATAGGAAAAAAGAAAAAGAAATTTACTAACAAGGCAGGGTACCCCGGTGTAACAAGGCAGGGTACCCCGGTGTAACACGCCAATTGTGATAAGATTGCACAGACATATAGAACATCGTAAAAGAAGTGACTCGTATTTTATATATATATATATCGGCCAACAAGCGCATTGAAAGGGTCAAATAGGAACATAAAAATGGGGTCAAAATGAGATTATGTGGAATATAGCGAGAACGAAAAGAGATATCAGAAAAGGTTAAATGTACCTTGAAAGGCAATAATAGACCATAATCGACACAAGGCAATGAGGTAGAACACACCCACGCGAAGAAAGGAGAACATCCGGAAATTGACCAATCACGTGTACAATGTTGTCACAATATGTTACGGAAAAGAGTGAAGAGGTTGACAATGAGCAGGAAGAAAGACGAAACGAAAACAGAAAATACGTGTTTTTGCTTTGGGTGCATATATCACCCGTATGTGAAAGAGACGCAGATTCATCTCAATGCACGAAGATGGGAGAACACGCAGGAAGGATGCAAACGCCATTTGTATAGGCAGCCAGCGAGACAGTATTGCGCAGTGAGTTGCATATATCGAGTAATGGGAACAAAAATGAATAGCCCAGCAACGCTCATATCACTACCACGAATGAGTATTAACATTGGATCACTACGAAAATACTCGTACAAAATAACAGTAATAGTAGCATTTTTGCTTTTGTGTTAGTACTACCTACACACATTTTCGGTCCGACATCCATTTCATCGTTGTTTCCATTACGCGATATATGCAACCCACTGCGCAGTACTGTCTCGCTGGCTGTCTATACGAATGGCGTTTGTATTCTTCGTGCGCGTTCTCCCATTTTCGTGCATTGAGATGAATCTGCGTCTCTTTCGCACACGGGCAACGTATGGACCCAAAGCGAAAATACGTATTTTTTTTTTTTTTTTTTTTTTTTTTTTTGGAAACGGTCCGATACTATAAACCACCACGTGTATGTAGTATTGAACGGGTATTATTCTGCACTCGAAAAGAGTAAAATACTTCCAAGTATATTTTCAGACAAAAAATGATAGAACTAGATTGTTTCTATGAGAAAGACCACGAATGAACTGTAAGATCAAATTTTCATGCTACAGCAAATATTTTCCCCTTAAACAAGTATAGTTTTATTGAGAAATTATACAAATGTAGGCCTATGTTGAGTTAGGAAGTTTTTTGGGGAGAGGAACCGAACCCGGTAGACCCCCGTAGATTCCCCCTGACTGTATATGCAACGAAACATACTGTTAGCAAGAAGATTTAATAATTTTTTGTTTAGCTTTACCTAACGCAGGGGCGTAAATAAGGGCCCCAAGCCACCATGGGGCCCCCAAATTGTGATGTAGGACGTAGAGAAGGGGCCCCATTCGGAATGGGCCATTCCACGTTGTCTGCGGGGTGGCACCCCCAAGCCCTTAGTTACGCCACTGACCTAACGGTATGGTGGCAGGAAAGAGAGGGAGAGAGCAAAGGAGACTACAACTAATGGACGATACGAAAACAGAAAAATCGGACGTGAAGACGAAGAGTTTAGCGAAAGACCGTGAAGCATGGGAAGTTCTCAGTTGCGGCAAGTGATCTGTCAATAATGGCAGAATAACTATGATGATAATGATGATTACCTAACTGTGATAAACATACTTGTTTTACAGTATATATTACTTGAAAATAAATAAATAAACGAAGTTCAGAAGCTTCACTTCATTAAGCCAACGGAAATGCGTATTGGTATCAATGAAATCTTAATTCCATTTTTTTTCTAATCAGATACCTTGCCTTATATTGTTTTGGGGCCTTTAATAATTTAAAACAGTAATTATTGATGTGTCTAAGTAGTAGCTATAAAATTTGATTTACCACTCCAACTGCTAAGAATCCAGCTAGGAAAGCACTTCAACATATAAGGAAGAACAAATTAGGTATGCCTAAAATCGGAACAGAAAAAAAAGTATACGCACTGTTGCCAGACATTTACACTCAAATACTTGGAGAAACACTTTGGTATCTTGTAATTATCAGTCTCTCTCTCTCTCTCTCTCTCCTTCCACTAAAATAGACTAAAATTTTAAAGTATATTTTGTAAAAATAAAGAACATGATTCATGACTAAAGACCAAAAACAAATCTCCTAGACCCCCCACCCCCACCGTTGAAATCATCGCTGTTTGCAATATTTCTGGGTTTACTAACGAGGAGCAGCAAAGAGCTATTTTCTGTACCAGTAGCGGTTCTTGAGAGAAGTGAAATCAGTAAAATTTATACTCTTTTCACTAACGAATAAAATTTGCTGATCGTAACACAACACAAATAATGCAACGAGTAGCTATTTATATAATTGCTATGCCGTTTATCGCAAACAAAAACGTAAATTTTGCCTTTCTATTGACACAAACTTGTTGCGGAATGAGACACATTTATCCAATGTCTTAATTCTTACATACAAGAATCAGGCTCTTAGGGTAAGGAGAGATCAAATTGTGATTTTTACCAATTTGGCTTCCCTCAAGACACGCCCCTGTCCGGTTCCAGCCATTAGGCATAATAGTTATACCTCGTAGGAACTGTTTACCGTACAAATCATTAAAGGCGGCCATACTTACTTAAAATATACGCATATCAAATTGAGCAACAATGATCTAAACGTAGTACGTAATAATATAAATGGCACTGATCAAGTACTGCAAAAGTTTCCATTGGACCTGGGTTTAGAGGGCAAATTCAAATTCCGAAAACTCCAAATGCACGTGTTTATGGAAGTTAACAATAGTTGTTTTAAATAAGGATGTGAGATATTTGAATTTGAATGTTGAAAAATCGATATCGAAATATCAAAAATGTCAAAATATTGATAAATAGGGCAACCCAAAAGTATAAAAAGCATAATGGTATTTTACATATATGGTTGGCACCATGAACATGGTTGTGGTTGTCTAAGGGTCCAGAAGAAACTAATTTTAAAAGCATAATAAAGTATAATTTTAGAAAATAAAGCATAAAGCATAATTTAAAATATATAGCACAATTCTTGGAAAATTCTGTTTAATTGCAAGTTTCACATAGTGTATTAATATTTTTTAAAACCAGTATTTAGAATGCAAAATCTTTGAAAACATAACAATGCAACAATGAAAGGTTATTTTTTATTTCTGTAAACTTTTCGGTGTAATTCTTTGAAATGGAGAAAAGAAAAAAGGAAAAGAAGAAGAAAATTTCCCGCCAATAATGAATAAACAATGTTTTTTTTTTTCTAACAAGTAAAGGTTCTCTCCCAAGAATCGGGGATCCGGAAACTGCGCATTTTTTTAGATAGAGGAGGGGCACGAAGGAATACTGGTGAAATATGCCGGGCTAACAGCAAAGGATAAATCCAATATGGCCGCCCGAAGGTCATGCCAATCGACTTTTGCAAGTAACCTCTCATCCACTTCCTATGGGCAGATTGACCTAATGTTTTGCAGATTGATATGTATGAACACTACACATCTATTGGTTTGAAATTTCGCGGACGTTGACGTATTGAACCCAATATGGCCGATCAAAATGTCAATATGTCAACGACTCGCGTCTAGAAAACGAATTGTACTATGGAAGTACAGTATCACTAGACGTGTACGAAAAGCATTAGACGGTTCAAAATATCACCATCTGAAAACCAATATGGCCGAACAAAATCCTGAACCAAACAGCTCGTATGTTAGCCTGAGTTCATAACCAGACATAGTATATTAGCTTAACTGTATAACAAATAATTTTTACATTCACTTAGTGCTAAGCCAAACATTCAGATATTTGCCTGTCACTTTCAGAGACCTCCTAATATTATGTTACATGCAAAATAGACAGTTAAAGTTCTCTGTAGTCATACTTTAGCGTATTGCATATTTCGCTTGGTTTTGACCAAACAATGGTCTCTTTTGCGGTATTCGTAATTTCGTATGGATCTTTCCATTTTAATGCCGGATGCAGGATCCAGAATGCAGAATGCGGAATGATTTTTTACTTGCAAACTTGGTCATTTTATATTGACTATTGTCATTGTTTGCAATAGTCCATAAATAGTCAATATTAAATTATTTTTCCTTTTTACTTTGCCAAAAGCCAATATAGAAATTTACAAAATCTTAGGAAAGTCCTAATTACATTTTCTGAAAAATATTGTTATCTAATGATGTAAAAATAAATACAGTAGAGCGTCGATTATCCGAAGTAATTGGGGGACATAGGTGTTCAGAAAACTGGTTTGTTCGGATAATCGAACTTTACTGTACTGTACTGTACTGCACTGTACTGGACTGTACTTCTACAGCCAGTGCCAAACTGACAGAAGTGTGCTGATTGTTGAAACACAGCGACTGGCGGCTTGGCCGGTCAGCAGCGCCTTATGAAGGCCCCATT